>NC_071500.1:93750000-94375000 GCF_028408465.1 Anastrepha ludens
TAGAGGCGAACACAGAACTTAAGATATGTAAGTAATATTTTGCAATAATTGCTTTATAAAAGCGTACAAGCAATGGAACATAAAACGTGGCTTTGCATAAATTAAATGTGGCATGGATTGCAAATGTGCACTGGTATATATATGTATAAGCACATCTATGCATGTAGGCCCGTAAACGATTATTGGTACTGTGTATTTTGGCGTAACCAAGTAAAATATGATATTAAGTTGTATGCATGCAAGTAGCGCAAAATCATTAGATAGCAATGCGTTCAAAATCCGACTACATTATAGTAAATCACCGTAAATCATTGCGGGTAGAATACTCGTTATACATATACATGTATGCATGATTGTGTACATGTTTGAATGAAGTGTTGTTGGTGAACTTAGAATTATCGAAGTGTACCTAATTATGGATACTTCGAAAAGTACGAGTATCTATTATTTTTTCTACAACAACATGCCATATCGAATATGAGTCGTGTTGTTCATGTCTGCGCAACATGATTTATGGACATTTAGTTAAACAAACAAAAAGCGGCTACAAATAAATAGGCAGAGAAAAAAGAAGTAAATGCCAAGAACAAAAATATACTTTGGTTGAGAGAGATAGTATAGAGATTAAAAAAAGTAATAAAAAAATAAAGAAATATAAAAAAAACAAAAAAAGCTCAAAAAATTAAAAAAAAAAATGTTTAAATATATACAGTGAAACCTCCCACAAGCGGACACTCACGGTTCCACAATTTTCGTCCGCTTATGGGGAGTGTCCGCTTATGGGGGTTGAAAAAAAACTCTAAGTTAAAATTACTATCCCACCTCTTTAAACAATTTTTTTATGTTTTTTATGGTACGTTCAGTTTTTTTCATATTTATTGAAAAATAATATATATATGTATGTATGTACATTTTTATATTGGGAACAATGAATATATTCACACATACATATTTGATTGAACATATTTATATTTTAGGCTTCAAAAATTCATATACCGTAGTCTGTAGATTTTCCTGTTTATGTTTCAGAAAAAGGTTTTCAAGATGACATTCTAAAGTCTTGGCGTATTGGAATCCAGTAATTTCGGCTCTTAGAAATTGTTTAATGCGACGCAGTTGTTCTAATGCTTCAGGATATGACTTGATCAGACATTCATCCTGGACACATACATGATTTGAGTCTTCGCTTTCTCCGTCAGATAATTCCTCAGTATTAATTTCGTCAATGACAACGTCAATATTATTGTCTTCTGTATTAACAACCTCGTCGATTAACAAAAACTCTTCTGTATACTGACCTTGCTGATTTTCATTTAAAATCTTTATCAAAGCCGCTAGTGTCGATATGGGAATATCATCCTCTGCCTCGAAGTCAGAACATTCAAGCGTAGCTTTTTGAAACCCGGCTTTCGAAAAACAATTCTTAATTGTTTCTGCCGTTACGTTGTCCCATGAAGATTTAATAAAAAAAACTGCCTCCAAAATGTCAAAAGTTTTTGAAAGTCTGTCCATTAGAATGTCTCCTAATTTTGTCAAAATATGTTTGATTATATGGCATCTGTAATGACACTTAAAATTTTGTATTATACCCTGATCGAGGGGCTGACAAACGGATGTTGTATTAGCAGGTAAAAAGATCAACTTTATGTTATCTAGTTTAATATCTCGAGGGTGAGTTGTAGCATTGTCCCAAAAATAATACAATTGTTCTCTTCTGGCAGCCCATTTTTTTATCAAGCATTTCTAGCCACTCACACATAATTTCACGAGACACCCAAGCTTTCCGGTTTGACTTCCATTCCACTGGCAAACTTCCTATATTGCCTCTTTTAAAGGCGCGTGGGCATGCTGCTTTTCTGATAACCAATGGCTTTTCTTTATCTCCAACCATATTGGCACACAATAGCACAGTTAATCTTTCTTTTGATAACTTACCGCCCACGTATTTTTCATTCTTCAGAGCAAGAGTTTTATTGGGCAAAGCACTGAAAAATAGTCCAGTTTCATCCGCGTTGTAAATATCTTTTGGGCTGTAGCCTAATAAAATATTTGATAGTTTTTGTTTAAATTGCTGCACATCCTCGAAATTAACCTCGGAAGATTCCCCACATATTCTTTTGAAAATCACATTATGACGCCTACGCCATTTCTCCAACCATCCATTTGACGCAGAAAAATTTTGAATACCTAATTGGCCAGCGATTTCTTTTGCTTTTTCCTTTACAATAATACCCGATATTGGTATATTTTGGCTTCTGGCCTTAGCGAACCATTCGAAACTCAAATGGTCAATTTTTGGGCCATCCGCGTTTAAGAACTTTTTCTTGTTGTTCACGTTATCACCGCCCATCCATATTCTTTTAATATCTTTTATTTAAACTATTGTCTATCTACTATCTTTGTTGTCCGTGGATTAGAGTATCGCGTCCGCTTATGAGAGGTTTTTATTGTTTGCTTTACACATTTGTTCAGTGATATATTTTGCTTGTCCGTTACCGAGAGGTCCGCGTCCGCTTTCGAGAGGTGATTAGAACAAAAAAAATGAGAAAAAGTGTCCGCGTCCGGTTACTAGAGTGCCCGGTTATTAGAGTGGAATTCGTTCTAAAAACACAACATAAAGCTTGGTTTTTCAGTTTTTGCCCGGTTATGGGGAGTGTCCGCTTGTTGGAGGTGTCCGCAAGGGGTGGTTTCACTGTATATAAAAAAACATAAAAAAATATAAAAAACATAAAAGAAATAAAAAATATATAAAAAGTTATAAAAAGAAACACAAACAAAAAATAAATATAAAAGAAAGAAAATTAATATAAAAAAAAACAAATAATATATAAAAGCATAAAAAATATATAAAAAAACATAAAAAATTTAAAAAGTATAATATAAATAAAAAAAAAATATATAAAAACATCAAAAAATAAAATCAAAAAAAAATATATATAAAAAAAAGAAAAACAAACTTAAAAGATAATAATAAAAATATAAAAACAAAAAAAAAAAAAAATTAAATAAATAAAAACAATATAAAATAAATAAAAAAATATATAAAAACATAAAAAAATATATAAAAAACATAAAAAAAACGAAGGCAAAAATAAAAAAATATAAAAAAAAAACAAAAAAACATAACTAACAAACGTAAATCCGTAAGTCGACTAAGTACTTTTTTCACTAAAGTACTAAGGATTTTCTTGAAGTATTTAATCAATTGATCATTCCTAGCAATAGCTGAAATCAAAAAGACAAAAAGGCTCTTGTTTAGTATGAATGCCTTTATGGTGTGAACTACGATCATTCGGAAAACAATGTTTTTAGTATTTTTTCGGACCTTTAAAGTTAAAAAAAATAGTCAAAAAACGGTTTTTCATATTTGAACGTTCGCCATTTTGTCAAATTTTATTTTTCTTAAAGATTGTAATTCACACGATAACGACAAGAAACAAAAACAATTTTGTCTTTTTTAATTCACACAACTGAGAGTCCCGGAATCCGTGTCCCCAGCGACATACTTGTTTTTGGAAGACCTTGTTTTGAAGACTGACAACTTTTTGAACGAACCTTATATGAAACGACATTTTTTTTTTATTTTTTAACAGTGAATTAAAAAATAAAATACTCAAAATAAAAATGAAAATTTTTTTTTCGTTTCCGTTTTAACGTTTTTAAAGAAACACCCAAAACCACCATTTCAAATGAGGCCCTTGTGACTATTTGATGAAAATATTAAATTTTCCTGCGGTAGATCAAAGTTTATTGACCTTAAAACAGAATCAGTTAAAGTTACCTGAGCTGTTTTGCTAAAAATTCACACATTTCAATCAATTGACTGCCACGGCTGGATTTAGAGTAGCTGTTGCTGTCAATCGTAAATTTCTTAGTACATATCTGGAAGTCTTAGTCTTAACTCACCAGACACAGTTTCGATTTCATGTTTGAACATTTAAATCGAAAGCGTAGCATCTATCAGCGCGACACAAGAAATGATATAATGCCGTTAAATCGCAGCTGGCAGGCGTCTAATTGAGATCAATGCTGCGACAGATTATTTGATTTTCAAAGATTTTCGAATGCTTTAAATATTTCACAGGGATGCCATGGATCTTCTAGGTCGCAGTGTTGAATCCCAAATAATAATAATTTCCCAATTCCCAACATTAAAACGCAACTCATTTTGCAAATGTCTAACCATGAATTAAATTTCTTTCACGTTGATTTTTTTCCGCTGTCAAAGTGAAAAAACTGAATAGTTCAAATTCCAAGCATTCTTCTGAGTTTTTTCTTTTAATTAGAGAGTGTCACGCTTTATAAAAATAAATTTTTATGGGGAATGTGATAATATTATCTATAGAGAATTAATTGAATTACAACTTGGACATGTAACTATTAAAAGTTTTTCGTATACCCATCTCAGTCGAGACAACTAGCAAGTCCAGCACTAAGACAGCATTAAGTCCGTTGTACTGTATTCGGGTTCCCTTTTTCATTTTCTTTAAATTTACCCGACTTCCGAAGACGTGTGAGTAGATCTTGTGGTGCCAAGTATTCAAGGTGGTCGCTTTTTAACATATCAGTGCCAAAGACCTCAAGCCTGATTCGAGCGAAGGCCGGGAAGACGTATAGAAAGTGGTCCGCCGTCTCATGCTCGTCTTCACAAGCTGGGCAGTGTGCACTGTCTGAGATGCTTACCTTTTCCAGTCCAACCAGCTGCCTACAGTCTCTTCTACTTAATGATAGGAGGATCTGCGATAGTCGGTCGGACATGACATTTAACATCAGTTTAGTCCATTTGCAGCCTCTCTAAGACTGCCAAGCTTACTTGTGGGTTAGAATAGCTCGTTTGCTAACCGTGGCTTTGATGGCTTCAGAAGGGAGTGGTAGAACGGGCTCCGGGTCAAAGAAATTATCCTCAGAGCCCATTGCATACCAGTACTTGATTCATATTCGCAAATATAAATGAATTATCGATTCAGTATTATAACTTTACATGAAATTCTATGATTATTTATTAAAAAAGTAGCTTAAAATGACAAAAAAAAAACCTGCACCAACACATTCCCAAGCCACACAGCTCATAAAGAACAAACTGGCTGAGATATGCAGCTTGAAAAAGAAGTAATAATAAAACACCTCGTACAGCCGTTTACTGTTTGTGCCACCGTGAGCATTTTACTGCACCTCTAGCCAACAACTTTCCGCCAGCTATTGCGTTCCTACCTACATACATACGTACAGACATATACACATGTACATATACTTGCATGTTCAAGTATGCCGCAAAGACAAACCCCAATTCCATAGGCCAAATTGCGTTGAAAATATCGAATTAATGAATGGGTTGAGTGCCAGGCGTGCAAAGCAAAACACTAGGATGCAATTTTTTTGACTATTTTTGTAGTAAAAAACTTGATCTGCTTTGATTTTTTTTCGTTTTTCGCAACGTACAGTTGTCGCTATACTATAAATGAGCCGCACTCAGTTTTGGTAGGTGTTGCCATACATATCCGACACGCTGCCGTTCACGAATTTAATGGTCATGTGTTTATAATTTAATAGCTACGTGTTTGTGGTGTAAGTATGTATGTATGCATGTGCAATTTTATGGGTGTAAGGCTATGCGGTGGTAAGTTTGTGAAAATTATATCCAAGTCATTGTCGCCAATATAAAAATAATATCGATGTGCGACATTTGAGTGGCACAATTTATTGTAATCGCTGTTTGGAGTTGGCAGTGACGGTGGTTTTGCAGATTAATGTCACCACTGCTACTATTTTGGCTTAAATTTTGTTTTATTATTTTCAGCTTCATTGTGGATCCACCACTTTACATCAGCTACCAATTTATCGCTCTTACGAATGGAAGCTTTTTAGAGTTATGTTTTTTCATCGCTTCTTCTGCCAACTGAGCAACTTTTAACTGAAGCCTCTTTTGGAAGAAACTACGTTGATATAGCGCCAAAACCGAACTACGTAATTGAGAGTTTTTAAAGCACTTTCGGAAGGTTTATTCAGAGTTTTTGTCTTTCTGACAACTCCCATACAGAAAGTTAAACTGTTGCTGGCTATGGATAACTTCAGAAAGTTTAATGCCTGACTAATCTGTCACAACTGCCAGGAAGTGATAAATTGCGTAATCTACTCTTCCATTCTCTCGTTTTTGCCACAGCATCGCTGTTTAAACGCTTACTTCTTTGGATCTGTGGTAGACTTAAATGAAAACGGCAGCCATTTGATAGAGAAAGGAGGAACTTACGTCCAAATATGTAGCATTACAATAGGCCTACAGGCCTTTTTTTGTCGAGAAAACTAGCAAGTACAGTACTCAGACACAATTAAGTCAATTGTACTGCGCTCGGATTCCCTTTCAATTTTCTTTAAATCTACCCGACCTCCGAAGAAATCTGAGTAGATCTTTTGGTGCCAAGGAGCCAAGGCGGTCAGTGCCAAAGACCTGAAACCTGATTCGAACGAAGGTGGGAAAGACGCACAGGAAGTGGTCCGCCATCTTTTCACAAGCGGCTTCGCCCACAGAAAGTGGCCCGTCATTAATCCAAGCAACTGTCTGCAGTCCCCTCTGCTAAATGACAGGATTTGCGACAGTCAGTCGAACATGACAGCTCACATCAGTTTAGTCCATCTGCAGCCTCTCTTAGCCTGCCAAGCTCGCTTGTGGGTTGTAGTAACACATTTGCTAACCGTGGCTTCGATGGGTGCAGAAGGGAATGTCAGAACGGGCTCCGGGCCAAAGAAGCCCATCCTAGTTATTGAGTCCAAGAAAAAGTTAGTTTTGTTGCGCTGGATTTCACGTAGACCCAGACTCGGAACCATGCTCGGTCCTGGAGCCATCCATGAAGATGCGAAAAAAGTGTTTGCCGGGAATTTTTCAGAGTTTGACCGCAATTGAGCCTCTGGCAGCACCACGCAGTACCTCTTTTCAAGTACGACTCTTGATGGCATGGAATCAAGGGGCGTGGAGATAATCTGTGGATAGAAGTCCATGCCTTGTCTGTTTTCCAATGCCGGATAGGGGCCGTACCAGTTCTCATTGTATTTCAGCCTGCAGATGGCCTTCAAGGCCTCTCCTTGGATGAAAGCATCAAGTTGTGGTGTGTGTCCCTCTTCCTTTTCATAGAGAGTGACAGCCTTCATAAGCTTTCCTAACCTATGTGGTCAGCTACGCCTCCGGTTTTGCGTGACGTAGACTCTTTAGACTTATGTGGGGTTTTTGTCTTCTTAGGCGCGGCACCCGCAACCTAATTTTATTCTAAGTCGTAAGTAATGCTTTTCTTTGCAGAATGAATAACTCTAGATCACTTTTATAGCTGTTAAAGCTGGTTTCCTATTCAATTCGTGCAGAGTCTTACCACTGAAACATTGGATTTGATTGTAGTAGCCGTCAATGCACTTTGTGGCCGCAACTTTTCGCTTCAGCAGCTCCTCCTGCTCCAAGTTTGCAGCTCACCTTGCTGTCTTTGCTGAGATTTATGTGACATTTCATTACCAAAAAACAAAAAAAAAACAAAAAAAAAAAAACAATTATTGTACCACGGCAACGCCACCAAGATGTGTTTTGTATGTTTTTATGCTGTCGCCAAAGCCGTTCTAGCCATGTGGCCGTTTCAGCAGATTGCTAACTCATATAAGTGCAATATTTTAATGCGCAAACATGTTTGTATGTATGTGAATGGGTACTCATATTTGCCGATTTGAATTTCAGGCGTTACAGTCGTTCAACTTTTCGGTTCAGCTGTGGCACTGCTTCACTTGCTGCATGTAGAATTGCAGGCGCAGAGGCTTGAAGGCGCATTAGCACCACTCCTGCAGCAATCTTTAACCCCTACCTTTCCCACTCTCATATGCACCTATCGGCTATATGCACCTACATATATGCCGCAGCGCACATTTGCTTGTAGTTCCCTGACAGTTTTGTTGGTCTGGCTGGCTGGTGGTGTCAGCGTGTCTGCTGTGTCGTGTAACATTTGCCGGCACTAAGCAAAAGTAATAGGAGCAAACCAAAAACAACAACAAAGTTGATCAGCGACAGCGAACACATTTATTGACAATCATAAAAGCGAGTAGTAAGCGATCTGGGCGAGCAACAACCTGTGCGCTTTGTTCATTATTTGGCTATTTAATCGCTTCAGCGGCAACTGTATGTCACATGTGGCACGTATTGATTTTCCCGCAGGCTTTCCATGTTTTAACTTTTGCTATGTTTTATTATTTTTATTAAATGGCAATTTAATGTTCATTTGCTTCTTTTTGTTTTCTTTTTCTATTTTATTTGCTGTAGCCAATTTAATTGTTTTTTCCTTAGCCAAAGCCGGTTCGCCTTTTGCATTTAATTGTAACTCCATTTTTTCTTTTTATTTCTATTTATTTATTGTTATTTTTTCTAAGCATTTCGCCTACAGTCTATCTCTCTCCTTTTCAATTTCCTGACTACCAGTCTGTGCAACTCGCCTTTGTGTGGCTTTGCAGTGAGGCTGCGCTGTTGCCCGCATGTTAGGCAGGCGGCCTAGCCTGCCCAAATGTTTATGTTCTGCCGCTTGTGCGCGTGTTCGCCACTAATATACCGTCAAAGTCATTCTTGAATACGCCATAAATCTTCGTTGCGAACGTCATTTAATGGTTCGATAGCCGGTCTCCATTCTCCGCACATCTGGCGTAGCACACAGGTTGCCCGTGAGCGTGGCTATTAGAGTGCATACATTTGCTGACCGTTTTATAGTCCACACCTCTCACTCCACGCTATTACTTGGGCCCAACATCGTCGAGTCGACTCGTAGTCTGCCTCAGTGTCTGTTGGTGCACAAAAACTAGTCTGCTTCCACTGGCGATAGCAGTGCATAATATTTCCCAGGCTGAACTGCTGCATTATATGCACTTGATTTCTGTTGTTGTTGTTATAATATTAATTTAATATTATTTCAATTATTCATTTTTTGTACAAAACGCGCAATTAATATGGTCATGTCGCATTAACGACTCGCACCAACTTCTACGCTCAATCGCACCTGCACTGTTCAAAAAACTGCGCTTTTATGTCTCAGCTGTTTGGCGAGTTGTGTTGTGCGAGTTGCTGTGTTTAATAGGCTAATAAAGGTAAGTTAGGTGCTCTATTTTCTTTATTACTTATATGTAGAATAGGTTAGGTTGAACTGGTTGGCAATTTTTTGCACATGTGAGCCTCCATTTAAAACCTTATGCACGTACGGCTAACAGGCAGTGTCCGGACAGCAGTCGCACTATGAACCTTACGGCTGCTCGCTTAAGAAATAGTAAAAAGTTGGTTAGCTTGTTGTAATATCGCTCGTTTGCTTGAATAACGGCATAAGCCAAAAAGTTGAAAAATTCAAGAAAATCGCCTCTAAAGATTTAATATTAAAATTAAAATAAAAAAATATTATTTAAAATTAAAATTTATTTTTAATTTATTAAGTATGTTTAGGTAGGCTCTCAATGCACTGACACACGTTTTTCCGATAGATCTGCATATCAAGAAGATGGCAGCCGTGAGGGCATTTAGGTTAAGGGGTTAAGGTTAGTCAGAATTTTCAAAGAATTTGATTTTTTTTGCATTTTCTTAAAACATAAATAGTATCTTAAAAATGGTGCGTGAAAATTTAAAGTGAATCTGACAAATACTTTTCGAATTATTCAAGAATTAACAAAGGGCGCTAGGGCGCTCCGGAGTTTGATAGCAAAACTTTAAATGCGTTTTAAACTCGTGCCTGATCGAAGGATTTTTTTTCAAAAATTTCGATTTTTAAAACAATTAATTGTCGGTTTTTCTCGAAAATCTGAAAACTATTTCCTAAACTATATGTCCGATTGATTTTAGAAGAATCTCCAAGGACTTGTGATGATCACCGCAAGGCACTTCTGGAGAAACGGGCTCCACACAAACAGCGATAACTTTTACAATTATTAATTTTTTTTTTTTTTTTGAAATTTTGCTAAAGTCAAGCGGAAACATGATGTATTAATGCTATGTTTATATTTTTTTAAATAAAGCAACTAGCAAAAAGAAAAATTATTGAAAGTCATAATTTTATCGGACCTTTGACTAACCCCTTAAATGAAGTGGGCGCTTGGAAGAAAAATCATATGGTCATGCCAGTTTATTATTGCGGCAGGAATTTTGCCACTCTCTTCCCATTTAAGAAGAAATAGGGTAATGGATTCTCACTAAACAAATGCGACACTACAGTTTAAACTGATGCCACTAAACAGGATTGTGGTGCAGGAACGGGTATAGAGTCTCATAGACTCAGAATTATTTACACAGCATAAACAACGAACTGGTGACAATTTCTGCATAATTAAAATTCTGCAAAATAAAAAAAAATAAAAATTTGGATTATGTCCCTCTTGTGCAATTTGGTGATATGATTTTCGTATCACGCTTGCATGGAAGTTGAAGCCATCAAAAAAAGCGAAAAAGTACAATAGTTAAAAACTGTACAGTGAGTCAAAAAAGCTTTGGCACAGTGAGTCGCTGGTGGGCGTTGTTACCTTGCCAGCTGTATGAGATAAATTATCAGCCATAATTTCAGTTGATCTAATTAGAAGTAGGTTAGGTTACGGTGATTGTCACTCTTTATAAGTACGTAAAAGGACCCAATGAGGCCTGTACACCCATTGTGACACTATTTGTTTAGGCACAAGTCTTCTCTTCCCCATTGGTTAAGCTTAATTTTTCCTAGTCATCAAATCTACGATTAAATTGACTATGGCGAAACATTAGTCAGTCAAAAAAGTTCTGGCACAATGACTTTTTTTCAATATTGACAATGTGTTTCATGCTTATTTTTTTCTTTCGAAAATACTATTCACACCGCAAAAAAGTAACAAAATTTAAAGTTTCAAACTTTGTACAATATTAGAAAAAAAAATCAACAAACTTTTTACAAATTCTCGAATTTTCTACTCAGCAAATCAAAATTTTAACAAATTTCTATAAATTTTCATTTTTTCTACTCCGAACTTTAATTTTTTTCCGGTGGAAAGTTTTATAGCCCATTTAAATCTAGTCTAACAAAGTGCAAGTTTGAAGTCAGGTCAGGTTAGCCAGGTTGTTTGTCTAAGACAAGACACTCGAGGGAACTAAAGCCTGGTATGATACCTGCATTTGATTTCCATCCCCTACTTAACTAAATTACTTAAACCACGTAAATCCTTTTATGAAACTAGTAGGTAACTAGTCCCTCCAGTAAGACATTTTGCAAATTTCCCAGGGCCTCAAAGAAATAATCGTCAAGATATTTGGCACGGCTTTTCTTGAAGTGGAGGTCATTGACAGAGGAAGCGTTGTATCGACTCAATTTCTTCTTCATTTTCATAATTCCTGCAGAAGCAATTGTGAGGTACACCCATTCTGCTAGCTAGGGTGCCAATAGTGAAGTGACCCGCTATAACATCTGTGAGAACGCTGATAGCACTAGTCTACAAGGAAAAGTATCCGAAATAATTTAAACTAATATCTGCTTCTCTGTCCATGCAAAATTCGGATTGATAACTAAAATTAATTTATTAGTTTGAGTTTTCGAGATATCCTAACCTAAAAGTGCAAAAAACCCCATTTTTGCCCATATTTGAGGTTATGTAGCCTTGCAGATGTTTTCTTTCACCAAAATTAAAGGATGGCATCTTTAAATACAATCCTTCTTTTTTCAAATGGCGTTTTGTTTGCTCAAATATAATTTTTTTTCGCAGAGATATCGCATTTTGAAATTTTCATGTTTCGAAATTTTCCTACACCTGAAAATCGATTAAGATAACATAGACATGATATAGTCGCTTACTAATTTTCTTGGGTTTGAGGGCCTGAAATATATGGATTAATAGTATGTAAATTTGGAGTTTGTGGGAAAGCCTGCTTGCGGTTATGTGGGTTAGCCTGCTCGCGGTATGATAGGGGTGGTTTCTAGGGGTTAGGGCTAACCCAAAGGTTAGATAGTGTAGGGGTGTGGTGAGTCAGCCACTTATGGTGTGAGACAAAATTTTAAGAAAAATAAGACTCAATTCAAGAAAATTAGTAATCGACTATATCATGTCTATGTTATCTTAATCGATTTTCAGGTGTAGGAAAATTTCGAAACATGAAAATTTCAAAATGCGATATCTCTGCGAAAAAAAATGATATTTGAGCAAACAAAACGCCATTTGAAAAAAGAAGGATTGTATTTAAAGATGCCATCCTTTAATTTTGGTGAAAGAAAACATCTGCAAGGCTACATAACCTCAAATATGGGCAAAAATGGGGTTTTTTGCACTTTTAGGTTAGGATATCTCGAAAACTCAAACTAATAGAGCAATTCTGAGGCCAGATTTGGATTCAGCGCATCATAAACCTTCGGAAATATATAGTCTGGTTTCTGGGTCTGAATGTTGGTTAAATTTTGTCGGCCTGTGTAGTTGACCTGTTGAATCCAAGCCGGTATTTGGTTGTAAGATTCAGTTTTGGCCAGAGCGTTTGGAGACCATGCAGTTAATAGCCAGAGACCGCGTGCTATTGATTTCCACAATTACGCTCAAGCTAGTCGCAGTCCAGCACTCGTTTAGCATCAGGAAATTATGTCTACCGGCATAGTTTAGCCTGGATTTACAGGACTCGACTACCCTTGATGTGGTTTGGGGACTTTCTAAGGCCACGAGCGCAGCTTGGCTGTACGACTCTTGATGGTATGAAGTCAAGTGGCATGGAGAAAATCGTTGGATCGCAGCCCATGCCTTCTCTCTTTCTAATGCCGGACAGGGGTCGTACCAATTCCCACTGTGTTAAAGCCTGCAGATGGCCTTCAAGGTCTCTCCTTGGATGAAAGCATCAAGTGGTGGTACACCAACCAGAGCATCTAATGCCGGGCCTGAAGTAGTCGGAAAATCTCCGATGCAGCATGTGGCCACAGTGTGTTGTAGTCTTGATAAGGTCCTCCTGACTCCCACGAAATAGAGTCTGCTCATCCAGACCACTGATGCATAGGTGCCAGGTTACCTTAGACTCACAGATAATCACCCTTGTAAGTTCATGTATTTGATTTCCAGAAAGGCTAGAACTTTGTACATTGTTCGTCCATTCTTGGCATCCAGGGAAGTGTGTGTACATGAGATATTCAAGTGTTTTCTGCCCTATTTCTGCGAAGCTGCCATATGGACTTTGCAAAAAGCTTGGTTTGCAGGGTTCCTTGGAGAGACACTTTCTAAGTCTTGAGAGCTCAGAAGTGTCCTGCAGTTCTTCACAAAAAAAGTCAGACTTTTAATGGAAATTTGCGTCTACCTCTTTATTTCCCACTTCAGTGCAAATACAACTATAATTATCACTTTTCAACCCAGGCAAGCATCTATGAATGAATTTCAAAGAAAGGCAACAGCAAGAAGTGTAAGAAACAAGAAGTTATGGCTTGCGTACACATACATACATACATACATACATACTTACATACATACACACTTATAAATGCATAGTAAGTCACAAGCGCCAAAATGCAGCTTATTTGTTTATTTAAGAGTATTTACGTATGTTTATTTTCCACCTGGCTGTGAAAGTGAAAGGCTCTAGAAAGCCATTAAGCCGCATGACTGCCTGGACGATGCGCTCGCCTGCTCGCCGACCAACAATTGTTGATGTTGCTATTGTAAGATGGTTGTTGTTCAGCTGACGCTTTGTTAGTCCAACTGTCGGTCAGCCAGTTAATGAGTTGTTGATTTGTCGGTGCCTATTTATATTTATTTATTAACAAGTATTCTTTTTTTTCTTTCCTGCCTCGTTAACACCACAACTCCCTTGTCTCTTCTACCGTCTTACCTACGCAAGCGGCTGCGTTTTACTTTGCTTGTGCGCGATCCCTTGAATATGTCACTTGAAAGCACAAGCGCTAATGAGTTTGAAGCATTTGCAAGCGTTTGAGTAGTAAATATTTTCACTGCATTTTTTGTGCACTTATCCTTTACCCCCCTCTTCGATGAGTGCACGCAACACAAATACCGCAAATACGTAATGCGCACAGGTATTAGTGTAGCAGTAATGCGCGTGATCATCAATCACTGTTGTTCACTAAAAGCAAAAACAAGAACAAAAAAATACTAAAAAAAAAAATCTATGCGCCGCCTAAAAATTGGGTTAATTTTCAGCTTCACTGCCCGATACGGCGACTTATAGCCAGCTGACGAATCCGCGGAAACATGTTTCGACCATGCCACGGTGCACCGGTCATTCGGTGAATCAGTACGCCAAGCTTTCAATTTACACTTAAAGAAAAAAAAACACAAAAAAAAACCAAAAACAAAATATGCGCGCGTTCGCAGCTTAATCACATGACAGATGTTAAATCTCGACTTTTGTTGTTGCGGTTAAGCTGCTTGTTGCTTTTGTTGCTGCTGCTGCTGCTGCTGCTGCTGCTCTTGTTATTGCTAGAGGCAATCACATATGCATACCGCCTCAATCCAATGTTGCTGTTGCAAGTCAATTCTTTCCATTTATCCTGCACTCTCCTTTCTCTGCGCACGCCTCCTCTTTTCCACTTCACTGAGACTTGACTGCCTGCTGCAGCATTTGCGGTTTGTTTAATTATATATTTTTTACTTTTTCCCCTTGTTATAAACGAGTGCGGTAGGTGGGAAGGAGGAGGCAGTTACACCGACTGACAGCTGCACCGCATAGAGGCTGTCACCCAACGCGTCAGGCGCTCGTAAATTATGTGGCGCTCAGATGCACGAGTCTGCTTTTTCCCAACTGTCTGTAAGTATTGTGGGAAAGTTTTTTGCTTCACACTAAATAACTGACTGATTGACGGTATTTTTCAGTTTTTCTTTTTCGTTCATTTGGAGTTTTTTTGTTTTTTGGTTTGCTTAATTCAATTGACAATATCTGCTTGTTATAGTTTTTTTGTATTTTTTTATCGCCTCTCGTACGAACAATGTTTAATTTTTTATATTTACTTATCGTTTTTTTGTTTTTGTAAAGACCGCAAGTGTGTTGTTTTTTCGTAGTGTAAACAATGTTCCACAAATTAATACGAAAGCCTCTGATTAAAAATCAATTAATAATGCAGCTAAGAGGATAATTATGGTAAGCTTATGCCGCTTTTGTTATTTTCTTCTTCTTGTTTTGTGCTTTATTTTAATTTGATTTGAGTCATCGAAAATTTCTGGTCTATTTATTATTGGTATGGGAATAAGTTTCCGCCCTCGAAAAAAAGGTGTCGCTGCTGACACTATTTTTTTGGACGCTCTGATGGCTTGAAGGTGTACATGTGAGGACTCGACCACAGTAGTTTACATTCGTTTAAAGCGTAAAGGTCCTCTTTTCTCTGACGTCAAAAATATCTACGTTCGTACAGCATTTGCGGGAAGTCGTGCTCCACTATTACCTTTTAAGGGGGTATTCTGCTCTAGATATTTGAAAAAATAGATTTTTTTTTGCATATTTTCAAAGTTTAGACCTTCAAAAATATGACCTTTAACGGATTTCTCAAAATTCAAATTAATTTCGGAGATACAGCGGATTTTGTGACGTGGTGTCTAAGCCGGCCGAGTGAAGCGAATCGCACAATGAACGGCAGATGTTACTGGAAGACTTGAGGACTCGTTCTTTGAAGAAAATCGTTTGTATCCCACACAATCTTTATTTATTCTATATGGTATATATATGTACTTCTATACTTCTATAATGTATACCTGGAAATATATTGTCGATTAATCCAGAGTGAGTAGTAAATATTATGATCTAAGTTATTCTATTGGAATTGTTGCTCAAACTTCAAACGCGATTTTCTCAAAACTACTTTTTTTGAGATGTTCGTCATGATATCTCAAGTTCTACTTATCCGATCGCTTTGAAGTTTGATAAGCTTTTTTTATTACACATTTGTCTATCGCGCCTGTCTCGGATTTTGAAAAATTTAAGTTTGAAGTATGTATTTTTAAAAAATGTTAAAAGGTAAAAAAAGAGGGTAAACATTTTTTTTTTTCAAGTTGACGCCATTTTGTGAATTTTTTTTCTTTGATTTGGCGTAATCCGATAGCGGCATCCTAAATAATGAAGAATTTTTTTAATTTGTTTGTTTTAGATTACTACAAGCGTTGGAATCAAGTCAACCATGGAGCACTGTTTTTTATGTAGCCCCCATTCCGTCGGCCTGTAATTCCAGGATTTTTTTTTTTTATAAATTTTTTTTATACTTTTTCAATATTAAACCAAACCATAAAAACCATAAAAAAATGGATAGTAAAATTTTTTTTATCTTTGTTTCAAAAATACATAAAAATAAGGCGCCTACACCAGAATACCCCCTTAAAGAAAAGTGCAGCTGAAACGTGCCGTATATTGATCAATATTTACGGTAATCACGCACCATCAAAAACAACTTGTAAAGAGTGGTTTCGATGCTTCCAAAAGTGGCAATTTCGACCTGAGTGCGTGAGTGATAAAAATCGCGAATGGGCACCGAAAAAATTCGAAGATACTCAACTACAACAATTATTGGATGAAGACGCATGTGATGAACTACAGAGAGTCTAAGGAGTTGGATGTTGACAGATCAACCGTCGGTAAACGTGTGCACGCGATGGGAATGTTCCAGAAAGCAGGTAACTGGGTAACTGGGAAGGAGTGGGACATCGAGAGACGTTTGGTGACATGTGAGATGCTTGTTGAACGTCAGAAAAGAAAAGGCTTTAATAAGAGCTTATTCGTTAACAACTGCCTTGGCATCATCTGCAGAATATATTGGCCAAAGACCACATCAGTAACGACGCAATGTGGAGATTAACGAATGAGGAACCCATACTGAGGCAAATCAGACGCGTAAAGTGGCGATGGATAGGTCACACATTGAGAAAACCACCAGATAGCATCACGAGAATGACACTGGGCTGGAACCCGCAAGGGAGAAGAGGTCGAGGTCGACCAAAAAGCACTTGGAGAAGGTGGATGTTGCGCGGACTAGCAGATGCCGACCACTCATGGGACGGTGCAAAAACAACAGCACAGAGCCGTGTACGATGGAAAAGTCTTGTCGAGGCCCTATGCTCCCGAAAGGAGTGAACAAGGAAAAACAAGAGTCTAGAAATTTATAAAATTCATTCTTTGAAACCGAATAGTCAAGCGGAGTAGTACTCGAGATGTCACTGAACTCTTTCGAGTTAAATCGTGTTAAGAAATTTAAGCTGAAATGGGTAAGTATTGCGTAGAGATCTAGTAGGAATATGAAAGTGAAATGAACAATTGATATCTCCTTCAATTACACTAAAAACAAAAGTCAGAGAGAGTGTAGACCTTCTGCTCTATAGAAACTTTAAGTTAATTGAAGTTAAATGGGAATCCTAGGAAGGGATAGATTTTGACAATTTTAACGAGCTGAGAGCCTTCACCTTCTCTTAATTGCAAATTGGTGATAAGGTGGATGGAGGATGGTTCCATGTGTAGAAGTCCACGCAAGTGGGGAAAGTTACTGATCGCCATTCACTTGGGAGTGGCCAGGACGATTCTTCTACATATGGTTCAAGCAGCTCACAACGTCCGGGATTAGCCCACGTATCCTCTGGTTAGCTTCCGAACACCCGTTCGGGAGTGAGCTAACGTGAGAAGGCGAAGCATCCCAGCATAGCTGGTTGTGCGCTGGGTTTGGGACCCGCCACTTAAAAAGCCCCCCCAATGAAAACAGCAACAAAGCCTCGGATGAGAACTTCCAACACTGATGACGACCCCTGCAAACGAAATAAGGATTACGATTTGAGGGCATGCACCTGGAATGTCCGGTCCCTTAATGGGGAAGGTGCCTCTGCCCGGCTGGTTGATGTCCTCGTGAGAGTAAAGGCTGACATCACTGCCATCCAAGAGATGCGATGGACGGGGCAAGGTAAGAAAAACCTAGGACCTTGCGACGTCTACTACAGCTGCCATGTAAAGGAGCGCAAATTCGGTGTCGGATTTGTTGTGGGAGAGAGACTTCGTCGCCAAGTACTGTCGTTCACTCCGGTGGACGAGCGTCTCGCAATAATCCGCATCAAAGCGCGATTTTTTAACATCTCGCTAATTTGCGCCCACGCTCCGATGGAAGAGAAGGACGATGCGATCAAGGATTCTTTCTATGAGCGCTTGGAACGTTCCTATGAGCGCTGCCCCCGCCACGACATAAAAATCGTGCTTGGCGACTTCAACGCCAGGGTGGGCAAGGAGGGAATTTTTGGTCCCACAGTCGGAAAATTCAGCCTGCACAACGAAACATCCGGCAACGGACAGAGGCTGATCGACTTCGCCGGGGCCCGAAACATGGTAGTCTGCAGCACCAGATTCCAGCATAAAAAGATACACACAGCTACCTGGCTGTCCCCTGATCGAAAAACGCGAAACCAGATCGATCATGTTGTGATAGATGGAAGACACGCTTCTAGTGTATTAGATGTACGTACGATCCGAGGAGCCAACATCGACTCGGATCATTACCTTGTTGCAGCCAAATTGCGCACACGCCTCTGTGCAGCAAAAAACGTACATCTACCTACGCAAAGAATGTTCGACATCGAAAAGCTGCAATCACAACAGACAGCCAGAAGATTCGCCCCTCGACTCTCACTCCTGCTCTCGGAGAGCACTGCCCAACACACCGGCATGCGCGAGCAATGGAGCAACATTTCTCGTTCCCTACGTACCGCCGCCTAAGAAGAAATCGGATTCCGGCGAGCCCGAAAAAACAATTGGTACGACGAGGAATGTCATGCTGCCGCCGAAAGAAAAGATGCCGCCTATAGAGCCACGCTGCGATCGGGCGCAACGCGAGCCATGTGGGATCGCTACAGAGAGCTGAAAAAGGAAGAGAGACGTATTATCCGACAGAAGAAACGTGAGGCCGAAATACGTGAGTGCGAGGAGCTTGAGATGCTGGCCAATAGGAACAACGCCCGAAAATTCTACCAGAAAGTTCGGCGGCTTACAGAAGGTTTTAAGACCGGGGCGTTTTCCTGTAAGAACAAAGACGGTGATCTGGTGATTGACGTACAGAGCAATCTTAAATTATGGAGGGAACACTTCTCGAACCTGTTAAACAGTGACAGCTGCGCATGTCATAGAGAAAGTGAAGATCCCGATACCCCAATCGTTGACGACGGAATTATCGTTCCGTTACCCGACCATGACGAGGTGAGAATAGCAATATCACGGCTAAAGAACAACAAAGCCGCGGGCGCCGACGGACTGCCGGCTGAGCTATTCAAACATGGCGGCGAGGAGCTGGTAAGGTGCATGCATCAGCTCCTATGCAAAATATGGTCGGATGAAAGCATGCCTGCCGATTGGAATTTAAGTGTGCTCTGCCCAATCCATAAAAAGGGCGATCCTGCAATTTGTGCCAATTACCGCGGGATTAGTCTTCTAAATATCGCCTATAAGGTTCTAGCGAGCGTATTGTGTGAAAGGCTGAAGCCCACCGTCAACCAACTGATTGGACCTTATCAGTGTGGCTTCAGACCTGGAAAGTCTACCATCGACCAAATATTAACAATACGCCAAATCTTGGAAAAGACCCATGAAAGGAGAATCGACACACACCATCTTTTCGTCGACTTCAAAGCTGCATTCGACAGTACGGAAAGGAGTTACCTGTATGCCGCTATGTCTGAATTTGGTATCCCCGCAAAACTAATACGGTTATGTAAGATGACGTTGCTCAACACCAGCAGCGCCGTCAGAATTGGGAAGGACCTCTCCGAGCCGTTTGATACCAAACGAGGTTTCAGACAGGGTGACTCGCTGTCGTGTGACTTCTTTAACCTGATGTTGGAGAGCATCGTACGAGCCGCAGAACTTAATCGCTCAGGCACAATATTTTATAAGAGCGTACAATTGTTGGCGTATGCCGATGATATTGATATCATCGGCCTTAACAACCGCGCTGTTAGTTCTGCCTTCTCCAAACTGGATAAAGAGGCAAAGCGAATGGGTTTGGTGGTGAACGAGGACAAAACGAAGTACCTCCTGTCTTCAAACAAACAGTCGGCGCACTCGCGTATCGGCACTCACGTCACTGTAGACAGTTATAATTTCGAGGTTGTAAAAGACTTCGTTTATTTAGGAACCAGCATTAACACCGATAACAATGTCAGCCTTGAAATCCAACGTAGAATCTCTCTTGCCAACAAGTGCTACTTTGGACTAAGTAGGCAACTGAGCAGTAAAGTCCTCTCTCGACGAACAAAACTAACACTCTACAAGACTCTCATCATGCCCGTCCTAACGT
Organism: Anastrepha ludens; assembly: GCF_028408465.1. NCBI lineage: Eukaryota > Metazoa > Arthropoda > Insecta > Diptera > Tephritidae > Anastrepha > Anastrepha ludens. The sequence continues at coordinate 93,770,232 of NC_071500.1, forward strand.
ATGGCGCAGAAGCGTGGACGATGACAACATCCGATGAAGCGACGCTTGGAGTGTTCGAGAGAAAGATTCTGCGTAAGATTTTTGGACCTTTGCACGTTGGCAACGGCGAATATCGCAGGCGATGGAACGATGAGCTGTATGAGCTTTACGGCGACATAGACATAGCGCAGCGAATAAAGATCCAGCGGCTTCGTTGGCTGGGTCATGTCGTCCGAATGGATACAAACGCTCCGGCTTTGAAAGTATTCGATGCGGTACCAGCTGGTGGTAGCAGAGGAAGAGGAAGGCCTCCTCTGCGTTGGAAAGATCAGGTGGAGAAGGACTTGGCTTCACTTGGTGTGTCCAACTGGCGCCGGTTAGCACGAGAAAGAAACGACTGGCGCGCTTTGTTAAGCTCGGCCAAAATCGCGTAAGCGGTTATCGCGCCAATTAAGAAGAAGAGAAGATAAGGTCTCCAGATAAATGTTGCATATTCTACTCTAAAGCGATCAAGAGAAGTAAAGAACAATTTGTGACTGTAGGGGTCCGAGAACATCGAGCTATTATGCCATATAAAACCTGAGATTAGGTACTATTATTATTACTCGTCCTCCAGTCAAATACACCTTCAAAGATCGAATAAGCCATCATTCGCCTGCGTGATCACTGTAATGCCTTTCAGGTCAAGCCGTTGTAAGGGCTGGACTATGCGAGTCGTTTTCTAAATAATGAAATCTATACGCTTTTTCAGATAGTCTGATGGCTGTAAAATTTCTGGAAAATACCTCATAGAGCACAAACTGGTTGTGAAACTTCGTCGATCTATTAAGGGGTTACACATACGCCCAGAATTTTCAAAAAATCGATTTTTTTACAGATTATTATTCTTTATAGTTTTAGGCGTATTTCTGTTGAAGTCGATTGTAAAAATTCTGCATAGATACAAAGTTATGGTAGAAAATGTAACTGCCTGCCAAAATGCGATATCTCAGTGAAAAATTAAGATATTTGAGCAAACTCAACGGAATTTAAAAGAGGAAGACTTGTAATTTAAAATACTATGTATATTTTTTTATGAAGAGCAAAATCTTCGTAGCTACATAACCTCAAAAATGGGCAAAAACAGCGTTTTTTGCACTTTTAGGTTAGGATATCTCAAAGTCCTGACGTGATAGAGCAATTTAAACCCCGGATTGGGATTCTACGCAAAAAATTACTTCGGAAATGATACTACACTTTGAAGCGTGAAATTTATGACGTAAAACGCATACTTTTTTTTAAATAACGTACTATAAATTGCAAAATTTTTCGAAATTCAAAAATCCGGCTCGGCAGACTATAACTACAACTTAATTCTACAAGATTTTTTTTTTACTTTTTACAGATCCATCAACATTTCAAGCAGAAATGATGCAGACCTGGGAGCAACTTTTTTTTCGTTGTACTTTGGGTCACGTGATTTTGTATATACTAATTTTTGTAAAGGAACATTAAAATACATTTTTTTATAAAGTTTAAGTACTAATAAACAATGTAAACAATTTTTTTACATTTATTTCTATTGTTAACCTTTCTAAAAACAGTTTTTCTTGTAGCGCAATTTTGGCGCTGCTGGACTTATGCAACCGCTTAAGAAGACCGCTCAGACATTTCTTGCCCGTTGGCTGCGTTCCACCAAAGATTTTTCTTTTCCTAGTTCGGCCTTCCTTTCATCACAATTTCATATTTAGACAAATAATATCAATATTGGGCATTGAAACTTTAGTGTCTCCTCTTCCTCTCTGTGTATCTTTGATTAAGGTTTTCCTGGTGTAAATGTTTGTTTGTATCTACATATGAAATTCGATTCGGAAATTTTTGGCGCTTTCACACTGATTTATTTCGAAGAAAGTTGGCAAAATGCATTGAATTTATGTTCACCATTAAATAGCAAATAAATAGAAATTGCCAAAAATTTCGCTTTTTTGTTTTGCCGAAAATTGACCTCTTACCTCTTGCATATTGCAAAGTTCACAGCACTTTATTTAACTTGCATGTATGTATGTATCTCGGCTTTCTTTTTATTTGTTTTTTTTTTTTTTTTTTGCAAATACATTTTGAAAGCAAATCGCTGTAGATATGAGAAAGACTTTCACCACAATTACCAGAAAATTGCAAAATAAATACAATTATAGGGCACAATATTTACTAAGTTACAGTTAGGATTTTCCATGGGCACATTTTGGGCAAATCCATTAACCAATCTTTAATACTTTAATTATATGTACATATATATAATACTTAAATTGGCAAAGCAATATATCAGTGAAAATATGTAAAAACAAATTAATGACCCTGCCAGGAAAACAACTACACTCAAACTGGTGTGATTGTAGTGAATTTGTAACCATTACTAGATCGCACGCGTTTCGTTTTTCGGTATAAGTAAACAAAATGCACCGTTTCACTGAAATGGGCCAAAAATTACATTCAATAGACCTTTCTTGTCGATGGGACTAAAACTTTTTTTTCGGCATTTAAAAATATATATCGAGGGTCAAAGTTCAATTTAATGCATTTTAACAACGTTAATATCTTCAAATTTAATTGACCCTTGACAAAACCAAGTACATCCTTGGAAAGATATTTAAAATACTCATCAGGCAACGCCTCACACGTTGAAACAAAGACATCCAAAGCACTGACAGCCTACTGGCAATGCAAGAGTGTTTTTGGGAAAACGTAGGGTCTTTCTCCTAGCAAGGTCCTATTGATCTACACGGCTATGATAAGATCTATTATCACCAATGCAACACTGGTATGAATGAGCAGACTCGCTCTCGTGGGAATCAGAAGGATCTTATCAATACTACAACGCACTGTGGGCATCTGTTGCACCGGAGATTTTCCCGACTACTTCAGACGCGACATTAGATGCTTTGATTAGTCTACCACCACTTGCTGTTTTAATCCAAGGAGAGGCCTTGAAGGCCATCTGCAGACTGTAATACAATGGGAATTGGTATGGCCCCTCTCCGGCATTGGACAATCAGAGTAGGCATGGACTTCGATCCAACGATCCTGGCGATGCATCTTGACTCCACGCCATCCAGAGTCGTACTTGACAAAAGATACAGTGTGGTGCTGCCAGAGCTTTAACTGTGGTCAAACTTAGAAAATAAGCCCGGCAAACACTGTTTTCGCATTTTCATGGATGACTCCAGGACCGAGCACTGCTCCAGCTCTGGGGTCTACGTGGAATCCAGCGGGACAAAACTGCACTTTGCTCTTGGAATGCATGCATCTGTGTTTATGTATGCTGTTCAAGAATGAATGAACTTGGAAACTGGAAAACAAAAGGAGAGGCAGATCTATATGTGTCTGCAGCGACAGTCTAGCTGCGTTCATGGCCTTAGACAGCCCTCCAACCACATCAGTAGTAGTCGAGTCCTGTAAATCCGGTAGACATAAAAGCCTGATGCTAACATGGGTCCCGGGACACGTGGGTATCGTGGGCAACGAGTTCACTGACTCTTTAGCCAGAATGGACTCTAAGGCCAACTTCTTTGGCATGGAGCCCGTTCTGCCACTCCTTTCTGCAGCCATCAAAGAAACGGTTAGCAAACGGGTTACTCTAACCCATATGCGAGCTTGGCAGGCTAAGAGAGTCTGCGGATGGACAAAACTGATGTTACCTGTCATGTGCGACCAACTGTCGCAGTTCCTCCTGTCACTAAGCAGAGGAGACTGTAGGCGACTGGTTGGACTGATGACGGGCCACTTTCTATGGGCAAAGCACATGGAAAAGGTGGACATCTCAGACAGTGCACTTTGCCCAGCAAAAGGAGTGGAGGATGAGACGGCGGACCACTTTCTGTGCGTCTGCCCGGCCTTCGCTCGCATCAGGCCTGAAGTCTTTGGCACTGATGTGTCAAGAAGCGACCACCTTGGCTCCTTGACATCGCAAAATCTATTCAGATTTCTTCGGAGGTTGAGTAGATTTAAAGAAAATGAAAAAGAGAACCCGAGTGCAATACAACTGGCTTAATGTTGTCTGAGTGCTGTACTTGCTAGTCTGTCCCGAGAAAAAAAAATATTTGTGATTAAGGCCAGTTATGAAGAGATCTTGGTGATAGTACGTAAATAGGTATGAAATATATAACAAAATGTTTCACAGCACCAGTTTCGCCATTTCCTAATCATATCTCGTTCACTAAATATTTCACAAAAAACAAAAAAAAAAAACAATTCTTACAAAAGCCAGTAGCAGCTGTTCTCAGTATTTTCGTACCAGTTCTAAATCCATTTAAAGCATTTTGTAACAACTTGGAGCGAGTCAAAGCGCAATATGCTATGGCAAACCAACGTTTAGCCCATAACTTATGTTGTATGCTTGTATTTGCCACGCCATAAGTCAAAGTAAGACAAACATTGCGTGGCTAAGAACAAAATAAACAAGAAAATAGAATTGAACTGGTTCACAATTTGCTACTCTGCACTATTTACTGGCCACTTGCATGCATCTTTTCCATTTACATATAAAATATGTGCGAATGTATGTGCGGTTTGTATGTATATGTAAGCACACATTTCCACACCAAAACGACTCGTGCAACATACAAACGTACCACATAGTGTTATTGGCCCAGTGGCGTGTCAACAATTGGCTCACTTCCTTTGTTGGCACAAGACCGCACGGATGAACGCGGCCGCCACGACTATCTGACTGGTTTTGCGGTTTCGTTCCTTCAGTTAGTACGAGTATGTCTGTATGTATGTATGTATGAGTATAGAGGAGTATGCACATACAAAACCAGGTTGCGCTCATCCATGGCCTTTTGTTTGCGACACGTTTGTGAAGGTTTGTGAAGCTGGTTAACGTTCGGTGTTAGTCCAAGTTGCTGCTATTATTGTTCTGAATATATTTTCTTGAAACAGTTGTTGACACATGCGCTACATTTGCTTTTGTATTCATTGGAGCAGGAGTAGATGCTGATGAAGATGTCAATTAGCTGTTTGCATGCGAATGAACTTTTTGGAATTGATGTTTTCATATATACACAGTGTAACCTATCCTAACGGACAACTCTATTAGGTGGTCAACTCCCTTGAAAGGAAATTTTTTCTATACCAAATCTTATGTATCGGAAGAAGTTATTCTCTTTTGAGTGGGCAACTCTTTTGAACAGACAAAAGCTAACAGACGGTGAGTGTCCACCCAAAAGAGGCCGGAATGGGACATCAGACGCTCAAAGGCGCTACTTAATCGGTCAAGGAAAAACGTCTCTATGTTAGTTGTTTTGATCACAGGCCACTGCCTCATAGATCGACATGCTCAATGATTGAATGTACCTCATTTCGACTACTGGAGAAGCTGCAAGTTTACATATTTTGGTTAATCGTTCTTAAATGATACTGACGACCGTAGGGATATAAGTGTCAGACAGATCGATGGGTTTGCACTTAAAATAAATTAACGAGGAGTAGAAAGTAAGCTGCTACTGTGATATCACAATGGATTGGCAACGGTCTAAATTAGTTAGTTTAAAGACGGACTGCCACTTCCACTTACCTACCTATCCTTTCCTCAGAGACCGAGGGTCGAGAGAGTAGAAGCTGAGGAATTTGTAAACACCCAGCGAATCCGAATCAGATATAATGGAAATGTGCAACGAAATCGGAGATCGGAAAGCACCAGGGTCGTCCGGTGCTACCAAACGTAGCCCTTAAGGCGCCGATCCGCTTGTGTCCAGAAACATTTGTTGCAGTACTGCAAAAATGCTTGAACGAAGGGGTTTTTCCTAAACAGGAGAAATTGCAACGACTTTTGTTGTTATCAAAAGTGAAAGGAGCAGTCGATGATCCGTCCTCCTACCGGCCGATTTGCCTACTGGACATAAAAAGCAAAATACTGGAACGTATTATTAGACTAGTCTTTATACTAGAGTAAAAGGGAGCTTTGAGTACCATGCAGTTTCGAAAAAACCGATCCACGGTTGATGAACTCAATATGGTTGTCAGCACGGCTATTAAGGCAATAGAAGGAAGGAGGTAGCGTTGGGCCCCAAAAAATACTGTGCGGTAACCACACTGGACGTAAAAAATACCTTTAATATGGCCAGTTGGTCGCAAATCTTGTATAGCCTACACGAAATCGGCATTCCGCCGTACCTTTTCAGGATATTAAAAAGATACTTCTCTGATAGGGAACTTAGATATGAAACCAGTGCTGGAACAGTTTAAGAAGTTACTGTTGGTGTAGTCCAGGGATCTGTTTTATGGAATATCATGTACGACAAGGCCAGTACCCAGAGAAGTAAAAATAATAGGCTTTGCGGATCACATAGCAATAGAGACGGTGGCTAAGCATATACAAGAAGTAGAACACGTAACAAATGAAGCGATAAAAAAGGTGAAAGAATGGAAGAATTGGAACAAGCGGGGCTGAAACTGGCAGAGCACAAAACGGAGGCGGTTCTGATAGCAAGCCCAAAAAAGTCGAGAATATGAAAATCTGAAACAAACTATATATTCTCAATCTGCGCTGAAATACCTAGGTGTCATGATGTCGACTAAATTTTAAGGCGCATATTAACTATGCGATGGAGAAAACGGCGAGCATCCAAGCGGCACTCTCAAGGATCCTACCTAACATAGGTGACTCAAAGTCAACTAGGCGAAAACTGCTGGCGAACGTAGCTATTTCAGTCCTAAGGTATGTATCCCCAGTCTAGGCAAATGCGGTGAAGCTGAAGGGCAACAGACGAAAGTTACTCTCTGTATATAGGCTAAGTGCTCTAAGGGCATGTTACGGCTACAGAAACATATCGGATGACGCGGCGTTTGCCATAGCTGGCATGATACCAGCGGATATATTCCTGAGCGAAATGAAGCGATTATACGACAGATGTACCGATGATGCCGAAATAAATAAAAAAAACGATAAGAGAAGAGGGAGAGAGATTTGCCTCACTAACAAGGTGACAAGATCGATGGAATACCTCCAATAAAGGGCTATAAACTGGTTCCTGAGTTAAGACCGTGGCTCAACCGTAGTTTTGGTGATACATCCTATCACATGACACAGTTTCTTTCTGGGTACGGAGGCTTTAGAAAATACCATTATAGGTTTTAAGCACGACGATAGCACTTATTGCTCTGTATGCATCAACATTGAGGAAGACACGGAACATGTCAGTATCCAATGTATGCGGTTCACGGAGGGAAGTAGACTTCCACATGCAACCGGCATAGTTGGCTACATGATGGAATCGGAGGAAAGGTGGGAGTAAGTAGCTGCATTCGTTGCAATACCTCAGAGAAAGTTAAGATATATTGGACAGGCTAGAGGACACAATAGATACAATTGGCGAAGCTATATAAAGCGTTTTCCAATAACAGGTGTTATTTCGAATAGCCGGCTATTTTGGTAGATGCCACTTTTGAAGCTGTCATTTTTTGATATTTGGCAAGTAGAAACTACGCCATTAATACAAATGGGAGATCCACGCTTAAACAACGCATTGAAATTATTAAAATTCACTTTAAAAATGGTGACAATTTGGCAGAGACGGTTCGTAAAACTCGAACATTTTTGGGTCATCGTGAAGCACTTTGTCGGACCGCAATGCAGAAATTTGTGAAAAAATTCGAGCTGTTGGGACAAATTAATGAAATGAAGAATAAAACCCGTACACGTCGCTGAGGAACCGCCGAAAATATTGCTGTTGTAGCCGAAAGTGTTGAAGAAAACCCAGGTTTGCCCATTCCTCGACGTTCTTTGGAATTAGGAATTCCACAAGCGTCATTACTCCGTATTTTGCATAAATATTTGGGTCTTAAGACTTATAAAGTCCAGTTAACACAAGAACTCAAGCTGGCCGATCATCAACAGTGTCGTGTCTTTGCTGATTGGGTCGTTGACATGCATGAAAAGGATCCGGAATTCCATCGAAAAGTCATCTTGAATGATGAGGCCCATTTCCACTAAAATTGTCTGATGTGGGGCTCAGAAAATCCAAGACTTATTGTTGAAAAGCCGCTCTATCCTCAACGTGTGACTGTTTGGTGCGGTTTATAGTCCGGCGGAGTCACTGGACCTTACTATTTCCAAAATGAAGCTGGAGCAACAGTTACGCTGAATGGATTGCGCTATCGAGAGATGATTAACGATTTTTTATGACCGGAATTTGATGATATTGATCTCAACATTGAATAACACCTCTTATTGGAAAACCCTTTAGCTAACCAGTATCGCAGGTAGAGTGGTGGAGAAGACGGAGTTCAGGGTTTAGTACGTAGGCGTACTGTTTTGCCAGTCCAATTACTGACTGGCCGTCGTCCCGACTGAGGCCCGACTGACGGCATCTCTGAAGATTTCCCCTTCGATAATTAAAAACAAAAAAACAACTTGGTTTATTTTGTTTCAACATCGTCGCGATCTTATTGGAAACCCCTATACATGTACATATACATATATAGTATATGTATGTGTGTACAAGTATATCTGCGAACTTGCTCACTTTCAACTGCCGCTATCACTCAAGACATTCAACAGACATCCCATCATTGGCGAATTAAGGTGCGCGCGTCAGTTAATCGCTTTCGTGGCCAATCAATCGGCATTTCAACACAATTTAAAATCACATCGAGTTTCATAAAAAATCCACCAACTGGCTATTGAACATTTTGGTGCTAATTAGTAGGATTTTTTAATGCTCAATTAAGGCTAAGTGTATGAGCAAATGTGTACATGTTTGATATTATTAGATTGTTGTTGTAATTGTCTGTACATTTGTTATAACAACTGCTGAATCGTGTTTTTACAAACAACACTTTTCCGAATCTCATGTTTTTTTTTTGTTTCTTTATTTTGTTTTTGTTGTTATTATGCCATTCAACAATCAGTAATTCGTTCGTTCAACTCCCAGCAGGTTACAATTGTTGCTTGTAAAATTTTCAAATTGACACTAATTAGCGGTTATTGGCTGTATTTGTATTGTTGTTTTAATTTACAATTATATTTATCGTGGTTTATTGTGGTGCAGCTATTAGTTGCATTGCTTTTACATAGTTGTTAATTTATGTTTTTCACGTCATTTTCATTCATTGTCGCTACTTTTAACGCTGTAATGTAATTATGTTTATGCAGTGCGGCTTGTTTTTGCTGTGAATTAATTATTTTGCAGTCTTATCAATAATAAAAATGGTACATTTTTTGTAAAGTTCATTTTTGATTGACAGCTGTCAATGGAGATTTCATTCGAAAAACACAAAATTGCATGAATTTACAAGGTGTTGAAATGTTCGAGCGTGAATGCATTACGAATTAAGCTACTAAATTTTTGCAACTCCAATATTTGGACACTGAGTGACAACAAATGATTGAATGAATAAATTAGAAGCCGATATTTATTTACTGCAAAAATTTATTGTCAAAAAAATTTATTGTCATAAAAACTAAATTAGTTCACGCGCAAATAAAAATGATTTAGTAGTGCGCACTTAAATGTATGCTATGGATGGAACGAACTTGACTGACAGCAAAATAGATTAAGTGTATTTGAGCAAAAAGAGACACATACGTGCCGCACGCCATGGCGGAATGCACAAAAATTGGCAACTTTCAACTTTTGCGGCGAAAATGACAACAGTGTAAAGAAGTGCCGCAACGAACACAAAGGACCCATTGTGACAGGCCTATGAGTGAGTTGGTCTATTGATGGTGGGGGCATATACAGTTTGTCTCATAATATAATATACACAATATATGTATAGTAGCAACAGCAACTTGCAATATAAAGCAAAGTTTCGAAGTTTAAATAAAGTTTGTAAAAATTCAGCAAATTTTATCAAACTTTTAAAATTTTTACCAGGAATTTTTAGGACCATTATTTTCTTAGTAGATTCGATTATGAATTATTTGGAATTTCTTGTTTTGATAGCAGAACACTTTGCTAACGCCTTCTATTTGATACTGTAAACAAAAATAGTTATTAGTTTTTGACCAAAAAAAACCATTTGTTTTAAAAATTATAGATATTTCACTTTAAAAAATATATTTTGAAATTTTTATCATTAAATATTTTGAAATTTTTAGCATTAAATATTTTGAAATTTTTGTCATTAAACATTTTGAAATTTTTACCATTCAATATTTTGAAATTTTTAGCATTAAATATCAGGTCAGTCCATAAGTTCGTGCGTAGTTTACTCATAATTTCACTTTTGTACGATTTTTGCATACAAAAAATTATTCGCGGAATATAACGGAACTACTCGTATTTATATTTTCTTTGATATGTTGTGCATTCAACAAGTGATTTTAATCGCGGATAGAAACACATGTTGTTAAAAGATAAAATGGAATCTTCGAACGCGCATAAGAGGCATTTTTTTATTTTTTTTTGGTGGTAAAAAATGCAACAACCGCTGCTGCAGAGAGTAAGGACTGCGCAAAAGTGGTTTCCAAAATTCCGAAGTGGTAACTGCGACGTGGAGGATGCCCCGCGCGCTGGTCGTCCTGAAGTCTTTAACTCCGACGCCTTGCTCAAACTCGTGGAAGCTGAGCGAAATTTGACAGTCGATATGATAGCTCAGAGGTTAAATTCATCGCATGAAATAGTTCACAGGCACCTGATTCAGTTGGGAAAGGTTTCAAAGCTCGGAAAATGGGTTCCGCATAGACTTTCCGTCGCCAACCTTCAGCAGAGAGTGAATGTGTGTTCTCCGCTGCTGCAACGGCTTGAAAATGAAAGTTCTTTGAACCGTATCATTACTGGTGATGAAAAATGGGTCCTTTACAATAATCGTGTTCGCCAACGCCAATGGTTAGATAAAGATGAAACACCAGAACCGACCCCTAGAGATGGCCTTCACCCCAAGAAGATTCTCCTGTCTATTTGGTGGGATATGGCCGGTATTGTTTATTATAAACTTCCGGAACCAAATCAGACGATAACTGCTGATTATTATTCCCATCAGCTATCAAACTTGAGTGAGGCACTTAAAAAATCGACCGTCTTTAGTGAATAGACGCAAAGTTTTGTTTCACCACGACAACGCAAGACCTCATTTTTGGAAAAAGTTCTGGCATGCAGTCTTATAAATCATTCAAGTGTGGTAATAAAAGTATTTTTTATAAAAATATAGTTCATACTTCAACAAGAACCACATAAATCAAAGTTTCGAATTAAAAAAAAAATAAAATTGTAAAAATTCAGCAAATTTTCATCAAAATTTTAAATTTTTTATCAAGAATTTTTGGAAAAAAGTTCAAGTATGCAGTTTTATAAACCATTTAATTTTGGTATAATAAAATGAAAGGTTCAAGTAACTCAAAAATTTTATTTTTGACAAATTTTTCTGTTGACAGTGTTTGGTGTTTTCTGCCATTCCAAAAAATATAGAAAATAGGTGTTAAACGGTACGTTTTCCACCGAGAGCCGAAAAGGGAAGATGATTGTTAAATTCGTCATTGAAATCTACACAGATGGTTCTAAGATGAACTGTGGTGTTGGAGCTGACCTCTATTCGGAGCTCCTCAAATTATCCAAATCATTTAGGCTTCCTGACTATGCCAGGGTATTCCAGGCAGAACTATAAATAATCAGAAAACCATGCAAATCACTAAATCACTATAAAGAAATTGGTGCAAGAGTAGCTATATTTTTAGACAGTCAAGCAGCTATCAAGTTCTTAGATTCCCATTCGACTTCATCCACACTAGCCTTACATTGTAGAGAGGAACTAAAATTGCATGGTTATTGGCTTCAAATTACTGTGCAGAGGCTGTCAAGCGGAAGTGGTGAAAGAAAGTCTTTTCCGCTATTTATGCGAATTTCCAGGTGTAGCTAGAGCAAGATTTCGCCCTTTCCGTAAGTCCTTCTTACAGCAAATTAATGAAATCTCTAAGATATAAAAAGTCTGCTACTATGCTTGGATCTCACGAAAGGGAGACATCACACGAGAACAGTGGTAGTAAAACGGCGCCATTCGCTAATTAGGATTATTTCAGTAGAAATACTCAACCACTTCAACAACAGTAGCTGTTAAATGGAGAACATGCACAAGACCACGATTAAAAAAAATTCTCAAAAATAAGTGTCACTTGAATTTTGCATTTTTCTATACCAAAATGTAATTGGCCATACATTCTTCTTCTTCTTAGTTGGCGCGATAACCGCTTACGCGTTTTTTTTCCGAGTTTAACACAGCGCGCTAGTCGTTTCTTTCTCATGCTAATCGGCGCCAAATGGACACACCAAGTGAAGCCAAGTCCTTCTCCACCTGATCTTTCCAACGCAGAGGAGGCCGCCCTCTTCCTCTGCTACCACCGGCTGGTACCGCATGGAATACTTTCAGAGCCGAAGCGTTTGTATCCATTCGAACGACATGATCCAGCCAACGTAGCCGCTGGATCTTTATTCGCTGCGCTATGTCTATGTCGTCGTAAAACTCATACAGCTCATCGTTCCATCGTCTGCGATATTCGCAAAAATCTTACGCAGAATCTTTCTCTCGAACACTCCAAGCGTCGATTCATCGGATGTTGTCATCGCCCAAGCTTCTGCGCCATACGTTAGGACGGGCATGATGAGAGCCTTGTAGAGTGTTAGGTTTGTTCGTCGAGAGAGGACTTTACTGCTCAGTTGCCTACTTAGTCCAAAGTAGCACTTGTTGACAAGAGAGATTCTACGTTGGATTTCAAGGCTGAATAAACAAAGTCTTTTACAACCTTGAAATTATAACTGTCTACAGTGACGTGGGTGCCGATACGGGAGTGCGCCGACTGTTTGTTTGAAGACAGGAGGTACTTCAAACCCATTCGCTTTGCCTCTTTATCCAGTTTGGAGAAGGCAGAACTAACAGCGCGGTTGTTAAGACCGATGATACCGATATCATCGGCATACGCCAACAATTGTACGCTCTTATAAAATATTGTGAATATTGAATATTTTCAGAAATTCTGATTAAAATGTTTGAAATTTTGATACATTTTTTATGAAGTTTGAAACTTTGCGTTATATGGTTTTTGTATAAATTAAAAAAATAAACAGTCAAACCTTGCCAAATTATGAGGTAAAGATCAACAGTTTTATGCCGTCTCTGAGCGGCAAATGGTTTTGGATGGACGAGGAGCTTTTTTCGAAGCAGGAATACACTTGGAGGCTTGCCGTTTCCTACTGATGGACGGCAGCAGGAAAAATAGAAAAAAACTTATAACACTTGGTGTTTTATGCCCAGATCTTCAAACTCGTGCACTTCCAAATGGTAGTGCACACCAACCCATTCGACTTCCTGATGTGTTTTTTTTGGCCATCCTAATCAGCAAAAATCCGATAATTCAGCTATACTATTTTCGATTATAAAATAAAACGAAGAAACGCTCAGAACTTTTCACTTCACCTATTATTTTAAATACTTAAAAGCCTCATATAGTCGTGCATACATGGGGTGATCAATTTAGAGGTATCGGATTTTAAACTGAAATAACTGCGCAACTCTGCGAAATTCGTCCATCCGTAAACACCGTCCTCCTCGCTGGAGCACTTCGGTTGGTATCTCATAAATAACTTTAGTAATGTTAGCTTCCAATACCTCAATCGAAGCTGGTTTATTCACAAAGCATTTAGAATTTACATACCTCCACAAATAAAAGTCCAAAAATATTATATCACACAATCTTCGTGGCCAATCCACTGGTCCGATAGGAGGTGGATCACGCGTGATCTGTCAAAAAAACTCTATTGAAAAAGTGCCTCCAATCTGACCACCCTCTATATACATTTCTGCGTCCACTGGAATCAATAAGAAAAACATTCCACAAGCACATAATCGCCGTTCGTACGCCATCAACTTGTTTATTTAACAGCTCCTATAAATAAGAATGTGTCTCCACCAAGCGCTAGCTAATCCAGTTCTACGCGGCCGTATATATTTAGTATTGCTCATCAATATTCATTAGGAAAAAATCGATTTGCTTTAGCCTTGTCAATCCCAATGGTAGATTGGCTTTCTTACTGCGCAGATGACGTTGATTGTTGCAATGTGATTATGATGATGTTGACGGAGGCACTGGCTCCGCTAAACGCAAATGCATAAACTGTCACTGGCATACAAACGTACGCGCATCGATAGTGAATGAATAAATGAAACGCATGCGCACAAAAACAACAACAACGCTAAACAGCAACAATGACAGTCAGCAACACTATGCTGTCATAGCAGTTACCCATAAAATCGAGCAAAATATACAACGGCAATAAAATGGCAAATATGCAGTGGGAATAGGTAAAATAATGGTAAAAGTATAATGTATGGTTAATGGTTGGTAAAATGCTAATGGAGTTTATGGCTGTGAATTAATGAAAATATGGCGACAATTAAATATCAATTTACGTGCAATGCGCAACTGCGTACGCGCAGACACAAACGACAAATCGGCTTGCAACTTCTACTAAGTTGGCGAGTGGCTGGAATAGATGAGGGAAACCTGACAACAGACATATGTATGTACATATATAGATACACATACATATATGTCTGCAGCCTGTTGTTGGCTGTTGGCCAAGTCAATCAGCGCCAGCGACCACCCGGGACACCATTTGTAGCAGCATAGCTGGGCGTACTAACAGCACTAGATTTTTTTTTTTTTTTTTGGTTTAATTGAAGTTAGTTGGAGGCAAGCATCGGTATTTGTTTGTTGGTTGGTGTCTTCGCTGACTGGCCACAGATGTGCTGAATTGACATGTGCCCCCGATTTTTTGCCGTACAGTGGCCAGCGCAAATTGAGTGCTTAGCAGCTTGCCTCTTGAGCTATATGGTATGACTGTTTTGCGTGTTGAGCCTCTTCAACGGCTAGCTGGCTGTCCGCCTGTCGGCCGCCGCTTCATGCGTTGCATGCGCTGATGCGATTACAGTCTACTCGCAGGAAAAATGATATGCGCTGACGTCTAAAGTGAAATCCCATGTCACGTGTCAAATTCAAAGGCGTAAGAAAAGTAAAGCGCGCAGGCGCACACGCTGACCAACTGACTGACTGACTGCTGAGACGTGCATGCACTCGAAAGCAGACAAAACACACAACAATTCGAGTAGTTTGCATTGTTGCGGTTTTCTTACTACAGAAAAAAAAGTGCGGAAAAGGAAAAAATAAAAATGAAATAAAGTTATAAATAAAAACCAAGTTAAAAAAAAAATTAGTGGCATAAAAAAAAAACATTGATGGCAAAAAAAATCTCTTCCCAAGTGCCAGAAAAAAAACCCACATTGATGGCAAAAACAAAATCTCCTCCCAAGTGGCAGCAATAAATCGCAACATGCCGCATGCGAAGTTGTGGCACAAACCGAAAATCAACAGCACAAAGTGTAAAAACTCTAAAGTATTTGTTTAAGTGTTTTCTTCTGCCAGCCACCACTTTTGACCTAATTTCCGGAGTTGCAAAATTTAAGTAGAAGTGGAAAGCAATAAGAGGCAAGCTTCAAACTCAAACTTAAAAACTGTCAATTGCGCTCAAGTAGCTGATTGCGTTGTGGCTTTATCGCTTTGGAAAAAAGAGTCTGATCAGACGCGCCTCATGTTACTTGCGGTATCGCTGCAGCTCCTTACACCTTCCAACATTTTTAGGTAGCTGTCACCGGCACACAGCAGTGCAACTCAACCAAATCTTAAAAAAAAAAAAATTAATACAAATGATACAGACATTGAAAAAAAACATCTCTGAAGTCAGGGGTTAAACACTACGCCGCGTGGATATCTGAATACTCTTTTTGTTGTTGGCAGAAGTGCCATTTGATATTCATGCTTGGGAGAGTTAAATTTTATGTAAGTCGATTGTAAGCGCTTTAAAATGTTGTGATGTCAACTCACAAAAAGGTGTGTATGTGTGTTTGTGTGAAAGAGTGAGTCAGTGAGTGAGTAAGTAAGGCCATAGTTGCCATGTGTTCCATTTTGCTTGACAAACATTACCAAGTACAGGCTGATGCTGGGGAGTAAATTTTTTTTCCTACCCAAGGCACTCCACTTGCCTTATAAGAGTGTTTTTAAGACCAAACATACTAAAGTCACGAAAATTCGAACCGCTCTAATAATGTTGGCGTTTTGATTTCCAGCAACTTTTTTAAATACTTATGAAAAAAATTAAGTATATCTATTTGAGAAAATTGTATGTGTATTTCTTAAAAAAAAATTACCATCATTCATCTGGCCCATCATTGTTGGTGTGTTTGATGATGACGGAAGATAATGTCACTTTCGTCATCAGATTTGTGGAGGAAATCCAAACAGTAACATATTTCTATTGAAAAGTGCATTAAACGTACAGGATGAAGTCCAAAATAAACAAGACTGAGGAACGACAGGAACTTTATTCTGGCCTCGATACACTATTTTGCCCGATCTAAAAGCTTTTCGAAATAGTGTTTCGGGTCATTGACCGGAATGTCCTTCAAGCCTTTTGGATGGCCTGTACGGACGCAAAACGTTTTCCTTTCATGACCAAATACAATTTTCCGAATAGGTAGAAGTCACAGGGATCCATATCAGGCAAATACGGTGAGTGATTGATGGTTAAAATGCGATTTTTAGTCAAGAAA
The DNA here is from genome assembly GCF_028408465.1 of Anastrepha ludens. Classification (NCBI taxonomy): domain Eukaryota; kingdom Metazoa; phylum Arthropoda; class Insecta; order Diptera; family Tephritidae; genus Anastrepha; species Anastrepha ludens. The sequence goes on from NC_071500.1 coordinate 93,786,786, forward strand.
TCAGTCAGAAGAATGGATCGATGAGATGGTGAATTATCCTGCAATAAGCGCCAGCTTCCTGCTTCGCGGTATTCAGGGCGAATTCGAGGAATGCGGGAACAAACGCTTCAATACGCTAAGATTTTCTATCTGGCCCGTTGGCTCGAACTCCTTGTGGACAATTCCCTTGGAATCTTAAAAACAAATGAGCATCGACTTGATTTTCGACTTCTCCAAACGCGATTTTTTGGGTGGAGGACCGTCTGTGGCCTTCCATTCGGCACATTGACGTTTAGTTTCAGGAATTCATTCTTCACCAAGGCAATGCGAGTCGCGGAAGTCGAATGGGTTGGTGCGTGACTACCATTCAGAATCCGAAGTACGTTCAAATCTCCGTGAAACACCAAAATGAAGAAAACAGTTTTTTCTAACAGCTTAAAGGCTTAAAGACGGAACTTATACGTGACCGAAAGAATGTGCATCTCTGCCGCTTAAAATAAAGCTACTATACTGAAGATACTGAAGACCGCGAATTCGGAGGTCTTCTTATGTAAGATCAACCTCTTTTTGCCTCCATAGAATGTTTCTTCATCTCTTTGCAGGCTAGTCCAAATGATATTCTGTAAACTTGATTCGGTATATTAAATGCTTTCGGCAAGAAGGGGAACCTCACCCGGAGCACAATGACTTGAAACCGACTGAACTCCGATTCAACAATGGTGAACAGGTTTCAGAGGTGTGACCAATATCAGACTGTTAAGCGGCACTCAGCTATTTTGAAGGAATCAGCTGATTGCCAGATGCAGCTGTGATTTGATTCTGACTGCGCTTTGTTTACGAAAAAACTGAAATTGTGTTAGTGATTAAGGAAAAAAAATTAACACAGTCTTCGCTCATGTGTTAGACTGGTTAGACGAGTGTGTGAATACGCGTGAATTGAGCGAGCAGAATTCCGCTGCCGAGTCCCCGACGACGTGGCCAAACCTAGTAATCTATAATCCTTGGTATCAACACATGCTGGGCTTTGAATTCTTTTTACAGTTCAGTTGCGACTTTCTTGCTGCACCGAATAAGTTGCATGACGAGAGCATTGCGCGCTGGCGTCCACAAATTTTGAAATATGGAACAAATTTGCTTCCGTTGCGTATTATTATAATTATTTTTCATTTTTCATTTTTTATTTATTTTTTATTTTTTTATTAATTTTATATTTTTTTATTTATATCTAATTTATACAACATACACCGAGATTACTATGAGGTTCACTAATTTCCAACGAATGAAAGCTGCGTAAATCGTAAATATTAAAGTATTGTAGCTTTGGAGCTTTGAAAGATCTGGGTACGCTGCCTCACCCTTTTAGTTTTACTTATTTCGTGTCATTTTCAATTCACTGATCAGGTGAATAAAAAATGTACGTCTCATGTTACGCGCCTGGTATTAAAATATCAATTTGACATTTAACTAATTTTACAAAGCAAAAAGAACAAAATACTACACCACAAGCGGGTAACAAATATTAAGACAGAAAACGAGAAGCAAACGTTTTCGTGAACATAAATAAGACAAGCTTATGCCGCTTTAAAACTGAGCTAATGTGACAGAGGAATAAGGAAGCCTAGAATATGGCAAGAAACCATTGAAGTGTACGGGTGGTAGAAATAAAATAAAATAAAAAGAAAAAAGCTTGACAAAGTGAAGAAAGTTAAACTTGAAGAAATAACAAATACTTATGAGTAAAAGCCAAGCCGCGTTATAAACAGGGAGAAAAGCGAATAACCGAAGTAGAAAACATACAAATCCCATGCCAATCAAGTGGCAGTGAAAAGTGAAAAATAAAAGTACTACAGAAGTGCACAAGCCAACAAACAACGAGGGAAGATCAAAGATCGAATGTGAGATCGAATTGCCGATCAAACATTTGTGTGAGTAATCGAAGAGTTTTCAATGTAAGATGCTTATGATAGCAAAAGAAAAAACAAACAAAAAACGAAAAAAGAAAAAAGAAACAAAAATAAAAATAAAAATGACGTGATTGACTGGCTGACTGGCTGAATGGCCACCAATCACGAACAAAGAAATGCAAATAACAGCAGATTGAATTGCACACACATGCCATGCGGGCGGGGGGACGGCGCGCTCTAACTCCATCCATACTCACAAACGCCAGTCGTAGTCAATAAAAAATAAAGTCACTTGGCACTCACTTGGCACTCACTTGACGGTGGATATACTACCTCAATTATTTTGTCGGTACTCGATCACAGACCAAATGAGGTAAACACTTAACACCAGCGCACAACAAACATTTGAAGCGGACACTCCAAATGCTATGTCGAGTGGTTTTGGGAGGTTAGGATGTAATCGAAGTACGAGCGCATATTTAAATATTGTTCATGGTGCATGTGTATGTATACGAGTATGTGTGTGTATGACGTAATTGTAGTCTGGACTCACCTGCATGTAACGCGCCAATGCGGCAGCATTTGAACGTTGTTGCTGTTGCTGTTGTAGCTGCAGCAACTGTTGTTGTTGATGATGGTGTTGCTGTTGCACTTGCGATCTCAGTTGTGGCTGCGGCGAGCCCAGAGGGCTGACAATTGTCGATGTCGAACCACCGATGCCCGTGTCATAGCCTTGAGCATTGCTATTGCAATCAACATCTGTGCACGCGCGGTGTGATTGTGCGGTGCGAAAGAGAGAAAAAAATTAAAAAATAGTAAAAAATTAGAAAAATAGATTAAAGTGCAAAAATTCAAATAAAAAACATAAAAGCTAGGCAAATGCGAGAAATCTATTCATAAACAAGTAAAATGAGTTTGTTTGTGATTTTTGGTTTGGTACAATCTTTAAAAAATGCACTACCATGCGTGTAAAGTCTTCTTCTAGATAATCCTTCACACTCAGAGAGAGGTGTCTATTAGTTTCCTCCGCTTCTGTATTACAGCAGCCACAATAATAATCTTAGTATGGAACGCCCAGCCTTCTGGCATGGTTACCTATTAGACAATAACCGGTTAATACACAAGTTCTTGTTGATGTTTGCTGTTTGGCAAAGGGTAAGTATTCATTCGATAGAACTCTTTCTGCTCTACAAATCCATGTTGATTCTATTTATGAGTTATTTCTTTTTTTATTAGTTCTGAGGCTTAGAAATGAATACCCAGGAGAAAAAAATCAACATTTTCAACACCTGCTCTTCTTTGCATTTCATCGAGGTCAAAAAGCTGCCGAAGCCGCCCGGGATATTTGCGACGTGTATGGAGAAGGTGTCCTAGGCGATTCTATAGCACGGAAATGGTTTGCCAACTTTGACGTCGATGACACGACCCGCTGCGGAAGGTCTTCTGGATTCGATGAAGAATGTGTCAAATCACTTGAAGGCGAACGGACGCCAAACCAGTTGTGAATTAGTCGAAAAAATGAGTGAATGAAATATGCGATCATAAAACGATTCTCACTCACCTTCATTCAATAGGTTTTATCGAATAATTGGAAGCCTGGGTGCCTCACGAACTCAACGAAAATAACAAAGAAAGTCGCCTTCAAATTACTTCTCAGCATCTCGCCCTCCATCGAGCAACAGGCGGTCATAAACAGCGCATTTTGTACCGAAACATCACGGGAGATGAGAAACGGTGCCTATACATCAATATGAAGCAAGGAATATTGAGTGGGTGGCTCCAGGAGATACGCCAAAGCCGAGAATCAAACCGGATCTTCATCCAAAGAAGATCATGATATGTGTTTGGTGCGTCAGGGAGGGCATGGTGCACTGGGAAATGCTCGAAAAGTATGCCACGGTGAACAAGGAGCTCTACAATGCCGAGCTACACCGCGTGAATGAGGCTATTCGACTGAAAAGGCCTGATCGACACGGTCAACCATACTCCTTCACGACAACGCCAAGTCTTATGTTGCAAGTCGTCAAAGCCGCACTCCAAGAGCTCGAATGGGAGGTCCTTCAGCATCTGCCGTAAGCTCCGAACCTTGCACCGACCGATCGATAACCATCTTTTCCGCCCCCTGTCAGACAATATGAAGGGCGTTGCCTTCGATAACAAAAAGGCTTAACAACTTCTTTGACACTACACCAGGCTATTTTTGGCGGAAGGGCATCAACAAATTTGTCAAGAAGTGGGAAAGCGGTTGTAAACAGCAACGGCGAACAGATTAACTTTTTGATATACTTATTGTTTTTCGTTTAAATAAAAGTCTTCGGTAAAACGCAACGAAACGCTACGCGGCCGCCGTAGCCGAATGTGTTGGTGTGTGACCACCACTCGGAATTCAGAGAGAACGTAGGTTGGAATCCCGGTGAAAGACCAAAATGGAGAAAAAGTTTTGCTAATAGCGGTCGCCACCCTCGTCAGGCAATGAAAAACCTCCGAATGTATTTCTGCCATGAAAAAGCTCTTCATAAAAAATATCTGCCGTTCGGAGTCGGCTTGAAACTGTAGGTCCCTCCATTTACGGAATAATATCAAGATGCACGCCACAAATAGGAGGAGGAGCTTGGCAAACACCTAAAAAGGGTGTACGCGCCAATTATATACATATATATATATATATATATATATATATATTAGACCGGGTCGATTTGTGGGGAGGCAAAAAAATCGCCCATTGCTCTGTGAAAATCATATTCTAGGGATGAAAATAAGAAGCTTTGCCGAAGGAACCATACCTCTAAAACGAATTCTGATGTCCCCTAATTTGGGTCGAACTTTTTAATTTCTTTTCTCATGTAAAGGCCAAAAATGGTGATATTTTGAAATGATTGTATGGGGAACCCCCCAGGGGAGTTCCAGAGGGTGTGCCACTGGCATGGGTGGATCGGCCGTCCAAAGTTAGTGGAGGTCGGTCATACATTTGGACTCGATTGGAGCACTCTAAATGGGTCAAAGTGGGATTTTTCGTTCGACCCAAATTGGGGGACATAAGAATTCGTTTTAGAGTTATGGTTCCTTCGGCAAAGTTTCTTATTTTGATCCTTAGAATACGATTTTCACAGAGCAATGAGCGAGTTTTAAATCGACCCGCCCTAATATATATATATATAAAACGCTACGAACTTTTACCCCAACCTATATATAATATGATGCAATTTTTAATGATGAATTATTATTATTATTTTATTTTAACGCGGCGAAAGCCTAAATTAGAAGTCGTACGCAAATTTTTTTTCCAATTTTCCTTTTTTATACCAGCAATTTATTTAATGTACTAGAACTTTTCTGCTACAAAATTACATTATTTTGATTTTGAAAATACTTTTCAGTACTATCGAAAAATTTACTTATCTTTCTTGGAAAACCCTCGGACAGTGAATTGAAGGTGGTATTCTAGTTATGGATTGAAAGCGGTGCCATAGACGTTGTGGTGCAAGAGTTAAACAAATAAATGGCAACAAGAATTGCAATATAAAAGCAATAAAAAAATAACAAAAAAAATAGCAAATAAAAAATAGAAGCAACAATGCCAACTGATAAATCGCACCGTGTTTATGCAAATTTACGACATGGAAATACAATAAAAAATATCTACTGAACATCGGTTGATGGCTGACTCCCGCTTGAAAAATAAACATAAAAACAACTACACTAAAATCGAAAAAATTTGCATTCGCAATGAATTGCCGCTGCATCTGTGAAACGATCGAGAGTGAAGGAGATCGATTTCAAATTGTTACGAGTACAACACAGCACGCAGCTGCAACAATTTGCACTACAGGCAGCGCGACGGTGCACACACCATCACCCGGCTAGCGATTGGCATAATAGGGCCAATGAAACGAAAAAAAGTTGCAAGTTAAAAGCAAATGGCCAACAGCGAATAACAAACCAAACGATCAATTGTGCAAACGATCTGCAATTCAAACGATCGGCAGCCAGCGGCACACATACATACACACGCGCATACAACCATTCATACTTAGCAAATATTTGCGTGTCTTTTTTCTATTTATCTGCGCTCTAATATAGCAGAAATATGTATGTATGCGTGTAGTTACTTAGAACTGCAACTGCAGAAGCTGTCTGTAGTCAGTTGGCGTGAGTGAATGACTGACTGAGTGTGATCGCCGCGAGTCTAAACCGTTGGTTGCTCTTAACCTCTTTTCAAACAGCTCTTTGGCCACTTATACCAACTACATAAATATGTATATATGTGCTTGTACGGGGATATTTATGTGTATATGGCATAAGTGTAGGTAATACCACTTCACTCCCCTACCTCTTACAATTCTCCGATTCGCAAGCTTTAGTTATTTTTTGTTTTTTGTTTTGTTGCAATACTTTACTAACTACTCGGGTAAATGGTGGAAGTTGGGTTTATTGTTCTGCGGCGCTGCGTTCCTTCAACGCTTAACAAGCCTTATAAAATTGTACAAAAAAGCGATTTTTAATGACACTAAACGTTCACGAATTCTACGCTACTAATCACTGTCTATTGTAATGAACGACTGATTGGTAAAGTGATCGTTGTTATTGTTGCTCGTTTGTAGTAATTTAGCTTAGCTTATTACTCTTAATACTCCTCGTAATACTGGGCATTGCATTGTATCGATTAGTGTTGGTGCAGCGATCCAATAATTACATTATTATTATGAGTTTCGAGCAGTCGATTTGAATTGCTTTGATTAGGTGGGTGCGGCTGAAAAGGTATGGTCAGTTTAATGGGTGTTCTAATGAGTTTTGTTTTTAGATTTGAAAATCGTGATAAAATAGAGAACAGGTTCAAGATAAGTATATAATTGGTGCTGGCACCCTCTTTTGGATGTAAGGCCGAGCTCCTCCTCATATTTGTGGTGAGCGTCTTAATGTTTTTCACAAATGGAGAGACCTTCAGATTTACGAGGCCTCCGAACAGCAGATGCGTTTTTGAGGAGCTTTTTTCATAGCAGAAACTCACTCGGAGGATTGCCATTGCCTCCCGCAGGGTGACCGCTATTATTTTTATACATTTTTTTTTGATTTTGATGTTTCACGGAGACTCGAACCTGTCCGTATTTTGGCTGCAACAAGATAATGATGCGAGTCGATACATTTAAAACACTAGAAGCGTGTCCTCCATCTATCACAACATGATCCATCTGGTTTCGCGTTTTTCGTTTAGGAGACAGCCAAGTAGCTTGATGTATTTTTCTAAGCGGAGTTTGATGATGCAGACTACCATGTTTCGAGCCCCGGCGAAGTCGATCGGCCTTTGCCCGTTACCGGATGTTACGTTGTGCAGGCTGAATTTTCCAACTGTGGGACCAAAATTCCCTTCTCATAGCTCATAGGAACGTTCTAGACGGTCATAGAAGGGATCTTTGGTCGCATCGCCCTTCTCTTCCGTCGGGGCGTGGGTGCATAATCGCTTTGATGCGGATTACTGTGAGACGCTCATCCATCGGAGTGAACGAAAGTACTTGGCGACGAAGTCTCTCTCCCAGAACAAGTCCAACACCGAATTTGCGCTATTTTACATGAAAGCTGTAGTAGATATCGCAAGGTCCAATGCTCTTCTTGCCTTGCCCCGTCCATCGCATCTCTTGAATGGCGATGGTGATGTCAGCCTTTGCTCTTACGAGGACATTAATCAGCCGAGCAGAGGCACTCTCCCCATTAAGGAAACGGACATTTCAAGTGCATGTCCTAAAATCATAATCATCAGTTCGTTTGCAGGGGTCGTCATCAGAATGGTAGGTACGCACTAACCCATTCGGCTCCGGCGGCCGCCGGGTAGGTAGGCAACAATAAAAGCTCGGGGTTTGGTAATCCGAGTACTGCCATCAAGGTTGTAAAGCAATGCAGAGAGTGGTATTAGCCCGTGGATAAAGTGAGTATAATTTCATTCAAATGATTGCCTCAGTTGTCTCTGCACTATACCAACCTGTTATTGGCGTTCTCTCTCAGTTCTATGTTGACAAATTCTGGCTCTATCTCACGAATGGCTCAGCCGATGTTAGTCGTAGGGGTCTGAATTATTCGCGAATCAATAAAACCCGTAGTGAGAAGTTTGATGTTTTACCACGAATGGCAGGAGCTTCAGTTTTACGTAGTTTTCAAATGACATATGATTTTCAATAGAAAATCTTTCATGACCGAAAATGGTATGGCGGATGGCTGCTTTTTATTATCATTTAATGCCTTATACCCACAGTGGACATTGAACTCGGTTAAGGCAGACTACTAAGCTGGTTTTTATTGAGTTCTATTGATGAGATTTCTTCCACTACCAATAGGTTAGGTTAGGTTAGCCCGGCTGGCATTAAGCCACGACTTTTAGTCCCAAGCGATACCAGATAGAGACTGCCCTCTATTCAAATTTGAAGTAGACATCTCGTAGGATGTCAACGCTTTTAGCAAATCTAAGCAGTGATGGAGGATCTATTTTCGAGATATTCTCCAGATCTTCAAAATTTCAGGCTCCCAGGCAATCCAGTATTAATAAGCAAAAATAATTTTCGGCAATAAATTGAAAGCAATAAAAGAAGGAACACATTTCATTTGTATTTCTGCTTTCATTGGATATGCATTAATTTTTGGCTAAAATGTGACGCCTTCATTTAATGGCAGAAAAGTATTTGCTTCTAGCTTTTGCGAAAACAACATACACGGGGCCACTAAATAAATTAAATTGTCTAATGATCAATAAAATTAAAAAATTGCATTGCCACTGGGACGATGCGGTTTCGGTAAGGAAATATCCAAACTAAATTTTACAAATGCAGATTTTTTTATGATATTTTACTTAGTTAGCCATGGCTTCTACAACTTTTACAACCGCACAAGAGAAAGGTGTTGTTGACATTTTATGACCATCTCAACTAATTTAGGGTTTTTACCACTGCCAAACGATTTCCGTTTGCCATAAACTTGTACTTGTGCGGTTCGCCTATTGCATAAAATAGTTGTAAATCTTAATGGGGTACATAAAAAAGAGAAAGAAAAGAAAGCAATAACAAGCTTCAATTAAGATGAAAAAGCTAAATACAATCAAGTGTTAAACACCAATGAAATACAATGAGAAATCAATCGATCCAATCGTTGTTGTAGGAAATTTAAAGCGTGTGCACAGAAACAAAGAATTAAAAGTAGGCTGAGTTTACACAATAAACAGTAAGAAATTACAAATTATTGAACGATTGTATTAAATATAGTTGGATGTGTGGGTACGGCTGTTTGTAAATCTTAATTTGCATTAATGAACTAATAGCACAGGCGGTACTTTTCAAGCAATTTACTCCACCTTTGATAGTTTTTTTTATCACCAACAAATCCGCTAAAAGCTGCGGTTTCGTTGATGACAAAGCCTTTAAAACACTCGTGGGATCAGGCAGATGGAAGTAGCATTTTACTTCTAGGGAGTGAGAAAAAAGCATAACCCCAAGCACACAATCCATCTTGGTGCCGCCGATGAGATGAAAAAAAAAAAATGCGATTCGTCCCTCGTGACTTGCTACGCTCCAAAAAGTGATATACTATATATACGGCACTCAAAGTGTAACCAATTAAAAATACCATAGATTTATTTAGGAAAATTACTTTTATTCAATTCACAGTAAATAAATGTGTGAAAATGATACAAAATTAAGAATCAACTTTTGCTCGATATGACCACATTTTGTCTTGACTATGGCCTTGAGATGGTCCAGAAACAAGTCGCAGATGCCCGAAAGTGACTTGCAGGTATTTTGGCCCACTCGCGGACAATGGATTTTTTCAGCGCCTTGAGACTGATGAATCTTTTAGTTCGGACCTTCCTCTTCGAAACGACCCAAGGAGACAAATCCATCAAACTCGCGTCTTGTGAACTTGAGAGCTGTTGTGTGAACGTTATAAAGTTCGGAACGTTGGTTTTTAGCCATTCTTGGTACACTGGAGCTTTGTGAGACGGTGCCGAGTCCTGTTGAAACGTCCATGGAATGCCACCTAAATGCCACGGATTCAAAGCAACCTCCAGAATACCCGATAATACCTGTGGCGGGTGCTGCCTCCTGGTGGTGAAGCAACTCCTTCGCTCTCCAAAGTCTGACTTGTTGCTGCTTTGGTGTGCGCATTTTGGATCTTGTAGGACTTGACTTTGAGATCATTTTTCAGTATGCTGCGGATTCTACGGTCAGATATTTTCAGTTCTTTCGCCATTTGATTGCCACTTCGTCGGGGATTTCGTTCAAGTCGCTTCTTCATATTTTGAACCATTTCACGTGATGTTGCAGTCTTTTGATGACCACCTCCATGACGTTTCGCGATGCTTCCAGTCTCATTTCAAGGAGTAATGGTGCGAGCTCACGAACAATCGCAGGTTGTGATTTTCCAGCCAAATATAATGCAATCACACTATTGTTCTCGGCAAACTAACAGAGCGGTCTGAAGTTGGTTACACTTCGAGTACCGGATCCTGCATTCAAGTCTACAAATAAACTAATTTTCAGAAAAATCGATGATAATTTCCAGAATGCTTGGATCACTTGACATGGAATCGCTCTGCAACCTCTACCGTTTCCCAATGATCAATTAGTAGTAAGCTTTATTTTAAAGGCTGTAGTAAAATCTAAAGTTGGTCTACAATATTTAATGGTTTCAATAATAAAAATTAAGCCACGCTTGTTAGTCTTCGGTCCTCAATTGAGGCTTAATTTTTCAATTAATAGAAAGTGTTATTACATGGTCATTCCGGTTTAGCATCCCAGCAATTTACATATGTATAAGTAGTACATAAAATCCCTGATTTTGTAAGTGCATACATATCTAGTTAAGAGGTTCTTTGTCTTAATTACCTTTCAACGAACTATTGCTATTCATACACATGGGACACTGATCGTTACGAAACATACAGGAATAGCAACGCTCATGTCCACAGGTGTCGATCAATTTCCGGCGTTTGCCCTTGTCGAAAGAGATGCGACAACTGGGGCATATCGTACCGCTGCTGTCGTGCTCCAATAAGCGGCGAATGGATTGGAGATCTGGAAGTATAAAAAGAAAACAAATATTAGATAAGTTAAAAAAGATAAAATATGTCACATATGAATATTTAAATACTAATATGGGAAAAATGTGTTATGAAGGAGTGTAAATCCAAGGTGGCGCAAAATGTATCACACCATCCGAAGACTTCAAATTTTTGCAGTATAACTCTTGCCAACAGGTGCTAATTTGGGCTAAGTGCGACCTCTCGACGAACGAAAACAACACTCTACAAGACGCTCATCGTCCCGGTGCTTCTCTATGGCGCTGAAGCCTGGACAGTCAAACAATCAGATGCAGCTGCTTTTGGAGTTTTCGAGAGGAAAGTACTTCGCAAGATTTTTGGCACTGCTCGCCTATATGACAAATGAACCACGAGCTTTACGGAGATATTGACATAGGCAAAGTCACCCTGCAGCGACTAAGGAGCCTTGGTCATATCGTCCGTATGGAAGAAACAGAAGAAGAAGCTCCGGCAAAGAAGGTGTCTGAGACGGTAATAGGCGGTCGCCAGCGAAGAGGACGTCTTCGTGTCCGGTGGAAGGACCAAATTGAAGATGATCTGACTTCTCTTGACTTAAGAAACTAGAAAAGGTGCGTGAAAAACAGTGACACCTGACAAGACATTGTTCGGCAGGCTGTAACTCGGCAACGGGTTGTTACAGCAAATTAAGTAAGTCAGTAAGTATGTATACAAGCAGACAAGCAATGGAGCGTGAAAAGGTCAAAATAAAGATTTACATCACTCAAAAGCATTTTTTTTTACTTAGATATGTGTACAAGGTGGCACAAAATTAATCCCATTTTGTAAATTTCTTTTATTACTAATCTTCTTTAAGAATTACAGCACCGGTAGTGTTTTTTTCGATTATAACTCGAAACTAACCAGAAAAATTGTCAAGATATATGTACAAGGTGGCGCATAATTAATCATCCAATTTAGTTTTTGAATATTTTTTTTTAATTTAGTATTTACGAAATGGCGAAAATTTATGATCCCATTTTGTTTTCGAATATTTTTTTTATTTAATATTTGCGCGGTGGCGCAAAATTAATCATCCAATTTTGTTTTTGAATAATTGTTTTGGTGCAAAATTTATCATCCAATTTTGTTTTTGAATATTGTTTTAAATTTAATATTTGCGAGGTGGCGCAAAATTAATCAGACAATTTTGTTTTTTAAAAATTGTTTTTTATCGGAGGAAAATTGTCCAGATATACATATGTACAAGGTGGCGCATAATTAATCACCCAATTTTGTTTTTTAAAATTTATTTTTTTCAATTTAGTATTTGCGAAATGGCGCAAAATTTATGACCCCATTTTGTTTTTGAATAATTGTTTTGGTGCTAAATGAATCATCCAATTTTGTTTTTGAATATTTTTTTAAATTTAGTATTTGCGAGGTGCCGCAAAATTAATCGTCCTATTTTGTTTTTAAAAAATTGTTTTTATTGGAGAAAAATTGTCAAGATATACATACATATGTACAAGGTGGCACATAATTAATCACCCAATTTTGTTCTTTAAAATTTATTTATTTTTTTTGTGGTGGCGCAAAATTAATCAACCAATTTTATTTTTGAATATTTTTTTATTGGCGCAAAATTAATCATCCACTTTTGTTTTTGAATATTTTTTTAAATTAGTATTTGCGGGGTGGCACAAAATTAATCATCCAATGTTGTTTTTGAATAATTTTTTTTGTACTAAATTTTAAAATTTTTTTAAAGTTAGTTTCGAGTTATAATCGAAAAAAACATGACCTGCACTGTAATTTTTAAAGAAGTTTAGTAATAAAAGTTCTACCGGTAACCCGTAAGGCTCGGTCCGTTCGCATTCCAGACATGATCAGTTTGAAGGAAAGTTTTTTTTTGAGCGGGATCGAACTTGGAATGGCACGCTCACTTAAGTGAATGCTATTACTCTATTGAAAGACTGAGGTGTGAACTGAGACCATGTGAACATTCTACCATAACGCGGACAAATCGAGTTCGACCTTACGGCGTAGATCGTCCTAAATGACCAATCCTGTATTTATTATTACTAAAAAAAAATTTTTTGCTCTGCCTCTGAATTTAAGAATTCGCTCTACTGTAGCACTTCCTGAACAAAATTTGTGTTTTTCCTTGAGCGGAAATAGATTTTTTACGTTTATTTTTCTATAAAAACAAACAAACGCATTTTAATGCAAATTTCAACTTCCTTAGAAGTCGAAAAGAGAATGAGTACCCGTCGTCTAGCGTACGAAAAAAATAAGTGTAATGAACTGTGTGCACTTTGCGTAGGTTGGGTAATAGGATAGAAGATTGTCAGAAATTAGGCAACGAAAAAAGGAAAATAATTTAAAATGCATACTATGAAAAAAATCTAATATAAATACATGAGCGGCGCATAAGCTCATGCAAAATTACAGTCGAATACTAAGTGATAAATGCAATTCAACAAAACACAAAAAACAAAAAAGTAAAATTTTACAAACACCGGCAATTTTTGCAGCCAGACTTTTTGACTTCGCATATATTTTTCCGCAAAATTGCTATGAAATTTTTTTGTTTCCACTTTTTTTGTTTTTGGTTTTTGTTTGTTGCATAGACAACCGGTTGGTAGAGTGCATGTACTGCAACCCACGCAATTCTTTAGTGGGAAAATAAAATTGAAAAGAAAAAAAATTATTTGGAAAAAAATCTTATAAGCCCACTGCCAAACTGCTTCAGCGGTGCACACTGACTGCTATTTGTACATAAGTAGGTATGCATGTATATACATATATACTACATATACTTGCGGGTACAACCTGGTAACCCCTAATACAATTTGTTTTTGTAATATATTACCTCACAATTTAATGCAGATTCGAATGCGCGCACAGGAAAAAAAGAATTGGAATTGCATTAAAAAATAGCTTTATATATGTACATATGTATGTATATGTGTATGTATGTATGCATGTATGTATGTTTGCATAAAGCAATACGCAGTTACAAAATGTGCTGATTTTTTTTATCAGCTATAAAATTTGTTTTTTTTCATTGACTTTTTTCGAGTGGCTTTGCATGAATGAAACCCACACTCGCTGACTTGCACACACACACACGCACAGACAAATATAACAGCAAAGTTCATTCAAAAACTGGCGACTGGTTACTTGCTGCCCCCTCGCGCATGCGTGCAGCGTCGTAACCGGACGCAGGCCAAATTGTTGTAGTAAGCACTCGTCAACCCACTCGAAAAAACATTTTTGCAAAAATCATTTTTTGTTTTGCCGATTTTTTTCTTTTAATTTTCTTTTCATTTTGCTGGCTTTATGTACAATAATTTTTGAAGTATTTCTTTTCCCCCCTCCAAACGATACTCGTTGACTTCTTTCATTCAACTGTAAGCGCGTGTGCGCAACGTTTACATCCGTCCGTCCATGGCAAGTAAAATACACCGCAGGGTAGAATGCTGCAAAGTCGATTTGCTGATTGTAATGTTTTTTAAAGTCTTCATAGCAATTGTGTTTTATGTGCTGTTGCTATTGTTGTTGTTGTTGCTGTTATTATTACTATTCTTGTAGGAGTTGGCACAAGTGCAATTGCGTGGGCAGATTGGATGGCAAATGTGCAAATGGCAGCAGCTGTGTCTATGTCCATGGCTGTGTCTGCGTCTGCGTCTGTCGCTTATGGTCTGTAAATGTCATTTATGCGGGCTTTATTGTGAAATCTTTGAATTATGCTGGAAGGTTAAGGTTCCCCACCCACTGCTTGCTTGTGCCATTCGATTTGGGTATGTAAATGTGAAGGTACCATTGGGTTATGTTTAGGGAGTGTTTTTGTTTTTAAAAGGTTAGTTTGTGCGTGAAACCAAGTACCTACAGTGTCAAGAACAGGAAAAGCCAAAGAACAGGAAAATGGAAAGCAGGATGCTGAAAAAATTATTTGTTCTCACTATTACAGGTCTCAGTTTCAAGCAGCACATAATAACTTATAGAAACATAGGGTTGCAGGCACAGCACCCCAAATAAAGGTTAAGTTAGATAGTAGCGTTTGTTCACTATGGGACATACTCAGGCTCATAGTCCATTATGATGCTACGTGGAGCACTTGTCCTTGTCTGTCCTAAAACCAGTGTAGTAGGTATGTAGGGAAGTGAAATGGTTGAAGTGCCAGTCTGGCACTCTTCAAGTAGCACCGAAGCGCCGTTTTGATACCATTATGAGGCCTCCAATAGGCAGATATCTACAGCCAGCCAGCGTTATTGATTCAATGGAGAAGATTGATGGGATTTACGATGGCGCACTGCCCCAGGCTGTCGAAGAAAGGAACGCCCACTCCTTAATCGTCTAGTGGCCAAACCCGGATTTTTCAAAGGTTTTTGAAGATGCCTGATTTACAAAGTATTGAGATCTTCCAACTCATGCAAAGAACGTCTACCTAAAGTGGTGAATATCTGTTAGCAAAGAGGGTAGTGGCACAAAACGTGCGAGATTTTCCTCATTTAGACAGCTTCTGCAGAAGTCATGTGTCTGCACGCCCATTCTTTGGGGGTGTCTGCCTGTTGGCAGTGGAGTTTCTGTGCGTGTGCAATAGTTTAAGGTAACTAGAAAATAATGTAATTGACCCGGCACAGCCCACGGGAAATGCTCCGGAATCACTTTCTTCTGCTTTGTAGCCAAAATTATTACATTGAGGAAGACTGTTTGCGTGGGTTAAGGGGTTACTAACGTCCCGAATTTTCACAAAACCGATTTGTGTTTTTACAGATTATTATTCTTTATAGTTTTAGGCGTATTTCTATGGAAGTCGATTGTAAAAATTCCCTATGGTTACAAAGTTATGGTAGAAAATGTAACTGCCCGACGAGAGTTTGATGCACTCAGGTAGCTGTCCTTCCTTTGAGGCATGAAAGTTTAAACTCGTTTTTCTGGAAACTATTGTACTTTTTCCGGCACGGTCTGCATGATAACTCATATATATTAGTTTCTAATATTTTTTGTTGCAGTTTTTTTTTAATATTCAAACGTGTTTTCTCTATAGTCCGTTGAGCTGGATTTTTGATATTTTTATTAAAAAATTTTACAACCATAATTAAAGTGTGGCATTTATGACGTAAAACGATTACTTTTTTTAAAATGCCGTAAATTGCCAAATTTTTCAAAATTCAAAAATCCGGCTCGACGCACCATAACAAGAACTTTTTTACTTTTTACAGATCCATCAACATTTCAACGAGAAATGATGCAGACCGTGAAGTAACTTTTTTCATTGTATTTATTTTATTTTTTCTTAGTTTCGAGGCTTACAAATGGAATACCCAGGAGGAAAAAATCAACATTTTCGACACCTGCTTCTCTTCACTTTTTTTCGCTTGTCATCGAGGTCAAAAAGCTGTCCAAGCAGCCCCTAACATTTGCGACGTGTATGGAGGCGAGTCTACAGCACAGAAAAGGTTTGTAAAGTTCAAAAATGGCCTCTTTCAAGTCTATGGCACATCCCGCAGTGGAAGGTCTTCTGAATTCGATGAAGAACGTCTCAAAACACTTTTGAAGGCGAACAGTCGCCAAATCAGTCGCGAATTGGCGGAAAAAATTAACTGCGATCATAAAAGGATTCTCAATCACCTTCATTCATTGAGTTTTATCGAAAAATTGGGATCCTCACGAGCTCAACGAAAAACACAAAGAAAGTCGCCTTCAAATTACTTATCAGCATCTCGCCCGACATCGAGCAGCACGCGGCCATTAATAGCGCTTTTTGTACCGAAACGTCAGGGGAGATGGAAAATGGTGCTTATACATTAATATGAAGTCAAGCCGGATCTTCATCCAAAGAAGATCATGATATGTGTTTGATGGGACTGGGAGGGCATGGCGCACTGGGAAATACTGGAAAAGAATTCCACGGTGAACAAGGAGCTCTACATTACCCAGTTACACCGCGTGAATGAGGCTATTCGACTGAAAAGACCTGATCGACATTGTCAAACTCACACTCCTTCACGACAATGTCAGGCCCCATGTTGCATAAGTCGTCAAAGCCGCACTCCAAGAGCTCGAATGGGAGGTACTTCAGTATTCCCTCTACCGTACGCCGGACCTTGCACCGACTAATTACCATGTTTTCTGCTCGCAGTCAAACCATAAGCGTTAGGTTCGATAACAAAGAGGTCCTTAAGAACTGTCTCAACAACTTCTTTGACAACAGACCAAGCGATTTTTGGCGGAACGGCATCAACAAATTGGCTGAGAAGTGAGAAAAGGTTGTAAACAGCAACGGCGAACATATAATTGATTAACTTATTGATATAATCATTTTCTTGTTTAAATAAAAGCCTTCGGTAAAAATGCTACGAACTTATTCCCTAACCCAATGCCTGTGGAATCCATATACCGAACTTCGTCTTGTATTCAGCTTTAGTTGTCTCAAAATGTTTTTTATGCAATGTTTAGCTCTTAGGCCATCGAAACTTGCATAATGAATGATGAACATCCTTTCTTAGATGTTTGGCCGAGATTCGGTCAAATTTGGGTTGTGCGTTTTGATATTAGCCTACAAAATGAGGCATCTGTCAGCTCATGCGGGTTCAAATGGCAGATGATTTCTATAATTTTATGTTTCATGATCACATTGGGCTTTGGGCGTAGACTAACATCGGCTACGAAGGCTGTATTAGGCAAAGGAAGAATTGGCTGAAACGCTGTCTTACCCTAGAAGTGAGGGCCTTCCCTAATACCTACCTACCAAATTATTAGAAAGAATTTAGGAAAATATAAAGCGTTGGTATACAAATACTCACCATACCTACACAAAACTTCTTGAGACAGTTGAGAACTGCAGACAATAAATGAAATTAAATTAATAATTCCACGACAGCTGAATGTACGCTAGCCGAAACTAACATTTGTATTGCCACTCCAGTAGGATTTTTCATAGAATTTTGGAAAGTGTTGTATGTGGTTATACCAACAACAACAAGTGTAAGATATATACTCAAGTCTATTCACGACCTTCTCTTCTGTTATTCTCACATAACTCCAGTCTTCATTTTGATTGCAAAATGCGGAAGTGAAGTCTGTGCAATCGGTCAGATTCCAATGCGTTCCACTCAGTGAACACAGCTTTGGCATCTGCGTTGGCACCGCAACGGACGAGCAAAGATGATGAGATTTCTCAGGGAAAATGAACACGTATCTAAATAATTCACACATACAATTAAGTAGAGAAATTGAATTTCATTCTTTTACATCAGACACACATTTTTCTTGCTGCGCTGCCACCCACCAACCAGCCGCATGCAGCTCATCGGATGCCATGCGCAATTTAATGCGTGTTGACCGCTGGACAAAAAAAAACTGCAACTTAATTTGAAATGCATACAATTTTCTTGTTTTCCCCACAGTTGTTTATTACTGTACACAGTTATTGTTGTAGTTGCTACTGACTGCTAAATTCAATTATGACAAAATGCCAGGCATGCAATACAAGGCACATTGCGCGCTGGCGAGCAGGCAGCCCCAAAGCAGCAACGAGTTCTTAAGCGGTTTAGCGCGATTTTCAGCTAAATTGCCAAAGAACAAATAGTAATGTGGCGTTATAACAGGAAAATCCTATGCACATACATGCCTACACACATATACTTGTATGTATATATGCGGGTTTTGCGATTTTCTACTCTTAATGATTTTTGTTTGCGAGAAACCGCAACGAAAATTAACAACGACAAACGTCAACCTCTATGCCGGCGGCGAACGCCCACATGACGCGTCGTGCCGTTGCGGCAAAACGTGCCTGGCGGTGAATACACTCATACCCACATACATACACACATTTATGTGTAATACAACGATGCGGATGCTTGCAACGTGGGTCGTTGGACGACGCGTAGGCTCACCAGCTCCATGCCGTCCAAGAGGAGGCGGCGAAGAAATAGAATAGAAAAAAACAGCAGCGCGGCATAGCGCGGCTACTATAGTGCAACCAGACAAACGAAGCGGAAAATTCAATTCAATCAAAAACAAAGGCAAATAAATGCAAAAGCAAAAAAGAGGCACATAAAAGAATTGTTGCACGTAGTAAATAAATCTGCGAATCAAATTTGTGGCGCGCTTGAGTGGCTGAATTAGATTTGCCCCGTTGCGACAGCGTCATAAAAATGCATGTTGCATGCATAATTGTATCACCATGGGTAGACAGCGCGGCAGACGGGCCGACAGAGCGACAAGCACACACACACACAGATAAGCCGGTTGCAGTTGGCCTGTTAGTCTATGTCTATGGCTCTGAAATTGGGCGAACAGGCGGCCGACGTATAGACGCGCGCAGTAATGCCGCTGCACAATGCCGCGCAGCCGGTTAGCTGCTGGCCAACAGGCGTAGCGGTTGCTGCATAGACAAACAGTAGCCTAGGCGCATAATTTCGCACTACAATTGACAGCCGCGTATATGTTCACGAGTTGCTAAGTATTGCCCAAGTACTGTGGCACAGCGTGCGTGATTAATGGAGTAGAGATCTTCAACCAACTAACGGTGGGAACTGTTTAGCTGCCACTCTAGTGCGGTTGGTAATCTGAGAGAGGAGCAAGATGGTATCCTAGCCAATAACGCAGGATCTTTTATGATAGTTTTAGGTATTTAAAGCCAGGGAATTGTGGAGAAATTTGTCTAGGCTCCCAGGCAAGATACGTTGGAGGTCTTGCGTTTCTAGGAGTGATATTCTCAAAGTCAGGGATCTTGTATTTAGTCAGAGAATAACAGTGAAACACCTTCATTATGTTCCCTGCTCCACAGAGCATATATAAATCCATATGGCTATTTTCAGTATTGTTAGTTGCTTCATTACCACAAGACGATCTGTTAAGTGGCCCAGATACTAGCCAACTGACGTACCATTGAGAGAAGGTACTAGAAGATTGCAACACGGCTATCAACTATAGTTCGACTAAGGCCCAGAACGATTCGATTAAGGAACCGTGGATCAGCGGTTCCCCCACAAAGGCCAGAGCCAATAATCGGAATCAGTTCCGCAGGAATCATGAATTGGATAAGCGATTATGTATGCAATTTAGATAAAGAGCGATGGCCCAGTCTAGAACGCTACAGAACTGCAAAGTGTTTTGTAACAAGTCCGAACAGAAAGCTGTCAAACTTTCTACTGAAACTTGGAAGAAAATACTTTCGGTTGATGGTCGGTATTATTACAGGGGTCACTATATGACCACCATTGGAATCATTGAGGACCCAGTGTGCCTGTTTTGCTTGGAGAAGGCGGGGAGCACTGAGCGCTTTCTCTGTGAGTGTCCTGCCTTTGCTAGCGCAAGACTACGAGTTTTAGGTTCCCATGCCGTGAGAATGAGTAATATTCATTCCTTAAAACTGGACGATATTTTCAGATTTACCAAAGAATCTGGAAAATTCTCGCAGGACTAACTACCTCTGTCTCTATTCTTTCCTATCTCTTTTTCTGATACTTTTCTCCTTTCCCTCTTGACTATCTGGACTCTGAGTGTTTTAGGAGCTACCAAATTTCTTCCAGAACAGAACTGCAGCGTAACAGGTTGACGGCTGCTTATCGGCTGATCCACTTCCGTCGGAAAATTCGGTCGGTTGAACACAATTGCGACGGGAACCGAAAACACTATTGCGACGGGCCGGTTTTCAGCTGGCTTCTTGTGGTTACAATAAAATTAATTTTGTAGTGAAGTCTTTTCGTTTGCTATATTTGTGAAGCAACTCGTTGAAGTTCATTTTTACAAAAAAACAACTTCTTTCTAAATTATTGATAATTTGCAAGTTTTTTGTGGAAATCGAATATCATTTGCTTGCTTGTAAACAAATAAACTGCCATCAAGTAATGAGGAAAGCAACACTGAGTCTTCAACCCGTCAATTTCATGCACTAGACCAACAACAATGTTTTGTACGTTTGATTGTCAAAGCAAAGTAGAAAACAAAGAACGAATTCGCCTTGCTTCATTCTGGGCTGACAGCCCCATGGACACGGTGAAGGAAAGCAAAAAAACATATCAGCAGAACAGAACAGCTCCAGAAAGCATTTTTTACCACAAAAGAAAAACCGGTGCGTGCATTCCATTATGAGAGTCTACACATTTTTAAAATAACTGTGTCTTCTTTTTGTGCTGGTCGGAAAGAACATTTTGAAACCACTACCGATATGACGTGACTTTTGCGGTATTGGCTCAAGAATGTCATTTTCTCCAGGCGTGGAAAAATATTTGATACCTTTTTTCCTTGATAGTTGGGTATATTCTACCAGAACGACTCAGACATATGTATATCCACCCGAGGTTAAACAATCCCCAGCAGCAATGCCCAAAAATACAATATATGGAAAATATTTTATGCTATTACAACAGACAGGCTTTTGAATTTATTTTCTGTTTAATTTTTTCAAAAGAAAATAAATAAACCATAACCAACTCCTGAACTGTAAACCAAGATACGAAGTGCCAATAATGCATTTGAATCTTATAGGTTAAGGCCATTCTAGCGGCCAAAAACAGGCATAGGT
Organism: Anastrepha ludens; assembly: GCF_028408465.1. Taxonomy (NCBI): domain Eukaryota; kingdom Metazoa; phylum Arthropoda; class Insecta; order Diptera; family Tephritidae; genus Anastrepha; species Anastrepha ludens. The sequence goes on from NC_071500.1 coordinate 93,808,231, forward strand.
TTAGGTTAGGTTAGATATATCTAGCTCATCAGAAAAGATCTCACTTAGAACACAAGCGTACGTAGTGTCACCGGTGTTGTTAGAGCCGTTGTAAACATAGTTCGTGATACATGTCTTGGTGAGTTTTAATAAAGAGTTTAAACTTTTGCCAGCAATATCCTTAAGAGATGAAAAGTGAACTGATCCCAAGCAGTTTTAACGAGTTCTGCTTAGAGCAGAACTCACAATGTTGCAAAGGAGATATTCTAACATACCGCTTTCTTCTTCGCATAAACAGAACGCATCGTTCTGGACCAATCCCATTTTAGCTGCGTGATATTGAGTAAGACAATGTCCCGTCAGTACTCCAACAAATATTTTACATTTCTTTCTTGAAAAAAAAAAGGTCTTCACATGGGCAATGGACACAGATATAGCCGGTCCTACTGAACAAGAAGATGTCATTATCTTGCGATTGCGTCCGCCAGTTGTTCAGATTTTTTTTTTTAAGTCGTAGTTCACACGATAACGACATTCATAATGAACAAGAACCTGTTTTGCCTTTTTGACTTCAGACACTTGTCAGTATCGGAATCCGTGTCGCCAGCGACATACCTTTTTTTGGAAGACCATGTTTTGAAGGCTGAAAATGTTTTGAACGAACCTCGCATGGGCAAAAAAAAATTTTTATTTTTTAACAATATATCAACAAATAAAATACTCAAAACAAAAATACAAAATCCATTTTCATTTCCGTTTTACACACTTTTAAAGAAACACTCAAAAAACACCATTTCAAATGATGCGAGGGTCTTAATAGCAGCTTGATTATTGATGAAGAAGTTTGCGCTAGTGTCGAGGTGAAGGTGCGGTAAATTCCAACGCTAATTCAGCTGCCTTGGTTCCAACACAGATCTCAGCTTGAAATACGCTACAGTGATAAGGAAGCCTCTGAGACTTTTGAAGATCAAACTGCGTGCAGAAGACATCCGCTCCTACTCTTTACGTCATTTTCTAACCATCTGTAAAAAAAGCGGATTCTAAACGCTTCTACCAGCCATTCTATTCTAGTACAAAAGCAGGCCTTTTGCCAAAGTTTACTTGTGGAATAACGTAGTCTGATCTTCCTTGTATGGCCTGTATGTTACAGTAACCATTTTATGGTGTTACCTCTCGCAACTTGTAAGCTTTATTAAGTACGCAGTAATCAGTTCTCTAAATCAAAGATGGATTAGTGTCAATACCTGGGAAATTGGTAGGCAAACATGGCCAAGGCTAAATCTACGACTGTCCAAGAATATTATAAAATTGAGTAGACTTCAAATTAGGACCTTAGTAGGGGACCTTAGATTCTGCGTAAGATTTTTGGACCTTTGCACGTTGGCAATGGCGAATATCGCAGACGATGGAACGATGAGCTGTATGAGCTTTACGACGACATAGACATAGCGCAGCGAATAAAGATCCAGCGGCTACGTTGGCTGGGTCATGCCGTCCGAATGGATACAAACGCTCCGGCTTTGAAAGTATTCGATGCGGTACCAGCTGGTGGTAGCAGAGGAAGGGGGCGGCCTCCTCTGCGTTGGAAAGATCAGGTGGAGAAGGACTTGGCCTCACTTGGTGTGTCCAACTGGCGCCGGTTAGCACGAGAAAGAAACGACTGGCGCGCTTTGCTAAACTCGGCCAAAATCGCGTAAGCGGTTATAGCGCCAATTAAGAAGAAGAAGAAGGGGCCCTCACACGACATTGTCTCATAGCAAATCATGTAAGGAGATTAGGCGTTTACATGCACGATGTCTGCCGTAGCTGCAGGAAATAAGAGGAATTAGAAACAATTGAAATCTTTTTTTGCACATGCCCGGTTCTACCCAGAAGCAGGAATCGAATGAATATAAATAATCTATACACCTTAGGTATCAACAACCTTTTACGCTTTGTCAAAAGCTCAAGATGGTTGAATATGGAAAGGGAAATGTAGCCCAGCCCCTGCGGCTCACAATGGACTCATTTCGTGGTCTAAGTGGCATCGCTGTCTCTATGTGCGATGTGGCTGCCAAACCTAACCTAACCTACAGTGACCAAAACGCCTTTGTGAGAATTGTCCAGTCATTCGCAGTCTTAGTGCAAATCTTTTTGCCGGGTTTCTTGCCACTAATTTGATTGCAGGCCGGTCGAAAAGTCCTTCTATTGGCGCTGTTGGAGTTGTGCTCATAGCGCCGGTTGCGCATAGGACTTACATAACTTTGCCCATTTTTATTGGCAGCATGAATAAATATTAGATTTGCTTTTAAGCAATAAAATATTTGTTTTCTTTACTCATATGCAAACGAAACACTGTGCCGCACTGTCATACACGCATACATACATGCATACATAAATGCTAGTATATGCGGGCTGTTGCATTTGGATTTGGATTTCGTGTTGATTTATTATGTGTTTTGGAAGAATTGAGGACATATTCGTTTGTGCCACATTTTTTATGTTATTGCATTGTCGTTTATTGTTACGCTATGTTACGTGCAACTTTTGCTTTATGTAATTTTTATTTTCCTATTTTTCTTGGTTTTGCCAGCCACCGCACATTTTTCACTTCATTATGTAAGTAAGCCATTTCCGCAATTTTTCAATAGACTTAATAATGTGCAATGCACATACACATACATACACACACATACGTAGTGAATACCCTCACAATGATTTGATTGGCTTTTGCATTAGAATGTGAGAAATTTTACAAAATTAAGTTATACGCCTTGTGTGCAAGTGATGCGGCAGGCACGGAGAAAAAGTAGCTGCTGGAGTGTGTAATTGGGTGCTCCATGTTGCAGTTGCAGTTGCATGTGAAAAAATAATATATCAGTTCATATTTATGTAGCAGAGCGGCGCATATGCTCTTATAAAGAAAAAATGGATAGGCGCTTAGAACGAAATTTCTTTCCTATAATATTTGAACTAAGGTGTCCTTCTAAGCGATTTGAGTTAATTGCTGGAATACTTTTTTTAGTTTTTGGTTCTAAATTATTCCTATATATATTTTACTAGGTTGTTCAATGAGTTTTTGTTATGTTGGTACACTCTTCATATGGACGCATGATTCAATTATTAAAGGTTTGCTCACTAGTGACATTCGATTTTTGACACTCCTTTACAAAAGGTTGTATTTAAGAAGGTGAATAAAATGGAAAATATTAAATCCTTTTTGGTAAAAATGGTAGCAAAAAAATATTTTCTTACTTAAATGGAAATAAACTACGAACGGTGTAAAAAATAAATTTTAATTAATATTTGAAAGTAAAGAGTGGTATAAATAGAATTTATTAGCGGAAATTGCAAGTGTTAAAATAAGAAATTATTTCACTTAATCCAAGATTTTATTTTGTGAATTAATTTTTTAATTTAAAACCGATCGCGAAGTTGCGAAGTTTCGCCAATATGAAACTTTTTTGTTAAAAATAAATTAATAATTGGCACCTACAATTCTGTTGGGTGTTTGGCCGAGATCCTCCTCCTATTTGTAGCGCGCGTCGTGATGTTATTCCATAAATGGAAGGACCTACAGTTATAGGTGGAACTTTTCCATGCTGGTACTGTGCTTTGCTAAGCCTCCTCTGGACACTTCATCCATCCATGGGAAGGTGGGCACATTAGAAACAAGTTCCGTCAATCCCAACTTTTTTATAATGAGGTCTGAAATGTTATCGATCGCGTCGGGACCAATTATTCCCCCTGCCGTAACTCTTTGGGAAATGCTAGCTCTTTGCAAAACATGATTTCCGTCTAAATCACCACTTCATAAGAAATAAAGCTTTGTAAATTCTCCACATATTCGGGTCGGGTTGCGTCAATTACTCCAGCATGCCCTGACTTAAGCGGTATGCATTTCATGTCATACTACCATAGACCTGAACATACCGATGAAAACTCTTTAGCGAGGTGTTGCTCGTAAGCAGACCATTTCGAATGTTTTTTCTACAAATTTTTCTTTTCCTCCAGTTTTACTCAAAATTTCTAGAGCTAGCAACCCAGTGTCTTGCTAAGGGAGCCGATTTGTCAAGAGGGAATGAGAAAGCTGCTTACTGAGCAAACCTTTCATTTTTGAATAATGATATGGACATACACATACATATGTGAAGTTTCGTTTCAATCTGTCAATCTGTGCCATTCAACATCGACGCGACACAGTATTTGCTACAATGGAAAAAATCAAGTATCGTGCAGTGACTTTTTATTTTTGGAAGGTTGAAAAGCAAAGGAAATTTATGAACGAATGTTGAAAGTGTATAAGGACTTTTCCATCAAGTACAATAGAAAGAAGGGTTGCCGAATTTAAATGTTGTCGAAGCTTTAAAAACAATCCACGTCAAAGACGTCCAAAAACAGCAACAACGCCAGAAATCGTATAAAAACACCGGAAATCGTATTGGAAAATCGTCGAATGACTGAAAAAGATTTATTAGCTAATAACTCATATTTATTTATTTATTTCTTTAAGGATGAATTACCATCCTTACAGACTATGATACAAAAGTTAGGAACCTTAGGTTTAATTCCCCAGACCTTACCTAAAGCTCTCTTACAGGCATAAAAAGCTAGGCTCGCTTTCCTAACTCTTTCTATGATGTTTGACTTCCAAGTCAATTTCCTACCTATTTTTAGTCCCAAGTACTTGGTTTCTTCCGAAATCACAAGAATTTCCCCTTGAGCATAATAGGACTTAGATGAGGAATTCTGTGTTTCCTAGTGAATAATATGAGTTGTGTTTTGCCTGGGTTGACTCCTAGGCCCACCTAGAAAGTATATATATCTAGAGCATTTTGTATTAGGTCTCTTAATGTAGATACAAATTTACCACAGACAGTAATAACAACGTCTTCGGCGTAAGCTATCACCATACAACCCACCGATTCCAGTATTAACAAAAGTTTATTTACAACTGCGTTCCATAAAAACGGTGAGAGGACTCCACCTTGCGGTGTACCACTACTCACCAATCTCCTGAGTACCGATTCTCCTAGATTCGCTTCAATGATTCTGCTATTTAGCATCTCTCTCTGTCAACTCTGATGCTAGTAACATAACTCTAAACTCAAAGGCTGGCATACGCATTCCGATGAGAACCACAACAACGCGCTAATGCTTTTAGAGATCATTAAACTACCGCAACGTTTGCTGCAACCCAGCACAACTTCTGTATTTTGCCCTGTAATTACGCTTAAAGTTCTGCAATTCGTGTTTTCTTAACCTTTACTAATTTTCATGAATTCCATTAATTGTTAATACGTGCTTGCCCTAGCCACTATTAAAACGTATTGCTACCATTTTTCTCACATACAAGGTGGCGCAAAATTAATCATCCAAATTTGTTTAGCCTTAACCTTATTCTAAATACAAAAAAAATGATTTTTAATGATGGAAATCTTTAGTTTTCTTTACTCATTCCATTGCTTGTCTGTTTGTATGCTGCAGCTGTTCAATCCAGAAGCGTCAAAGATGATTGATGTACGACGCCATTTGCAAATTTATAAATCTTGCGATAGAGTGATTAATTTTGCGCCACCTTGTACTTGTAAGCAAATATGCATGTAGTTAATTTTTTTTTAATTTTCTGCTCATTTTTATGCATCGCTGCGCCACATAACTGACAATAATTTGTATGTCCTCTTACCAAAAAAAAAAAAATTTTAAAATTATAATAAAAATAAAAAAAATAGATAATGAAGACAGGTATCCACTTAAGAATGTAGTCAGCTAATTTACTGTAGGCGATTGACCTGCGTGCCTGTGGTTCTCTCTGCACGTCATTGCCTACATAAACGCTTATGTATGTATGTATGTACTGCAGTCTTGTGCTGCAATTTCGCACAGCCGACAAAAATTTGCATACAAAAGACGACATGTGTCGCGTGTGCCGGCCAGCAGAGGTTGATAACATCTAAAACATACCACAGGCACATAATTATAAGAGAAGGGAATTTTCACAAAAAAAAGGAAAAATATGCATAAATAGCTCCCTCAGAACGAAAATATGCTGTGCTCTTTTGTATGGAAAATTACATTTTGGTACAGTATGAAAAGCCACTTAATAAATGCTTCATTTTATAGGCAAATTAAATAGAAATTAAAAAAAAAAAAAAATAGATTTTTTTTTCGTTATTTCGAAAGTATACATGATGAAGTTCAAAATAAATAAGACTGAGCTGAAATAGAAACAACAAGAACTTTGTTCTGACAACTTCGAGTTTATTTATTCAAAATACTTCGTTATACTGGACGTTCACTGTAGTTTGTTTCAAGTGTAAACGCCAGGTGTATAAAGTTCGATTTCGCTCAAACTAAATACCCTACTATCCTGTGTTTTTTTTTATTTATTTAAAATATAATAAAGAGCTGTAGTGGGGATATAGAAATTCACTTAGCGCGAGCCCACGTGGAAATAAAATTCCTTTAATTTCGCTATCAGGGACTTAGTATCAGAAAATGTTGCACTCATTACTCATTTGACGTCTCGTAACGTAATCACCATGAACATGTAATTCTTACTTTTCATCAGTACATCTAGCCAAAAAAAGTTAACACGAACTAATCAACGACAGGCTTACAATGGCAGGAAGGAACTTCTTACAAGAGAGTATTTAAGGAGCAACGAGTCCTTGAACTGAAACATGTGCAATAAACAAAATTTACGTCGACCAGTGACAGCCCACACATGCAACTTCACAAAGAGCCAGGCAAAATTCCCCTGCAATTAAATTTGCATTTACAGCGGACGATGTAGGTAGCTTTTTGCGCACTTTTTCCTACAACGCGACAACACTATGCACCGACGCATCACCGACAATGACATCTGTCAATGGCGACAGTTGCACGACATGCAAGTGAGTTGTCCGCAATGTATTTTTATTTATTGGTTCATTTTCTTGTGTTGCAGCAGAAATACTTGCAAATAAAACTTATATAAAAGCGCAAATGTTTGTATGTAAATATTTAATTGTGTAACTGAAAGGCAATGCATGCAGCGGAGGCAATTGATCAAAGAATGTTTCCGTTCATTTTAATAAGCAAAGTATTTGTTGCAATGCCAGAATAATTTAAAAACGTTTGTATGCATCGTTTGTTAATTAACGGAAAAAGGTTGGTTTAAAAATATTGAATTTCTGAGTACAGTACAATCCGGGTTGAGTGAACTAATTCATGCAAGGCTTGAATTAGAACTCAAATCAGGAATTTTAACACTTTTTAAAACACATTGTATATAAAATTATTTCCAATTAAGGTGTTTTTATGATTAAAAGTTTTTATTTTTTTCCGAAAAAAATCTTTAATACTGATTTGCCGGTTTCATCATTTGGAAATGAAAATATAGTATTTCATGAGATTTTTTGCTTTCTTCGATCGAGTCGATACTCTTGTAGCACAACATGGCAAATCAGCAAAATGGCATAACACAACAAAACGTAAGATAACGTAACAAAATCTATAAAATAAAATAGCATAAAGGAATTTAGAGATCTTATTGTATATTTAGATTTATTAGAGGTTTGCACCTCGACACTATGAGGTTTATGTCCTCTACTCGTCACAGTGCCTCATATATACCCAGATAGAGAACTGGGTGGGATAAGATAGAGCTGGGATGGAGACAGGAATTTAAAATATGATAATATAAAATTAAAAAATTAAACTAAAATAGAGAAACTAAAACATAAGTAAAATACCGCACCATGGCATGGCATAATATGACTTAGCATAAAAAAATTACATGCAACAAATCAAAACATAACATAAAAAACCATAACGGAACATAAAAAACATAACATAACATAACAAAACATAATAAAATAGTATAATATACAATAAAAAAATATATATATAAAAAAATAAAGGAATATACAGGGTGGGCCATATAGCGTTTGCTTTTTGAACCACCTATTTCTTTGAGAATGGTAACACAAATGACATGTCAAATGTGTTCATAATTTACTTAAAGGTTTGACATTTACGAAATTAGACACTATACGCTTGAACAAAATTGGGAAATATTGAAAGCCTATTTCTAAAGTGGTGAGTCTTCTTCTTCTTTTCTGATTTTCATATCAGTGGCTACGTCAATAAGCAAAATTGTCGGATTTGGGGCTCAGAAAATTTACACGTTACTGTAGAGAAGCAAATGCATCCACAACGAGTCACTGTTTGGTGCGGTTTTTGGTCTGGCGGCATCATCGGGCCATTTTTTTTCGAAAATGAGCGAGGAGCCGCGGTTACAGTGAATGGCGAGCGTTACCGTGACATGCTCAACGAGTTGTTTCTAAAAATTGAAGAGGATGACATGGACGACATTTGGTTTCAACAGGACGGTGCAACTTGTCACACTCCCAAAGTTACACTCGAACTTTTGGCTATCGTTTTTGAAAACCGAATAATCAGCCGAAATTCCGATATCAATTGGCCGCCTCGGAGCTGTGATTTAAGCCCGTTAATGGCTTACTGTAAAGCCAGTCGTGACAGTCATTTGAACGATATTATTTTTCATTCATAAATGGCAATGTTCAACTTTCTAAATAAAAAAAAAAGTTTGAAAAAATATGGATTAGTTTATCTTTTATAGCCGATTCAAAAAGCTAATTTTACATGGCCTACCCTATACGATAAAATTAAATAAATTAAACTGAAATAGACGAACTAAAAAATAAGTGAAATACCATAACATGACTTAGCATAATATGGCATAAAGTGGTACAACATAACACAACATATAGATATATAACAGAACATAAAAAACAACATAACAAAACATAATATAACACAACACAACATAATAACATAATATAAATACATATATTACAACACAAAATATACGAAAAATCAATTACTTAATTAAATTTACTGAATAAATGGAAAAAATGTTTTGACTAAAATCAAAATAAGTAATAAAGTGTGGTTGCTTTATTGCCTTGGAATCCATTTGGGCCTCAGGGTAATGGGTCACCTTTCACCTAGAAGAACCAGGAATATATGCATATGTACAAGAGGGCGGATGAACAAGCTCATCGGATGGAGCAGAAAATTTAAAACCTAAAAGTTAAAAGAATAACATAACATAGCACAGCAGAACATAACGAAGCTAACATAACGTCATATAAAATAAAATAATAAAAAAAACTACGCATTTCTAAGTTTTTGAAAGAGCGTACATATGTTTATCGACATGGTATGGGGAGCGGTAATATTAAATGTTAGTTGAGAAAACGGCCTTTAAGCGAAAATTGACAACCCTGTAGAAATCTGAAAATTGGAACTGCCTTTCTGCAAAGTGTTTAGGTACAAATATGGCATTCAAATGGCAAACGAAAGATAAGCCGAAATGAAAAAAGAGTGCATTGAAAATCTTACTTAAAGTGAATTTCCCTGACCTAACACAATCTATGAAAAACCAGCTTACGCATGAAAAACCCCTAATCGCAAGTCTTTCACTTTTTATGTTCGACAACAAAGACAAGTTTCGCCATCACAAGCACAGCAACAAGTCCAACAAATGCCTCACATAAGTGGCCGATATAAATCAGCGGCAGTGAAAAACGTGAGCGTATTACAAAAGTTGACCTAAACTCTTTGTCATTAATGTTGTTATTTTTATTAGTTGTTATGCCGCTTGCAGCAAGTACATTTCACGCCCACAACAACACGTCTTGTGCCACCTGTGCCATGGGCACGCAGCCAGCGGCATTTAAAGTGGTAAAAATAGTAATAAAATTTACAAAAGGAAAGCATAAAACGGCAACGAGCAAGAAATTACCAAAAAGTGGGGGTGGTGGGGCATAAAAATGGCAAATAAGAAACACTCTAAACAGGTTGTTGTATAATCAAATTAAAGGAGAGCAATAAAATAATAAAAAGTATAATAGGTATTTTAAAAGCCAGTAATAGCAAACGAACTTTTATTATCTACCAGGCGCGCGACTGGTGCGGCAAGGGCAAGCGAAAAATGCGCGCGTCGCGACCACAGCATTCCTATGCGCCCGCAACTGGCCAACAGCTATTGTCGTTTCAATTTCAATGCCCACCCACACTTGCCGCGCGCGCTCCGTTTATGCACCAATAACATGCTTGCGCCGCTGCTACCCTGCACGCTAGCGCCAACCAACCGCGTAATGAGTAATGCGTCGAAAATGCTAAACGCTGCTGGCCGCCAGTGGCGCGTTGCCGCTGCCATTGCTGCTGGTTTTTGTACGACTGTGATTGTTGTTGTCAACGCCGCTTATGGCCATAACGCTTCACTGATTAACCTGTTGCTGACGGTGTTGACGCGCTTCACATTTCACCATGTTTGCTTTGCGTTTCTGGTTTTGTTTCTCACTTTGGATTGATTACTTTATTTATTTATTTTCGCGGAATTTATGAGTTCACGCGACGGTTTTGCGCGCAAGGTGTTGATTGTTGCCGGAATTGGCGCAAATGAATATTTTGTATTATCTGTGGCGAAAAATGTCACAAATCCTCCAATTTTGTATTCATTCACACGCAGAGCGAAAAACTTTCGTAAACTTGCGGAATAGTCAACACGCGCTCGCTCCCGCCCGCATTCGATGAGTCACCGTCGCCGCTGCTACTGACTTCCTACTGGTTTTTCTAAAAATATGACCGTTTCTGGCTTTGCTTAAATTTTACTTTTGTTTTACTAGCTGCTCACTACTCTTTGTTTTGTGTGTTTGCTTTTTTTGTTTGGTCGTTATCGCTAGGCAATCATCGCTGGCGCTTCGTAGCGAAGGTAGTACCGCCGACGCGTCCGCACGTTTCGCGGAATTTCAGCGCGCAGGCAAAAAAGGTATGTGTAAATATGTAAATATGTATACGGCAAATAAGTAACTATGTGTCGGCAAGTATGACAACTAGTCGGTGGGCGTGTTCGCAGAATCTTGGCACTGCATCCACGATAAGCACCAACTCATTTCACCGCCGAATGCAACGATGCGTTTAAAATGAGTCGAGCAAATCGTGGGAAGCGAAAAAGTCGACGGAAAGTTTTCTTAGAAAATTTGTGGATGTTAATTCTAGTAATTTCAGAACTCCACAGTCGAAATATAATGAAAACAAATATTCATTAAAATGTATGAACTACTATACTATATTTATTAAAATGAAGTGGAAAAATATTCACCTTCGTTTAGGAGTTTTTAAGTGCCTAAACTCATTCTGGAAAACTATAAACTCGATAATAAACTCGATAAACTAATCAGACGAGGGAATTCTATTACCCGATTTCTTCTGGGGAAATACATTTTTTCTGCTAAAGTTCCCTTGGCTATTTGGGAATTCACAGAATTAACTACCTTTACCTCTGTCTCTATTCGTTCCTATCTCTTTCTCTGATACTTTTCTCCTTCCTTCCTTGACTATCTACCCTCTTTCCAGAGCTCTAAATACAATGGGCTTTTTATCCTGAAAATCAAATCTCTTGGTGCTCCTTGGCTCGACCTATTCAAATTTAATTTTTCAATCACACGAGGTACTCTTAAAGAAGGAGCTCGCAGCATAAATGTACAAAATAGTAATTGGATCAGCTCCTCCTTAAATTTTATGTTGTGAAACAGCTTTTAGAAACATCTTTTTCATTGTAAATCTTGGCTCAGGATGGAGGACAACCGGTATAAGAAAAACGTTTTCTAACATTCGATGCTTCAGGTCCGCGAACAGGCCTTTCCTTCTGCTGGTTTTGTTTTTTTTTTTGGAAGGAGATTTAAATCAAAATTTCAGAGACATCATCAAAAGCGTCGTCCCACCAGTGGTATGTGAGGCATAGTTCCACTAATACCATAACAATCCTCCACCTTGGCTAGATTTAACTCCGGCAGCTAAATTTAACATTAGATGAGAGTGGAGCCACGTTTATGTCTGCTGGCACAACAGCTGCCTGCATCCAGGTTCCTCCCCAGTGGGCGTATAGAGACTCTACGCCTTCGATGATATCCATTTCTTCCTCAGTGTTTTTAGAGTAAATGGTGCATCGGAAATTTTGCAATAGTGTCAAATTTACAAGCTATCGTCTTGTCATCTGTCTGGAGCTGTCCGTCCTATCCGATAAGTGAGCACTTATTTCAAGCGCCTGTTCGATTATTTGTCTGTCTAAAGCAGTTCGTCTTCGTTGATATGCTGCTGCTGTTGTCGCCTTTGATCTTTTCTTTCCCAATAAATGTGATACAGTTTTCTCATGACTTAAACCGCAAACGCTCGTACTGCGTCCCATTTAACGCTTAACGCACAAGTCCAATCGCTGTTGGCAGGTGTGCTAAGACCCTCGCAAGCAAGGTCTGATCTCCACTATAGCGAATGCAGTGAAAGTCTACATGCTTCGCGTTCTCTATTGAGTTGGGTCAGCTTGCGCAGTAGAGGCTGTCTGTAAACTGGCCGCGATGTAGATATTCCAGAACATAACCATGACCGGTGATTAGTTCGATGAAGCAATAATCAGTGTCACCGTGTCTTCTCTTCAACTGTCTTGGGGCGAGCGGCTGCAAAAGGCATCTCTTTTTCAGTTAAGTAGCGGCCTTATGTTACAAGGTTCGTCACTCGAAGTGTAACCAACTTCAGACCACTCGCGCAGCTGTTTCACGGGAATCAGCTATCTATTAGTTGGCTAAATGACAGTCCAAAGTATTGCTTACCAGCGCGCGGAATCATTTTGCCGAAAGTAAACGCGAAAAAAGAAAATCAGTAATAGATTTCAATGTAATGACTGCAACGTCAAGTTCAAAAAGTGAAGGAGCGACTTGAGCGAAATCCTCGACGAAGTGCCAATAAAATGACGAAAAAACTGAAAATATCTGACCATAGCATCCGCCGCATACTGAAAAATGATCTCAAATTCAAGCCTTACAAGACCCAAAAGGCGCATGATTCACACCAAAGCAACAACAAGTCAGTCTTGAGAGAGCGAAAGAGTTGCTTCGCTTAGCCGAAAGCGGCCAATCGAGGCCACTTTGTGTTTTCTGACGAGAAAATTTTTCAAATTGAGCAATTCGTAAACTCCCAAAACGATAGGCTTTGTTTGACCGACCGTTAATACGAGAATTTGGCTCATCGATTGGCCACCAGGAGGCATCATCCGCCACAGATAATGGTTTGGGCCGTTGTAACCGCATGGGGCCATTTCGAAGAGCAAAGTCCAAACTAAAAAAATCACCAGTCTCAAGCGCTCGAAAAGCCATTGTCCGCGAGTGGGGCAAAATACCTGCAAGTCACATTCGTTCAGCTTGCGATTCGTTTCTAGACCGTCTCAAGGCCATAGTCAAGACAAAAGGTGGTCATATCGAGCAAAAAGTAAATTGTGAGGTTCACCAGATCCTCTCTCGGCTTGTAACTTGTGGATATATTCCACGGTTTTCGTGCTACAGATTTCAAAACATGAACTTAAACCCGCGGGGAACACAGTCTGCCAATCAGTCGTACCCACAGATATATGGGAAATTCACCTTCTACGGCAGCAAGCACGTCGGATTGGGAGGTACAGAATTTGTGTCCATATGGAAATAGTTCTACAACTGAAACCGCATATGGATTGCCTGAAAAAAATCTAATCTCAACTTGCCTTTCCTACCACGTAAAGAGTCAATTGATATTATATAAATGTCAATGAAACTGGAACCGATTGATTTTTTTGCGGTGCCAAATTGAAACCTATATTTTTTTACTTATCAAGCGAGTTTGGGTAGTAAAACGGTTCGGAACTGCACTTTCTTATCCACATATTTTACTTATACATTCTTCGATTTAGACAAAAAATGTATAGCTAGGGTAGTCTGCTTTTTATTTCCTTCTTCACACTCGACTGTCCTATTAACAAATTCTGGTTTCAAAAGGTATCTCGTCGGCTTCTTCATAACCAAGGCTTTCAAAACTAAACCACAAAATAGCATTTTTTTCAGCAAGACATTCTTTTATTCCTGCCGAGCCCTAGATAATTAAGATTTCTCAATTTTCGCTGGCAATCAATCTGACAGCCGAAGTAGTTTGCGCAATCGACTGTAAGCTGGCATAGCAATGACATTTCGAAAAATAGACGAAAAAGCTGTATGCTGTATTTATTACCAGCCCTACAACCAATCTGCCCAACACGTCTCTTTTAGTTAGTTTCTGTCTTTTTTTTTTGTGATTTTTTTTTTTTTGCTTTGCTTCATGCGCGGGTTAAATGGCGTAGCACTTGAAAATTTGCAGCGACGGCGGCTGCGGTTACGCCAGTTAATTTTAGCACAAGCACGAAATGAGTACATCAAAATGTAAAGATCTCACGATTTTTCTACTTCTTGTTGTGTGCTGAACTCATAAAAACTTGGCTCTGCACGTATGTGTGTATGTGTAGAAGAATGTAACCACTTATGGATGTAGGGGCTATTTTCGTAATTTTTTTTTTATTTTTTTATTGTTGCAGGCGACTTTCTTCCTCTTTTTTTTTCTTCTTCTTGACTACTCACATTTGACAACGGTTTTCTTGTTACCGACTAACAAACTGTCTAAATGGCCGACTGGGTGGTTGGCTGACCAACTGGCTAACTGGCTGCCTGCCTGACTTTAATGCTATTTTATGGCCAAGTGAAGCATTGTTTGAGCCATTCGCTGAGCACAAAATTTACGAGTTCATTTGCCAATGTCGAATACTATTTTGCATGGCTTTCATGATTTTTCTTTCCCTGCTCTTCTGTTGCAGGTTTTTGTTCCTCTATTATTTAGCTACTTTGTGTTTTTTATGGTATTCTGTTCTTTTTGCTTTTATTATTTTTCGACAACTGTAAAGCACCAATCAATTCTTGTAAGTTCTTTAATATTCCACACTCGCTTCGCAAGAGTGTCGGCACGGTTTAGCGCCTCACTGTTGGAGGTTAGCCAGCGCGTGTTAATAAATTACAAGGCACTTTTAACAACTTTTGTAAGAACAAAACTGGAATATGGTTCAATTGTCTGGAGCCTGCATAATTTGCACCATTCAAATTCAATGAAAATTACATAGATCGGCTTAAATCCGGCTGTGTTTGAGTTTTTATTTTTGACCTGAAAAAAATTTCAATCGAATTCGCTACATGCACTTTTTAAAAATTTTATAACTTTACGAAGAGTTTTTTACCTATTTTATTTTATGATTTCGAACATAAGTTTCGAATAATAAACCTGGTTTGGTGGCAAGCTTTTCAGAGGGCTTTAATATCACTAAACTGAGAAGGGTTCAAGGTACTGTATGTATTGACATCACCGGAGCATGTAAAACTTGCCCCAGTGCTGCCCTGAATGCCCTTTTGCACTTACTTCCCATCGACTTTTCCGTAATTTCCATCGCAGCTCAAAGTGCAATCAGGTTAAAGGAGATTGGCCTCTGGAGGGAATCTCTCAAAAAACATGACATCACTTTCAGGCAGTTACCGCCGTATTTCTGTGAACTTCATGCAAATCTCTCTATCCGCAAAGGAGTCTGAGGCTCGTGCCAGTGCAAGCTTTCCAAGTAGGCAGGATTGGAACAAGAGAAAAATCTACACCCGAAGCTGGTACTTCTATATTCACTCACAGCTCTAAGATGAAACCGGGAGTCGGCGCAGGTGTTTTCCCTTAATCATCCAATTTATCAACTCCCTTAAAATTACAGAATACTGCTAGTATTTTCCAAGCAGAAGATGTCTTTGCGATTCTGCAGGCATGCAAAATGCTTAGGGAACGTGGAAACGTTAATACCCTGTAATCAAAAAGTAAATTGAAGGTGATGTGGACTGTTTTCTTCGATTGTGAAGACGTAGTGCACCACGAGTACCTTCCATCGGACCAGACAGTCAATAAAGAATATTATTTATCCGTTTTGAAGCATTTGAGAGATGCTGTCCGTCGCAAACAAGGGAAATGTGGCAAACAATTATTCAATTTTGCATGATGATAACGCGCCATCGCACCGAGCCCAGATTGTGCTGGATTATTTGACTAAACACCAAGTAATTACCATCGTGCAAACACCGTATTCACCTGATATGGCCCCGTGCGACTTCTTTTTGAATGCGACGAAGGAGCTGAAGGCCATCCCTTGGTCGGCTTACCAGGGGTGCATGGAGGACTGGGTTAAACGTTGGCACAGGTGTGTTGTTTCATACGGGTCATATTTTGAAGGAGATAAAATATATTTGTCAAAAATTTACCTTTTTTTTGTTTTATTTAAACATTCCCGGTACTTTCTCATCATAGGGTATCTCCCACATTTTCCTGATAGTCAAGCCGCGATCATGGCTCTAACGACACCATCATTATGCAGATCCAAACTAATCAACTCCTTTAAGGAGATGAAATCACTTGGGTATGCAGGTAACATTTCTCTGGTCTGGGTTCCAGGGCATAGGAACATAGAGGGAAATGATACAGCTGACGAGCCTGCCAGGCGAAGGCGAACAGCCGCCACTGAAGGCGAACAGCCGCCAAATCAGTCGTGAATTGGCGGAAAAAATTATCTGCAATCATAAAACGATTCTCAATCACCTACATTCAATGAGGTTTACCGAAAAATTGGAAGCCTGAGTGTCTCACGGGTTCAACGAAAAAAACAAAAAAAGTCGCCTACAAATAGATTCTCAGCATCTCTCCAGCCATCGAGCAACACTCGGTCGTAAACAGTGCTTTTTGTACCGAATCGTCACGGGAGATGAGAAATGGTGTCTATACATCAATGTGAAGCAAAGAAAGGAGTGGGTGGCTCCAGGAGATACGCCAAAGTCGAGAGTCAACCCGGATCTTCATCTAAAGAAGATCATGAAATGCGTTTGGTAAGAATGGGAGGGAATGGTGCACTGCGAAATGATCGAAAAGAATGCCACGGTCGAGAGGTGGCCAATTGATCGAGAGGTGGGAAGAGGTTGTAAACAGCAACGGCGAATATATGGTTAATTAACTTATTGATATAATTGTTGTTTTTTGTTTAAATAAAAGTCATCAGTAAAAACGCAACGAACTTCTCGTAATTTAATATTTCGTATTAACTGACTCATATAAATATGAAGTATTTTTTGATACCTGCTGATGGTTGATTTCAACAAAGCCAAGCTTGACGAATTTGCGACAATATGCATACACAAGTAAATAAGTACATACCTATGTGCGTATGTAGATCAATTCGTCATGTTTGGCCCCATAAAGGTTCCCTCAAAAGCAATTTCAACTTGGCATTTGTGCCCATAGGCACAAAACCTTTGACATCCAAAGATGCATTGATAAAAAAAATTGCTTGACAAGCTTTGATTGATGTATGTACATATGTATGTGTGTGGATATTCTCACATATCTACATACATTTATTATAGCTTTTATTGAAAACACCTTCACTTTCGTTTGACATTGGCCTACATTCGTTTCCACGCAAACATCTAAGTGAATATTTGTGACATTTATTACAACAACAACAATAAACGATGCGTTAACTTTACAAACCATAAACGATGATGTAAATAAATATTTTGGATATACACACATACTTGTATACATGTATGTCACTATAACCAATAAATATTTTGTCAAAACTGAGCAGTTAATGAGTCTATTTAAAAAAATTGGGCATTAGTAGAAATAAAATAAATGAAAACAAAAGCAAAAAAATTACATTAAATCAATCATTAAAATAAATCAAAGAATGCCCACAGTTTATTTTTATGCTTTTTTCCATTTCGCACGCTTTAAAAATTGTGTCAACAGCACAACACATAAAACAGACAAACCGCTCGCTCACGCATACAACCACACATGCAGCGAATTTCGCGCCGGAAATATAGACTACCGACACAAAAACAATGCCACGCACACTTTCGGATAAAATCTGAAATACTTAACATACATACACACATACATACATATATATAAATTGGATTACAAATTTGCCTATACACTCACTCATACATTCATACGCTTGCTTGTGTGCTAGTGAATGTTAGTGGACCACTAAACCTACAAACCAATGCGTGGCGACGATCAATCTGCCGACCGCTCAGCGCAATGCTAATAAATCAAATTTACTTCCGTTGCGAAAACGAAAATTTACTGCAAACGATTGCATGAATGAATGAGTAAATGCGGAGAGTAAATGAATTGAATGGGCATTGTCGAGTGCGTGGAATATTCGAGTGGCAAAAAGCTGCTGTAGATTTGCATATTCATCTGTGTTTATTTGTTTATATTTGTATGCATGCGTTTGTGTGTTGCTGTATTTGCTTGTGACTATGTGACAAATCAAGCAAATTAATAGCAACATTTTAAGCTAATGAATGCGAGTGGGCAAACTAAAAGAAAGAAAGATGAGAAAAAAACAAAAACAATCCCACATTTGATTTGAAAATTTAAGCAACGACGAGTAAATTTGAATAAAATATTGGAAAGGCGTTCCAAAAAAGTCGTCAATTAAAAGAGCGTGAGTGTTGAATTTTTGTTTTTTTTTGTTTTTACGGTTTTTTTTTTTTTTTAAAGAATATTGAGTGCCTTATGAAATGAAAAAGAATGACAAAATTATAACAACCACAACCAGGTGTTAAACATGAAACATGAGACCTCGCACACAGTTTGTACGCCTATTTTTGGCTAAAGACTAGTCGAGCTGTCAAATTCTGGCGTACGCACGCCTAACTGCACACTGCACATACGTACGCGTGCTTGCCAAAAGTGGCAAGACAATTTGATGTCGGTAACAACTCTGTTATTGTGACACATCTGTCAGAAAATAGAAGTTTCCGTTCTTCGTTTTTAGCTTTTAGGAAAATATAAGAAAAATATAGAAAAAGAAGGTAACTGAATGAAATAAAATAAAATAAAATAAAATAAAATACAATAAAATAAAATAAAATAAATCGAATAAAATTTAATTAAATGAAGCAAAATAAACTAAAATAAAAAGAGGAAAAAAAATTTATTTAAATAAATTTACACAACAAAATTAAATTAATATAATAAAAAAATTAATCACACACAGCCTTAGAGCGCTCGTGAGCTCCCCGCATGATTTGCGATGATGCCATAGCCGTAATATCGCAGAAAATCCCGGTTGGTCTGCTCATCAAGGATCTGAAAAGGTTGTACAAGCCAACAGAGGAGAGAACGTCCTGCGGCGTTAAAAAAGAGGAGTGGGAGCGTACCATAAAAGAATAGCAACAGCGCTGAGTGCATTGAACAAAGGGCCGCTGGACCTATAATCAAATACCGGACATTGGGAAATGGATTGGCACAAAGCACGGAGAGGTTGACTTTTATATATGAGGGCGTTTAATAAGTACCCGTGTCCATCAAACAGCAAGCGCTCCTGAGGAAAGTTGGTATTAGCATCGTGTGCTTCCAAAACAAATTTCGGTCTAATTGAAAGGTTAGTTTGGATTTGGAAGCTATTCGAGTGAGACGTGTTTCGTGATTTTCGCTACGATGGAAAAAGAGAAGGAAATTAATTCGCTTTTTGTGTTTGAATGGGAAAAAATGCGAGGAGATAAAAGCAAAATGGGATACTGCCTATGGGGACGCTTCGCCATTCAACGAATTAAAACGTGGGCGATCATCCGTTTTTGATAAGGAGCGACGAAAGAAAGTGCGCGCAGTAACAGAGGCCATAGGTGTGTCGACCGGAATGACAATGAATATTAAATATGAATAGTTGGCGATGAAAATTTGTTTGACCCGATGGGTGCCGCGATTGCTCACAAGCAACAACCAACGGATGCGGCTTTAAACTTCGAAGCAGGGTTTGGGGCAATTTAAGCGAGATCAGAAGGAATTTTTGCGTCCAGTTGTCACCTTTGCTAAAACCTGGAAAAAGGAAGAACGATCACTGGGCAATACTACAGTGAGTTATTGGATAGTTTTCCCAAAAAATTTACGGAGACAGGGCGGCATGTGGCGAAAAGGAAGGTGCTGTTCCACCACGATAATGCACCAGCACTTTCATCCGGAGCTGTCGCCGCCAAACTGCATGAACTGTGTTATGAATCGTTGCCGCACCCCCCGTATTCATCCGATCTGGCTCCCTGCGACTTTTTCTTTTTCCCTAACGTGAACAAAAAAAATTTAGTTCAAACGAGGAAGTCATTCGTTTCTAACACGGATACTTATTGAACCCCCCTCGTATGTGCGACTAAAACATTAGCGTGAGGTTAAGCGCTATATCCTCTCAGCTGTTTTTGACAGCTGTCGCTGCTCACTCAGTGGCTTTTTCAAATCAGCTGTTGCTCGTGGGGTATTTTAAGGCTTTGCACGTTAAAGGTGTTTATTTTTAGTTTAATTTGAAATAACATTTATCAAGTAAAGATTAAGTCATGCAAAATTTAATTTGATATCTAATTAAACGCACAATTTAGTGACTACCTACAAGTGTCAAAATATCGGTGAGACATGCACCTAAAAATATCAAATGACAATTTATAAATGTGAGTGGTGGTAAAACGAGAAGCGGAAAAAGTGGGCTTGTTATAAGCCACAAAAAAAATTAATCAAAGCCAAAAAAATTAAAATCAAATATTACTGCTTGCGACAAGCTGTCAGTCAAACTGTGTTAGTCACAGTAAGTCAATCAAAACCTGATTGCTATAAACTACATTCGAAATTGAAATAAAAACTTAAATGAATGAGTGAATCACTAACTGAATGAAATACCCACGCTGGCTGTGGCATATAGTATTACCACTCAGTGCATATGTGTATGTGTATGTGGAGTGTATATGTGGATGTACCTACTCTAGTATGTCTTTACATATGTCAAATGTGTTTGGTACTACTGGTACTCCTAAACATGGCTTGCATCCGCCAGCTGTCAACACGCCACACACACACACACATATACTCTACTCTCCCCCTCGCATGCGACAACTCGTAAACTGTCATTTGCACTGTCAAACCACCAACCGAAAAACAAAGAAATACAAACCGCCAAACTTAACCGACCACCAACTGGTTAGCTGATTACTTTTGTTGTAGCACCTTTTTCGGTCAAAACACCCATCTATTTATCACAAATGCACACTCGTCGCGCAACACTCAACGGTTTGACAACTTCTTGCGCCAAACTGTCTGACTTTTTTGTGCATTAACCCCAAATTTATGTCGCTTGTAATGTGAGACTGGTCGCATGATTTGCGAAGCGGCTGGTTAAAGCTTAATTAAAATGTTTTCGACTTGTATGGCAAATATATTCCTTAATTCGATATTTTTGTTATTGGCGTTTATTGAGGCAGTACTAAATGAAAATACCTACATTTATGTGCATGTCCATAGGCGAGACAGCGGGCTGAATTCTCTTAAAAATTGTTAAATTTGTGGAAAGAAATCTGCTGGCTAAGCTTTTATGCGTCGAAAGCCTACTTGGCTAGTTGGCCGTCTGTGTGGAACTTTAACTCTAACTAAACCTAAACCGAAACTAACCTCCTCTCGTCCGAATAGTTGCTCCTTCCGGAATTTTGCCGTTAAGTAATGCAACGAGAGGCCGTTATCGAGTACTTTTACATAAAATCGTTAGTCTATGTCAGTAACGGTAACTGTGCGGTGAAGTCATTCAAAAAGTCCACGACATGATGCTCGCTGATCAACGAACGAAAGTTCACGAAGTAACAGAGGCCATAGGTGTGTCGACCGGAACGGCAATTAATATTTTACATGACAAGTTGGCGATGACAAAATGGTCGGCCCGATCGGTGCCGCGATTGCTCACAAGTAACAACCAGCGGATGCGGCTGTTAACTTCGAAGGAGTGTTTGGGGTAATTTAAGCGAGATCCGAAGGAATTTTTGTGATGAGTTGTAACCGTTGATGAAACCTGGATTCATTATTACATATCCTGAAACTAAGCAACAGTCAACAGAATAGATTTCTCCCGTTGAATCTGGTCCAAAGAAGGCGAAGACAGTCCCATCGACCGGAAAAGTCATTGCGACGATTTTTCGGGATGCGAAGAGCGCCATCCTCATGGATTTTGTAGAAAAAGAAAGAACGATTACTGGCAATACTACAGTGAGTTATTAGATCGCTATCACAAAAAAAATGAACGAGACACGGCCGCATTTGGCGAAAAAGAAGGTGCTGTTGCTAAGTTAAAAAATAAAAAATAAAAAAATATTTGAAAAAATCGCGTTTTCATTTCTAACACGGGTACTTATTGAACCCCCCTCGTACAGCCGGTAACAACCAAAACATTCATGAACTACCACACACATTGCGCCCGTCTGTTCGTCTGGTACTACAGCAACCTTCACAATGAGGCTTCCATGCTCCCGATCAAGGAGTACAGTAAAATACTCTTGCTAGTAATCACCCCTGCAGTCACCTGCTGGAGCCTGAGCCATCTTCTAGACGAGTCAGGAGGCATCTCTTCGACTATACCGACGAGATCCAGGATCTATTACAACTGTAACTACTGGACTGAACAGTATATAGACAGACATTAAACGACATTCATCGGGAGACTCTTATCACCATCCTAAACTCCCGACCACCGAATGCCGTTATCGATGTCCAATCAGCACCCATTGCAGACAATTAGCTTTGATCCGCCCAACTTTGGCTAAACTACGGTATGAATGTTATAGCAGGATAAGCGCCTACTTATCCAGAATTGACCCCGACTTACCAAACGTATGCCCGGCATGTGAAGGTACCTGATACGATACTAGTTCCCTGTTTACATGCCGACTCAAACTCACTCATCTAACCCCCTTCTCTCTCTAGAGCCCACATGTTGAAGTAGCTTGTTTCCTAGGCCTCTCGTTAGATGAGTTAAGCGATGGCGATCAGTGACTGCACGGCACCGTGACAACAAGAACAACCACCCATTTCTCATTGATACGGTTAAATTATTTCACTCAAATCGAATGCCGCAAAGCTGGGAAATTTGCGCGACTGGGTTCTAATTTATAGAGAACGGCCTGGATTTATATCCGGCCAAGGGTTGTAACTTCAGCAGCATTCCCCAAAAACTTATTGGTAATGTGATATGCTATTACAATAACAAAAACAATAACAATATTCGACACCTCTTCTGTCAATGCCTTGCCATATGCAAGTGAAGAAAGCTCTTCACACAATTAATTACTGGGCGGTTTTTCGACATTTTCGAAAAATTTACTCTGATCAAGTTGGTGTCTAGTGAAACTGACATTACAACAACGCCCAAAATAATTCTATGAGCTTTATGGGTGCAATAAGCGCATACAAAGATACTTGCATAGGTATATTTACTAATCGTATGGCCTCACAACTGATGGCATAACTGAGCCTAACCTAACGCGATCTGTTAAAGCGATTTACACTTTTTGCTTCTTAGCACTGCTTGAGAAAATAATTCAAGTATTATAGATTATCGCATACGTATGTATGTAGCTGTAATGTTGATGATGTGTAAAAACAATTATTTAGATTTATTACCATGTTGGCATGCCAAGCAAAGAAAACCAACAAAACAAACAGAAACGACCATCAAAAGGTTTGCCGTCATCGTTCGAAATAGACTTCCACAACAACAATGGCTCATAAAAAATAATTTCGAGCGCTGTCAAAAAGAGCTGGCATGTCTGTGCGTTTGTCAGTCATTTTTATTGGCAGTTACGTAACGCTGATGTCGTTTATGCGTAAACGCAAAAAAAAATTATAATGGTTTAAAAACCATAACAGCGATCAAGGCCTGTTAAAAATAGAGAGAAGCAAAGCAGAAAGAAAATTTAAATTGAAAAAGGAAAATAAAAAGAAAAAAGGTTCTAAAAAAGACAAATTTATATTTGAGAGTCATGAAAAGGGGTATAAAAGTAGTACGTAAGAACTCTGTACAGCCAGAGAACGATATGCAATGAAAAAAAAGGATACTCGTAGTGGCAATGAGACTAACAACAAAAACAAAAAAAAATGTGCGTATGCAATAGAGAAAAAATTAAATAAGGCTCAAAATAGATATACTTATGGAATTAATTCACGCATATTCAATCAATTTTCTATTTAAGGTCAGACAAGTCATTAAAAAATTCAGCAAAAATTAGAGGTTAAAATTCTTGAACCCGCTAACATACATAATTTTTACTAAGCTCAAAGCAAAATAAACAAAAAAAATATTGTAAATTAATGGTTTAAAGGTAGACCAACAGCCGGTCAAATAGCTGATTAAAGCACAATAAACAATTTGATTAAAAAATTTCAAGCATAAATATTTAATAGGCATGGAGACGCCTTTTGTTTCGTAGCCATGTACGAGTATTCACATCGCATAATCATATTCATAGCAGAGTGACACACTTTTTGTGCGAAAAATGCCAACAGATGGGCTTTTTCTGGTAGAATATAAAAGCAACAACAAAAGCAATTTGTTTAGTCATAGCCTTTGATGATTTATGGAGTGCGCGTGTGGGATTAAATAAAAATAAAAAAATATTTAAACTTGCAGCAAATAAAATAAAATAAAATAAAATAAATACGCATGTAGAACTTGGACTATGCTCCACCAGAGCACAATCCCTTGAAAATTTTATCCGGGATGTGTAATCTCCGGCAATAGCCGAGATGGATTAAGCTCAAATAAAATAAAATAAAATAAAATAAAATAAAATAAAAAAAAATAAAATAAAATAAAATAAAATAAAATAAAATAAAATAAAATAAAATAAAATAAAATAAAATAAAATAAAGTAAAATAAAATAAAATACCAGAGGGGGTTAAATCCCAGGCAGAAATGATCGCAGCATGGAAGGCAAAAACAATTCACGGTGCCCATTCCCCTGATCTTGAAATGGAATGGTTAAAAAGATTTGTGGTTAAAAAGAGGAAAATTGTTTTCGAAAACAGACGGTTTCGCAATCGATATCTAGGTCCGAGTTATTTCAACAAGAAATTTCCGAAGGTCCATACATTGCAAAGCAATAGAAGATAGGCTTATGCCACCAAATGTCACCCCTCTTATACAACCCATTAGGATTACGAAACTTTACTATACATATAAACAGGCTTTTGGCTTCTGTTGCTGTAAAGGCGTTTGATTTGCTTGAGGCTCTAAAGCAAATTACGCTAAGGAAGTGATTGTTACCTTAGAATCTGCATGGAGTAACGTAGACGCTGTTGTGCTATCCAAATGATGGAGAACTGTCTTAAGTATGGTAGAAAATCAAGAGGATCCTGACGATTATGTTCCTTTAAATGTTCTTCGAAGCAACTTAATTATGAATGTAAGGGATTCGGAGGAAGGTGCAGCCAATCTTTTGTCACACTTGAGACCTGAGGTTTGTGTTTTAGAACCGTTAGCCAAAGAAGTTTGTTTCTTATTTTTTAAATTTCACTTTAGGTTGAATTCAGTGCTTTCAACGTTAGAGAATGGAACGATGATGGTATTAAATGCAATGACAATGAAATACAGGGAATTTCCCACGATGATGATGACTGTTCTGTGAAGCCGGAAAAGGCATTTACATCAAAGGAAGCTATTGACATGCTTAATAAAACTTTCAAATGGGCTGAGATTGAAATGGCTGATAAATGGGGTTTAAATGTGTTGAAGAAGCTAAGGGAAAAGGCAGTCTTTAAGATGCTTGAACAAAAGAAACAACAAAGGCGGATTACTGATTTTTTTCGACATGAATTAAATTTTTTTTTTTAATTAAACAAAGCATGAATTTAAGTATGAAAAACTTTTTGGCTGTAACTAAGTGTTTATTTGTTAAAAGTAAAAAAATGAATAAACAACGTTTCTTTTGCGGTTTTAAATAAAACAAAAATCTCTCAAAACTAATTAAATAGAATATTTTTCAATTTAGTTGTCTTTCGTAAATATGAACAATATCGCAAAACTGAACAGGCCTAGTTTTAATTAGTGCATATTATCGCGAGTGCATTGGGTTTTCCAAATAGAGGTTTTATTTAGATATTCAAAGAAAAATGATATTTTTTAATATAAATTATCGGATGTTTATTTCATTACAAAGAGGAAGGTATGCCGTTAATAGTGGAAAATAACATCAGGCAAATGACCACCACGCCCACGCTTACCGGACAATATCCTTTTCATGAAATTTTCCATAACCGAATTGCAAAGTGGCCTATGTCCTCGAAAGCCTCACGAATTCCATCTTTGAGGTCTTGAATCGACCCTGGGCGGTCGGTGTAGACCGCCTCTTTCACGTGGCCCCAAAGAAAAAATTCACAACGTGTTAAATCATCTCGGTGGCCAAATGTGATCACTTCTTCGAGAAATAACACGGCCCAGAAACTTTTCCCGTAAAAGATCAATGGTTTCGTTGCACGGCACGTAGCGCCGTCTTGTTGAAAATAAACGTTGTCCAGATCAATACCATCCAATTCCGGCCATAAAAAAATTGTTAATCATCTCTCGATAGCGATAAATAACACCTACAGGGTTTGATTGAAAAGTCATGAGCCTTATTTTTAAGCAGTTTTATTAAACCTGTTGGCTTATGCAACTAATATTCTTCAAAATAGGACTCTTGAGTGTCAATACACCGCTGGTAGCGGCCCTTCCACTGCAGGAAACATTTTTTAAACTCATCCGCTGGAATCGCGTTCAATTCGGCTGTCACAGTTTTTTGGATCGCCTCGATGGAGTCGAAACGCCTCCCCTTCAGCTTTCTTTCCAGGCGCGGGAACAAGAAGAAGGCCGGTGGGGACAGGTCTGGACTGCAAGGAGGGTGGGGAAGCACCGGAACCCCCATCTTGGCCAATGCAGAGGTGTATAGGAAGGCGGTGTGCGCCGGCGCGTTGTCGTGATGAAGGGTCCAATTGTTGACGAGGTCGAACCGAAGCCGGGCTTGAACGACTTGTTCCATCGTTTTACCTGGGCACTGGACAGAGATTGGTCCCCGTAAGCCTCCTTGAGTAGCCAAATGGTTTCGGTACTCGTTTTGTTTAGCTTTACGCAAAATTTGATCGAGTAACGTTGCTCCAACGATCGCTGCATTTTCGCCACTGCAAAATCCTAACACACTTTTAAAACAACTTTCACGCGCGGAGCGATGTTGACTGCACCGCTGTTGCCAGCGAACTAGGACCGGTTTCTAGTCCAACGATCCAACGGTCCACCAGCCGATTTGGTTGATCGCTTGGCAGACGCTCCGCGTGGGAAGGCTCATTACTTTTCAATCAAACCCTGTATTTTTTCCTTTTATTCTGAGAGAGCTTCACCTGTTACAAATTTCAGTCATTGGAATTTTAATTTACTGATTCAAATTAATTACCTAAGCTTAAAATTTTTGTTTTTAATTTGAGCCCACGCCCAGCACGCGCTTTGCAGCTGTCTGGAAATACTTTTCTTTACTTGTAATCACACTAATTTATAAATCAATTAACATAAATTTACTTGTTTGAATGAGTAATAAAAAGTCAAAAGTACAGTGCGCTGCACTTTCGCTGATTGTGAAAAAAACACAAAATATACAATAAAAAAGCTTCAGTAAATAATACAAAAATAATAAAAAATATATTTAATAGGTTTGCTGATAACGCTACTTAACATTATCAATTACAACTATCAGCTTACACAAAAACAAGAACAACAAACATTTATGCTCGTCATGCCATGTTCGGAGGGCGCACTTTTAATGGGTCAATTGAGTAGAGAATAGAAGGCATCGAAATACATAAATGCTTATGTTGGCATTATGTTGAAATAAAAAGTAAATAAAAAATAAATATAAAAAAATAAGTGCAGTTGGGAAGTAGAAATTGACTCAATGAAGCTACAGAAATTATTGAAAAAATATTATACGCAGTTGCCCATGTTGAAGCGTACCAAAGTGTGATAGACTCGTTAGCTTAGTGTTTTAAAATCTTCTCAAAAATGGGCAACCAACCAGTCAAAATACAATCATCGACGTTGAGCCAGAAAAAAATTAACATTAATGTACATACTTTTGTTTTACAACTCATGAAACGCCCTCTTTTATGCTTTGGGGAGTAAACTTTCTTTGTGTTCCGCACACACCCGCCCATTCGCTTTGATTGAGCGTGAAATTTTTATGCACCAAATTGTTTTATTATATGGCAAATGTCAATTGTTGTAATGGATTGTTTTTCTTTTACATAATAACACTCGACCTTTCACGACCGAGTGAGCCATTTGAATTGATTGCATACTCGTCTATAAATACTCACATACAAATGGAGGTACATATTTCTTGTGTTAAAAGTCAACAATGTTTGAATTGATTAATTGCTTTATTATTTAAGAGATAATCGCACAATGTATTTAGAAACAAAATTGGAGCAATTAAAGGTCGAAAAAAATTTGGTAAAATAAAAAAATGTTTGGCGTTCTACAGCGAAACCTGAGATGCATACATTTCGTTTAGACGAGAGGTATTACATCAAGTGTTTTACGCCCTAAACTGTGCGCTCGAGCTCAATCGCTCAGGGACCACACGACATAAGAGCGTACAATTTCTGACCTATTCCGTTGTTCTCCGGGATTTGCCAATTACAAGTTTGCGACATCAGTTAGAGTATTTCGTTCTGAGTATTGCGACATCAGAGAGAGAGAGAAAACGGCGTTATAGGGGAAATTTGCTCGTGTATAAAAATAAAAATCAAAATCTATATAACAATAAAATGAGTACAAACATTACGCCAGCAAATCAGTTGTTTGTATCGAATTCACTGAGAGCAGGTTAGAGGTTCGCGAATCTCGGTACCTTCTGTATTCTCTCCAGCGTGAAAAATATAGGCATCTTACGCCTAAACAACCATGCCGCAGAGTGGTATAGCTTCATACATTTTTTGGTAAAAAAAAATAGAAGGAGTGCTTCTAGGATAATGAAATTGTATATACATATTTAATTTAAGCTGGTTAAGAAAAATCCCAGCAATGGTTGAAATTGGCCACTTCCTAACAATATCTATATCAATAATTCTAAATATCGGATATGTTTTTTATAAACATGAGAACTTAAAATAATAATACAAAACAGAAATATTGTTGGATGAAATTTTTTTCTGTTATAATCTGGTATATAACTTCATGGCATTTATTTTTCCAATATGATATTCGGCATATGTAAGCCGCGGTCCTATTCTATCTATCACCAATTCAACAACAGTCTAATTTTAGACTACTTTTTCCAATAAATCTGGCCGTATAGCGTCCGTGGTGGCTTGAATATTGCAATAAATCGATTGTTAAACGCGCTGTATGGCAAGTGGCGCCGTCTTGTTGGAACCAAATGTCGTTAATGCTCAGCTGATCAGTTTTTGGAAACAAAAAAATTCAGTCAGCATGGCTCAATTGCGCTTGTCATTCACCGTAACAGCAGCTCCTCCGTCATTTCGAAAGAAATAAGGACCGCCAGCGTGTAAAATGTACGAAGTGGTCTATGAACTTCGCGAAAAGATTTAATTTTTTTTTTTTTTTCAAAGTAAATTTCCACAATTGGAAAGCGATTCATGCTGACTGGCCTAAACTAACTGTACAAAAATGTCAACAAGGTTATACATTCTCAGCTCGATATACGTTGGGTATAACGTCTATTAGCGTAACTGAAACTGTTATTTTCAAAATGTCATAACTTTTTTTTAAAAAATCGTACAATAATTTTAAAAAATGGGTTTTAAAGCTAAAGAGTTGTACTATGCGACCTTTTTGTCGAAAATTGAAAAAAAAAATTTCTATCCCAAAAAAAATTATCAAAAATGGCTTAAATGGCCTTTTTTTGACCTTTTAGGCTTCATTTACCAAAAATCCTGACGTGATGGAGCATTTTGAAGGTCAGATTCGTTTTCAGCGCATAAAAAACTACAAGAAACAAGTACAGCCATTCTAGAAACTCACCCTCGCAGGACTGTGTTATCAATCAATTCATTCGTTTATTCATTTTATAAGTTGAATAAATGCTTCTGATTCGAATAGTGGTGAACGTTAACATGACGAAGTACCTCTTTTCCCCCTAATTGTACCCTCTCACGATTGCCGTTCTTCGAAATCCCAAGTCACATTGAACAGGTAGTACAGCAGTAGTAGTTTTTGTTTTTGCTTTTGGTCCCTTGAATATTAAAATATAACATATAAACAAAAATTACAACCATTTAGAGTAATTTACTCAAAACCAAGAATGATACAAGTACGAGTACAGGTATATCACAAGATTTGGATATTCAAGGCAAGATTGTGAGAGTGACTTTGAGAGACTTAACGGCAGAATTGTGCCCACTCATTTCACACGTACTCTTATGCTCTTCTAATCAGTGGTTCTCCCGACGGTAATGTAGTAGCAGGCGCAGTGCCTGTGTAGATTTTTTTGTATTTTTGCATTTTGTACTTCGTAAAACAAAAGTTAACAATTTAGATAGCAAATAAATAGAAAAAAGTCAAAATTTCCACGCTACAACTACCTTTTTAATGTGCCTTGACTATCTACCTGACTTTTAAAGAAATATATGCATATATGTATACACACATACCCTCCAAAATACATGTATGTCTGTGCATGCAAATCTGTAGTTCTTGACAAAAAAAAAACAGCAAATCTCTATTAGCTCAAATCTCATTCTCGATTCAATTTCGAGCAACAATCATTTAAATTAATTGCGATTAATGAATATGAACAACCACAAAAAATTAAATTTACAAAAAGCGAACGCCGCAAACCAAACAACAAATCAATTAACTGCTATTTAATGTAAAACACAATTTAAAGCAGCAATGTGGAGCTCCAACTACAACAACAAATCATATGATGTAATACGTATAAGTGCATACAAGGCAAAAAAAAAACAAAAGAGGTGGTCATTAACAACAGACAAATTGCTTAAGCGCAGGCGCAGACACTAATCAAAATGCCAACGGGAAGGCATGAAAAAAATCGTAAACCAGCAGCCACACAACCAACTACAAACATATACGAACATATTTCTATTAGGCATGTAAGGCAAAAAAGGGTTAATTGGCTGCATACATTCACACATACATCCATCCGTATGTAAGCGCGCTGTTGTCGCACGTCAATTAAAGCGGCGGATTTGCATAGAAAATATGGATAGAATATATTTAACGAATGTGCGTCGACGTATAAAATAAATATGCACTTTTTTCCATTTTGAGTGAGGAGGAAACATGCGCACAAAGCGCCGGGAATGTTTGAGAAACGTGCCTGGAATATGTTATGATTTTCCGCTTGTGTTTTTTTTTTTTCTTCTTTTCAAAAGTTTTTTAACAAATTGTATAATTTTCTTGATTTTTTACCATTTTTCTAATCATTCACATTTTCTTTTCGTTTTTTGTTTTTTTGCTTCGAATTTTTTTCACTCTTCAACCTTGACTCATTTCAGTAGTTAGGCAGGTAGTCACACTCAAACTTAACTTTAAATACGCGCCGTTTCACCGTAAAGTAGACATAAATAAATTAAGTATTTAAAAATGTAAATGTTGTCTGCTATGGCAATGAGAAATGTTAAATTCACTAATTAATGCCTAATTGGCTGACAAAAGCCAAAAAGCCACTGCATTGCGGTAGAAGAAATATTCAAAAATTTCTGTTTATCGCTTTGAGGTACCCTGTAGCGAATGCCTGAACCACTGGTTCAGAACTGGTGCCGGTAGGAAGTAGTTGTGAACCACTGCGCCACTCATGTTGGAAAAAGCTAAAACTCGGCCTTCGCGCGTTTTCGGGGGTTAAGTCGCCTTAGCGCCGGAAAAATTGATATTTTTTTGTCAGTGAGACAATAAAATAAATTAAAATTCCATATATTTTCTGGATATTTTTTTATCAGTCGGACAATGAAAGAAGTTCAAATTATGAAAAAGGCCCTTTATATAAACTGAATATATGTAACTGTCCCGTCATTAATGCAATTTTTTTTTCCAAAGTAACACAAGGTGGCGCAAAATTAATCATCCAATTTCGTTTTTGCTAACTTTTGTAACAAGTAAAAAAAAATTTTTTGAATGAAAGAAATCTTCATTTTGACCTTGACGCGCTCCATTGCTTGTCTGCGTTTATACTGCAGTTGTCTAATTCACAAGTGCCAAAAATTTGATTGGCGTACGACGCCATTTGCCAAAATTAAAAATCTCCCGATAGGGTGATTAATTTTGCGCCACATATAACAGAAAACGTCCACTGTACTAATTTTCTTATATTATATATATTTTATCCCTTTATTTCTTTATGGAACATAGGGAATCTGATTTTCTTTCAAGCCTTTTGTTTGCAAGGCGCGCGACCGGACCAACTACACCTGCAAATTTTAATTCGAAGGAAACATAAAACCTTTTTTTTTTTGTTTTTGGTTAGACATTTTTTCAACTATACAAACAGCAAGGATTTTTTTTATAGATCGAGTATTGGAAATCGGCATGTTTTTAAAAATAAGTTCAGTATTTTCGAAAATCGCTAAAAAAAAATTAAAAAAAAGTATACAAAATTGACTATATCGACTGACTGGCGGCCGCCGTAGCCGAATGGGTTGGAGCGTGACTACCATTCGGAATTCACAGAGAGAACGTCGGTTCGAATCTCGGTGAAAGATCAAAAATTAAGAAAAAGTTGTTTCTAATAGCGGTCGCCCTTCGGCAGGCAATGGCAAGCCTCCGAGTGTATTTCTGCCATGGAAAAGCTCCTCGTAAGAAATATCAGCCGTTCGGAGTCGGCTTGAAACTGTAACCACAATTACGAGGAGGAGCTCGGCCAAACACCTA
The DNA here is from genome assembly GCF_028408465.1 of Anastrepha ludens. NCBI lineage: Eukaryota > Metazoa > Arthropoda > Insecta > Diptera > Tephritidae > Anastrepha > Anastrepha ludens. Next base: position 93,840,852 of record NC_071500.1, read on the forward strand.
AACACGGTATACGCGCCAATTAAAAACGTTAAAAAGCTGAACTTAAATTTCAAATGCGGCTAGAGAAGTTTTCTCTTCAAAAAAGGTTAAAAGTTTTGAAAAAAATTTTTAAAAATAAAAAAATGTTTAGATAATTTTATAACAATCAAAATTTGTATCATAATATTCGAAAAATTAATCCTTATTTCTATTCAAAATACAATTGTGAATATACCAGTAAAATTTCAAATCAATTGCGCCCCATTTGCTCGAGTTATGAGTCTGGCCCTAATGAAAAATATTGTTTCGAACAGAAGCGTTCAAAGCTTTCTGTATATCACGCGTCGGATTGAAGGGAGCTGCATGAAAATTTAAAATGGAAGTATTTGCTCACCTCAATCGTTTGATATTGTAATTCTTAAGGTATGAGAGCATCAATTAAGAATAGATAAAAATCAATTTTTTGAAATTTCTACATTGAAGCAGTTTCGATTCGAACTCGAATAAGTTTTCATTTTTTAAACCCAATGAATAATAAATCTAAGTTAATGTGTCAGAACTGAGTTTAAAATATGTTAAACTAAGAAATTAAGTACAATTATTAAGCAAAAAAAAAGAAGAAAAATAAAACCAAAAATAAATCGTTTCTTCACCGAATTGCACGCCAACGATCTATCCTATCGAGCATTGCAACAGTGTGAGCTGGATTACAGTTTTATTCCATATAGACATATCATTATTGTAAAAATATTTATAGTTATAATTTATGGAATTTCACACCAATTCGAAACTATGAAAAAAGTTATGTAGCGGTGGGCCAATTTGCACCTACGACATTGCCATGTAAAATCCAGCAGTTGCTAAATGTTTGAAGAACTTCTACTATTCATAGTTTTAAGCTCAAAAGGCAAATCAGTTTGGTACTAATGAATTTCCCTGCAGGGTAATTAGTGGTGGGCACTTCTAAAAATATACCCATACTACCTTAAAACAAGTATTTAAATGCAATATGTAAATACATATATTATTTATTTAATTAACAGCGCATACTTTTGAAAACATAGTTGAAAATGTGTTACGAAAACAATCTTTTCGATAGTATTTTTTACACTTCATTAATATGATTTATTTTTTTACCAATTAATTAATTCGTTGGCACTCAACTGGTATTACACCTAGGCTATGTAGGAAGATAAGTTAAGTAGCTGCCATTTTGAAAACAAACAAAAATTCATATAAACAAAATTAGTAATTTTCTGCTTATAAAGAGTTGCTCAGCCTTACTCTTGCACGCTAAGATGGTACTTGAACGAACTTACATATATGTATGTATGTATGCAGTTCTATGTTGAAGAAATCACATCATGCAGTTCAACGCTGCCTATAATCTTGTTTGATAACAAAAACCTCAGATAGGTCCCGGTCAATTCTCAATATCCAAATACACAGGCAAATATTCGGCATACACTGCGCTACCGTTAGTGCAAAATATAGACGAGAGAGCAGTGAGCGGCACAATAACCAATCAGCAGATAGAGAAATCTGAGAGCTCACATTCTTTATTTTTGCCTTCCGTTATTCCCGCTTAGTTGAGCTTATGATACACAGAGAACACACAAGTTTTTTGAGTAAATGCTCCTTTTGTAATACATTTTTTTTTATTTTGATTATTAAACCAATGGATATAATAAATTCTTATAGGCTAAAGTAGCCATATTTTCAGGCTAATAGGCAATAAAAAGCAAAAAAGAATGTAAAAATAAACTATTTATAAAAATATTCAAAGAATCCAAAAGGCATGAACATGAAAAATCTATCTCATCAAATTTTGCGATTTTATTAAACTCAATTAAGGCTCTTGTAATAGGATCATTTTGAGCCTAAAGAGGTTTTGAGAGACCAACATATCATAGAAGATCTCCGAACTACAAAGAACTCTGGCGGAACTAATAAAGAAAATCCTTTCAAGCAGCACCAGACAGTCAACAGCACCACGGATCAAATCAGAAATGGAAGACAAGGGTAAGAAATCTCCTGTTCTGCAATGATTTTAAGATAATCAATAAGCATCGCGTTTCATAGGTAGATTCGTACATAGGTAGTCAGCGCCGAGTAAATCTGAAATACATCATAAAGCAGGAGTCTTGCTGACGAGAAGCAAGAGCAAATATAATTGATAAACAGAACAAAAAAAAAGTGGGTCTTGCGGAAATCCAGAGCAAGTAACGAAAGGAAGAGACCTAACATTGTCGATGACAACCATGCGATTGAGCAAGTAAGATATGATCCAACCCAATAAGGCTAACCAAAAGCCAATACAGGTTAGTTTTTGAATTAATTTGGCATGGGAACCCGATCAGAATACTTAGAAAAGTCGGCAATATAATAAAATAATTACAAAATGTAATTAAAACAATTTTATGTGTCTTCAATTGTCGTAGATATCCAGCTCGCCTTCCATCGTTTGGAAGGTTTTCCGTTTAGCTTAGAATCTCTAGCAATCCTTTTTATTCGATCACTGGGTGTCCTCTGCTCTACTCTGTTGTCCAATGCCGGACAGGTGCCGTACCAATTCCCATTGTGTTTCAGCCTGCAGATGGTCTTCAAAGCTTTTTCTTGGATGAAAACATCAAACGGTGGCAAACCAATCAGAGCATCTAATGCCGGGCTTGAAGTAGTCGGGAAAAGCTCCGAGGCAACAGATGGCCACAGTGCGTTGTAGTCTCGATAAGGTCCTCTTGACTCCCACAAGAGGGAGTCTACTCATCCCGACCACTGATGCATACGTGATAATAGGTCTTATCATAACCATGTAGATCCATAAGAGCTGGCTACGAGAAAGACCCCACGTTTTCCCAAAAACACTATTGAACTGCCAGAAGGCTGTTAGTGCTTTGGATGTCTTTGTTTCAAAGTGTGATTTCCAGAGAATCTTACTATCGAGGATTGGTTCAAGATATTTAATTTCTTTGGATAGCTGGATTGTGACTCCTTTTAATATAGCTTAGGTAGAACGAGTCCAACAAGCTTCCTCCTTCTGGTGAGGGGAACGATACCAGTCTTGATGGGATTTGCCGATAGCCCATTCGCACAGCACCAAGTGACAATCATATCCAGAGTTTTCTGCACTTTCCTACAGTTGTTCATAAGCGAAGGGCCTGTTACCAAACAGGCAACGTCGTCCGGATATGCTTGTTCGTGGACTCCCGGCTCGTTTAAGGTGGTGAGCAGAGGACCGACCACCATGCACCAGAGCAATGGAGACAGCACACCGCCTTGGGGGCCACCTCTATTAACCCCGGATGACACTAGCAGATCCTCCTCTGCTCGCACCGAAACGATTCTTTAGGCCAGCATCGAACGAATCCAGTTCACTAGCACCCGGTCTATGCCGTGTCTACTAGCAGAGCTGCACATAGGGATCCCTACAAAATGCTGTATATCAAAATTCTTTTCGTACGAAATACTGTAAATTAACGTAACAAAATTCTGCAGTGACAAAATTCTGTATTTACAGAATTCTGTATTTATATTACAAAATTCTGTAAAAACAAAATTCTGTACTGTCTTAAAAAAATTCTGTATTAACAAAATTCTGTATTGACGAAATTCTGTACTGACGAAATTCTGTACTGACGAAATTCTGTATTAACAAAATTCTGTATTGAAAAAATTTTGTGTTGACAAAAGTCAACGAAAAAAGGAGTTCTACGCAAAAATACGGTGGATTGCGTAGCCGGAGTCGGACTGACGAGGGTTATTTTTCTGAAGCGCGTCCGAGGGCCGCCCACGCGAAAAGAAGTTCTAGGCAAAAATACGGTGGATTGCGTGGCCGGAGTTGGACGGATGAGGGTTATTTTTTTGAAGCGCGGCCGAAGGCCGCCCACGCGAAAATGAGTTCTACGCAAAAATACGGTGGTTTGCGTAGCCGGAGTTGGACTGATGAGGGTTATTTTTTTGAAGCGCGGCCGAAGGCCGCCCACGCGAAAAGAAGTTCTACGCAAAAATACGGTGGATTGCGTAGCCGGAGTTGGACGGATGAGGGTTATTTTTTTGAAGCGCGGCCGAAGGCCGCCCACGCGAAAAGGAGTTCTACGCAAAAATACGGTGGATTCTATCGAAACTGAAGAAAAAAACTGCGCACTTTTTTATAAAACTTGTTGAATTTCTTATCATTTACATACAGCATTTCGTCAATACAGAATTTTGTCAATACAAAATTTCGTTAATACAGAATTTCGTCAATACAGCATTTCGGCAGTACAGAATATTTTTTACAGAATTTTGAAATACAGAATTTCGTATACAGAATTCTATAATACAGAATTCTGAAATACAGAATTTTGTATACAGCATTTTGTAAACAGAATATTGTATCATACAGCATTATGTACCCAACCCCTGCACATACTATCAAAAGTGGCATTATCAAACGCCCCCTATATGTCTAAAAACATGTCCATAGCATAGTCCATCCTGTCAATGGCCATCTCTAACCAAGCAACAAGGCTTTGCGGTGCCGAATCGCAGGATTTCCTTTTTTTATAGGCATGCTGAAATGGAAACAGAGGGTAAGACTTCAGCGACTTCTGACGAATGCGCAATTCCACTAGTCGTTCAAGACTTTTCAACATGAAAGAAGTCATGTTGATGGGTCTAAAACTTTTGATGCTGATATAGTCATCTCTCATCTCGCCACCCTCCGTGGTATATAGGCCAGTGCCAGATATGCAGAGAAGATTTTCTTCTCTTGTGTCACGGACCCTGTGCCTTCCTTCAGTATGACAGGATATATGACATCTGGTCCGGGGGACTTGTAGCGGCCAAAAGATTTAATGGCAAATCGAATGGCGGCCTCATCCATACAAGCTTAACAATGCCAGTAACTTTGCTGTCCTGCCTTATTTTTTCCTTTCTTACGCAACATAGACGAATTTTTCATGCGTTAGATTATTTCTGTGGAGAATAGCATTTGGTTTGTTTTTGCATTTTGAGGCGCCTCTGCATTATATGTGCAGAATGGGGTTTTTCACAGATTCGCATAGTCGGGTTTTACTTTCCGTTCTTAAGTACTTCTTCCTCCACATTATGTCTCTAAGGCATCCTGATACCTTGCCTCCTTGAGCATATCTTTCTCGCACTTCTTTAATAATGCCGAGGTCAGTGGAGATCTCGTCGCTGGAAATGCTTCTTTTCTAGCGCCGTCAGCCATCTTACTTGATAGCCATACTTCGTAAATAAATAATAAACAAAAATTGTAGATGTTGTTCAGAAAAACAAACTGTTCGAAAAACAAAATCAAAGGTTGTGTTTTTTAGGATAGTTTTTTTTTAGTCTTTTGTTCCCCAGTTACAATAACTTCTTGCATTAATATGCATTGAATTCTGTACGTCTCAAAGTGATCGTGTTGTGCGAAAATCTACTAAATTTTGCTTTAATCAAGCAAGCAAAATTTAAAAATATGCAAAACACTATAAATGATATATACGTCCATGTATAACAGTAATAAACAACAGTCATTGGCGCGCACGTTCTGTGATGCCAAACAACAAAAGATCTATTCGAGACTCGCAAACTCGGTAGCGCCATGGGGTGCATTAATTTGTTGGCTATTGTCTTTGATAAGTGTTGATTTTTTTCTCACAATGTTTTTTATTTATTTGCTATATTTCCTTTTGTCGTTGTTCTTGTTGTATTTTTATACTGTGCACCGAATGTGCGTTGCATATCAAACGCGAATTGACGCAGTTGTGACTGTTCACTGTCGTTCAACAACTTAATGATTGTGGCTTTAACACTTTTGTACTTATTTGTAGTGAAGTATCGCTCCTATCGACTTTTCTGGGCAGCTCAAAAGTGTGGCTTAACAAGCGCCGTAAATTGTAGTTGGTAATGAAAATTTAAATAAGTTACAAATTTGTGTTTTTGTGTCCATTTGTGAAGGTCTCGTGTGCACCACAGCGTGGGCAGTAGAGATGAAAGAGAAGAGGCTTTTTTCACCTTGTTTAAAAATTTATAATGTTTTGTTTTGAACAAAAAATTTAACACTGACCAGTTGGTATTGGTCTTAGTATGCTGTGTTTGTTTTAGATTTTAAACTTTGTTGTGAACAAATAATCGTAACTTTTTCCCATCTTTCCATGTAAAGGGTGATCAGATTTGAGGTACTTTTTCCAATAGAGTTTTATTTGACAGATCACGCTTAACTACTGTCAAACTAAATGCATATATTTTTTTTAGTGTTCATTGACATTTCATCAACGACGTTTACAAATCGTACAATTGTATTACGAAATCCGAGGCTCTGGGATTGCTCATCGCACACTCAGACCAACTTATGATGTTCAGATTCATGGGTTAATGGCTGCTTCAATAAGCAAAATTGCCGTATTTGGGTTGAAGTTCAACCCGAAGCCATACAAGAACACCCATTACATCCATTGAAAACAAATGTTTGGTGCGACCTATGGGCTGAAGGAATCATCTGTTCATATTTCTTCAAAGACAACGCTGGCGCCAATGCAACAATGAATGGCGAATGCTATTGCGCCATGATAAACGACTTTTTGACGCCAGATATTGAAGCCCGTGATCTGCAGAACAATTGGTGCCTACTTACCATACAGCCCGTGAAACCATGGATTTACTGCGTAGTCGTTTCGGTAATCAATTTATCTCTCTTCTCGGACCAGATGATTGGCCAACAAGATTGCTTGATATCACACCTTTGGACTATTATTTGTGGGGGTATTTAAAGTCTAAATACGTTATGGATAAACCAGCCTCGACAGAGGCATTACTAAAATTATTCGCGAGATACCAAATGAAGCCCTTCGGCGAGCCATTCAAAATTGGTGTTTACGGATTTCATATAAAGCCTTCAGGTTTTAGTTTAGCTGAGAATTTAACCTTAAAGGTTATCAACACCGAATCGGAGCTCCCGAGCAAATCAAAACTCGAAGCAATGATGCTTGTTTTTCGTTATTCATTGGGGTTGTTCATCTTCAGTGGGTTCCTGAAGATCAAGTTTTGAGTCAACATTACGTCTTACTCAGAAAAGAATAAACAATCTGAGTAGTTAAAGGGCAAGTCGATTCAAAAAAAAACCTGTATATGCTCGTAATTTTCAATTCGAAAAAAGTGCACTTGAAAGTTGCCAAAAGAAGTCGCAGAGCCACGATGAATATACTACGTCATTGGAAACATCTTACGCAACATCATCTTGGAATTTCTTCACCAAGGAAAAAGACCGGCCTGACCAAGAAGTGAATACTATTGCCAAACCAACCAATCAGGCCTCAAGGTCCATCGTGGGGTTGGAAAATGGAGCTATTTTGATAATCTTAAATGCAGAAAATCATATGCAGATTCTTTTCAACTGTAGGCACCAAAAATAGGCTTGGGTCTTTCGTGGTTTTAAAAGTCTTTTAAGACAAGGTTTTCGAAATATGCTAGAGAGATTCCAAAAATATATAGATTCTGATGTACAATACTTTGGGTAACTTGTTTATTAGCTGTGAATGTGATGAAACCATATTTTTCCAAAAAAAAAAATCTCATATTCATGTGAAGTCGTATTCAAGTATAATAGAATATAGGATTGCGCAGATTGAAGTTGAAAAAAGAGCATTACTTTACCCAACGGCAGCCGTAGCTGACTACCATTCGGAAGTGCACAGGTTCGAAACCACGGGCACGAAACAATAAATAATATAAGAAGTTGTTTCTAATAAAGGCCGCCCCTCGGCAGGCAATGGCAAATTTCCGAGCGTATTTCTGCCATGAAAAAGCTCCTCCTAAACATCAACTGCCTTTTGGAGGCGGCATAAAACTATAGGTCCCTCCATTAGTGAATAGGTGAAGACACTCACCACAAATAGGAAGAGAAGCTCGGCCAAACACATAAAAAAGGTGTAAGTGCGCTAAAATCAATCAACCTATCTTCGCTGTCGTTTCTCGTGTCACCAAGCCCATAAGAGCCCATGACTAACTGCAAGGTAGTTGTTGTTTCTATCCACTTTGGGATTAAAATTCCCAATAAAAAGCTAGATGTATCCTGATCGTAGAGAACGAATGACTGAGTCAAGCTGGGAGTAAAATTGATCTTTGGCGTCGCCTTCGTCGCAAGTTCTATTGGAGCATAACACTCTGCCAGATATATTTTCTGGAACTTGGAGGTTAGTCTAACAGTTATTGTCCATTCAGATGTAGCACTGTACTTAGGTCGACAATAAGATACCAACCACATTTATTCTCTATGCTGCATTTGCAGATAAAAATAAAGTTGTGTCCTCGCTGTAAAATTTTTTCACCAGAATTGGGCCAATGCCCGAAGTAGTAGAGATGTATGAGGTTAATGTAAAAAAGAAGATAATAGAAAAGAGGACAGAAATAAAACATTTTATTCTGCCAAGTTCACTGAGAGTCGATCAGCAGTACTATGAGATGCGTCTACTTCTGTATACCCTCAAATGTGAGTCGTATTTAGGTGCAATCTACTCAGCTTACTTCACGATATGAAGTTTACTTTCAAAGAGCGAACACGCGACCAGCTTGCAGCCAGAATTTACTAGATCTTATAAGTTCAGTAAAATATACGGAAACACCCTGTACCTTAGATTAATTAATATGGAGACGGAACAAGGTCTTCTATTCACTGGAACCGGTGTTGATATTTTATGAATTTTCTTAAGCTTCTGTTCTTCTGAAGCTTCTGTTGTTCTGAAGCTTTTGTTCTTCTTTTATTTTTTAATTTTTTTTATACTTTTCAATTTTATTTTCTTATTTGAGCGTTTATATTATTTTGTTTACTACAAAAAATGTCATGTCAAATGACAAACAAGTTCTAAAAATACCAATTTGTGAGTGCTTTTGCATTTTTATTTATTTTTATTTTAACTTAAATTTTGTATAGGCAAAAAAGTCGAATTTTGTTATTACCAAATACTTATTTCTTTCTTTCTTTATAAACCACGTATTTATGAACTGTAAATAAATAAAATAAACTACAATTAAGTACTTCAATTAGTTGTAAACACGTTCGCGCTTTGTCCATTTCAAAGCCTCTTCAAAAGGCAAGTAATTTGGCATTAAATATTTTGTAATTATTTTGATTGCTTTTCAAGCAGAAAACTCTAAACTGCGATCGTTTTGATTGATGATTTTAGCGGCTTGACTCATTCGCATAAGAAACCTATCAAGGCTTTGCAGATTTCTTTTTTTTTTCTTTCATTTCAGTTCTGGATTGCCTCGTCACCACAAATATTAATTATTGGCAGTTACTTCCTACCTTCGCATATTTCACAAAAGCGCATAAACTGAGCTGGTATTTTTGTTATTGGAACATTGAAAATTTCGCTTTTTAAATAACTATTGAAATTATTTAGCATTCACAGTTATAATGCAAGCAATTTGTATCAAATAAGCCTAAAAAAATATTCAATTAGTCTGTGAAAGGCAAAGGAGAGACTTAAATTGCTAAAGTCAGTTTAGAGGTTTAGTAAATTTTCACTGCTACATTTGCAGTTTTTTTTTTTTATTTTTTTTTTAATTGCCGAAGGTTTTGACAACTACGTCGCCAATTAGCAAATATACTCGTATATATCCATGCATTTTTAACTATGTTTGTCTGTTAAAAAGCAAATCTTCCAACAAAACTGCCTTTGTAGCTCTACTAGAAAATATTCGTTGATAAATTAATCATCTTTTTTCCTGTTTTTAGATTTATGCGTCGTAGTTTATGTTAATGACTAATCATTAAATGATGCGTGGCATTCATTTGTGGAAGATTAAAAGTCAATGAGTCTTTTATGTGGAGGCTGTTTTTGGAAATAGAATTCCAGATGTCTTCTTTATTTTTTCTGTGGCCGGCTTTGGCGTGTAAAATATCATTAAACTGGCGCGAATTGATTTGAGCAGCTTACGCTAATAGTTTCGTAATATGAAACAGCGGTGGTCAGTAATCATCGTAGTAGAGCCGTTATGGTAGAATAATAATCATAGATTAATATTACTCAGGTAAGTCGCGGTAGCATTACCTTTCTGGATTTTTAGAATATTTTAACTAAGAGCAGATTTGTAAAGATTTGCTACTTATTCTTAATTCTACATCAACATTTTGAGCTCGAGCTTGACGCGACTTAGGTTGGCTTATAATAATTAACTCGTGATAGTTTTCTTATTGGAATATGGAGATGAATACCTAATATATACCTTCCCAATCTCTCTTAATCTAACTACAAAATACAATAATTTAAGAAGTATTGGGCTGGGGAATAAGTTCATAGTCTTTTTATATATTCTTTTATTTTACAACAATTTGTTTGCTGTTTGGTGAAGGGTAAGTATCAATTCGATAGAACTCATTCTGCTCTACAGAACTATGTTAATTGTATTTTTTATTAGTTTTGAGGCTTAGAAATGGAATACCCAGAAAGCAAAAATCAACTCTTTCCACACCTGCTCTTCTTTGCTCTTCATTGAGGTTATAAAGCAGCCGCAGCAGCACGGGACATTTGCGACGTATATGGAGAAGGTCTCACAGCCGATTTTACAGCACAGAAATGGTTTGCAAAGTTCAAAAATTGCGACTTTGACTTCGATGACACGTCCCGCAGCGGAAGGCCTTCTGAATTCAATGAAGAACGTCTCAAAACACTTTTGAAGGCGAACAGTCGCCAAACCAGTCGTGAGTTAGCGGACAAAATGAACTGCGACCATGAAACGATTCTCTATCACCTTCATTCAATGAGATTTACTGAAAAATTGGGAGCCTGGGCGCCTCACGAGCTCAAAGAAAATAAGAAAGAAAATCGCCTTCAATTTAATCCTCAGCATCTCGCCCGCCATCGAGCAACGCGCTGTCTTAAACAGCGTTTTTTGTACCGAATCGTCACAGGAGATGAGAAATAGTGCCTATACATCAATATAAAGCAAGGAATATTGAGTGGGTGGCTTTAGGAGATACGCCAAAGCCGAGAATCAAACCGGATTTTCATCCAAAGAAGATTATGATATGTGTTGGGTGGAACGAGGAGGGCTAGGAAATGCTCGAAAAGAATGCTACGGTCAACACCGACGGTCTTGCACCGACCGATTACCATGTTTTCAGCTCCCTGTCAATCCATATGAAGGACGTTACCTTCGATAGCAAAGAGGTCTTTAAAAACTGACTCAACAACTTTTTTGACGCCAGACCAGACGATTTTTGACGGAACGGCATCAACAAATTGGTCGAGAGGGGGGAGGAGGTTGTAAACAGCAATGGCGAATATATAATTGATTTACCTATTGATATAATTATTGTGTTTTGTTTAAATAAAAGTCTTCGGTAAAAACGCTACGAGCTTATTCCCCAACCTTTAAAATGCCTAGGAGCCCCATTGTTTGAGGGTCTGGAGGACGTCTCAAAAGCGGTTCTCCCAGCTCTGCTTAGATTCGCCAAAAGCGCTGACGTCCTGCATGAAGTCTACTTTCAGTATTCATAGAGGTCGGTCTCCATCTGGTATCGCTAGGGGCCAAAAGGTCTATGCGTGGCTTATTGCCAACCAGGCTAACCTAACCTAACCTATTCCCCAACCTAATATCTCATCGAAAATGAAAATTCCTTAAATTTGAACATAAGTTAACCTAAGCAGCCAAACTCAGTCATGTGAAATTTTGCAATAAACAGGCGCCAGCGCATAAGAAACGAACATGAAAAAACACTGTTCACCCTGAGATTTTTAAATTTTATTTTACTCCATTGCTTAGTAGGTCAAACCGTTTTAAATGCCATTTGATTTAATAACGCTTGTCATCACCAATAAACATAAATAATGATGAACCACCACAGCATCAAAAACAAAAAGCCCGCAAAGAGGTTATAATAACAAACATAATATATTTTTTTGTTTTTAAACGAGTAGTACTCATTTAAATTGGCAACAGCAGAGAAAGTCAGACGCATCATTTGACTAGATTTCAAACCACTCTTCCGCAGCGGACATAAATCAAATATTTGTATTTTCTATAATTGCACATTTAGTTGCAAACCAACAGCAATAACCTACTGCTCTTCCCACAAGCCAACCAAAGCTGGGACTAGCCGCGCAGCGGCAACAAAAAAGACAGTCATAAATCAATGTAATGACCACACCTTATGACGGATCATATAAAAATATTTTACGGCCACTCAAAGAGATATTGCATTCGGAGAGTATAAATATTATTACACAAAAGTGTCAGAAAAAAAAATAGGAAAAATAAAAGTAAAAAGTTGGCAAAGAGAAAGGAAGCAAATTAGTCATTAAGTTTTTGGGAATTGGAAAAGCAAAAGTCTCAGGCGGCAGGATGGGGAAAAGTTGTGTAGACCTAAGAAAAATTGTGAATCTTAAAAGAAGTAACGCGCAGCAGTCAAACTGAGCTTTTATATGCTAATTTCAAACAAAGCATTTAAATTCACTTCGCAAAAAAAAACTCATTACAAGCCAACAGGTTAATTGAAAAGTATTGAACCAGTAGGGGAATGAAAATTTATACGTAATTTGCATATTTTATCCTTCACTTGAACAGGCAAAAAAATATATCTCGTTCTGTCAATTCATTTTTTGTTCACAAACCATTTGCAGTTGGCGTGTTTGTGTATTTTGCGGCAATGGAAAAAACCGGAAGCTTTCTCTACCATACAAATTTCATGAAAAAATAGTGAAAGTTTTAAAGGAATCTACGCCTTAATCCGTGTATCGATGTGATTCAGAGCTTGCACGTGGGCGTACAAACGGCGAAGATAAGCCACATAGTTGTTTTTTTTTTGACGGTGAGGTTGGGTTAAAAATGTCTTCGCAACATATACTCGTAGTAGCCGTCGCTACTACGTCTGTGGTGATTCCACTAAAAATATGCCTCCTCTTCTCTTGGATTTTACCCTCCGCATTGCTTCGAGGTAGTGGGCAAAGGCGACGTACTAAGAAGAATACGTGCTTACTCACCCTGCGTCCAGGGTCGCCTGTATGAGAAACCTATGCTCAATGCTCTTCAGCATAAGTTTCCATTTCACGCTTAATATCTTCTACGAAATTTGAGACGGAATTCCATTTTTCTTCGTCTATCATAATTTTCTCGATTATTTCTTCAGGTGTAAATACACTAATAGCTCGTTGCAGAACTGATCTCTCTATGTTCCACCTCTCGTTTTTAAAGAAGGTGTGCTCCGCATCATCATACTCAGTATCTCTATACTGCACAGTTTGGTAGGCTCACTTTTTCCATTCGCCACAAATACTTGCGAAAGAACCCATGTCCGGACAAAAATTGTGTGAGGTAATAGTCAACCTCACCGTGCTTTCTTTCTACCCCCTTTTTTAGATTGGGTATTGGTCTCGCTGTCCATCTACCGTACCGTTCAGAATTCCATCTTGCCTCCCAAAGTGTGAGCGATTGAATTCTAATGTCGGAGAAGCATGGTACTGGGATTCCTGTGACTTTTGCCTCCAATCTCGGCTCTTTTGTTAGAATATCTATAGGAATGGTTCCGCTGATATCTAAAACCGCTGCTTCAGATACTGTTTTGTATGAAGAAGCCACTCTGAGAGCGCAGGTACGTTGCACAGATTGCAAAGTTTTTCGCCAGCAATGCGCCTTTAGCGAATCTGCCATATTTCGCAATCGCATAAAAGAATCGAGTTCGTCGTGTCCATTAAAAGTTTTCGCTTGCTCTGCGTTAGACCTCCACAATTTGCCATGAGCTTACTTAGTACCACATAGTAGATGTACCAAAAGTGCAACAACGTCAGAAATCATTGAGCAAGTGCCATGATATTTGCGAAGATCTCCAATTTGCAAAGCGCGAAATTGCTTCTTCCTTTAAATACCAAATACTTTTACACCAACCTGTATGAAGCAGTAAAAAAAGAAGCAGAGTAAATCAGAAACGTGTATGTAGGTAGCAAATTTGGTGCGTTGTGCGATGTGAGAAAATTTTAAGAGAAACACGCAAGCGAATCCATTACTCACACGGAGCATGCGCATCAGTTAACCAACGGCGAACAACCGTTTCAAACACAACAAACAGTTACCAAATTAAAACGGCAAAAGCCCGTCGTTGATCGAGTTGGTCAGTAAAAGAGAAAAAATCATAAAAAAATTATAAAGAAAGATAATAAACAGGCAATAAAAATAAATAATACTGTAACACTGTATAACAAAGTCACATTTTTTGACTGGAACAGAAAAGCAGCGATATAATCATGAGTGAAGTATTTGGATAGAACAGAGCTACAGCAGCCCCCGATTTGCACGGTACTCGAATTACACGATTTAGCTTTTACACGGTTCTTAAGGGGATATAATATATCTATATATATAAAAATGAAATGATGTTCGTTTGTACGCATTTTTTTGGGCCGATACGAGGCCAATTTTATTCGTTCTTTTTTCATATTATAGGGATCCACTAGGGGAAGGTTTTTAGCAAAAAAAAAATTCTTTTAAATATTTTCTTCATATAAAAAAAAGAAAAAATCAAAATATTGTACAAAACAAAACTTGCTCGATTCTTAGATTAAAGTAAGTTTCGAATCGACATTAATTTTATGTGTACAACTTTTTTTGAATTTTTAGTTATTGTATACAGAAATTTCAAATGATTCGAATGAAATTTTTTTTTTTTTTTTATTTCTTCCATAAAATATTACACCTGTCGTTAGACAATAAGTAATTTGATTTACAAAAAGATGGAATGAGAGTGATATTGAAGGGCCAATGCCCCCAAGCTCATTTAGCAGAAATATATACATATTATTTAAAAACAAGTGGTTAACAAACAATGACATATACGATTAGTTGACAATTGATTACAAGGATTTCGCAAGATCTGTTGGTGTTTGACGGTTAAGCCGACTTTGGGGAGATTTTTCTTTATTTGGTAGTCTTCTCATCATAGGATTTGTATGCGTTAATAATATATTTATGTGTCTTCTGCTAGCGCTTTGTATTGTTTCATAAATAGTATCGATGTCAAGGTCGCGATGAATATCTGCGTTAGGTATGTACCAAGGTGCATTAGTTAAGGTCCTAAGTATTTATGAAAATAATGTTTCAATTCAATTGAGCAATGCTTTCTTTGACCAATTCTATATGGAAATGAATGCGTTTGCAAACGATGTTTTCGGCTATGAACAAATGTTGGAATCGAATGAAAAAGGAAAGAAACGCGAAATGATAAAAAAAATTCTTGGAAAATTTAAAATGAATGGTGCTTCATTGGAAAAATTCAAAGGTAATAAGAACATACACAAGATAAAGTTAGAATTCGAATTTTTAGATTTATTTTGTTTATTTCTCATTTTTTCAGAAGTACACCACACAACAACTCATTCCAACTCTGATTTTGAAATCCTGTTGGAATTGGTGATCGATAATTTTGTCACTATAATGGTCAATGGAAATTTGCGTGTATCAGACCCTGCATATTATTTACCATATCAACTTTTTATGGAACATATGAACCAAATGAACACAAAAAAATAATTTAGTTTTGTTTTGATTTTTTGCAACATTTTGGTTTTCAGTTAATACAATAAAAACAATACTGTTTTTTCGTGAACATAAAATTCTAAATTTATTACGTTGTTTGTTTAGAATTTTTTTAGAAAAAAAGTAAATTTTTTGGTTTTGAGGAAATTTGTTTATTGTTGCTATTTGTGAAAGCGTAGATATTTGTAAGTATTTGACTATAATCCTAAAAGTTAATGGAATACCACTATGACACATAGAAAACATTTTTTCAAAGGGGTGTTTTTCGAAAATTATAAAAAAATTGTTTTCAAAAATTTTGAAGAAATAAAGTAAAATAAAAAAATTTCGAAAGCATGAAATTTTTTCAAAACCAAATTTTCCTCAAAAAGATAAAAGAAATTTCTTCGAAGAGGTGTTTTTCTAAAATTACAAAAAAAAAAATTTCAAAAATTTTAAACAAATAAAATAAAATAAAACTTTTTCAAGGGTATGAAATTTTTTCAAAACAAAATTTTCTGAAAACCAAACAAAATTTAAAAAAAAGGTGTTTTCAAAGCATTCCATATTCCACTATTAATAGAGAATACATTTTTTCGAGGGGGTGTTTTTCAAAGCGGAAAAAAATCTTTTTTAACAAATCAATTTAAACTTTTACAAAAGTATGAAATTTTTTCAAGAACAAAATTTTCTCAAAAACGTTAAATTAAAAAAAATAGTTTTTTCAAAATATTTAATTTTCAGCAATTAACTGAGAAGAAATTTGTTAGAGCGAAGTGTTTTTCAAAACTTCAAAAAAGACTTTTTAACCAAAAAAAATAAACCTTTTTTCAAAAACAACAGGAATGATAACATTGCCTAACAATTTCTGCACTTTTGCACAGTCTTACAGAGTGTATTTCCAAACATAGTTCAACATTACAAAAACCATGATTGACTCAGCGAAAGAGCAATTTTAGCTGGGAAAAATAAGGACGTCAATGATATAAATTCAGCTATTTTAGATCAAATACCTGGTGACATAGTTGCGTATAAGTCAATGGACACTATTACTGATCAAGATGAGGTCGTAAATTATCCAACTGAATTCTTAAACTCACTCGATTTGCCAGGCTTACCACCTCATAATTTACGATTAAAAATTGGAGCACCGATTATTATGCTGCGCAATAGTAATGTGCCCTGACTTTGCAACGGTACTCGCTGTGAAGAAGCTAATGGGTAACGTTATCGAAGCAACAATTTTATAAGGGAAGTACAAAGGAGAAGACATTTTGATACCCTGAATTCCACTGATTCCGGCGGATTTACCATTCGATTTCAAACGTTTGCAGTTCCCTATTCGCCTTGCCTTCGCTATGAGAATTAATAAGGCGCAAGGACAGTCTTTACAAATGTGCGGTATTAATTTAGAATACCAAATTTTTTCTCATGGACAATTGTATGTAGCTTGCTCACGAGTTGGCAAACCATCGTCATTATTCACGCGAAAGATGAAAAACCCAAAAACGTTGTCTACCAAAAAGTGTTACAATAAAGTTCGAATGAAATTGTATCAAAGAATTTGCTTTGTTTCGTATTAATTTTATTCTTTTTCAGCAAATCATTGAATTTATCGTCTAGCGAAGCGGGCGAGGGTACGCTAGTATATTATACAATTAGAATTTTCAAAAAATTCTTTTTTTTTTTTTATTTTTGGTCTTAATGTGCATACACATATTTAAGAATACACACAGAAAATTTGATATCGTTCCGGTGAATATTTTCGAAGTTACACGCAAATTTGAAAAGGCGTTTCAGAGTGCTTGAAAGTACAAAGCATTAAGTTAAACTAGTTTTTCTCAAAATGGTGTTTTCAAAGTCAGTGACCAACATTACTCGAAAACGATTAGTCTCAAATTTTAACACGAACTTCTTAAATATATTTCGTAGTAATTAATCGAAGATTTTTTTCTCACCGATAAATATTTTTTTTTTATAAACAATTTAAGGCAAAAATTTTGGTCAAAAAAAGGAGTTTTTTTTGAGAAACCGCTATTTTGTCAAAAAATTTTTTTTTCTTATTTCACCTATTAATTACTAAATTTAACTTTACTTTAACGAAATCTGTTTGGTTTTTTAATTTCAGAGGATCCAGTTCAGAGATATAGTGGTCACCGCAAAACGTCTTTTTTAAGAGGAGCTCCCGGAGATCAGCTGTTGCTCCTTTCCAAATAAATATTTTTACTAATACTAAGTCTTAAATACAGCTAAAAGATAAAATAATATGTGTGCAAATTCTTAGATCAAAAAATTTAAAAGTTATCTCAGAAAAAATTCTGGAAAATTCGATTTTTTCGTCCTTCTAACTGTATATAACCCCTAAAATCACAACAAATAATTTGATTTGGGCTTATTCTGGTAGTTTTGCATTATGCCATTTATCAATATCATATTGATGGACGTACTCCCTTAAAAGCTCGTTCAAAGTTACCAGATGCAACCTTTTCAAAAATCGCCAACATAATATTAAGGTGATGGCATAGTGCGTGCAGAAGAAAAAACTTCAAAGTAATTTGTTCTGTTTGAATTCTAATAACTGGCGAAAAAAGGCAGTTTTTGCATTTATTATTATTAATTTTTAGTTTTTTTGTTTATTTTTAGTTTATTTCGTAACAACTCTTCAACTTTACTAGAGCTCTATAATGTCAACAAAAAGAAAACCCAAGGAAAGGAAAACAAGCAGTTTGGAAAACAAAATTTAAATTTCAGGCAAATGTACAAGATTTAGGCACAAAGCTTAACATTTGTAGCAAAAGAATATGAAATGAATGAGCCGACTGTTGGGACAATAAAGCGAATGGAAGCTTCTATTCGAAAAATTGTAGCCAAAGGAGCTACTGTAAGCGCAAAATTGTCCACATATAATCGAAATGATTTAATTGAATCAGTAGAAAAAGTGCTAAAAAAAAAGTACCAGTAGATTCTAAGTTGATAAGATATAAAGCGATTAATATTTTTAGTCACTATAGTTTAGTAACGAAAAGCAACAAACTCCATCTACTAGAGAGTTTAGTGCAAGCAATAGAAGGTTCGAAAATTAAAAAAAAACACACACAATCTGCATAACATTCAACTTAAAGGGCAAATCGCCTCTGGTGATGAAAAATTTGCAAAAAATATCCAGCAAAACTAGCAAAAATTATTGAAGAAATCTCTTGCTTTCCTGACGAAGTAATTAATGCCGATTAGACTGGGTTATTCTGGAAAAAAATGTTTCGCACCTGAAGTGAAAAGCTATTTGCAAGAAAAAATCCTTGAGTTCTATTGCTCCTAGATCATGCATCAAATCATCAATAGACTTCCAAAACATCCATATATACAATACAAATTGAGTTCTTGCTCCTCTATACAACTTCACTAATTCAAACAGAATAGCAAGCGATAATTTCTACGTTTAAGGCTTACTTTATTAGAGGAAGTTCTATTACCTGAAGTGTGGACAAATTTTACAATTTTCAGTTGTATTGGGTTGCTAAATAAGTTCATAACGTTTTTATATTTCCTTTATTTTTATTTTACAACGATTTGTATGATGTTTAGTAAAGGGTAAGTATCCATTCGATAAGAGTTCTTTTAATTGAGGTCATAAAGCTGCCGAAGCAACTCGGGATATTTTCGACGTGTTTGGAGAAGGTATCATAGGCGAATCTACAGCACAGAAATGGTTTGCAAAGTTCAAAAATGGCGACTTCGGAAGGTCTTCTGAATTCGATGAAGAACGTCTCAAATCACTTTTGAAGCAGAACAGTGACCAAACCAGTCGTGAATTGGTGGAAAAAATGAACTGCAATCATAAAAAGATTCCCAATCCCCTTCATTCAATAAGATTTACCGTAAAATGGGGAGTATGGGTGCCTCACAAGCTCAACGAGAAAAACAAAGAAAGTCGCCTTCAAATTGCTTCTCAGCACCTCGCCCGCCATCGAGCAAGACGCGGTCATAAACAACGCTTTTTGTACCGAAACGTCACGAGAACTGAGATATGGTGCCCCTACATCAGTATGAAGCAAAGAAAGAAGTGCGTGGCTCCAGAAGATACGCCAAAGCCGAGTCTAGTTGGATCTTCATCCAAAGAAGATCATGATTTGTGTTTGGTGGGACTGGGAGGTCATGGTGCACTAGGAAATACTCGAGAATAATGTCACGATAAACATTGCCCAGCTACACCGCGTGAATGAGGCTATTCGCCTGAAAAGGTAATCGAAAGTAATGTATAAGTAGAAAACAGTTCTGATGATAACAATAATGAAGCTGAGAAATTTGCTGTAAAAGCAATTTTCAAGATCTATGACTAAGCAGAGAACTGCAAACTTGTTTTTCGAACAGAGATCCAGATACTGAGAGACCGTTGAATATTGTTAATTAATGCTTACTTTTTAATTTTAAAAAATAAATTTAATTCAATTTGAATTAAAACTTATCTCATTTTACACGATTTTTCCAAGAACTTATCTACTATAGCTAACAAAGCCACAGCTATCGAATTTGGTAGGTATCCTTACCGGACATTGTCCGTTAGGTGTCCATGCGGTGAGGCTTGGGAATGCTTCAAGTCCTTTTCGCCGAAGCTGTCTAGAGGATAAGGACGAGGAATCATCTCGGCACCTACTGCTCAGCTGACTTGCTCTCGTCTGCCTCTAATCCGAGCGCCTTCTTTCTTTTTTTCCACCTGTCTGCTTCCTCCCTCTCTCCCTTTCCCCCTCTCCTCCCCCTGTATGGTATCACAACGGGAAAATTTTTGTCCAAGGGGCCTCTCACAAGGGTAGCCATTTAACCTAACCAGTCTACCGTGTATTCCTCGATTTACATTGTGTGCATTTTACATTTTTTTGTTTGTTAATTTTTTTCATTTTGTCACAGTTTCCATATTTTAGTCATTGATATCGCCATATTTCGTGTAAAAAGTATTATAAATCGTATACTGATGTAAGAATATTTGCCAATTTTCTATAGTAGAATTTCACGAGCATCATTTTTGTAGAACATTTTAACCCGCTAACTTCCCTCTTTACGGGTCAATTTGACCCATTTTCCGAAAAGTGTTAAAATAATGCTATTAAATAACATATTTGCGCAACAAAATGTTCTACAAAAATATTTATCAGAAAATTTTAATAAGGGTTACCCAAAACGTAAAAGCTGTAGGTATGAGCGTTTAATAGTAATTGACAAAAATGTTTGCCTATCAACATTTTTAAACTTTGAGCCACTGTAAAAAATGAGACATGCTGGACTAAAGCAAATATTTTTTACTTATGATACGCTTCAAGGGTTATATGTTCGCTACGCTGTTGCAAAAATGCTGTGGAACAGTGTAATCAGCAGAAAAAATAAAGTCATGGCGTATGCTTTGAATTGGACTTTGGCTCTTGCGTTGCCAACAGCCAGTACTTTTTATGCGCATTATACTCGTACCTGATTTTTTATTCAGTGTTTTTTTGTTTTTTAGGTTAAGCCAAACATATTAAGCAAACACACAGACAGCGGCTCGGGATTCGCAAACATACAAAACATGAAAGTAATTAATTATTTTTGCGAAATATTCGCACAAACAAACCGCACTCAGGAAGACGCTGGCAATTTGCAATTTTTTTCATTACTTTTTTGTTGCTGTTTTGTGGCTCATGCGAAAGTTTCGCAATTCGTGCTGAGTAATGCGCCAACAAGAAAACAGATTTACGTAGAATTTTAGTTTATTTTTTTTACAATAATTTTTTGTAATTTCCTTTTCCTTCGTGTTTTTTGTAGCACCTTTGATTTATTTGCTTACTTTTATTTTAATTGTTATTTTTTTTTCCTGAACTACTAATTTTGTGCATAAATTAATCATTATGGAGCATAACGGCGAAAAAGATACTTTTTATGGGTCAATGGAGTATTAGACGCCTACCGCGCCGTAAATGTGTGAAATTTAGAGTTTCATTTGGCAGGTGCAATAAATCACTGCTGGTAGGAGATTTGCCAAAGCTTCATATGGGCAATTTGTCGGTGTATGACATATGAACGCAGGCACACTCATACACTCGTACAAGTATACAGTCATTGACAAAATTGAAGGTGTAGGTTTGGTGAAAGAAAAGCTATTATTTAAAAAACAAAAATTTAAATTAAAAATAAAAAAAAAACCGATAGAAAAAGATCTTTGCGATATCGAGTGATTGATGAGAGTTGTAATTATAAATATTTCACTTTTTAAAATCTTGCGACAGAAAAAAATGTATCGTAATTTTTTTTGGTAAAATTTCAATATGAATTTGTAGTAAATTACTTATAGCGCATATTTTCCGTTTGACTTACCATATTTAATGGCGCTTAAGTTAAGAAACTTATAGCAAAATTTTATAACAAATTTTTGACCTTTAACCCTTTATGTCCCTCTGTTGCAAGTATTTTTTGCCCTTTCCAACAAACGAGACAAAAGAGGACTGCGGCGGCCGCCGTTACCGAATGGGTTGATGAGTGACTACTAAAAGGTTTTCCAATAACAGGTGTTATATACCGCTTTCGCTAGAGATGATTAACGATTTTTTATGGCCGGAATTGGTTGGCATTGATCTGGACAACTTTTATTTTCAACAAGACGGCGCTACGTACCACACAAGTAACGGAACCATTGATCTTTTACGGGAAAAGTTTCCCGGCCGTGTTATCTCTCGAAGAGGTGATCAGAAGGTCTACGCCAACAGCCCAGGGTCGATTCAAGACCTCAAAGATGGAATTCGTGTGGCTATCGAGGACATAGGGCAGCCACTTTGCAATTCGGTTATGGAAAATTTCATGAAAAGGATATTGTCCTGTAAGCGTGGTCGTGGTGGTCATTTGCCTGATGTTATTTTCCACTATTAACGGCATGCGAAGGCTCGAATTTCCGTACATGAAGCACCAAAATGAAATAATTTTTTCTAATAGCGGCCACCACTCGGCCGGTAATGACAAACCTCCGAGTGTATTTCTACCATGAAAAAGCTCCTCATAAAAAATATCTACCTTTCGGACCTCTTCAAACTGTGGGTATCTCCATTTGGAGAATAACATAGAGATACACGTCACAACTATGCGGAAGGGCTCGGCGAAACCCTCAAAAATTGCGTTTATAATATTGAGGAGTTGGAGGGTTAACAAAAAATGTTCCCAATGTTTTTTTACATAAGACTGGTAAACAGATTTGCGAAAGATATAAATTAAAAAAAAAAATAAGATACTTGAAACCTAGGCGATGAGCATTAAAGTACCCAGTCCTTTAACGCGATATTGAGCTTTTTGTCATTCAATTAACGGCAATTCGTCCGAACAATCTAAGAAGTGTATCAAGCACTAGCTACAGATCAACTTTTCGAAACATTCAGAAATAGTGGGCTACACTCCACCCACCGTCCGTAACTCTCACCACAGGATACACAACATTCGTATCTGCAAGGAAGGGCTGGAAAAAAGCGACGTTTTTAGTAGAGCCGGGTCTATACACTTATACACAAATGGCACAGAACTCGAGAGAACAGTTTGTGATAATACTACGAGGTGCATTCAAAAAGTAAGCTGATTTTGGCGATGTTGTGAGAATGAGTAATATTTCTTCCCTAAAACTGGAGGATATTTACAGATTGGCCAAAGAATCTGGAAAATTCTCACAGGACTAACTACCTTTATCTCTGTCTCTATTCTTTCCTATCTCTTTCTCTGATATTTATTCTTTTAATAATCTGGAAAATTCTCACAGGATAAGACAGGAACAGATAAAGGTAGTTTATCTCTGTCTCTATTCTTTCCTATCTCTTTCTCTGATACTTTTCTCCTTCCCTCCTTGACTATCTACCCTCTTCCCAGAGCTCTAAATAAAAATAAATAAATAATTGGCGCGTACACTTCTGTTAGGTGTTTGGCCGAGCTCCTCCTCCTATTTGTGGTGTGCGTGTAGATGTTGTTCCACAAAATGGAGGGACCTACAGTTTCAAGCCGACTCCGAACGGCAGACATTTTTATGAGGAGCTTTTTCATGGCAGAAATACACTCGGAGGTTTGCCATTGCCTGCCGAGGGGCGACCGCTATTAGAAAAATGTTTTTATTAATTTTGCTTTCACCGAGATTCGAACCGACGTCTCTCTGTGAATTCCGAATGGTAATCACGCACCAACCCATTCGGCTACGGCGGCCGAATACAAAGGGCTTTTTAGCCTGAGTGTTTTAGGAGCCACCAAATATTTTGGTGTTCCTTTATTCAAATTTCAATTTCAAGCTGACTTTTTAATTTTTTTCAAAGAACATTTATTTATTCATGCATATCTACTTTGTCACATTCAAAGTAATCCCTCACGCTTTTGCCCACCCTCGAACTACCTCTGGCCCAAAAGCGCTTTTGTATGGTTATCTCCACAACTGTGTCAAATCTCAGACTTTTCATGGATATTTTCTTTTTCCGTTCGCTGAGCATGGTTGTTGGGCCAAGATTACGGTGTTATTGTTGGCCAAAAAATACAAATTATATTATTTGAAAAATTTTGTTCGATAGTAGAAAAACGCCAAGCACAGCTAAACAAGTCTAACTTTGGCATGCGGCAGAAACAAACCAAATATGACGTTGGCCACAATCTTGCGATCACCTCTTGCTTACATCTGGTGCATTCCGATACGATTCCGGGAGTTTTGCTTTTTCTTCTATATTTTCAGTAAAGCAAAACTTTTGACAATTTCCATGGTGGCCATGAAAAGCCGCATATGTCTTAACGTGACAGCTGAGCCAATTCATCCAGGATAGTTTGCGTCAATTCACTCAGAACACTGCGACAGAGAGCGGGATTTCAGGACTTTAATGAACTTGGGCAGCTCGAAAGCAAACTTTCTTCACGCACCATTCCATATGTTTGTCGTTGTTCGCCTCTTTCTCTACATATTTTTCTTTTAATAATACCACAATGGAAGAACTAAAGTCACCGTCCGAGCGAGTCCTTTCCTGATAACCACCTAATCTAATCTAACCTATGCAGGTGAGGTAGGTAGGTAGTGGTTGTCACTTGACACACCTAGGTTTGCTGTAGGTCCATTGTGATATCACCAGAGCGGTCCCCTCTCCTCACTCTACATTGCACTCGTTGAACCAACCTGTGGCTTTAATAAATCTAACAAGACTTGTTATTTTTAACCTTTAACTTTTAGAAAGTGTTCTATAGCCAATGTCGTTACAGCTTCTGTAATAGTCGTTATAGGGTGTTCCCAATCTACTTTCATGCCTGCCAATTAGGCAATGCCCTGTTAGGACCCCAAGAAGATTTATCATGTTCTTCCTGTTCAGTTTCAACAGTCGGTTTGTACGGCCATTGCTCCATGCTGGGCACGTCATTATACTTGCTACACAGATCAGGGACTGAGTGCACAGTATGTTTGCAACTCTGACAGTTTGTCTATAAGCATCATACAAGTTGCTAAAGGTATAGGTATGTTCGCTTTGTCTGAATGGATCGATAATGTGGTACCCAATCTTGCTGCAGCTGACAGTTCTTTTGTTTTTGGTAAGTGAACGCCTTCGCACTTACTATGTCCGTCGTCTACTGCGTTGAGTGGTGTGGCCACTAAAACAATCCCTCCTCTCCTTCTGGGGAGACACCCTTCTCGGGTTTACTTTCTGCATTACTTCGGGAAGGGCCCAGAACAGCATCCATAAAGAACCAATTCTATTCACCCACATCTGGGGCCACCATATTTGTAGCCAGTGTTTATGCTATAGGCTCGGCTTCTTGTGTCTCTATCTGTGAGGCTTCGCTCTGTTGCACTGAGTCGAGGTCTATCTTTTTTTCCGTAGTACGTCTTCTCTGTTTCTCCTTACCGCGTTCCAGCTGTCCTCGCGTTCGAGCATTTTGCTGATTATGTTGCTCGGCGTGATGTCGCCAATGAGCTTCCTCAGAGCAGCACTTTCCGAGCCATCTGTCACAACTAAAAGACGTGTGTTCAGCGTCAACGCTCGGCGCTTCGCAGTATATACGCTTGGGATCGCTCACCTTGCTCTTATTGGTATCTCCGGAATTATCTGCGGCCTGAGAGAAACTGAGTTAAGAAGTAATTCACTTTCCCGAAGTTCCTTTGGACACATTTGCCCATTGAGGGAATGCAGTTCGCCGTCAATCTGTCACTCGGTTCACATCGGATTTGCCAACGCTGCATGGCCACTGCTAACTAAGTAGCCTTCTTCAACATATACCAAATTCTAATCAAATTTAATAAGCTACAAAACCGCGTACTTAGAAAAATTATAAAAATCGACTAAACAATTTTTTACAACCTGATTACTTTTTTTTCTATTTTTTCGTGTTTTTTTTTTAAATAACTCAAGACTTTAATTAATACAGTCTTTATTTACCCTTAGGATATAAAATATTGTAAAAAAAAATGTACAAGCCAACATTGGAAACACTGCCAAACAAAAAATATACCAATACGATTTCTTATCAGACTCACTGTAGCTACATGAATTTGACTAATGGTAAAAGTGTTCAGGTGAAATTTTGTGCGATAAAATCAAATTATGTGACAGGCATTTTTTGTGTAAAAACCTGTATGCAGATAAGCCTATATAAGCCTACGAGCTCTAATCTGCTACATCTGCATAATGATTAAAATGAATGGTTTGTATGTCTGAAGTTGTTAGACAGGAATTTGTGGAACTGTAAATTTGTGTAAAATGGTAATTTAAAAATCATATTTTTTGGCACAGGTTGAATCATTGAACAACTTTTTTGAAGAATGGAGTCAAATATGCACAAATCAAACTTATTTTTCTACATACAAGGTGGCGCAAAGTTTATCACCTTACGGGAAGATTCATAATTTTCGCAAATGACGTCGTACGTCAGTCATATTTGACACTTGTGAAGTAGACAGCTGCCGTATAGAAAAAGACAAACAATGGAGCGCGAAAAGATCATCACGGAAAGGTATTTTCCTCATTTTTTTTTTAATAAAAAAGTTATTCAAAAATAAAATTGATGATTAGTTTTGCGCCACCTTGTATATTACATGATTACATTAATTGATTACAGGATTAACTGGCATTACTTCATGGCAAATGTCGCTGAGCATTAAAATTATGTGCCAAAGTGACACCAGCGATGAGTGCCAAGAAAGAGTAAAATAGTTAAAGAGGATAAAATATCTCAAAAACCTTACCAAGAACTTTTCGAACCATCTTTATGGATTTAACACTAAGCCTAACGACATACATATTATATATACCTGTTTCTACCGATGGCGGTCTTTCCAGTTGATAGTAATTAGCATAAACAAAAATTAAAAAATATTTATTTTTCGGACTTTAGGAGTACATTTTTAGAAACAAGGCTCGAAACTGAAAAATAATATGTTACTTCAGTAATTTACAGAAATGGGTTGCGCACTTTTTACAGATGGAGGGTCTGTCCATTAGACATTTTCCACAAATATATTTTTTACATGTAGAATAAATGTTTATGGTTTTATAATATTTTTTGCAATATCCTATTTGAAACGTTTTTCGTTTGTCAGAAATTGTAGTGGAATCTGCTGAAGTTTTCGCCATATTTTAAATTTTTTTTTCTTCATAAATAACGCCGTATTCGGTGGCAAGCTCCTCTGCCAACTGAAATGAAAATTGCAATGAAAGCATCTAACTCTTCAAAAGTTATACTTCATTTGGATCCTAAAAGTCCACGTGCTTCTGATTCTGTGCACCTGTTTATATGATTTATAATTTTCTGGTCAAGTATCAATGAAAATGCACTCCTTACTTTGCCCCTCATAATGTTGCTTTTCGAATATTCCGTTGGCCCTGATATTTTTCTGAAAATTGTATGAAGCGCAAATCTTTCAGGTCCAGAACCTTGCTAAATGGTTTGCCAACCAGTTCCATCAACTGAAGTTTCAATATTCTAATTCAGTGTTTAATGGATCATATATACTATCCCCACCCCCAGAATTCTCTTCTTCATCTAGTTCAGAGCATATTATAATTCACTTATGCGAGTATTATTTATTTCTTCCAGCATTGACATTTAAGGGCTAAATTTTTGAATTTGTATTTGAATACTTCTCTGAGTACTTCTATTTTTATTTGTTTATTACCCAAACTTTGCAGTATATTTTATTATTACAAATAAACTAATCACGTCGCAAATATTTGTAATGACGCGTGAAGAGACAGTAATCTACAGATAATTTTAATGATCGCTATTTTGCCTCCCCTCGTGAGTTACGAGCAGTCGCTCTGTACGCAAACTAAAAGAAACTGTAAGCACATGGCGTTTTTCCTAGAACACAATCGGATGAAATTTTCTTGGAAAACTACTGTTTTTATGTTAAGTTTGAGATTTCAATGCAGATAACTTCATGAAATTTCATATATATTCTAGCGGTCAAAAGACCGCTCAGGGTAGACAACGGTAGATGTACTCTATTATCAAGAAAAATGAAAAAAGAAGAGAAATATATATTGAAAAATTAAACTGCTATATATTATAGAAAAAGTCGTGCCGTAAGTTCAAGAATAATAAAAACCTGGAATTTAATAATTTTGATTAAAGCCTCAAAAAGCGGTAAATTTCACCGCTCTGGTAGGTTTAGTGATAAAGAACAGTTGAATTTGTTTACTGTAAATTTAAAACTGGTTTAACTCTTTTATCTAAAAAGCCAAAATTTAAATAAATAGAATTTTATCAGTTCTACTACACAGAACTTTTATTCGCTGGAACCTTGAATATTCACAAATAGTAAAGCATAGATAGTGAAACCACAAAATGTTCCAGTTGAGCAAATTAAAATTAAAACCTCAACGAAGGTTGAATTTAGTCGTAAATGGAAAAATAAATTACAAATAAAAATTTGATTTTTCCTCCCAACAAGTGCTTTAAACTTCTAAAGCTATTTTTATAATTCAGTGGCAACGAAGCGCAACGAAGGTGCAACCCATATGAACGTATGAAAACAGTTTCATATTCACGAGTAAGTACAGTAGCTGCTCAACGAAATATGAACGATAAGAGTTGCTTATAGAATTTGCGATTATTTATTTATTGTTATTTAGTCTATGAACAAAAGCTTCTTACAGACTAATTACAACGAAAAGTAGAGTAACTATCGAGCATTAAATACCTAAAATTAGAATAAATAAATTAATTAAAAATAAAATAAATATAATTAAAAATACAATTTTCGGAGATGAAAAATCTAGTGGGATAGAACCCGATATTGAATTAAATTCACTTGGAACAAGAGGAGCATTACGCGAATACTCCGTTTTACATTTAGCACCACGGAAAAGCTACGAATATTGCACTGTGGTTTATTGAAATGAATATTTCCAAAAGAAATGAGCAGTCAATATTGTCATTGATGATGTTATAAACAAACGAAAGCAAAAATACTAATCTTCTTTCTTCCAAAGGTTTTAGGTTAATCAAAAGCAGACGAGATTGATAGGAGCAGAACGTATTGGAGGACGAAAAGATTGTTAATATATATACTATATATAATTGAAGTGAACACCCTTTTTGGGTGTTTGGCCGAGCTACTCCCCCTATTTGTGGCGTGCTTCTTGATGTTGTCCCACAAATGAAGGGATTTACAGTTTCAAGCCGACTCCGAACGGCAGATATTTTTTTATGAGGAGCTTTTTCATAGCAGAAATACACTCGGAGGTTTGCCATTGCCTGCCGAGATTGTTGGAAAATATTTTTATATGCCAATGTATAAAAAAATAATGAAGACTGGCATATTATACTTTCACTTTTTTAAAGATCAGCCTTAGCGGCAAATATTGCTTTGAAGCTGAGACCTACGTCATAAATTAGTTACACAGGAGAAAAAGATAACGGTTTACAACTCCTAGGCACATGAATTTCATTGAGAGAACAAATACACGGACCTTTAAATTTCTATGCTGAGAAAAGTTCTTGTACTACAGGTAAATTTAAATTGGCTGAGGCATCTCTCAAACGACCAGTATTTTGATGCAGGGCGATGTACATTGCCTTTCACTAGAGCAAATATCTCAATTACTCGTGGTCTGGCAACTTAACATATCAGACCAGTTAAATCTAGATAACTAAACCGTTGAGTTTAGTTAAAATGAAAAGCATGTCAACGGAGAAATTGGTAGTAATTTTAATTTATTAATAATGTGCGAGAAAATGTTACGGATTTGAGTTAATATAAATTTAACAAATGCTTGGGTATATGTTATATGCACAAGGTGAAGTCCAAAATAAATAAGACAAAGCTAAAATAGAAACGACAGGAGCTTTGTTCTGATAACTTCGAGTTTATTTATTCAAAATAGTCCCATCTGGCCTCGATACACTTTTCGAAAGAGTGTTTCAGGAATGTTCAGTCGGCACAAGCCTTTTGGATGGCCTCTGCGGAAACAAAACGTTTACCTTTCATGGCCAAATGCAATTTTCCGAATAGGTAGAAGTCATTGGGAGCCATATCAAGCGAATACGGTGAGTTATTTATGGCTAAAATGCGATTTCTGATCAAAAAATCAGTCAGAAAAGGGGATCGATGAGATGGTACGTTCTCATGCAATAATCGCCAGGTTAATTCTTCGCGGTATTCGACGAATGTGATTGGTTCAACGTATACTTTAATTAATACAGATTCTATCGCAAAGGTTCCCGTGATTTTTTGGAAGTGAAACTTCTTAGGCGTCGATGGACGAGCGAGAATGGAGAGTAAAATTTCAAGACCATGCAACGTTTTGGGCATTTTCGTTCCGCGAGAGAGAGAAAAGAAATAACGTAGAGCAAAAGGAGAGAGAGAGCTATACCTTATATATCTTAGATACCCTTTAGGCTATTTTTCCTGAGTTTTTCCATGTGGTGGCTAATTTCTAGTGAGAAATAACACTGCCTACTTTTCGGCGCTTGTTTGTTGGTGCAAACTTGTAAGAAATATATTTTGGGTGCCTACTTTTTGGCGTTATATTTCCTTGGAGCCTACTGTTTGGGGCGTTTTTTGGTCCCAATTTTTTGGCGTTGTTTTTGGTGCATACTTTTTGGCGCTTATTTCCGTTTCTTGGCTAGTGCTTGTGCGTACTACAAAGTGCTATCCATTCCGGCGTCGGATTTATCGGTATTGCCTTGCGGTAATTTGTGCCGTTGCTGCGGTCCTGGAATCGCTGCGTTTGTGCGGGTGATAAACGCTCGGAGTAGTGCGCGTTGTTGCCACGGTTTGTGTCCGACGTTTACCTACACCGGTCGACCCTTCTCCGTTTTTTTGTAAATGTTGTCTATTTGTATTCTCTGCAAATGTTGTGGACTTATTTAGATATATATTCTTCTCTCTCTGTTATGTGTACTACGCTACACGCACTTTTTTTAATTTTTTTATAATCATTTATTTAATATCACTTTACCACCTTTTCGCAACTTTTCAAAATATGCTGAACCTTTAAAACTTTAAATAAGCTGATCGTTCGGAACCTTTAAAAGTAAGCAATGCCTACCCTTCACCCAACCATTGACTGCCCCTAATCTTTCCAACATGCACCCAATCCTTTATTTTTCAATATTAGCCGAAATTGTAGCTTTTCGTACTTTGTTATCGTTACCAATTCGTTGGACAGATACTGTACATATACATACATATATACCGCACGAACATATTTATAAATTTACCTATCACCTGGGTATTTGATTTGTTTATAAACTAAGTATAGCTCCGAGTTAACTCATGTGTGTAAGGTCTCTCATCCAAAGGTCTAATAAGCAGACAATCAAATCAACAAACAAACAATCAAACAATTGAAATAACCAACCCACCTTTCATAGTTTTCAACGAATTTTCGAATTTCATTCAATTCACAATACGCTAACCGCCAATTTACACACAGATTGCGGCTCATTAGCAAGTCAAAGGGAAATTAGGCAAGGAACATTTTTGGGGGGAAAAAAGTTGAAGTTAAATAAAACATAAAAATAGTATTGAATTAACTGCAAAGCGACTTTTGAATTCCGAAAACTTATACAAACAGTCTGCGGCGCGGAAAGAAGTGTAACGACAAAAGCTTTAGAAATTCTCAAATAACTATTTATACACTTTGCAATTTTTTCGAGCCAAATATTTATTTAGTTTTTAGTGTAGAAACTAACTTTTTTCTCTACAGAACTTATCATAGTTGACTCTTGCGAAAATAAAAAATCCGGCAGAGGTTTGCTTTTTGATATTTGCATTGGCATTTGACGTATTTCACAAACTCTAAAATATAAATATTTCTGTAAATGAAGGTGTAAAATGCCGATATTAAGGTAGGACTAATTGCTAGATTAAAATTATATTTTTGCGTAACATACCCAAATATTGTAGGCTAGCTACCGAAAAAGTATTCGCAATGTTTTCATCCTAAAATCCATGCGTTATAGGGTTTATTGTGTCAACTTCAAAACGACTATAATTACATTTCCACGTCAAAAAGCATTTATTTTCAACTTTCGCGCAACATCTAGCCCAGAAAGCGAGTGACAGGACAGTACCTTTACACCAGTACAAACAACACACTTAGACTTTACAGTTCCGTTGTGATACCCCTGTACAATATGGGAACCTCATTTATTTTTCATCGTGAAACCATTTTGCGGCCCTTAAGAAGCGCAGAAGAAGTGAGTCTTGAAAAAGTATTTACCTAAGCAACATTCTCTGAATTTAGCTAAGGCTGGACAATTGCAAAGAAAATGCTCAACTGTTCCTTTCTCTTCCTCATCTCTACAACTACTACAATATTCATGGCAAAAAACTCCTAGGCTCAAGGAAAGCCTGCCCCGTTATACAAAACACGACATTCGAGATATCCTCTCTTGAAAGGCTAAGCAGTTCCTTTGTATTCTTCTTATTTATTTGCGGCCATAGTAACCCAGCTGGTACGGATTTGTCTTCGTCGCTCCATGCCCTATTGGCCTCTTGGATGATGTTATTCTCAATTATTAGTTTGCTCGTGGCCATAGGTATCCCAATGGTACTTCATCACTGAGCACTTGAAAAGTAATACCTTTCCTGGCTAGCTCATCGACTTTCATTTTTGCCCTCAATGTCTCTGTGCCCCATAACCCAAATAAAGCTAACCTTGAACACGACACTAAAATTATTTACGGCTGCCTGGCAGTCCTGTGCAACCTTTGGCCTTAGTATAGCCGCATTCATTAATTTAACGACCGCCTGGCTATCCGAGAATATATGTATTGTAGTTTTTGTTTCGGTATGCGCGGCTTCTTTTAAGGATAGAAATTCTGCCTGATAGACGCTGCAGTAGTCTAGTAGTCGAATGGATAGTTCAAGTCCTAAATCCCTCGAAAATACTCCACAGCCAATCTTATCGTCTGGCTTGGAACCATCTGTATAGGAATTTATTTCGCCTCTTCTCCATGGCATTGGTGTCTGTCATTCTCCTCTTGACGGTATGCTCGTCTTGAAGAGTCTGTCGAAGGTGCATCATATGACACCTTTACATCCACTACCATAACCTAACCCAACCTATGATGACATGGGAGGCTTCGGACAGGTATACTCATTTCGTAAAGATAACGTAAATTCATTCTAATAAAGGATGTAAGCTACATTTGTGGGTGCGAGTAAGTGAGTAATCTTATAACTGATCTTTCGACGGTGAAGAATGGATCTTTTAGATTTCATTTGCGACTCGCGAACGCGATATTCTCAACTATTTTAGATAAAGTCTTGGACATTTTTAACTGCATTTCTTCCGTCAACTATATTTTATAGGCATCGGTTAAATATGAGTAACTTTCGGCATGTAAAATTCACTGACGGATCGACAAGCTTTAAAGCGAGGTACGCTGGTAGACCGAAAAAGAGAAATGTATTCGAATTCTGTACCACCCTCGTGTGTAGTTTCATGAGCTCGGAACTGCTCCCTTTGTCCAAGGGTTTGAAGAGCCATTTGTTATAATAAAAAATTTGCTTAGTATTAAAATACCATTACTGCGCTTATTTTAAGTGTCCGGTTACTTTGTTCAGCTTCGCAAATTGATGACACGCGGCAGGTCTGTTCTTGAAGAAAATATTTACGTTTCATGATATATACATATATATTTTTTTTGTTTGCGTTTATTAATTCTGAAAACTCATAAGTCAAAGTCATAGTTTACTAAATGTTTAGTATTTTACTTGTAAATGTATTGAAAGTTGTAGCTTATTTTTTTCTTTTAATTATTATTGAAAACATATTTTAGTTTTGGTTTTCGTCTGTCAGTGATTCTTTTTGTTTTTTTTTGTTCTTCATTTGCTTAAAGCATTTGTACTTTGATATTTGCGTTTCAAATTACTGAGCGTCCAAGCTAATTTGCAGTTCTGTTGATTTTTCACGTTTTTTGCATTGGCTCGTCTCCTACGTACGTCGGTATGTGCATAAGTGGGGACGAACAAAAGTTCGGCATGTGAAAATTTGTTTCATTTATTGTCTTTAAAACATAGTTTCAGCTTGTAGTTTTCTGTTCCTAAATATATTTTGGAAATACGCACAAAAATTCTTCTTCTTTAGTCTCGCCAGTATAATTAGTGTGAATTCGAGGAGCTTCTCTGTCGTACTGAACACTTTTCCTTTCAAATTTGAAGTGGCTTCTCGAAGCAACCAAAACTGCAAGAAACTGAGTCTAGACGATGTCTGTACATTAAAGTTACATTAATTTTATGTGGACAGTAGCTTGGTTTGATCCATCAACCATCCATGAACCTCGCTCTTCCTTGCTATTTTTTTCAAGCTGACTTTTTTTTAACCAAAAACTTCTTAGTGTCGATATGTTACCAAGGGCCTGAACCATCCGCAACAATTGCTATATTATTCCGGCATCTCCAATATATACGTATGGGTCCAAAATACCGAATTCAGAATACCAAATTCGGATACCGAACGTAAAGTATTGAAGAAGTTCTGCTTGCCGCCCTTTCGTCGGCCTCCCCGTCCATATGTACATCTATTGTACATTTGTTTGCACCTTCGATTTTCGCTCACCACTTATTTGCACTCCATTGTTTTGCAAATATTTGTTCTGTCAAGCGACATGCACGGATTTTCGCTGCCATCAGTCTATTGCTTGCTTGTCGTCGTCGCACCTTCGCGCATATAATTTATTTTCAAGCACACTTTTTTACGCTCTATTTTTGCATTTTGCTTCATTTTTGCTTTTGTCAATTGCAGCACATTTTTCAATTTATTGTATTACCGAGACATTCTGCTAGTTTTGTACTTTAGTAAATTAAATTAAGTTCATTGTTTGAGGCAGCTATTAGTTTGCACTTGTGCTGGGTGAAGTCAGCAAATTGCTTTACAAATCTCCAGCGAAATGTTAAAAATGCATGAAGTCATAATTTTTTTAAATTTGCTTAAGAAATAAATCAGAAAAAATATCTATTGTGCAAATGAATTAGTAACTGAAAGGCAGCATTTTTAAAAATAAAGTGAAGGATTTTTCAAAGTTACTGGTGACTGGAAAAGTTGAGAGAAATATTGTATGAATATAAGAGACCAATTTTTGTATTGTACTTTATATCTGCTCACATTCTTGTCCTCTGATTCACTCGCAAATGGGATTGGGCTTTCGATTAGGAAATGAAATCTTTGGTCACCCGATGTTAGAGATATTACTATGGGTTCACTTATTGTGTACTGAAGTTTATAGGTATATTTATTTGTTCAAATGGTCCGCGTGATGAGCTGAAGGCTACTTTCAAAAAGCTGAAGGAAAGAATACATCTAGCTGGACTGATAATCAATGCAGAAAAAACTAAATATATGGTCCGATCAAGATCAAGCATTGTATCCAATGATCTGGAGTGTGGGGCATACACCTTCCAATGTGTAAACCAGTTCACCTATTGCATTACATTATCAGCCAACCAAGACATGTCGGTAGCAATCAATGACAGAATACGGGCAGCCAACAAAGCATACATATTATGCAAATCTAAAAATGCTTAGATCTAAAATATTATCGCCTGAGAAAAATTATAAAGCACTGATATGATCTGTGCTTACATATGGCTGCGAACTATGGGCGCTGAAAGCTAACGAGACAAAACAGCGAATGTGCTTCAAAGAAGAATGGTCCGAAAGATCTATGGTCCGCTTATACTGACAGATAGCTCTTATCGCATTAGACACAATGTCGAACTGGAAGACATATTTAAAAAAGAAACTATAATAAGTTTTATTAAGTCTCAACGACTTAGATGGCTGAGACATGTGGCTAGAATGCCAAGGGAGCGATCAACGAGAAAGGCGAGAACGATAGCGAGAAAATGTGAAGGAAGCAATGGTTCACCAAGGACTGTGACGCTTAGAAGAGAAAGAAGAATAAAAAAAATACGAATTAATAAATTGACGAAACTAATTTATCAATTGCTATGTTCGCAGACGATACAATACTACTGGCACCGGACAAAAGCTTAACTATCGCTACTGAAAAACTGCAGCGATACACAAACGCAGTTAAGGAATGGTTCGATAATTGGTGCCTAAAAATAAATGAAGACAAAACCGTACAGGTGATATTTACTACCAAAACAAAATTTACTGCAGTTGTAATTAAAATAAATGGCAAAGCAATTACAATTAAACCAACTATTAAATACCTTGGAATACATTTGGATTCGAAACTAAATTGGAATCACCACATAAAGTAAAAGATCAAACAAATAAAAGAAAAACTTCGACAACTTCGTTGGTTAGTCAGCACAAAATCCAGGCTTACTATACAGAACAAGCTATTAGTGTACAAAGCCATGATTAAACTAGTCTGGCTATATGGACTACAGGTGTGGGGATCGGCTAAAAAGTCTCATATAGTAAAAATTCAACGACAAGAATCGAAGATTCTTCGAATTTTGACCATGTCTCACAGGTACACGAAAAATGATAACATCCACAGGACTTTTAATATAGCAACAGTAGACGAAGAGACCAAACAAAAAATTGAAATAATAATAGGATTCAAGTACGGGCGAATTACTTAGCAGAATACAAAGATCAGCCTGTGCAATAACAGTCGGTGCGATCAGACCATGTCCTAGGGAGGCCCTGAACGCGCTGACACATGCTATTCCGGTAGAATTACATATCAAGAAGATGGCAGCAATGAGTGCATTTAGGTTAAATGAAGCGGGTCGCTGAAAGGAAAAAGCTGATAGCCATGCTAGTCTATTACTGCGACAACCCAGTATACCTCGAAGAGGACTGCCTACATCGTCACGACAGTGACATTCAGCAGAAATTTTGTCAATCTCTTTCCATCTCGGAAAGAATGGAATAAGGGATTCTCACTAAACAAGTTCGACGCTACAGTCTATACAGATTGCAGTTAAATGGATTGTGGTGTTGGAGCTGGTATATATTCTCATAGACTTAAAATTGAAAGATCTGTGCGCCTCCCTAATGCTTGCAGCGTCTTTCAGGCGGAAGTACTGCCAATTGGGGAAGCTTGTAGGCTACTAATCGCAGATCCCTCTTTTAAGAGCAGTATCGCTATTCTTTCGGTTAGCCAAGCTGCAATCCAGGTACTGGGTTCAGCTACAACAACCTCTAAAGTGGTGGAGCAAAGCAGGAATAGCTTCACCACCTGGAGCGAAAACCATAAAGTTACCTTAATCTGGGTCCCGGGACATCGGAGCATCGAAGGTAATGAAAAAGCGAATGAACTGGCAAGAAGGGGATCTGCCATGAATAACGCTCTTGCAATTTCCCTAAAATACCTTCGAATCGCAGATTGTAGATGGAGAGACCAGACAAAATGCAAAATTAGCAGAACGTTATGGCCCACCTACAACCTTACGCAATCGCCAACATTGATCAACACGAAACGACGGGACGTGGGAGAACAAGCAGCCAAAATGGGCATCCCTCACAACACATACTATCACAGTTCTAAACAACCGGAGAAAAAGGAAACAATCTTCCATTTCCTCTGCGAATGCCCTGCCCTATGGAAGGACAGAATGTTAACCCTGGGTAAACCGTTGTTCGAGAGTCTGGAACAGCAGTCTGGCTTAGATGTCAACAACCTGATAAGGTTCCTGAACCGCACAGACTGGATATAGTCACGCTGTAAATAACTGGCAAACAAGTTGGCAACGAGGATGTGACAACAAAATGGTGCGGAAGCGCTAGTTGGGTACTGGAAGAATCACCACTTAAACCAACCAACGGGCGATAGTCATTGATGTTGGGAAAAACATATAAAAATTTAAGACGATTTGAATAAAGAAAAATTTACCTAAAAAAAATTGCTTGCGTTTCTGTTGCAAAAATTTAGTGTTCTTTGTAATGAGTTTTTCAGAAAAATTTGTTAGGAAATTTCAAGGATATTCAAGGATAAAAGGCAGTATTGCACTATATTTGTGCTGGCGAGATGCAAAAAACAAAAATGTTTTTAATAGCTGCTTACATTTCAGTCCTATGAAACTTAAAGATTTTTTTTAATGATGAGAAAACGAAAACCTGAGTATGCAGCATTGCTGTAAAAAAGCTAAAGTTTCACATGGAATTTTATAGCTTAAATAGTTTCATTTGAAATTTTTGCTGGAAGTTAAAAGAGTGTAATTTTGGTCGCACGGTGTTATACTAAAACTTAAGAAGAATTTTGAAATTTTATGTATTTTTATTAAGTTTAAGCTTATTATTTTATGTGTGAGACTCTAATTTATACTCCTCTTACTAGAATCTTTGGAATTATGACAAAACAATCCTATCCGCCACATATGAACTTCTAGGAAAGCTTCTCCTACAAACTCAAACTCTATGAAATCTGATTTAAATAGAAATTACAATGCTTTAAATAAACATGTAAGCTTACAAAATTTTAGAGTACGAGTATATCTTTCCAAGCATCTCCCAACTTGTGCCGCTGGGCTTGAAGAAATTTCATTACTTTCTAACTGTATTGCAATAGTAAAAAAAATATATAAAAGAGCAAAAAGCTATAATTTAAAGTGATCTTCTAAGAAAATATTTATGCAGCTACTAGTATTAAATTTTCTAAGCAATGTTCACTACATAAAACCGTTATATGAAGTAAACGAATTTTTGAGGGAAAAAGCACAAAAAAGTAATAAAATGAGCTATGTGGCTTAAAGTGTTGTGAAAACAGAAGTGATCGTAAGATTAAGTGGAAAATTTAATTGAAAACCCCTTGAACGGAATTTCCAGCGGCAAATGTTTCAAATCTTTGCTGTGGTTTGCTACCAACACAATTTCTTCTTCTATTACATTTCCAACTAAATAATAATAATACTGCTGTATTTTGGTTTTTTTATATAGTAAAAGTAGGCAGGTATGCACATTAGGATGGCTCAGATTTGCGCTATGGAAAAAATTGGAATTTATTATTATTAAAATTGAAATTATAGAAATTTAAGTTATTGGAATTGAAAATTTAATTTTTTTTTAATTTTAAGGAGTTTTCAAAGAACCAATAGCGAAGTACATTCTGTCAAAATAGTACCGGGAATTGTTAAAAAAAACGCAAAATAATTGTTTAATCATCAAAATTTATTTTGTCGCCTTCAAAATGGGCGCCATTCGAAGCAATACACATACAAGTATGCCAACGATAAGCCCAGTCATCAAAGCACCTTTTAAACGCTTTTGTAGAGATCTTCTTCAGTTCCTTCAGCGAATTCTCCTTAATGGCCTCTGCCTCTATCGACTCAAAGCGGCGTCCGCGGAGTGGCAATTTAAGTTTTGGGAAAAGGAAGGGGGCTAAATCCAGTAAATACGGTGGTTGTTCGATGATATTTGTCGAGTTTTTGGTCAAAAAAGTGAGCCTCGTGAGACGTTGCGGTTTCGTGGTGCAAGATCCATGAGTTTTCTCTCGACAAATTAAGCCATTTCCTACGCACATTCTCTTTCAAACGTCACATAGCTTCCAACTACTATTCTGTATTTACCGCAGAACCATTTTGAACGAATTCCGAGTGCATCCCACCATGATAATCAAAGAAAACGAGTAGCATGACTTTCACTTTTGACCAACTTTGACGTGATTTTTTCGGTTTCGGCTCATGTGGATAGCGCCATTCAGCCGCCTCTTGACTGGGTTGAATGTCAAACTCATATAAACACGTCTCATCACCTCTTATGATGCGCTGGATAAAAGTTGGGTCCGAATTCACTTGCTCAAGCATGTCTTCAGCCACCTTCTTCCGATGAAGTTTTTGAAAGAAATTCAACTCTCTTGGAACAAGTCGAGCAGGCACGCGTCTAATGCCCAATTGATGATGTAAAATGTTGCGAATTGTTTCGTGAGAAACGCTAAAGTCATGAGCTACCTACCTCAAATTTAAATGATGGTTTTCCAGTACCATTTCCTTGACTTTTTCGACATTTTCATCCGTTGGAGACGTAGATGGGCGACCAGATCGAGGCAAATCTTCCACGACTTCTCGGCCCTCTGCAAAAGCCTTATACCACTCGTAGACCCGTGTTTTTGATAAAACACACTCGCCATAGGCTTTTTGCAACATTTTCAATGA
Organism: Anastrepha ludens; assembly: GCF_028408465.1. Lineage (NCBI taxonomy): Eukaryota > Metazoa > Arthropoda > Insecta > Diptera > Tephritidae > Anastrepha > Anastrepha ludens. The sequence goes on from NC_071500.1 coordinate 93,880,861, forward strand.
TTCGACACTCGAAATGCCGTTAAAAACACAAAATTAAGACAAATTCTTTGTTCGACATTTTTATCCATAGTGACCGGGTGACCGATGTAATTAAATGCCAAAAACAAGCTAATTGACAGATCAAGCAAACCAAAAACAACAACAACAAAATAGGTGCCCCCTGTTTTTGGCCATAAAAAAATTTAGGTGGTAGCATAAAAACAACATTTCGTTTTTTTGCGCCATCCTAATGTTCCCATATGATCCCTTTATACTGTACGTAGTGAGTAAATAGGCTATTTTGAGTTAAAAGGTAGAAAATCAAATAAACAATAGCAAAAGCGATTAAAATGTTTACGCAGTGAGAAATAGAGGTAAAAAGTTTTAAAGCGATGCTAATGCTTAAAGTGAACAAAAGTAAAAATAAAAAAAAATTAATGAAGCAATAAAAAATAGACCAAGTTAAAGAATAAAACCGAAGCGCATTAAAAAATATGATATAAATCTCTAAAAATCATATAAAACTGGACGAGAATCGACTAGAAAAGTGATTTTCTATTATATTTTCTATTTCTCTTTTCTCTTCGGCGCAAATAATTTATTTTAAGCTTGCAATTTTAGCATAGACGTCTTTTGTGTCATTGACTACATTAATTTTAAAAATACCGATTGTGTTTTGTAAATAACTAATTTAACTAAATTTAACAAGTTTTGCAATATCTGATTCCACTGAGCAACGAAGCTGCATGATTTTTTTTATTTGCAGAATGAAATTCTCTTCTACAGAAAAGCTAAGGACGTTGCATAAGGCTTTTATGGGCAAGACAAAACAATAAATGGTGCACAAAAATCCACGAGTACAGAGAAAGTGTTGAGAGAAATGCCATTCCCATGCCGCCAAGCAGTTAAGGGCACTAGAACAGGTTACCGGAACGACCCGGATTTATATTCTGCCCGCCAAGAACCTTCAATGCAGCAGCATTCTTGCCGTATACCCTATGATTAAAAAGTACCGAATTGACTGTTTTCTTCGATTGCCAAGGCGTAGTACACCATGAGTACCTTCCATCGGGCCAGACAGTCAATGAAGAATATTATTTATCCGTTTTGAAGCGTTTGAGAGATGCTGTACGTCGCAAACGGCCGGAAATGTGGGCAAACAGTTCTTGGATTTTGCATGATGACAACGCGCTATCGCACCGAGCCCAGATTGTGCTGGATTATTTGACCAAACACGACGTAAATACCATCGTGCAAGCACCGTATTCACCTGATATGGCCCCGCGCGACTTCTTTTTGTTTCCCAAGTTAAAGTTACCACTTCGTGGAAGGAGATTTCAGTCGATAGAGGAGATCAAAAGGAATGCGACGAAGGAGCTGAAGGCCATCCCTTCATCGGCCTACCAGGGGTGCATGGAGGACAGGGTTAAACGTTGGCACATGTGTGTTGCATCAGACTTGTCATATCTTGAAGGAGATAAATAAATTTGCCTGAAATTTAACTTTGTTTTGTTTTATTTAAACATTCCCGGAACTTTCTGATCATAGGGTATATATGGGGAATCTTTATGCTGCTACAACAACAAAAACCAGCTGCCAAAATCCATCACAACTTTCACAAACTGCCTATAGTAGACGAAGCACTTCAACTGCCTCGTGAGGCACGCGCTGCTCTCATATAATTACCTTCTTTAAGCCCATGTGAAAGTACTGTGCATAACTTTATCACATCTCCATATACCTGCTTAAATCTGATCATCTAGCAACCGTCTTTTTGACTCCACCCCCCTCGAAATTGTTAATTTCCTGGATATAGCTTTAGATGATATCGCCAACGATGACTGATGGCTTCACCGCTCTGAGCAATGAATTGTAAGCTGCTGCCACAACAGCAACAAATTGACGAAAGAATACAAAGAAAATCAGGATTCTAAGCTCAGAAACCATCGAGTGGCAGAAAACATCCTCAGATATTGTAAGCACACCTCAGGGATCAAGTCAAATCATTTTAAAAGCCCATTAAACCAGGTTGGTGGTCAGAAAAGTATTGGTTTCTACACTACGATAAAGAGCCGTTTCACACTGCATTCTTTGTTACTGATCATTTGGAAAACTCGACCACAATCCCCTCATTTAACCACGTGTATGCTAAATCTTTGTTATTCAATAAACTTAAATTTTCATGTTTCTCGTAAGCCGTCTTGATCCCATTATTTCTCATCGAAATAATTGGTGGCCGCCTACGGCTTCAGTGCACTTGCTAAATCTTTGTCGCGGTGGAGATTTGCATTGGCCTTCTTCTTCTTCATGTGTACGATTATCTCTGCAATTGACATAAACTGCCTCTCATTTAGTACCAGTAGTGGATTTACAGGTCCTGAGGCATTCTGAGATCTTGGAAAGGGTAACTTCTCTTCTCTTATTCAGGATTGGGAGGAGAGGCAAAGAAGATCATACTGGGATAATCTACCGGACTTATCGCAATCAAATCTAAACCAATTTAAAGATTGTGAAGGAATAAGAATAATTTTTCATTCCAGGAAGAGGGCACAATAGATATTTCAGATCGTAGTGCTATGTCCCCTCATAATAATAATAATAATAATAACCCTAATCTCATGTCGAGCCGTGGCGGCCGCCGTGGCCGAATGGGTTGGTGCGTGACTACTATTCGGAATTGAGAGAGAGAACGCGGTTCGAATCTCGGTGAAAGATCAAAATTAAGAAAAAGTTGTTTTCTAATAGCGATCGCCCATCGGCAGGCAATGGCAAACCTCCGAGTGTAGGTACAGGTTGATACACCTAGCGCTGCTGTAGGCCCATTGTTATACCACCAGGGCTGTTCCCTCTCCTCACTCTACGTTGTCCTCATTGAACCAACCTGTGGCTTTAATAAATCTAACAAGGCTTGTTATTTTTATATTGGCTACTTCTGCCAAGTTATTCAGGGAACTTTTTCCTAAAATGTTGAACCTTCTTCTATCCAGAGCCATGCACCCGCATAGAAAGTGTCGTTATAGGGTGCTCCTAGTCTACTGACATGTCTACCAATCAGACAGTGTCCTGTTAGGACCCCGAGAAGATTTCTCATATTCTTCATGTTTAGCTTCAACAAAACGTCGATATATTCTTTTACTGTCTTCGAGTTAATATTAGGCTATTTTAAGGCTTTCAGGGCCGATTGGCTATCTGAATATATGTTTATATCTCTTGTGGTGAGGACACTTTTATTTAGGACTAGCAGACCTTCCCTGATAGCCAAAATTTCAGCTTGAAACCTCCGAGTGTATTTCTGCCATGAAAAAAAGTTCCTCATAAAAAATATCTGCCGTTCGGAGTCGGCTTGAAACTTCCTCCATTTGTCGAAAAACATCAAGCCGCACACCACGAATAGGAGGAGGAGCTCGGCAAACAAAATCTTATCGCATATGTTTAGTTAAAGTTTAGAAGATACCTCATGATTTTTTTCTAATATAATTTTCTGTTGGCTTTCTCTAGTAGAAATAAGCGCTGACCCATTGACATGGAATTAAGTTGCCTAATCCCATGATAATAGTGCCAGTTTTTCACACTCAGTGCAAGTAGATTCTTCTGAACTTGGGGCCCCTTTCGTTGTGTTTGCTGGCGGGCTCACTTTCTTTGAATAATAATATTTTTACCTCAACATCATCGCCCATATGTACTCGTATGGCATGAACCGGCCAATCGAACTTTTATGTTTGGATGCTTTTACAAAATGTTTGCCATTATAAATAGTATAGTTCATCATTCCATCTGCTTGGGGACCTGCCATCCACTTAGACAGAGATATAGAGCTTGGATTATTAAAATTGATATCTCAAATGCACTTATCGTCTTCTCATATTTACTCGAAATCGTCCACGTATCTGCGCATTATTTGAGTCTTGTGAAATGTTGATCTGCATTCGTTTATCCAGGCATACACATGTTATATATGTACATATGTTTGTATGTATTACTAGTAACACAAGCACTCGATTGGAAATCAACAAGGTAGGGCCGCATAGTATTAACGCCGGTCTGAAGGTTGGGTCATGTGTTTGTTGATCTTGATGCACCAAAAAATCAAAAAAACAAAAAAAAAAGCAAACAAAAACAAATAACAATAACATTTTCTTCTCAAAGCGTAAGTGACAAACACACCGACAACGACGAGCTGACTGGCTGACAGTAAAAAAATCAACAGAAAGACAAATAATAAAAAAATAACAATAGTAATAACAGCTGCTTTGACCTTTTTTGTATTGTAGAACAACTCTACAGCACCGCTGATAGCAGCACTGACTTCAGCCGCGCGAAGTTAGTAATGTCGTAAATAGCAAATTGTGGAGTAGATCTGTAGGAACAAGCAGGAAAAATCTGAACATTTGTAGTTTAATTGTAAACCAGTCAGAAAGCGCCTAGACTTTTAATTTTCGAGAGCGCCGCACAGCAGGCAATGAGGGAACTTCAAATGCGTTTCTGGCATGGAAAATCATTTCACAAAAACCACCTATAGCTCAACTTCATAGGATCTTTCATTTTTAAGACAACATTACAAAGAACACCACAAATTTAAGAAGGATGCAGGATTTATGAGTTAAATGTTAAGGATGAATAATCGATATTTTCATTGTCATAAGTAAGTCGAGATTGGTTGAGAGGAGAAAACAAGTAAAGTAGCCAAGATTTGTTCACAAAACAGATGGCTTTTTAAATTTTTCGCACTACTTGTTTCTTTTTATATTTTTTTTCTGTTTTTTTTCCGATGATAAAACAAAAATGAGATTGGGACCTTCTCATTTGAAAGAAAAAACTAATTTTCAGCATTAAAGGGACAAATTTGGAATAAAATAAAAGAGGAGAACAAAAGTATAATAATGTCAAAACCAAAAACCATAAACAAAACCAAAAAAACAGACGATGCTCCAACAGGAAAACGACAGTGAAGTTGCTCTGCCTGAAGCTCTGCCTGGCGAAATTATTGAAAAAGAAGACTACGGGCTCTTGACGACTTCATTCAAGAAAGGAAGGCTGTGGAAGTGATGGAGATTTCGTATCTGGAACCAATTTTATCCATCTATGTTCAATCTCGTTGGTTAACTGAGCTACTAAAAACTAAAACTAACTTTTCTTATTTAATGACAAGTAGACGAAGTTATGAATGACGAGCTTACTGACGAGCCAAATATAAGTATATGGTGACCTTAAAACTTATCTGCAACTTGAGGATTGTTTACCCAAAATGGCGAGTCTACGTCTGGATAGAGCAGAACAATGGCACAGAAGGTGCGGGATCGTCTCTTCCCCGTCTAGACATCATCTGCAGAAGTCATGTGTTTGCACACCCATTCTCTACGTGTGCCTACCAATTAGGCAGTGCCCCGTAATAAGGGAAATCAATGTGATAAGACTGTGGTTATCTCTTCTAGAAGTACCGTGTGTTTAGCATTGAGAGTCGGCCACAGCTGTCGGGCGATTTTGCAAGTGGCTTCATTTCGCCATTTTTCATTCGCTACTCTTACACTTTCTTCGAGGATGAGTAGCTTACACGTTTGTAAGGGTATCCCTAAGTCATTGTATATGTACTCGTCGGTCAATTAGGTGCCGGGTCTCGCTAGATCATCGGCTCTGCAGTTACCCTCAATGTCGCGATGGCCAGGAACCTATATTATCCTTAAGCGAAATGACTCAACCATCTCATTAAGAGATGTGCGGCCTTTCATGGCTTTCATGGAGGTTGTCAACTGTTTTGTGAGGGACTTTATCGCCGCCTCGCTATCAGTGAAAATGTAGATATCATCTCCAGGTATCCAGTGTCACGGCTTCCATTATTGCCACCAGTTCAGTCTGAAAGACACTACAGTAGTCGGGAAGCCGAAAACTGAAGGAGATCCCCAGATGCTCGGAATATACACCTCCGCCCACCCTGCCCTCATCTATGTATAGATGGATAGACTCGGTCTAACAGCTGTTAGAATTTGAAATAGAAAATTTGTTCATAATTACTCCAGCTGACGCTACCAAAAAGAGCTTCGGGAATAAAAACAATTGTGACATAAGTGTTTAGATTTGCATGGCCGATTACTTTGAATGGGACGAAAAATAAAAAATAATGATACGTAAAATCATCCTTCGGTAGAATTATAAATTTAATAAATGGCGGCGTACGGAAATCACATTTGACACTAGTGAACTTGACAGACAAGCATTAGAGCAAAGGTCAAAATAAAGCCTTCCATCCCTCGACACCATTTTTTTAAGTTGGTAAAAAACCTATTCCAAAGCAAAATTAATTTTGTGCTATTTTGTATTATTGGAATTTACATACTTCGCTGAGGGTTTGGTCAAGAAAAATGAAGAATAAAGAAATATTATTCAAAATAAAACTCACAGCCAGCTGTTTTTGAGCAAACTTCATGCTTGAGCAACTTCGCTGAAAACAGGTAAATTGTTTTCATGGAGAAAGAGAAGAAACGCGTACTACAGGTTTGGATTTCCCTACAGGGTTTGCATACAAATTTGTCTGTGTGTGTATACAGGTAGTAAGATTGTATAATGTTTGAAAACACTTAAAATGCACCTTATATGGGTCGTTGTAAAGATTTGAGAGTCAAGTAATGGAAAATGAAGAGTGTAAAACAACAAAAAGAAAACGTACTATGGCTAGATACCTGCAGTGTGTGTCTAGTACCCAGGTGTAAACAAGCCTTTAAACGTAAAGGTATCTACGCACACACACACATATATACATACACATCTATGTGTGTGTGTATACACCTATAGTGTAGAAGTTCTTGATTAGTTTTTTGACCCTCTCTCCTCCATATCTCCTCACATCTCTTCCATTGCGTGTGTCATTCATACCATTGCTCCCTCTTTCCCCTTCATTTTTGTTGGTGTTCTTGTAACGGTTGATTTCATTGTTCTTGTAACACTTGTGCGTTTGCGTAACGATAATGTTTTTACAACAACAATAACAGCACCAAAGAAATCAAAATGCTACAAAAATGTGGTGATAGAATTGAAAACAAGTAGCAACAACAATCAACAAGTAGACAGGTAACAATAACAAAAACAAATAGAGTGAAAAACTTATTGTGAAGCAACCAAATGTGCGCCACACCGAAAAAACACCAAAAACAAATAAGCCAAAAAAAGAACCACAAAAAGGTCGTGAAAGAACACTTCACAACTCATAAATGTTGATAAGTAGAAGAACTATAAAACCTACGTACGTACATACACACATATATACATACATACAAGCGTAGTTGATAGAAATGGGGGAAAATGCGGTCAATACACAAAGAAGGCGCAGACATTCGAAAAGAGTCAAAGCACTTGCAGGAAAAGCCATGGAAAGTGCAGCTAATAAACCAAACGAAGGCGATGCGCGATAAAGGTTTTTGTTCATGAAAATCAAAACTTTAATTCATACACAATTTTCTGGGTAAAAGGTGTGTTTTTTATGCAGAAAAATTGCTTAACTCGCCAGCACTTAAAATGCTGCTTTGAGCTGCTCTCAAAGGCAGAATTAGAGCTTTCAAAGTCAAATGTGTGAGAGTGAGTCGTCAAAAAATGTCAAGAGAGAAGTAGAAGGTGCTACTTTGATACTCTATTACTGTTGTTTATTCAGCATGAGTTCAGCAACATGCATTGGCACACGGCTTAATTCGAGCAACAAATTTAAGCAACCCAACAAACCATTCCAGAAGGCAGTGAAATTTGGTACTCTATTTGAGCGAGGGACATTTTTGAGAATTTCTTTCAGATACGCAGTTCCTTAACCGTAAATGTATTTTGTTTTTATTTTTTATACACAAAGGTACAAGTTCGTCGATTAGACGCCAGTTCATTTTAATTTTATATGTAGAGCTTTGGATGTAAAATTAATTTGGATTTTTTTTATTCATCTATTGAAAGAATTTACTTTTTGTATAAATTAGTTAGATTTTTTCAGTTTTTGCATAATTTTTTAGCATTATTGATTGGTTAAATAAAAAAATAAACCCTCTTTTCGTTCAACTTCAACGTAAAAATTCGCGTCTCCGGTTAGAGGAAGAAGTGCCATCTAGGGTTTATAAGAACTGCTGGCCGCACTTAAAACGGCTTCTATAAAATATACTGGCACAAGCAAATATAGCCCAACAAAGGATTTGAGAAATACAACGAACTTTGGTATTAAATTTTAACAAGAAAAAATGTTAATTATTTTTCGGGGACCCCATAAAGCTAAACCGCACTCCATTCAGTTCATTAAGAAATATTGAAAATTCATTCGATTCTGACCTCACTTTAATTAGATACGATAAAAAAAATTCTAACAAAAGTTGTAGTTTGAAAACTTAAATAAAATATTACAAATTTTAAAATCCATTCAATTCAATAAAATTCCATAACCAAATCTAACCCAACAAAGCATTTGAAGCAAACAACGAACTTTGGTATTAAATATTAGCAAGAAAAAAATTATAATCATTTATTTCGGACCCTAAAAAGCTAAGCCGATCTCATTATCAGAGCTGCACTTTATACAGTTCATTATTAAATTTTGAAAAATAGTTCAATTTAGGTCTCAGTTAAAAGGTATACGACAAAAAATTTCACAACCGAAATTTCAAAATAAAAACTGGAAAAATATGATTTTAGTAAATTCTATGGTGTAAATACAAATCTGAAAAGTAGTAGGATTGGATTAAAAACGTTATCCGGTTCAAAGGGTAAAAGACTGATGTGTGAATTTTATACAGTTATGAGGTCGTTTTAAAAGAAGGTGTGTCAAGGAGCTCTACAATATGAGAGGTTGGAATGTCTCGCGGGGTTAGAGTTTCAGCACTTACTTAGATTCGCAAAACACGCAGGTTTGTTACAAAAAGCCCACTACATGGAAATGTAAGGGTCAAGCTCCATCTGGTACCACATGGCCCAATAGGTCTATGTGAATTCTTTCAGCCAGCCAGATCAACCTAAACTAACATGTGTCAAAAACTCAGTGAAAGAAGAATTTTTGTGAGACGAAAATAAAATACACTATTCAGCCTTGAGAAAGGGAGCCGGATGGGCCTACAGTTTTATGCCACCTCCAAACGGCAAATGGTTTTATATAAAGAGCTTTTTTGGGACCTAAGAAATATATGTAGAATGTTAATCTGAGTAAAAACAAAAAACCAAAGCTCTTCTAGAACTCCGAACCAGGGAGTAATAAACTAATAAAATTACTAAATTTGATATAAATTATTTTTAAAAAATTTTATATTAATTATATATTTAGAATACATTTTATTTCTTATATGTAATTATGGACCTTACAGTTAAAATTTTCAAAAAATCGATTTTATTTTTTCCTAATGTATCTACATATATTTAAGAGTACACACAGAAAATTTAATATCGTTCCGTTGAATATTTTCGAAGTTACACGCAAATTTGAAAAGGCGTTTTTATCCTATGTAAAGTGCTTTTCAAACTTTAAACGCGTTTTTCTCAAAATGGTGTTTTCAAAGTCGGTGCCCAACATTACTCGAAAACGGCTAAACCGATTAGTCTCAAATTTTAATACGAGCTTCTAAAACATATTGTTTAGTAACTAATCGAAGATTCTTTCTCACCGATAAATATTTTGTTTTATAAACAATTTAGGCCGAAATTTTGGTCAAAAATCAATTTTTTTCGCAGAAACCGCCATTTTGGCAAAAAATTATTTTTTCTTATTTCTTCTATTAATTACTAGATTTAACTTTACTTTAACGAAATCTGTTTGGTTTTTTTAATTTCAGAGGATCCAGTTCAGAGATATAGTGGTCACCGCAAAACGTCTTTTTTGAGAGGAGCGCCCGGAGATCACCTGTAGCTCCTTTCCAAATAAATATTTTTACTAATACTAAGTCTTAAAACACAGTTAAAAGATAACATAATATGTGTACAAATTTTCAGATTAATAAATTTAAAAGTTTTGTCAGGAAAAATTCTGTAAAATTCGAGTTTTTCGGCCTTCTAACTGTATATAACCCCTTAAACCCTACCTCCTTGATAAAAAAAAACAAGGCGTATTTCCTTGTTAGCGCTCAATATGATACTTTTAAATAATAGCCCCATAATTTTCATTCAAATTATGTTAAGTCTACTAAAAACAAGATTCCAATTTTTTATCAAAAACTGGTTATCAAAAAAATCAATCAATTTTATCAAAAAAAATTTTATTATACGGAAGTAAGGTTAAGAGACTTTCGATAGTTCTTTAGTGGCTTACTGGTCTCGACTTTATCCGCATCAGCGATGTTATCTACTTTTGTTTTACACTCCCATTTCTCTCTCCACCATAAGTTGTTCTAACTCCACCACTTTCCACGCTTCCCTTTCATTTACTTTGTTTATTTTATGCGTTCCACTAAATCATAGATTATTTCAACAGATAGCTGACCATCAAGAATTCGTCATTCAAGATTCTTATTACTTTTTATGATTTTTGATTTTGATAAAGCGACTTTCTAATGCTTTGTGGCATAATGCCAGTCAGGGTGCATGCGTTGCTTGTTGTTCCTATTGCTATTTTATGTTAGTTTTTCTCATTCAATCTGAGCCATTGTCAAGCACGAGACCGGAAGCGGCTTTAAATGTTTGTTTACACGCTTCATAAATAATGGAGAAATTTTTTTATTATGCTATTAGATGAGACACTCGCATTTTTGATATTGGAATTTCTTGGAAATACAGAGAAATTGATGCCACCAATGCATATTTATTTATTAGATTTTTTTTTGTTAAATTATACAGGCAGGAAACATTTTAAGCAGTGCAAGAGCAAAATGGAATAAGTACGACAAACTCATCACAATTTAAAATCGCTTCGAACTTAGTGCTTTTAAAAGTTTTTACTCTGTGAAAAGTTTGAGTTCTGCAATGCGCGGGGCTCTGAGGCCAACTTTCTTGACCTGGAGCCCGTTCTGCCACTCCCTTCTGCAGCCATCAAAGAAACGGCTAGCAAACGGGATACTCTAACCCATATGCGAGCTTGGCAGGCTGAGAGAGTCTGCGGATGGACAAAACTGATGTTACCTGCCATGTCCGACCGACTGTCGCAGTTCCTCCTGTCACTAAGCAGAGGGGACTGTAGGAGGCTGGTTGGACTGATGACGGGCCACTTTCTATGAACGAAGCACATGGAAAAGATGGGCATCTCAGACAGCGCACTCTGCCCAGCATGTGGGGAAGAGGATGAGACGGCGGTCCACTTTCTGTGCGTCTGCGCCGCCTTCGGTCAAATTAGGCCTGAAGTCTTTGGCACTAATGTGTTAAGAAGCGACCATCTTGGCTCCTCGGCACCACAAGATCTGCTCAGATTTCTTCGGAGGTCGAGTACTAAAGAAAATTAAAAAGGGTATCCGAATGCAGAGCAAATGGAGGGACCTACAGTTTCAAGCCGACTCCTAACGGCAGATATTTTTATGAGGAGCTCTTTCATGGCAGAAATACACTCGGAGGTTTGCCTGCCGAGGGGCGACCGCTATTAGAAAAATGTTTTTATTAATTTTGCTTTCACCGAGATTCGAACTTACGTTCTCTCTGAATTCCGAATGGTAATCACGCACCAACCCATTCGGCTACGACGGCCGAAATAGAAATAAAAGGCTCGAATTTGCCAGAACTTATCAACTCAAAGAATTTTACTTCTGCGACTTAATCCAAAAAAAAAATGAAAACGGCCAAGCATGGAGGTGGAGACGTCATAATTTAAGGCTGCATGTCCACATCAGGTGTTAGCAATACCGTTTTTACTAATGAAATAATGACAAAAGAAGTATATTTAAAAATCCTTCAAGAAAACTAGTTACTCGAGGATAGCACTTGACTGGAAGGGAGCAGAGGTGGCGGTCGACAAAAAAACACTTGGAGGAAGGTCTATGCTGCGCGAACTAGCAGATGCCGACATCTCATGGGACGGTGCAAAAACAACAGCACAGAACCGTGTAAGATAGAAAAGTATTGTCGAGGCCCTATGCTCCTGAGAGGAGTGAACAAGGAAAAAACAAAATTTGTATTTACTATAATAAAATATTAAAATACCCAAAAACTTTCGTGATATCTATATATGTATATTAAAGAAAGTCATGTTAGTTACACTATTTATAACTCGGGAACGGCTGAACCGATTTGGCTGAAAATTGGTGGAGAGGTAGCTTAGGACCAGGAGACGGACATAGGAATGCGTTTCCGTGAAGTCACTATAAAATGTGGTATAACAAAACGCAAATTACAGCTAAACGTAATGAAACGACTGAAGAAGCACAAGGAATTGCCCGTGAAGAGCGCCGCGTTAGTATGGCTCGGCTTCGTGCTTCTCAATCACAAGAGCAAAGCGAGGCAGCCCGTGAAACGGCTCGGTTGGCAATGCGAAATCGTCGAGCGAATAACAGAGATCAACAAGTAGATTTAGTAGTTCAAACGAATGTACCACTGTTGAATCGCCAACAAAAAGAAGTTTATGATACATTAATCAAGGCAATTGATGATGGAAATGGTGGTTTATATTCCCTTGATGCCCCTAGTAATTTTAGCCACTGTTCGTGCATAATCCAACATTGCATTGCAGTTGCTTCTTCTGGAATAGCAGCCACATTGTAAGAAGGATGCCGTACGGCTCATTCAGCATTAAAACTGCCGTTAAATCTTCAAAAAATTGAATACATGTAATATTTCAAAAAACTCAGCAATGGCCAAAGTTTTATCAGCATCGAAAATCATCATCTGTGACGAATGCACAATGGCGCATAAACATGCATTAGAAGCACTTAACCGAACATTGAAAGATATACGGAATGACTAGAGATGTTTTGGAGGCGCAATGATTTTACTGTCTGGCGACTTCCGCCAAACACTGCCAGTAATTCCAAGATCAACGGCTGCTGGCGAAATAAACGCTTGCCTCAAATCATCGAATCTATGGCGCTATGTGAAGAAACTTCAGCTGACAACAAACATGAGAGTTGCATTACTTAATGATACATCTACTGAAGATTTCTCTGAGCAATTACTGACTATCGGTAATGGTCGAGTACCAGTCGACGAATTGATTTCATTTCGTCAAAATTTCTGTAACTTTGTCTTATCGAAAGACGAACTTATCAATAAATTATTCCCAAACATCATTAATAACTACAAAAATAATGAATGGTTGAGTGAGCGAGCAATTTTAGCGGCTAAGAATAAAGATGTAGATGACATAAACTACATAATTCAAAATGATATCATTGGAATAATGCATTCATTCAAATCCATTGACTGTGTAACAAATGAAGATGAAGCCACCAACTATCCAATTGAATTTTTAAACTCCTTGGATATGCCTGGCTTACTACCGCACAATTTACTCCTAAAAGTTGGCTCCGTAGTAATAATGCTTCGAAACATAAGCCCACCAAAACTTTGCAACAGTACGCGTTTGGTGGTAAATAAATTGATGAACAATGTGATTTACGCGACGATACTCAAAGAAAAATTCGACGTTGAAGAAGTTCTCATTCCGAGGATCCCGACGATCCCAACCGATCTTCCGTTTGAGTTTAAAAGACTTCAATTTCCGATCCGTCCTGCAATCACCATGACCATTAACAAATCACAAGGCCAATCCTTGAAAGTTTGTGGTCTGAATCTAGAAAATCAATGTTACTCACATTGTCAATTATATGTGACATGTTAACGGGTCGGAAAACCATCTGCGTTGTTTGTTTTTGCACCTGATAATAAAACAAAAACTGTCGTGTATCACAAGGTGCTTAACTGAAAAGTGCAATCTATTAAAGCTTCATTGAAATACTTGATTAATAAAAAAAATTAACTTAATAAAATCAAAAATCTGCTTTTTTATTGCCTCTAGGGCGGAACAAAGTTCGTCGGGTCAACTAGTTTTTTATAAAACATCTTCGAAGTGCTGGGTATCAGTACTTCTGCTATACACTGTATGTATGTACATATGTGCCTGTGGAAATTTTGCGCACTCTCCACTCCACTGAACTCCACTCCACTCAATTAATTGTTATGACTTTCTACTGCAATCCGCCGTTGTGTGGGTGTTTTTGTTGCCATAAAAACAAATGCAATTATAATATAATTCTCTCTAAACGTAATTATAGATTCTCCAGTGTCACTGAACACAGCGAAGACACGTTACTGTGATTGTATGTATGTAATAAAAAAGCGGTGCTATCATCAGCATAAGTGCCGCAACCGAGTGGCGCCAAGGCATAATTGCACTTAAAAGAACACAATCCACACAAGCAAATGAAAGCATGTAAATATTTATGGATTAATGTATATTATATATATATATAAGTATGTGTATGTATATACTGTACGCACACCTATACACATGGCTAACAACTGAAGCCATCAATGGCACCGATCATTCTGTCTTCTTGCCATCTTCTCGAGCACCAAATTACCCAGTGTCATTCTCAGCCACTTTCCCAACAAAGCTAAAGCCGAAGATCAGCAATGGAATGGGGATTGTGAAGCGGCTTAAAGCTGACTTGCTACATACACACGTGGCATATATGTATGTGAGTACTACGCGCTACAGCTGGCTGACGAACCGACAGATTCCTTATTCGCACGTACCAACAACATCAACATTGCGTGTAGTTGAATAAATGATATTTATTAATATACATGCACATGTGTGAGTATAATAGAAACATATGTACACACATACACACATACATGTACCATATATATATGAATGTATGTATGTGAGGCGCTTAGTGTATGAAAAGTGTTTTCACACCAACGAATTGAAAGAGTGTTTCGCATAACAACCGGCAATTATGCCATAAACGGCGCTATGAACTGTACGCGCATGCAAGAAGAAGAAGAAATAATGGCGCAAAAAAGCCAAACAAAAAATTAAAATAAAGATAATGATAGCAATGCCGCCAAACGGCAGAAACGTTGTAAAAAAAAGAAAAAAATAAATCATACAATTTTTTTTATGCAAAAGAAGTTACATGCGAGTACCCTGCAATTGTAAGCGACGCATAGCAATTTCCATACAAATGAACTGAAGCGGCGCGCAGCTGAGAAACTGAACTGAACTTCACGCGACGTCTAAGTGTACTGCACTGATCTGCACTGACTATAAAATTGACTTGTAAGCTGAATGTGCGTGTGTAAGCACGTATGCATCTGTCTAGTTTTTTTTTATTTCATGCATCTGCAACAAAATTGCATGGTGTAGCAAATTAGTCGCGTACTATACGAATCGATCTACATGAGCACACATTCATACGCTGCACCCCAAAATCATTCACTATTAAATGCCAATACAGTTGCGTGCAAGTTATTAGTAGCTCCCAAATCATTCACTACTAAATGCAATACAGTTGCGTGCAAATTATTAGTGGCTCCAGTATCATTCACTATACAGTTGTGTGCAAATTATTAGTAGTTCCAAAATCGTTCACTATTAAATGCAATACAGTTGCGTGCAAATTATTAGTAACACAGTCTCGAACAAGAAGAGAGATGCTGCGGCAGGGAAGGTCTCAACAATAAACCCTCTTAGATTATCAGCATTCGTTTGACCATGAAAATACCCTACCAGGAAAAACTGCTATAGCTCTGGGGAGGGATGGAAGTTGGTGTAATAGGTAAAATGAAGTGCAGTAGCTAGGCCGCATTGTATACGCTAAACTTTTAAGGAAAAAAATACAACAAAATCAAAAGCGAGAAATGTCCTCATGATGTAAAAATCAACCCGAGAATAGCGAGATGATTGTACCTCCATTAGGGTGCATCCCTCTCCGTACAAAAAAAAAGAAGTTGGAATTATAAAAGCTATTATATTTGACCATCATTTAAGGACCTTTGCTCCTCCTAGGAAAATATTTGCATATACATATATGTATATTTTTTTTTTTAGGAAAAAGGAAATCCATTATTTTTGCGTAAAATTTCTACACTAATGGTTTAAAATTGTTTTATGGACGATCTTCAGCTCCTGAGCGATGCTACGACTGCTAATATGCCGGTCAACTTCGATTAATTCTGTGATTTTGTCGATATTTTCAACGACGCGCTTGCCTATCAAAATAATTTTTTTAATGGGAAATGCCACCTTGACAACGGGCACTTGTTTGAACGATGCTTCACGAGAAATCATTTTAAGCTCTTCTATCAGCTGAAGTAATTTTTTGGGAAAAATATTCTAAAAACCTAATTTTGTTTATAAAGTGGGGGTATTTTCAAATCGATTCAGCTCACGTAAATCTTAATATTTTTTTCGAAATATTTTGGATGAAATCCTGAAATATAATAAATTTATAACTCCAGTGAAAAAATAGCAACCTTTTTTTTTTGTCTGGAGGGTCACCCTAATGTATGTATTATACAATTATCACTGTAGTCAGATCGCATGGCTGAGCGAATACAATTGTAAGCAAAGTTGCAAAATTACACATATCGCAAAAAAGCTACGCGTTTCTCAGTGAATTTGACAGAATCAGCTGTTGAGCTAACGAAATTCTAGACTTTTTGTAAATTTTTTTTAGAAAAACCCCGTTTTTCTTTCTATTATCTGCTTTGTTTACATTTACTTAACCTTACCTTTGTATTTTTGCTCACTAATCATAGCTATTTTGACATTCACTTCGCAGTTCTCTCACAGAACTCCTCTATAATAGCATCACGACAAAATTACGCTCTTTTTCCGCGTCCATCTATGCAATTGAGTATTTAATTCTTCTTGGTCAGATCGATAGTAACGTACGGAGAGGTTGTTTGGTTGCGTGGAGGCTTGATCACAAAAATTTTAAGGCAATACATTGCGCAACTCTTCATGGATGGCCTAAAAAAAGGGTATCAAGTACAAGAAAAAGTGGGTGAGTGCCAGTCTGGCACTTCAACCATTTCATCTACCCACAAGAAAAAGGTTAAGATCGAAGCTAACAAACAAGAGCACCTGCGCTTCTTATGAAACAGCGCTTTAAGAACACCCTGCACTTGTGCACAAACGGCTTGAGGATTCCGGGAATCGTAACTGCCGGGATCATTGGTCCCAGCTCAAAAATGTCAATGTCAAGCCTTCAAGCATCTTTCAAACTGAGGCATAGCCCATCATTCCGTTTGTCTATAAAAAGCCTATTCTAAATTACAATCAAGCTGCTCCAAGACTCTTCTAATCTTTACTACCCGTGTAACTTTATATGTGCTCACTACTGTATCTGATGTTTTTCTGTTTTTTTCATATTCGAATTCACTTGCTTGTGAATGACTTCGCCAGCCACAGATATGAGCAATCAACTACAATTGACGTCTGAATTCCTCAACAATTACTACAATAGCTCAAACGCGCACACATACCTACATACTAGGGCACACGCACATACACATTAATACAGTATTTTATGAAATGCAGAAAGATTCGCACTTTTGATGCGCGCGCGCATATCACTGAGATAATAAAATATTTTCGCGCCGCTTGCTGTGAATTGCGTGAATTGTGCGAATGTTTGGCGCTGATTGGTTACATGTTGTTGTTATCGTTTGTTATGCTTTATGTACGTATATATGAGCATATATATGTATGTATGTATAAATATGTATAAATTTCATTCAATTTTTACTCATCGTCTGCTTTTTATTGTTTACTCATTGATTTTTTTGTATTGAAAGGCGAGGTTTTCTATTACATACATACTTTTCGTTAGGTACAAAGTACAGGAATTTAATCAGAGTTCTTGATTTGCTGCTTTACAAGTTTGAAGACATACATATTTTCTGCAATACCGCATAAATGATCTCTTTCATTAAAAACAGTTTCAAAGCCAATGTTAAAATAAATAAAAAGGTAAAGAGAGGGGATCATTTGAACGTCACAGAAATTGTTATCAAAATGCCTACCAACAACAATTCTTATTCGACCTAAAATGTCATTAATATACAAACCTGAAGATGACCTGAAAGGCTTCCCCTAATCTGAGAGATCACAAAAGAAATAAGATATTGGGTACACAGGCAGCATAAGACTCTCTCATGAATAGTAGCCGCATTCTTAGCAGCAATAGGATAATACATACATATCTTTCTTTAAAAATATTAATCTATTCTAGATTCAGAAAATACCATATATCTCCATAAAATGTGTAGAGATGCCTCATGGCCCTCCAGACATCCTCGACATTCCATCACAATCAAGTCCATTCGGCGCATATGCAAGTGCAGTTTAGTGGAAAAAACCCGCGAGTAATTCCATTTTAGCCCTACTATAGTACTTTACACAAAACACCTACAAACTTAGGGCTGGGCAAGACACATCTAACAGGTAGCAGCAATAGAGCAAAAACACCAACGTCGTGTATTTTGTTGTTACTTGAATACTCCTATATAAACAAAGATTGACAATTTAGAGAGCAGGCGAATCAGCTGCTCTACTGCTACTACCCTATTAATGTGCCTAAGATCTGGGAGTGACAAAATAATTGTTAAATCTTCTCCTGTTGTTGTTGTAGCAATATACTTAAATAAAATCTTCTTAAAATACTTAAATGCAGCTATAAAGGCCTTAGACTCCAACTCCATTTCATCCAAACTAGTTTCACAATGCAGGGAGGAACTAGAACTGCTTGGTCATTGGCTTCAAATTACTCTGATATGGGTTTTCGGACACAGGAATATAGAGGATAATGAGAAAGCTGACGAGCTAGCAAGACAAAGTTCGTGGTGAAAGAAAGTCTTTTCCACTATTTATGCGAATGTTGGGCTTACCAAGAACAAGACTTCGTTCATTCGATAGACCTTTCATACCGGAAACTAATGAAATCGCAGACAGAGATTTTATATCTGGATCTCACGAAATGGATCTGATTTAAAACAACAAAAATAGGACATCACACGAGAACAGTGGTAATAAAACGGCGCTAGTCGCTAATTAAGAATATTTATACCATGATGCAAAGAATAATGAGATGGCGCCCATCGTGGTCCCGTTACTTTGCGCTCAGCGAATTTGACAACTAGTTACGTGATTTTAGCTCCAGTATGGCCAGATTACCATTTTCGTAACTCGATTTATCATTTTTTTTTTTTGTTATTTTTATTATTTTGTGTCTCGGAGTTTTAGTTCTTTCTTCATGACATTTTTCTAGTTGTTCTAATTAAAATGTCATGTTTATAATTTTGTAAAATATACATTTTTTAATAAGTATTTAAACAATTCACACAGTTTTATTTAGCTTTACTTTTTTTTAACATCTGGTGGCATTGCGCGCGAGTGCACGTGTTGTTGGTGTTCTTCTGCTTTCGGCAGTCAAATCTCTCTCTCGCTACTGCAGTGTTGCCTAGCTTTGGATATAAAAACGCATTAAAATGCCTATTCAAAGAAAATAAACCAACAAATTTTTATTGAATCACTTAAAGAACTTTGTATGCGAGACAAATTGTCTTTAAAATGTGCGTTTTTTTAAATAAATGTGTCAAGCTTATGTACAATTTAATTTATGAGGTTTTTTTTAAGCGAGACTCTTTTGTTAAGGGAACGACTTTTTTGCTATATTTGAAGTTATGTAACTAGATAAGGTACTCTCTTTGTAAAAATGTCAGTATGGTTTCTTTAGTATTTTCTGGTATTTTGTTGTTTATTTTTACAATGAATATAACTCTTAATGCCCTATGTCTCACTAAGGATTGATGACCGGAAGAAACGATTACACCTCTATGGTTTTAATTCGCATTCAATAAATATTCAAAGGCTTTTTAAAATGTGTAAAAAGGTTTTCAATCTTAAGAAGAGTTGAGAGAGGGGCATTTAATATTTTTGCATAACCTTAAATGGAGCCAAAAATTAAATTTGCACTTTCAAATTATCAAATTTTATAAGAGTAAAAAAATTTTCATTAGCACTAAAGTCTTCTCAGAGATCTGGTCACATTGCCCATGATTGCGGTTATTGTTGATGTTTATGAATATTCGTTTCTTCTTTGAAATGTGCGTTTATAAGAAGAAACGGTAACAAACGTTTTAGTGAATATTTACGCAAAAATAAGATAATTCGTGAAAGTGTACTCGTATAAGTGAAAAATAAGAAAACATGAAATGTGCAGTGAAAAATTGTGCTAGTAAGCATACATACATATGTTTATAATATTTCATTAAATTAAAGTTAAATGTTTTAAAATATCTATAGGAATAGTAACTGAGCACCGATCCACGGACTGAGTACACTGCCTCCGCCATCCATCCAGTGGCACCATCCGTTCCAGGCACTTCTCCTGGCGCAACTCCATCAGCACTATTAAAATCCACATTCACACATTGTTCAATCTTATCAGCGGCTGTGCAACAATATTAGACACTATAAAATGTGCAGATCCACGACTTGGTTGAACAATTTAATATGATTTGCAAAATATTTAAGATTTTCCCCACCATTTTTTCAAAATACTAAATTTTATAAGAATCAACTAATTTTCATTAGCACTAAAACCTTCTCAGAGTGACCTTTTATAACATTCTTTCTTTAATAATACAGTTTTTTTTAACTTACAAGACTAGCTTTAAATTAAACGCAAAAAGAAACAAACACGAAACTTCAAAATTTTCGCATTTTCGGTATAAAATAGCACTAAATTTATTGCGAAGAACAAATGGTTGGCAATACTGCACAACTCAGCAAACGTGACGTCACGTACGCTCTGATGGGCGCAATCTTGTTTCTATCATTCTTGTATTTATACAAATACTCAACCATCTCAACAACAACAATATACTTAAATGAAATCTTCTTTTCTTTACGTCTGCTGTGAGCGCTTGTAACGAGAGATCATTCATATTACTGTTCTTAAGCATGATAGCCTACAGAATTGCGCTCATCAGAGAAGCTCAACATCACACTGATGGAATTGCGTGAGAAAAATGTGAAAATGGAAACAAAAATGAAAGAGGGAGAAGAAATTACATACAATAAATTGCACAAGACACCAACACAGCGATTCTGTGAAATTCACTGAGAGCGGAATAGCTGCATGAGATTTGTATTCTCTACATTGCGTACTTTTCTAGTTATTGTTATTGTTATAACAACATAAGGGTCAATTTGCAGGTGTCATAACCATCATCACATAAATCTGCCAAACGAACAAGCCTATGGATAACACTGTAATCGATTAAAGGGGGCATACCATGATGAAGTAGCCATGACCGTAGCCGTACAGACCAATTGAATTTTGAATTTTCGCCGTAACCATAAACAGTTGAATGTTGATTTGCTGCATTTTGGTGTTTAAAATATTCATTATATTAATGAATAAATTACAAGTTTCCTCGTCACTGCTCATTTTGCTATATTTTCTTCTGAATTTTCAAAATGAACAAATGAATGACAGTATATGTATGTAAATGTCGGCTGTTTATAGCTATATATAGGTCGATCGGTCGTGTTAAGATACGGTTAAAGTTTGATACGGTAAAGAGATTCTCCATGAACTTTCCGGGAATGCTGTTGAAGTGGCAGTCCTTGAATAGATATAAATACGAGTTGTTCCCATAACGTAGTGCCTACTTTCGGGACGTAGATTTATAGTAGATTAAATGAGAGATTCTTTTTTCACCTGAACTCCTTTCTACTCTTAAGCCTTTTTATGACCAAAATCTTTCTAGCAAGCAAATCGTGAAAAATGTGCTTTGAAAGCACAAAACTGCATTAGAACATTTGTAAGGCTGGGGGTAGAGCTACTGTGACAAGCGAAGAGATACAAATCCTATATGGATGTTGTTTAACGTTGATGGTTTTAAATACCATTAAAGCGCTCATGATGGGGAAAGATACACTTTACTAAAAAATATACGACTCAAGCGAAGGCACTTCATTCTGATTAGCTGCGATGAAGATAACTGCCCCATAAGATATACTATATAGCACTAGCGCTTACAGACAAGTTTGGACAATGCGTTTGCTCCTTTATGTTTTATGAAAATATAGCTCATTCAAGTTTCAAACTTTTTGCAAATTAAAAAACAACAACAAATTTTCATTAAAATTTCACACTTTTTAATCGGAGTTGTAAAAAAAAAATTAAGTTTTATTCAATATTAAGTAGTAAAATTAAAAATTAAGTAAGCCTTTATAACGAGTGCTTGAATTTTTTTATGTGCATGTCCCAACACCTTCAGAGAAAAACAATGTCATTAATCAAAGCGATTTTTAAGCCCCTTGAAACTTGTATTGTATTCCACTAACCCTCAATGGGCTATAAAACTGCATTCAACCGTTTTTTTAGATATTCTGATTAAAAAGTGTGATAATTTGTTGATATATTTTTTTAATTTGCACGAAGTTTCACAGTAGGATTTATATGGATTTTGTGGGAGAATGACTTGAAAACATAATTAATTTAAAAATTTTATAAAAATGAAATGAGAAACAAACTAATTGCCACAACTTGTCATTAAATCTCTGTGAAATGGTTTTTTAATAAAGTGTATTGTAAGCTAAAGGATGAATAGTAAATGGTCAAGCTCGTATAATACGAGCGTAAGAGCACCACTAGGCTTGCTTCTAGTAACTGATATTGTTGGCTTAGAATCCATCAAAAACCGGCTTCACTTTACGCTCTATTCTAAAGTAGTTAGTTCCAATAATGAACTCGATCGGTTAGGACAAATTAAGATGCATTATGACTTCCATTGTACCACAAGGCGATCATTCTGAAAACAAAAAAAGTTCTGAACAAGAGAAACCAGACTTTGAAGTGTGTTCGACGTTAATTGGCTATTCATAGTTGGAAACGTATTGTTCATTAGACAAGTATTAGCCTTTTATGCTTGGAGAAGTGTATGAAGCTATAAATTATCTTCTAAAAAAATTCAATTGACAAGTACAAACTCCAAATTACCTTAGGCAGCATTTTTTTTTTAGTTTCTAGTTTTTAGTGCTTCAATAAAACGAACTTACTAATACTCGGCAATTAAAACTTCCAAAAAGAACCAACAATAAGTAGAAAATTGAAAAGAAGAGACTTAATAGAAACCTTCTAGCAAACAATCAAGATTAATCGTAGTAAATATGTGCATATGGATGCATGGATGAGACAATCGCAAACAATAATAAATAATTCAGACGTACAGTGGAAGGCAGGAAGATCGCAAGCGGCAAAATTTGTATGCCAGAAAGTGATCGAAGTAAATAAATGGAAAATATAAAAAATTAAATGAAAATATGTATCAGTAAAAACAACTACAGAATGCCAAAAGATGCGATATGCGTAGCATATGTGAATAATTTACGCAAAGTGTGAACAGACATTAATAAAATGAGAACGCCATCGCAAGCGCGTAAGTAAGGTATGTTTCATATTAACAGATGACGCTCTGTTGCAGAGCAAACAATTTTGTAAAACATTATTATTCTGGCAGATATAAAAATCTTCCGTGCAATGCATAATGCACCGAGAATTTTATTCAAATGCAATTCTGGTGTCACTTTAATGGTCGATTTTTTTTTTTAATTTTTTTTCTAAAAGTACATATATTTAAGAATATACACAGAAAATTTGATATCGTTTCGGTGAATATTTTCAAAGTCAACCGCAAAATGGTGTTTTCAAAATCGGTGACCAACATTACTCGAAAACGGCTAAACCGATTAGTCTCAAATTTTAGCACGAGCTTCTTAAATAATTATTCTTCTTAGTAATTAATCGAAGATTTTTTCTCACCGATAAATATTTTTTTTTTTTTATAAACAATTTAAGGGCGAAATTTTTGGTCAAAAATCGTTTTTTTTTGTGGGGTTGGAAACCGCCATTTTGTCAAAATTCATAATTAATAAAAATAACGAAGCCCAGTTTATTTCTAAATGTTTACTCTACTGCCTGTTGAGGACATATTTGCAAGTTCAGAAACTATAGAAAAGAAAATCTGCTGTAAAATTGAAATATTTCGTTCATCTGGTCATCAGGCTGGTAATTCCAATGAACTAAACCAGCTGTTCTTTTTTGTCGTCATTTTAAATTGTTCTTGACCACTTGAAACCAAACTACAGATTTCGAGGAACATATCTCATTAACCTTTAAACACTTAGCTCCGATAGTTTAACAAGCTTTTGAGGTAACAAAAATCTGCTTTTTGTGGCGTTATAAATGAGCTGTCTTAGTCTTCTAAACATCACACATAAAGCCCGAGCGAGTGTTTTGTGTGAAAAACTGAAGCCCACGATCAACCAACTGATTGGACCTTATCAGTATGGCTTTAGACCTGGAAAGTGCACCATCGACTCGTTATTCACAGTACGCAAAGTCTTGGAAAAGATCCATGAAAGGAGAATCGATACTCACCATATTTTCGTCGACTTCAAAGCTGCATTCGATAGAACGAAAAAGATTTGCTTATATGACGCGATGTCTGAATTTGGTATTCCCGCAAAACCAAAACGGCTATGCAAGATGACGTTGCTCAATATCAGTAACGCCGTCAAAAGGACCTCTCCAAGCCGTTTGATATCAAACAAGATTTCAGACAGGGTGACTCGTTGTCGTGTGATTTCTTTAACCTGATGTTGGAGAGGATCGTACGAGCCGCAGAACTTAATCGCTCAGGCACAATATTTTATAAGAGCGTACAATTTTTGGCGTATGCCGATGATATCAACATCCGCGCTGCTAGTTCTGCGAATGGGTCTGGTTTATCTACGAACCAGCATTAACACCGATAATAATGCCAGCCTTGAAATCCAACGGAGAATCTGATTGGCAATTGAGTAGTAAAGTCCTCTCTTGACGTACAGAAGTAACAATCTATAAGGGCCTCATCATGACCGTCCTATTGTATGGCGCAGAAGCTTGGACGATGATAATATCCGATGAGGCGTCAATGGGAGTGTTTAAATGAAAGATTCTCCGGAAGATTTTTGGACCTTTTGCACGTTAGCGACGGCGAGTATCGTAGGCGATGTAGCAATGAGCTGTATGAGCTTTACGGCGACAAAGACATAGCGTAGCGACCAAAGATCCAACAGTTTCGTTGGCTGAGTCATGTCGTCCATATGGATACAAAAGCTCCGACTCTGAAAGTATCCGATGCGATACTAGCTTGTGATAGCAGAGGAAAAAGGAAGGAAGAGAAAGGCCTCCTCTGCGTTGGAATGACCAGATAGAGAAGAAATTGGCTTCGCTTGGTGTTTCCGACTGGCGCCGGTTAGCACGTGAAAGAAGCGACTGGCGCGCTTTGTTAAACTCGACCAAAATTACGTAAGCGCTTATCGCGCCAATCAAGAAGAGAGCAATACATTGCATTGGTATTTAAAAAAGTTTTACTACAATTTTTTTTTACTCAGCAAGAGAGTTTGGCTTATTAATATGAAACGCACCTTATGTATGTATGTGTGTTCAAGTATATGAAAGTCTATAATTTCTTAAAAGGCGCATTCAAGACGCCCTTAATGAAGTTTTTGTGCGCTACTCCAGCAGCATGAATATTTGGTAGGAATTTGTATGTATGTATGTGCATGTATGTATGTAGGTATTTGGAAAGAAGAGAAAGGGAAGTCTTCAAATTTCGCATGTGGCAAAAACTGCATTCTTCAATTGCAACTTTTTTCCCATTTTCTCGCGCCTCTTTAAAATCTGTATTTTGGTTGTGCAATTCCATTTTTTTTCCGATATTTTTACTGCATTTAGGCATATGAACATAAGTATGTATTGTACATACACAAGCATAAATACATATACATACATAAAAGAAAAATGTTCAGACCGCTTCTGGTAACCGCAGCTTATGAATGATAAAAAGACGAGAATTTTTGCATTTCGTTGCATTTCGCCGATTTTACATTAATTTGAAGTTGTAGGCTATAACTTGGTGGCAGGGATTTTATATATTAGCTACTTGTATGCCAAAAACAAAAAAAGCAAAACACAAAAACAACACTGCAGATGAGAATTTAAGTGGTGAATTTAGCTGCTGCATCGTTTCGTGTTACACTGGTCTAAGCAAATGGCAAAATATGTTTGAGCGGGGTAATAATTCATATTTTGGCATGTTGTTGAATCGTGCTCGAGGCGTTGAGCAAAGCAACGTATAAATATTTATATGTATGTATAAGAAAATATTATTGTGTAAGGCAGCATTGTGAAAAAAATTAGATAAAAAAACGATAAAAAATGCAGAATCACAGGCAGTCATAAATTTAGCAACATGCAAGTGAGATGATCAAAAATTATTACAAAATATTAAAGATTATAATATTTTTCCTTAGCCATACAAATCGAGTTTTTTTAGAGGTCAAGCAAACAAAGGTTGCCAAACAATGTTATGTACTTTATTTTTTCACAGCTGCATTGAATTTGATATGCAAATGTATTCATATGTAAGTGTGGCGGGGTGTCCCTAACCCCAATTGGCTCATTGAAAATCACACAATTGAAATAATTTCTAGAACAGTAAAATTTAAAAATTTATTATACCAAAATCGAAAATTAAGCGTTTTAAGCGAACATAAAGGCAATTTTAGTTAGCAGAAATCTAAAAATAAAGTAAGGCCGCTTTATTTTGGCTATTATCTTCATCAGTTGCGTACGTAAATCTTACTAAAAAAGTATTAAACTTAGCATAAGGCTTTATTCTGTGCATTTGCTAAGTACGGCAATGAATTATTATTTTTTATCTAAAATCCAGCTCTTCATCAATTTCTCTGTAAATTTGGTCGCTGAGTCCGAAAATCCAAACAATTTCGTTTGTGAATGACCCAAAACTTTCTTTTCCAATAAGAGGTGTTATTTTGATATTCAAAGAAAAATGCTATTTTTTAATATAAATGATCGGATGTTTATTTCATTATAAAGAGGAAGGTATGCCGTTAATAGTGGAAAATAACAGGACAATATCCTTTTTATGAAATTTTCCATAGCCAAATTGCAAAGTGGCTGCCCTATGTCCTCGATAGCCTCACGAATAGCATCTTTGAGGCCTTGAATCGACCCTGGGCTGTTGGCGCAGACCTTCTCTTTCACGTGGCCCAAAGAAAAAAGTACCAAGGTGTTAAATCACAAGATCTCGGTGGCCAATTGTGATCACTTCTTCAAGAGATAACACGGTCCGGAAACTTTTCTCGCAAAAGATCAACCATTTCGTTGCTTATGTGGCACGTAGCGCCGTCTTGTTGAGAATAAACGTTGTCCAGATCAATACCATCCAATTCTGGGCATAACAAATCGTTAATCATCTTTCGATAGCGATAGATAACACCTGTTATTGCTTGTTTCAGAAGGAGTTTCCAGGAAAAACTATCTCGCGTGGACCCATCTGTAACTCCGTCATTTAACTTTTTTTCATACTTTTCACAAGTATCTGTTTTGAAGAGTAGTTCATGTACTAAACGTAAATAAATACGAAAAATTGCTACGCCTAACAGTTTCGTAAAAAAAACAAAATATTTGTAACCATCTAATACACAATTACCAGATTTAAGAAAATCATCAAATATAGGCAAAAAACGTGTTTTCCCCCACTTTTAGTCGAAGTATCATTATAATGTGGTATGCTGAGGCTATTGTTTGAGTTCAGGTTTGTTTTCAATATTTCAAGAACCTCCAAAAGGCGTTTGAAATAGTCAATTGTAATTCAGAAACCATAAAATGTATTTCAGAATGGTCAAATGTCCTTCAGAAACCGTAAAATGTATCCCATAATAGTCAATTACACTTGATAAATCGTAAAATGTATTTCAGAAACCGTAAAATGTATTACAGAAACCATAAAATGCATTTCAGAACAGTCAATTCCACTTCATAATAGCCAATTATAATTGAGAAACCGTAAAATAGATTTCAGAATGGTCTCTTGTACTTGAGAAACCGTTAAATGTATTTCAGAAACAATACAATGTAATTCATAATACTAAAATGTACTTTAAAACAATTATTGGCATTCCAGCTGCATTTAGTTCAAGGCTCTCGTACTTGGAGCGATTTATTGCCGAGGTAAAGTCAACAGTTCTTGGTGCCGATTGTGGCAGAGCCATTCAACATTCTACCACTTTTCATCCAGTTGCATTATCTTTATTAGATGGTACATAATTTCAATCTGCATTAATTACAATAATTAATTATTTAATTCGGAACTAGACTTTGTGGAAAAACTTGTTCTATGCACTTTGAACCTGGAAAATATATTAAAAAAGGAAATATATTGGAATCACTATAATGTGTACCAGATAAATAATTGCAAGATGTAGTATTTTTCTTCTCCTGAAGTAAATTTTACGGTTTCTGAAATACATTTGACGCTTTCTGAATCATCTTCTCTTAACGAAGTGTAGCGAAAGTTCAACTTTAAATTTTGAATGAAATGCTTTAAGAAAGGATTTTTCTAAAAATTTTGAATAATATTATGGCCTTTCGTTAAAAAATAAAAAAAAAAGATACATTTCATGATTTTCTATAACCTCAAATAAAGCCAAAAATGATTTATTTTTTTGCTCTTTTAAGCTGAAATATCTGTAGCTGGGATATATATTTAAGAATGTAAAATTCATGTTGCAAAATGTTAAAAAATAATATTTTTCAAAAAATAATAGTAATAATAAGATTTTTCAAAAACTAAAAAAATTATATTTTTCGAAAAATGTTGACCTAAATCTTCTTTCGCACAAACTGTACAGATTTTTAGAAATTTGTTTAGTTAAAATTTATACAAATTTCCCAACTGCTGATTTAATTCAAACACCCTGTATACGCACATACAAAAATTTCATCAAAACTCGCGTTGGTGTAGTTCAATTTTTTGGACAAGCAGTCTCATTTATCACTGCCCAAGGGAACTTTTATTGGAACAAGTCAAAAATAAATAATAAAAAAATAAATCTTTAAAATTTCAGCAAACAAAAAAAATCTTCAAAAAAGAGAGTTCTCCCGAAACCAAAGAAGCTGAACACAGCATTCTCAAAAGGAAAAAAATGCATCCAGACATAAATCAGCTAATATGGGAAATAAAACACAAAACCTTCTTCTTCGCCTCAATTTTGTTCTTATACTCCTCATATTTTGCAGTTCATCTGCACAGCCAAACAGTCTCTGAATACGTCGAATTGTGCGCTTGAATGATAAAAGGCTTAAAAGGCAACCAAACTTAATATCGAGAATGACCAAACATACGCATCCACACACATACACACACAAGCACACATCTATGGGATGGGTACATATGAATTCAAACAAACATCGGATTACCTGCTTGGTGGCTGACCGGTCTGGTCTGTGAGTTTTGTTGCTGCTTTTTATGCAAGAACTTTTTTATGTTGTACTTTTTTGGGGATTTAAAATGTGATTTTCAATATAAAATTTCAACATTTCAATCTGCGTGTAAATGTTTATTTGAGTGTGCAAAGTCTATTTTTAGCTGCATGGTGAAGTCTCATATGTTGGCAGGCGGACGGATTTTGTGTCTGAATTTTGTGTGACGGTCTTAAGAGTAGGGACATAATTGTTTCTGTATTCATTATACATATCTACATATGTATGTAGCTATATTTTCTGAAGGAAAGTTTTTGAAGGTTACTGATCCTGGTTGTTCTAAAGCAGACTTCGGTCAGATTGTATGCTTTCTTTAATTTCCTTACGAGTTTATTAAATTTTAAATTAATTTTTTTTTTTATTACTTTATAATATAATATTTTAGATGACATTTTAAGGAAGAACCAAAGAACTAAAGAAGAACTAATCGTAGCAGAGGCGGCCGTATTAATTTCCAACTGTTTTTCACTCCTTCCAATCAAAAACCACCTAATTCAGCACTTTGTATACTTATTCAGCGCAATTATTTAACTTTTTTTTCTATTAGAAGGGAATGCTGTATTAAATACTGAACTTTGGCAGCTCATATATTTTAACAAAACTGAGCTCCTGGATAAATTGCTTTAATTTTAAAAATTAATTGCTATTGTAAAAAATGTAATTGTTATTATTAAAAATACTAATGAGCGAAGTATCCATGACTGCGATTAGAATTTCTTAACCCATCTTACTTAAGCGCTATTAAGCACTATTCCAAACTTAAAATTCAAGCTTTTTCGTGTTATTTGGTAAACCATAAAAGCATCAAAACTCTGTGCAGAAAATACCAAATCAATTCAGCGGCCATTAATGGTATTCAGCAATGTTTTTTATAATGCATACCAAATCTTAGAGACATTCTAGAGAATTTATAATTCATTGTATCTCGTTAGATTTGGAATAAAGTAGAGTTCGACGAATTCAGCGCTTAATAAAATAAATCACTTGGATAAAAGAATCTACACCCTCAATTCTAAGCTCACTAAAATTGGAATTATTTTAGCGGCGGTATTATATAGTTTTTATTGAAATATTAATTGTGTATTACATTTTTAATTATATTCGTAGTTTTGAACAGAATTTTCGGGTGTTTTAACTTATTCAGCAAATTTAAAAATTTTTATAAAATTTCTTAGATGAATTTAGCAGTCATGAATTAATGTGAATGGTTAAAAATTACAAGATTCCGAGCCCAATGGACTGATTTTGGTATTATTCAGCTTTATGAGTATCTTATAACTTCAGCCAGTACTCAGTTTATAATTTACAAGTTTTAGTATCAATTCAGCGCTTTTCAAAAGGTATCCGGGAATCTTGAGACCTTAAAATTTGTTTTACTATTTAAATTTTTTTTCTGAATAAGAAAATAATCACATATTTATTCAAACACACACGCATATTTTCTATCAGCAACCGTAAAAAATCACCTTTTTTAAATGATTGAAATTTAGATTTCCATGTAGCTGAACATTACATATTTGTTCATATTCAGCGCGAATTTTCGGTATTCAGCGCTGTTAAAATTAGTAAAAAATTATTCTTCTTAAGCAATATAGTTGTGTGCGACTAGCCATTAGTAAAAAATTATTTATTATGAACAGTATAGTTATCTGCGACTAGCCATTGGGCATTTTTCATATTCAGCGGGATTATTCGATATTCAGTGGACAAAAAGTTAATTTCTTTATATCTCAAGTAAAATGGGTTTCATGTTTCTTCATATTCAGCGCGATTAATCGATATTCAGCGCAAATAAAGGGTTGATTTTTTTACATTCATAGTAAAAATTATATGATAAAAGTTTAATATTTTATATATCAGGTAATTCTTCGTAAAGGTGATATAATTTTTCTGCTTTCCGCGCTAAAAACTGTCAACTTGGCTTTTAAATGCAAATAGTTAATGGGAAAATTACTCTGCTTAATTGTGATGTTGCGTTGAATAATTACTCTCATTACTACATTTTTTCTTCGCAGCTTACTCAAGCCGTTAAAGAACCAGCCATGCAATATTGTTGCACATTTGACTCGATCAACTCTGAAAAACCGATCAACAGCAGAAACAAAAACATGTCTGAGTGTGAGAGAAAATACAGTCATCGTTGAGGAAAGAGTGCGGGAAAAACAGTTTGTCAACATGTGCTGATGACAAGCTTCTTGACGCCACCGAATGCACCGCTGTGTTGCATGTAGCAACAAGCAATTGACACAGCAAGTTAGCTTGTCAGCAGTCAGTCGACCATTCGTTCGGTTGAATATTAGCAATTTATTTAAATGTCGGTGCGATTATGTTGCCATTGCTGCTGATGCTGCCGCTGTTGTTGTTGTTGTTAGTGGTGAGGCAGTCGCGCAAAAACGAGTTAATGTGCAGCATTGCGACTCCCACCTTCCGGCGCTCAGCACTACTGCTAGCAGCTGCAACAAATTGCAAATAGCAACAAGAAAGCACTGAATGGCTGCTTATTTGGCTGGTTGTTGCTTTTGCTTTTGTTTTTTTATATGTTTTCATTTGAATGCGTGCTGGGTATTGCAAAAGTGTAATTAAGCTTAAAAACGCATCCATAAAACACTCAACTCATATCTCCAAACGATTTCATATCTACTCGTATATAGGAATATATGTGCATACATACGTATGTGTGTATGTATATATTTATATGTTGTGCTCACATTAATGCATGGCACGCAGCTGTGCCAGTTGTTTCTGTGCAACTGCAAACACATAACTTGTGCGCCTGTGTGCGTATCTTGCAAGCTGTTGTTGAACAGGTAGTTTTCCCTCCTGTATGTTGAGTGTAAAGCCGGCAAGGGGCGGCGCAGAGATATAGGGACTAAGTACCTAATGTGCTATGCTAATTTGCAATTAGTCAATATGTTGTAGTTGGTTTTTTGCAACTTTACCCATCTGTTTCATATTTGTGCGTGCGCAAACTTTTCTCTGTGCTTTTCAAAAATAACAGTGAAGCGCGAAATTTGTAAGACGTCAACGTTGCCTGATATTTATGATTGCTAGTGCTGAAATGCTGGTGATGAAAATATAAGCAACGCGTGAATTTTAATTGAAGTGCTATGATGGCGGCCGCCGTAGCCGAATGTGTTGGTGCGTGACTACCATTCGGAATTCACAGAGAACGTTGGTTCGAATCTCGGTGAAATACGAAAATTAAGAAAAAGATTTTTCTAATAGCGGTCGCCCCTCGGCAGGCACTGGCAAACCTCCGAGTGTATTTCTGTCACAAATAGGAGGAGGAGGTCGGCCAGACACCCAAAACGGGTATACGCCCCAATTACATATACATATATATGATAGGATTACCAAAAGTGCCGCAATTCTTATTATTCGGCACCAATAAAGCGGTGAAGTATTTTTTTCTCTCTCTATCGTGTTATTATATTGAATATTATGCAATTCAGCGCCATTTAATACAATTCAGTCTCAAACACAGAACCCTAAAATGCCTTAGGTGACGATAGGATACAACTTTCAGATTTTTTTCCAATTCAGCGCCATTTAATACAATTCAGCGTCAAACACAGAACACTAAAAAGTGCTAAGTGATGTTAATATACAAATTTCAATTATTTTTTTCAGTTCAGCGCCATTTAACATAATTCAGCGTACATATATTATCTTAAAATGACTTAAGTAATATTAGTACACCATTTTTAGATACCATTTTTAATTCAGCGCCTTTTAATACAACTCATATGCAAACACAGCACCCTAAAACGTCCTAAGTGATGCTAATGCAAAATTTTCAGATTTTTTTTCATTCAGCGCACTTTAATACAACTCAGCCTCAAACACAGAACCCTAAAACGTTTTAAGTGACGCTAATATACAATTTTCAATTTGTTTTTTTCAATTCAGCGCCATTTATTATAATTCAGCGTACACATGTTATCTTAAAATGACTTAAGTAATATTATGGCATCGTTTTTAGATATATTTTTTTAAATTCAGCTCCATTCAATACAACTCAAACCCAAACATAGAGTCCTAAAACGTTTATGGTGATGCTATTTTACAATTTTCACAGACCCATAAAACGTCTTAAGTGATGCTAATATACAATTCTCAGTTTTTTTTTTAATTCAGCGCCATTTAATACAATTCAGCCCAAAGTATAGAACTCTGAAACGTCTTAGTTGATGCCAGTACACAACTTCAATATTTTTTTTGTAATTTAGCGCCATTTAATACAATTCAGCCGGCATAAAGTACTTTAAAACATGTCAGTTATAGTTGCTGTGGATAAAATAAATTTTTTCAAAACTAAAGCCAGCGAAATATGAAATAATTTTTTTTTTTTTCATTTTATGAAACATTTTCATTCATTTTCAGCATCATTAAGTGCCATTCAGCGACCATATGTAACGTGCATTAGCAGAAATTGCAATATTTAACATTTAAAAAAAAAGCACAGTTCCTCAGTATTCTACTTTAGAGAACTTTTCAAATTTTAATAAAGCCAAATAGATTGCAATACCCAAAGTAGCAGCGAAATTGTGCGCTTCCTTAGTACAACCATTTTTTATAAAGCATATTTTAATAAAATCGCCATTTAACCATTTCCCATGTCCATTCAGCGCTGTTAATGAAAATGTAAATCCCACAAACTACTTAAAATATGTTAATTCAGCATACATTGTTTAATAAAGATAGATATATGCATATCAGTCAATTTTTAAAATCAGCAAAGCGCATTTAATGATCTATCATATGCATTATTCTCCGCTTAGCCAACCTTCTCTAACTACGTCAGTACAATTCAGCGCTATTAAATACATGTTTTTCATATATTAAATAATTATATGCATATAATAAAGTCAGCAACTCAAATGTAGTATACTCAATTTGACAAATTTCGAAACCGAAGTTATATTCAGCGCTGTTCCATTCAATTCAGCGCGCATAATGTACTTAAACTAGTGCAATTTTATTCATATATGACATAATTGGCTTTAACAAAGACAGCAACTATAGAAAAATGTGCTAAGTGTGTGAAAACAATCCACCAAAATAAATTTAGCGTTCCTAGTATTCGCTTAAAACCACAAAATAAATGACGTTTTACCAAATAAATCACTTTTCAAATCTATTCAGCGCCACTAAATTCAATTCAGCGCACTTAGTAATGTTCCAAAGTAATGTTTCCTAATTTCTGTACCACTGAAAAATTGAATAAAGACTTTCTCTACATATGTATATCTAACAAGGCAACAGATGATCCTTTAATAACATATAAATATAATAAAAGCAAATAGTCCAACGTTTTTAGCAAAATCTTAAAGTAATCTACTGTGTGGCATTAAATTCAGCAAAAGTGCTTTTATTACTTCGTACTATTTATTTCATCTCTTCCGCTGTTTTCCCTACTATGCTAAAGCTCGTTGCAATTTGGATCCTATTCAGCTCAATTTAATTCCATTCAGCAGCACACTAAAAACCTCGCTTACATTAGCATTTCAACTTGACACTAATCTACCAAATTATAGAAAACGTAAATTAGACTTTCATTCTTCTCCATCCATCTACACTTCATTTATTCCAAAGTTGGTGCAACTTTCGGGTTCATAGTTTCCGCTTGTAAATAAATTTTCAAACGGCAGTCCACTTTCGCCCTATTTGTTTGAATTTCATCGGCCTTTTTATAATAAATTATTGTCCACCTCGATTTACTGCATCAGACCGCGTCGTCTCTAATGAAATCGAATAGCGAAGATGAGACCACGAGCAATAACAAAATGCGAATGGAGACAATACGGCAACAACAACAGCAAAAGCAATAGCAGTAGGTTGTCTGCGTTTTGTAGACATTATTGCTGTATTCTTTTTTTCATTTTTTTTTTTTGTTGTAAATTCTTTGCCTTGTAGCAGACAATGGTCTACGCTTGTTTCCCGCATGCTTCGACTTTCTTATACGAGTATGCATGTACTTTTTGTTGTTGTTGGAAGTAAGCAGCAAAATATATTTGCATTTCATAGCCTTGGGACAACGTGAGCTTGACGATTTTTTTTCTCCTTTTACTTATTATATGTATGTACAAGTACTATCTATGCTCCAGCTCTCCTCTCTCTCAGCGCCTCTAATTCTTGTTTTTGTTTTTCCTTGCTTTTTTGGCAATTGAAGTGGTTTAATATAATGGAAGCTGGCTCGCTTTTTGAATGAATTTCGTGGAAATATTATATGTTGTTGTGCTCTTATATAGAGCGTTGCGAAAATTATTACCCTGAATCGCGTTAAGTTTAGTAAAAATGTACTGAATGTTTTTTTTTGTTTTGTGCATTCTGTGCCGAAGTTTTATGCTTGTGTATGTACATATAAGCTTCTCGTACATAATTGAGGAATTAGTTCAGAGTAAAATAAACGCGTTAAAAATATGCAATATTTTAATGAAACAGGAATGCTGAATATCAATATTGAGTGCTGAATAACAGAAATAACGACAGGAAGTATAGCAAATAAATGTATTTGGTTAATGGAATAAAATAAATTCTAAAAACGTGCGCTGAATTGAAATCACATAAGCTGAATTGCACGAAATTTTGTAGAAATAAATAAAAATTATAAAAGAATTACGCTGAATTTAATCACTTTAAGCTGTATTGCACGAAACTACCTTTTGGAATAACGAACTGCTATAAGTGCTTTAATCCAAATCCAATTCTATCCATTTCTATACGAAAACTTTACGTGGGGGATTTTGCTTTCATGCAAAATTTATAGCTGAAAACTAGTTCTAAAAGCGCTGAATACAGAAATGCATGTGAAGCTTAAGCTTTAATATAAAATACAAGAATGGCTGAATTGGTGCTGCTGCAATTATAAATGCGGAAATGTACTGGAACGTGGAATTGCAATAATCAAAGCTCGGGCAAAATAAATACTTGCAAATGACACTAAATTCTAAAAACAACTGTATTGGAGAAATAGATGAAAAATAACAGCGAGCTGAATTGTGCTAAATTCAAAAAATCAGTTTATTTTCCACTTTTATTATAATATTACGTAAACAACAGCACATTTCACACTCGCTGAATTTGACTTGCATAGCATAGACAGTATTATAAAACTTATATAAGCAATCAATCTTATTCATATAGCATTACCATCTAAAATCAGAGCGCTGAATTGCGCTGAATACGAAAAATCTACCTACATTCAATTTCATTCCTTCTCTTATGTAAATTTGGGTCCACATCAAACGCGCTGAATTTGACTTGCTTTACCTAGAAAGTTTTATAAAACTAAATTAAGCTACCAAATTTGTTAAATAGCGTTACCATCTAAAATCAGAACACTGAATTGCGCTGAATACGAAAAATCTGTGTTCATTCAATTTCTTTCATACTCTTACGTAAATTTAGACTCATATCACACGCACTGAATTTGACTTGCATTACCTAGACAGTGTTAAAAACTAATATGAACTACCAAATATATTAAATAGCATTACCATTTAAAATCAGAACGCTGAATTGTGCTGAATATGAAAGACCTGTATATATTCAACTTCGCTTGTACACTAAAAAACTTGAGCTCTTTTCACATGCGCTGAATACGAAAAACCTGCATATATTCAACTTCGCTTGAACACTGAAATAAACTTGAGCTCTTTTCACATGCGCTGAATACAACCGAAGTGCGCTGAATTGAAAATAAATGAGAAATATCTAACGTCAAATGTCGAAATTAAGTGCTTAGGTGGCAGCACAACTTAATTACCTATGTCAACAAATTCAGCACACACACTTAGGCACATCAACATTAAATGCAATTTAGTGCACGTACATATCCGCGCAGTTGCTATGGAACTCGGCAATGGGAAAAAAGTGCTAATAAAATTAACAACGCTAATTTGGTATGTGAAAAATGTCTTTCGGGCGCGCCGACATTGCTGCGTCATCGCCCTTAAAAAAGCGCACGACCGACCAACGCTGGCCCAAGCAACTTGGATGCTGTGCAACATCCAGGCGAGACTAAAGAAGTTGCATTTAAATTAACTTGGCTATAAAAAATCACGATTTGTCTGACTAGTGAGGACTCTTTAGATTCTTAAAAGGCATAGAAGGCAATTCGATGGGTGTATAACGCGACTGTGTATGTGTGTGTGTTTGAGTTTCTGCATGTGGGCAAGCCAACGCAATCCAAAGCCCTTAGTCACTCCCATTTTTGCCATTTTTGCAGAGACACGGCGACTGTGTACCTACGAATACGAGAATAGGCTTATAAAAATGCGCAAAGAAAGCGTTCGTGGAAGAGAAGGGGAAAGATTGAAAATCGCGCAGTGCCACTCAAATGACCCCAAGTATTGCATGAAAAATGCAACAGCGGCAACGAAATAAAAAACCAAAAAACCAAAAAAAAAAAAAAGTTGCGCAGGAACTACATAAAAACAGCATTTAAGCATGAGAACGAGAATGTAAGTGGGTACGGTTAAATGTTTGTTTTTGTATGAATGCGTGTATGTGTGAGTTTTACCTAAGAAACTGCAGCTATACCCACTTCCAGAACGGCGACCGGTCGTTTTGTTGCAGCTCCAGGTATTTTGAAAATTTATTTTATCCTTCGTTGTTGACATATTCCTTGCCTATCTCCCATATAAATCGGCATACAATGTTGCTGCGCGCGATCACTAATATTGCGACTTATGTTGCTGAGACATCAAAAGTAATGATGCTGATGCTGCTGCTACTGCTGATGCTGCTATGGCCCGTTGATGATGGAGATTACGTATTGGCAAAATTGTTGTAGACTTTTGATTTGAATTTGTTTTTATTTCTTTTTTTACACTCACTTTTTATTTGTTTGGCAAAACACTTTTATACACTTTTGTTGCGAAACATTTTTTTTCTGCTTTCTTTTTGATTGCTGTTTTGGTCATCGACATGCCTGCGACATTTTCATGCTTTGTTGAGTGCGAAAGTAGTTGTCGCCATTGTCGTTGACTGTCAGCAATGAGACAACACAATAAATATTTTACACATTTTAGTGTTGTTCTCGAATTTTCGTTGCATTTTTACTTTTGCAGCGTTTACACTTTTTTCTTGCGTTGAACTTTATAGGAAAGCCTGTGGTTACGTGAATTTCGAGAGAAGTTGCAGCTGTTGTTGTAATTTGGTTCTTGGAAAATTGTTAGCGTAATTTTGTTAACATTTTTTTACAACATTTTTGTTTTTAAATTTCAACTTCAAGGATGCCGACATAACTTTTGATAATTCTCATGACGTCGAATTGTTTACAGTGAATTTATGGTTGTTGCATTGTTGAGATTTTATTATAATCTCCTTCTACATCTGCCCCGAATTATAGCGAATTAAAAATCTAAATTTTTCGAATTTGAGAGTAAAATTATTGTACTTTGGAAATTTTTTAAATTTATTATTACTTTTACTTCCTTTTGCTTATGTCAAAATAAAGTTAAAAAAATGAATATTTTGGAACCATATGAGGATTTATTATAAATTATGGTGACTATAATTCGTTTTAATCATCAATTTTTCGAATCCCTGACTTGGTTTTCAATGGGTATAATTTCCTAATGTTCTCAAACATGTTTTTTTTTAATTTTTTTTCAAGTTTTTATAATATTTTTTTTATTTTATTTTTATTATATTGAAATAATTTATAGATAAAATTTTTTATTATAGGTTTTAAACTTAATTATAATTTTTTATTTAATTTTTTTATTTATTTTATTTTTTAAATATTTTTTGTTTTTTATTTATATTGAAATAATTCATACATAAGAGTTTTTATTATAGATTTGAAGGCTTTATAATAATTTTTTATTAATTTTTTTTTATTTAGTTTTTTTTATTATTTATAATATTGTTTTTTTATTTTTTATTTATATGGATTTTTATGGATATGACTTTTTAATATAAATTTTAATATTTTATTATAACTTTTATTTATTTTTTTTTAATATTGTTTTATATTTATTTATGATGAAATAATTATAGAGAATTTTTATTATAGATTTTTGGACTTTTATTTAATTTTTTTTTATTTTAAACTAAGAATTATAATAATAGGCAAATTATGTGAAAAATATTTTTGTAAAAAATTTCTTAAAACTATTTTTCAAATTATTTTCCAGTTTTCCAAAAATTACCACTACATGGTGGCACAAAATTAATCATCCTATAGCAAGATTTGTAATTTTTGCAAATGGCGCTCTGCGACAATCATATTTGTGTAGATTTCTTTGTGTTAGGGTGGATTTGGCGCAAAAATAATCATCCACTTTTATTTTCAAAATTTTTTTTTTTTTAATTTTTAATATATTTATTTAATTTATAAAATTTTTAATTTTCAAATAAAAAATTTTTTACTTTAACAAAAATTAATTTTAATGAAAATTTTTTGAACTACATTTTTTTTAAATTTGTAAATAAAAATTTTTTTGTGCAGATTTTTGTGTTAGGGTGATTTTGTCTGCAATTTTTCACTATGCGACGAAATAAAACGAACACGCACTCTTTATCATTATTTTTAATTAATCATTCAATTTTGTTTCCAAAACTTTTTTTTATTTATTAAGTAATTTATTATTAACATATTAAGTAATTAATTTATTTCATTTACAAAGAATTTTGAACTTTAATGTTTAAATAAAAAAAAAATTTATTTAAAAATTGCACTTTTTTTTAATAAATTTTTTTTTAACTATATGTTTTTTATTTAAAAATAACTCTTTTTTCATTTCAAAATTGGGCGATTTTTTTTTTTAATAAAAATTTTTTTACCTAAATTTTTTTAATTTAAAAACAAATTTTTCAATACAAAAAAAAATTTTTTTCAATGAAAATTTATTATAATAAAAAAAACTGTTAACTAAATTTTTTTATTTAAAAATTACAAAAAATAATTTTTTATAAAAATTAATTTTAATAAAAAAAATTTGTTAAAAAAATTAATTTTAATAAAATTAAAAAAAAATTAAGTTTAATAAAATTTTGTTCAATACAATTTTTTTAATGTTTAAATAAAACAAATTTTTTAATACAAATAAGTTTTAATAAAATTTTTTTAACTAAATTTTTTTATTTAAAATTTAGAAGCAAAAAATTTTTTTTTTTTTAAGTATTGTTTAACCACATTTTTTTTTATTTTTTTAATAAAAAAAAATTTTCAGCGATGAGAACTTTTATTTTGAGCTTTGCACGCTTCATTGCTTGTCTGTTTGTATACTGCAACTGTCCAGTTCACAAATATTAAATATGATTGACTTGATTAATTTTGCCAGAGTAGTTAATTTTGCACCACCTCGTATAAAAGTATGACATGTGACGAAAATTATAAAACATATAGTCAAATAAGAAGCGTCCTAATAACATTTTTGAAAGTTTTTTTTGAATTGCCTATAGCTTTGCTGCTGCTATTTTTTTTTTCTTTTTTTGCTTACGCTTGCAAATAAAATTTACATTGCAAAACTTTGCTTCATTCTAAACATTTCCGCTTATGGTTTAAAATAAAATAAAAATAAATTATAAAATTCTTTCTGTCCCATTTTGTTGTTTTTTTTTTTGCTTTTTGTTGTGGTCATTCTGGAGGTTGTAAATCATTTCTTGCAATTTATTTACCTCCCTTAACGCGTAATTTTCTACTTTATTTATATATTTTACACGAAAAAAGAAAAAATACTTTGTTGCAGCTGCAACTCCTTTTTCAGCCGATCACCGTTTAAGCGATTTTTAAGTGATCATGAACTTCGCTTATTCCTGCCTTTCATGCGACATACACACATACATAACACTACAAAAACGAGTGTAAGTACTCTGCAGCAATCGTATTTATTTTTAGCGCTAATTACTCTGGACGTGCTAAAACAAAGAGCCCTGCCATAAGAGGGGGCATTTGCCACCACTACTGACCAGAGCCCTCCGCGCGCCAAGATCCAATCTGCGATGGCGAACAGTTTGTGCGGCAGACGCTTTTGACTCACTCCACGCAGCATATATCTACATATACACATACAAGCATGCGCATATATATTGAATATACATACAAACATACAGATAGTGAGTCAAAAAAGTTGTGGCTCAGTTAGTTTTTTTCACTATATTCGCAGTGTTTTTCATGCCAATATTTTTTAGTTAATTTTGTATATAGTGCACACTACAACAAAAGCAACACATTTTATTTTTAATATTTTTTCATGCTTCTTTTTTAATGACGGTCTTGTAAATATTCTGCCATTCAAAGCTTGACCGCTGGAAGAGTAGAGAATGCAATGAGTAGAGCGTCAGCCGAAAAATTATTAAAAATCCATGGGAATTTCCACCGATTTCCAATTCTTCCGTTTTACATTAAATTAACTGAGCGCTAAAACTGTGTACCAGAAAAAAAAAATTTGAAATTATTAAAATTGTGAAATATTCGAGATTCTTAGGAAAATTACATTAAATATTTTGAATTTTGCACATTTTTTTTTAATAAAAATTTTTTTATTTAAAAATTACAAAAAAAATTTCTTCAATAAAAACTTATTACAATGAAAAAATTTTTCACTACATTTTTTTATTTAAAAATTACAAAAACAAATTTTTTTTTAAAAAATCAATTTCAATAAAAATTAATTATTTACAAATTAAAAGAAAAAATTGTTTAAAAAAATTAATTTTAATAAAATTTGTTTAATACATTTTTTTAGTTTTAAATAAAACAATTTTTTTTAATACAAATTTATTTTAATACAATTTTTGTTTAACTAAATTGTTTTATTTAAAAATTAAAAACAAAAATCTTTTTTAATAGAAATTAATTTTAAACTACGCATCAAAAAAATTTTTAAATTATTAAAATTGTTTAACACTCGATATTCTTAGGAAAATTGTAATAAATATTTTGAATTTTGGAAAAAGTTTGTAACTTCAATTTAAATGGTCTTTATTGTATTAAAAACTATATTTTGATGCAAAATTAACGAAAAAAATTTAGCATGAAAAACATTGTGAATATTAAAAAAAATCCGTTTGTGTGCTAATACTTTTTTAACCGCCTGTTTGTGTGTATGTGAACACAGCCGTTCAACTCTTGCCTCCGCCTGCATGTCTGTTAGCAACAGAAATGAACTTGACCATTACCGGAACATACAAAGCAACTGACGAACTAACTGATCGAATAGCTGACTAACTGCACGGCAGACTGACAAACTACTTGCGTATATCTTTAATATATTTTATAGTATAAGTATTTTACTTAAGTATGCGTGTGTGTGTGTATGCTTGTTTGAAAGCCACAAAAAGCGCCTTGTTGTTGCGCACGAAAAATGCCTTTAATGATCGCGCACTGTTGCGATAGCGGTCTAAAACGGACAACAAAATTGCACCAGTCTACTGCCACTGTCTCTGAGGACAACCAACAGTGGTAGCCGGCTTCGGACGCCGCCGCCGCCACCGCCTCAAGCAGCCAAGACAACTTAACTATTGTTTGTGTTGTTGAAAATGCACAAAAGATTGTCGTTGCTGGGCTAAGCTCAGCTTAGCAGCTTCTTTCTCTTGCATGCCTGCGACGCCTCCGCCTCCACTGCTGATCGGTGGTGATCAGTGATCTTGTAATGATCGTGTCGCTTTGTTTGGCTGCGCGCGTTACTTTTCCAAAGGTTTTTACTTAACTCATTTTCTTTGCTTTTTCGCTTTCCTTTGACTGTTTTTAGGTTTTTTGTTTTGATACGTTTTATTTGTGTTCCCTCAAATGCCGGCAGAACTACTTACGTACATACATACATCCATACATACATACATACATACATATGTAGAAATGTGTGCTGCTGATCGTTTTCTTGCGCTGTCATTAAAAGCAAACTGAAGTGAATTTATTGTATCATTTCGCTTTGTAGAAATGTTTGCGCTGTGATGCGAGAGCAGCTCATATGAAGACAAAACAACAAACGAGAATACAAATGCATTAATGGTTGTGCTGTTGTGATCAGCGGCAATCATTATGATCAGTGGCGATCATTACCGGTTCCCACTCAGTGGCTTGTTTGGACTGTGTACGAGTTAAGTTTTTTTCTGTTTTTTCCTTTGTTTTTGTTTAAGAATACATATACACATAAGTACGAAGCGCTTCCGAGAATCATTACAAAGCTACAGCAAAAAAGTCTGTAGAAAATTGGAAGAGCAACGTAATGCCAGTGTGTACGAGCGCTGATCATGCATTCCTTTCTGTCGTCTTAGCCCAACAACTCAACGCGCTCTGCCTAATAAGCCGGCTACTCGACTGTTTGACACACAAACTCGTACATACCTACGAGTATAGACGCCTTTATTTATGGCTGTGCCCTTCCGTGCTGCAATAAACGATGACTGGCGATGATTGCCTGCGGCTCGAACGGTCAGTACTCATTTCCAGCGCAAAGTGCGAATTTTCATTGTATACAAAAATCGCATGTAAACAATCGGCAAGCATTTAATAAAAATCTCTAATTACCATTTACTGGAATGTATCGCACGTCAATAAACGTCGGTTAATCGCTATGACGTGTATTTAATTATCGTTTTTTTGTTGTTGTATGTCAATTCAAAACTAATCACTCTTAGAGGTCAATGACGTTGGAGCGCCACACGATAGGCTACTTTAAACGGTATTGTAAAACTTCCGACTCAATTGTGAGTATTTATAGACATTGTTTTTTTTTTGTGTGTTGAATTTGCAAAACTCTCCAAAATTACACTCGAAATTCACGAACAATATAAGTAGATAGCAACAAAAAAAGGTGATACCACGAAAATAAACTACAGCTACGGTGATAAGTATTTACTTAGGTGCTATCGCAAATAGCAAATATGTAAAGATGGCGCCGTTTTGGCAGATATAACCAGATAGCAAGCCACTTGCT
This sequence comes from Anastrepha ludens, assembly GCF_028408465.1. Lineage (NCBI taxonomy): Eukaryota > Metazoa > Arthropoda > Insecta > Diptera > Tephritidae > Anastrepha > Anastrepha ludens. The sequence goes on from NC_071500.1 coordinate 93,925,007, forward strand.
GCTATTTTCAATATATGAATTTGTACTTAAATACAAGGTGGCATCAAATTAATTATGCAATTTTATTTTTGAATAACTTTTGTACTAAATAATTTTTTAAATGAATTAATTATATTTACATTGTTTTTTTTCAATATATGAATTTGCAGTTAAATTCAAGGTGGCATCAAATTAATCTTGCAATTTTGTTTTTAAAATAACTTTTGTACTAAATAAAGCAAATTTATTTTTTTTAGGGTATAAATTTGCATTTAGTACAAGGTGGCGCCAAATAAATCATCCAATTTTGTCTTTGAATAACTTTTGTACAAAATAAAAATATTTCTTTTGTATTCTAAATACTTTTTTTTTGTGTTCAATATATGAATTTATATCTATATTAAATAAAAGGTGGCGCCAAATAAATCATCCAATTTTGTTTTCGAATAACTTTTGTACTAAATAAAAACAAAAAATTTCAATAAATAAATTTGCATGTAATACAAGGTCGCATCAAATTAATCATTCACTTTCGAGTGATGGACATTTCTATTTTGACCTTTACACGCTCCATTGCCTGTGTATTTATAAGCTTCACTCTGTCTAGTTCACAAGTGCCAAATATGATTGACCTCTTCCTATAAGGGGACTAATTTAGCGCCACCTTGTACATTAAAATACCTGTCTATATATAAACACGATAAAAAGCGATATTAAAAAAAATTAATTATAAATAGGAGCTTGCGAGTTAATTTATTTCAATATCACCGCAGAAATGTCACTCGACTCTATGAGGCAGTAGATATTTTATGGCGCCAAGTACTTGTACGATGGAATTTTATCTATAAACATTTTAAGTTATAGTTGGCAACTCGCTGGCATACAAGAGAAGTAGTGAGTAGAATAGCGAAACGTCAAGCATCAAAAGTTGTGCCTATAGGGAATTTATAGAGCATAAGTTGAAGTTAGCATCGTGTATTGGATGACGTTCAGAAAGACGGCTGCGAATCAATTTTTGAATCATCGTTCACGTTTTTAAGTAGCCCAAATACTTGTCCCTCGAAAAGTCGCTGCAGTTGCCTAAGTCGTCAAGCTCAGAAGTCGTCGAATTGTTTAAGGTGTTGCTGGTATGGGGCAAACAAAATCCAGCCACAGACGACGAGACGTATACCAAAAACAGGTATATGGTATGACAGACAATTCGAAGAGCTGAACTTCTATGTTACTCAGAAGCTATCTGGGTATGAGGATTTTCGCAAATACCTAAATAAAATAGGGAAAACGGACACCACTGAATGCATCTACGTAGATGCACCGTTTGACGCTGCAGATCATACATTCTTCAATGAATTCAAACTTAGATCGTAAAGCTGGTTAAGGCAGGTTGTGTCCCTTAAGAGTAACAACATCATCAAAAAAATTGGTAGAAAGCGCAGAAAATTGGCAACTTATTGGCACGTACATAGATCGAGTCCTCCGCGCCAAAAAACTTGACATGGACAGTGATGCTTTACCGACAGGCTAACCTTAACCAACCTATCTAATTTGAAGTTGAGCCGATAGCTCATGACGATGGCGACGCTGGACGCAGGGAGAGTAGAAGAGGAAGTCTTTATCAGAACAACTACTTAGATCCTATTCCGAGGCAGTGGAAACATCCAGAAGAAGAAGATGAGGGATTTTTTAGTGGCACACCACTCGACGCAGCAGACGATGGTCACTGTAGGTGCGCAGATATTTTAAACCTCTCACTCACCTCCATTACCGAAAATATTAGGCTGGAGAATAAGTTCATACCGTTTTTATATGTTCTTTTACTTTACAACTATTTGTTTGCTGTTTTGCAAAGGGTTAGTATTAATTCGGTGGAACCCTTTTGCTCTACAAAACTAAGTTAATTATATTTTTGAGTTAATAAATTTTTTTAGTTTTGAGGCTTAAAAATGGAATACCCAGAAGGCAAACATCAACATTTTCAACACCTGCTCTTCTTTGCATTTCATCGACGTCAAAAAGCTGCCGAAGCAGCTCGGGACATTTGCGAGGTGTGTGGAGAAGGTGCCATAGGCGAGTCTACAGCACAGAAATGGTTTTCAAAGTTCAAAAATGCAGTTCCCGCAGCGGAAGGCCTTTTGAACTCGATTAAGAACGTCTCAAATCACTTTTGAAGCAGAACAGTCGTCTAACCAGTCGTGAGTTGGCGGAAAAAATGAGCCGTGATCATAAAACGATTCTCAATCACCTTCATTTAATGGGACTTACCAAAAAATGAGGAGCCTGCGTGCCTCACGAGCGCAACGAGAAAAACAAAGAAAGTCGCCTTCAAATTATGTCTCAGCATCTCGCCCGCCATCGACCAACACGCGGTCATAAACAGCGCTTCTTATTCCGAATCGTCGCGGGAGATGAAAAATGGTGCCTATATGAAGCAAAGAAAGGAGTGGTTAGCTCCAAGAGGTACGCCAAAGCAGAGATGATATGTGTTTGGTGGGACTGGGAGGGCATGGTGGCACTGGGAAATACTCGAAAAGAATGCCACAGTCATCAAGGAGCTCTACATTGCCCAGCTACATCGCATGAATGAGGCTATGAGGCTGAAAAGACCTGATCGACGCGGTCAAACCATACTCCTTCACGACAACGCCAGGCCCCATGTTACACAAGTAGTCAAAGTCACACTCCAAGAACTCGAATGGAAGGCCCTTCAGCGCATCTGCTGCATTCTCCGGACCTTGCAACGGCCGTTTACCATCTTTTCCGATCCCAGTCAAACCATATGAAGGACACGTTACCTTCGATCACGAAGAGATTCTTAAAAACTGGCTCAAAAACTTCTTTGACACCGGACCAGGCGGTTTTTGGCACGGCGTCATTTGGTCGAGAGGTGGGAAGAGGTTGTAAACAGCAACGGCGAACTGATTAACTTATTGATATAATTATTGTTTTTTGTTTAAATAAAAGTCTTCGGTAAAAACGCTACGAACTTATTCCCCAACCAAATATAGTATTGCCAATTGAAACGAAAAATAAAACATTCTATACTTCTAAAGCTTTTTGCAATTTTGTGTGTGTTTTTTAAATGAGAACTAGATGCAGCGATTTTATGTTACTCTCTTAAATATTAAATATTTAAATAAAAAGTAGTATTTTGTTTACTTTATTTTTTAATTATTTGTTTCGAAACATTTTTTTTTTGTTTATCTGATTTTTTTTATTATTTTTTTCTAAATAAATATTTATTTTATTTTATTTTTTTAATTATTTTTCTCTAGGTTGGTTGGTTGGTTTAAGGGTGACCCCGCATGACTTGTGTTGCCCACCTAACCGAGATATTTATTATAGATTTTGGTCAAAGATATTAATTCGTTTCGAGAATTTGATGAGAGATTCGATTTTCAGGTCCGAGAGTACTGAAAGATTGTGAATAGAAGAGCGAGTCCTCATCTTCGTCCTCGCAGTATCTGCGCAGGTCGTTTTGAGGAACCCCGGTGATAAGAGATATTATATGCCTTAGTTCGTGTTTCGAAAGACTTATAAAGGTTTTTGTCTGTTTCAGATTGTAGGATGGCCAGATTTGTCTGGTCGTAACGCCACCTCCGATCAGCAATGCTGTGAAATTCTCGATCGATGATCATTTTACATGTTGAGAGCGGAATGTGGATTGTGGGTAAGTTACTAACATTTGATTGCGCAGCTCCAGCTCTTGCCAGCTCATCAGCTTTGCAGTTACCTTTGAATCCACTGTGACCCGGTATCCAGATAACTTGGACAGGATTCTGAACACTTATTTCGTTAAGAGATAAGAGACAGGATCGAACCATATCTGAGTGGGTATAAGAGGAGCTGAGTGCTCGAACGGCCGCTTGACCGTGAGTGAAAAAGCGGATATCCTCTAGTGATATTCTCTTTTCTAAGATAGTTTTCGCAGCATATCAGATAGCGCATACTTCCGCTTGGAATACACTACAGTAGTCGGGTAATCTAAATGATAGATTGATGTGAGGGGAATTAGAAAAGATTCCAAATCCCACTTTACCGTCTTGTTTTGAACCATCTGTATATATAATCAGAGGGACATCGATTTCGGTAAGATTTGTCTTCCATTCTTCCCTAGTTGGGAAGATGGAAGACTTACATGATAGTCTATGTCGGAAGAGATAACAGTGTTCCTGTTCAGTATGGCCGAATGGCCAAGATACTTTTTCCATTTCGATATAGCATTCATGCGTGTCGCTGCTTTCACTGCAATCGCTTTGCCAGCCAGATCGATAGGGAACAAGTGAAGCAACGTATTTAGAGCCTTAGTAGGTGTTGTACTTAAGCATCCTGTTATCAGGAGGCAGGCTGTTCTTTGGACTCGATCTATTGTGGCTACTCTACACCGTTTTTCAAGTGCTGTCCACCATACAACCACACCGTAGAAGAGTATCGGTTTAATGATCGAGGTATATATCCAATATATGATCCGAGGTGAAAAACCCCAGGTTTTGCCTATGGCTTTCTTACAAGTATAAAGAGCTATGAAAGGTTTTTTACATCTCTTTTCAATGTTCAATTTCCAACTCAACTTCCTATCTAGAATAACTCCTAGATATTTAGCTGAGTCAGATAGAAGTAATGATTCCCCTTTTAAAGTTATTGTTTGCAGTAGAGGAGATTGTTGTTTCCTATTGAAGAGAACAAGATCTATCTTTGCTGGATTCGCATTTAGTCCGCATTTGGTGCACCATTTCGACAGAATACTCAATGAAGCGTTGCATGAACTCAGTGAGGGTATTTATGAGTTTGCCTGACACGCAGAGAGCAATATCATCTGCCTAGGCTACAACCTTGCAGCCTGCTTTTTCGAGATTTATAAGCAAACTGTTTACAGCGAGATTCCAGAGAAGGGGTGAAAGTACTCCGCCTTGAGGAGTGCCTTTGACGGCGTACATTCTTATGCGGCTTAACCCAAGCTCTGAATTGATTATTCTATTTTGGAGCATTTGTTCGATCATCTTCCGGATGGAATACCCAATTTTGCAATTTAAGACAAAATAGCTTTGGGTTCAATATTATTAATAATTTTTTGTTTATTTAATTTTTTTAATTATTTTTTTGTTTTTGTTTATTTTATATAGCTTTGGCTTACTAGTTTTATATTATCAATTAAATTATATATTCTTTAATTTTTCCAACAGTGATATATGTTTTTTTTTAATTCTTTCTTTTAATTTTTTGTGTTATCTCACAGTTTTTAATAATTATTTATTAATTTTGTTTTAATATATTAGTTTATCATCTTAGCATTTATTATAAATTTAAACTTTTTATTATTTTTTTATATTATTTTATTTTATAAATTTATTCATTGTATTTCTTCTGTGAATATTTTCAGCACACAAGTTTAAAAAAATTATATTTTGTTATATTTTATTTGTAAGATTAGAATTAAAAAAATATTTTTATTATTTGTTATACCTACATATATTGAGGCTACTTCGCGATCAGCTTGAAGATCGCCAGATAGTTGGATTTATAGCCTCTACAGTTTTCAGGACACTTTTACAAAAACAATGCACTCTATTACCCACTGTAAGCCATAGTCATAATGCAGCTTGAAGACCTACCCCGAGTGTCCTGTGAATTTTTTGTTAATAATCAAAAATTTCTTAGTAATCCCTAGGGGGATTACCCAATGTGAATAAAAAACATTTTTTTACAGGCAGCATTTTATCTATTTATATCTTATATTTGCGGCGGCCGCCGTAGCCGAATGGGTTGGTGCGTGATTACCATTCGGAATTCACCGAGAGGTCGTTAGTTCGAATCTCGGTGAAGGCAAAATTAATAAAAACATTTTTCTAATAGCGGTCGCCCCTCGGCAGGCAATGGCAAACCTCCGAGTGTATTTCTGCCATGAAAAAGCTCCTCATAAAAATATCTGCCGTTCGGAGTCGGCTTGAAACTGTAGGTCCCTCCATTTGTGGAACAACATCAAGACGCACACCACAAATAGGAGGAGGAGCTCGGCCAAACACCTAACAGAAGTCTACGCGCCAATTATTTATTTATTTATTTATATCTTATATTTGATATTAGAAATATTTTTTCTCAAAAAAAAAAAGATATTTTTTTCTCGTTTTATTTCATATCTATTCTAGAATTTGGAAACACATTTCTTTTTTGTTTTTACTGATTAACTACTAATCTTTTCCTAAGCACTTTCAAAATGCTGATATTTTCCAAATCTCGCAAATAAGATAGACTGTAATCCAAGATAACTAATTTTAACTCTTTCAACACGCCACATTTTCTATTAGGCACTACACTTCTCACTTTAGCGATGACTGATCGCACATGGAACTTTTCCCATATTTTCAAATCTGGCTGATTTTTATTTATTTTTTAATTTTTTATTCTTATGCTTTAGTTAGTTTTTTTTTTTTTTTTGTATTTTATACACCACTCACTCATTCAGAACTACTTCTCGCCTTAAACAAAGCGAATGCACATGATTACCTTTGATTATACGTACATAAATCGAATTCGCTTCAGCAAATTTTTTATATGAAAAATTAATTTCTTAAATTTCACAACAGAAATTTGTTTCGCAAAAAAATACACAATTGCACTTATAAACAAACAAACAAAATCACTCCTTTGCACAAACACACTCACTAGACAACACGTTGCGATCATATCGATCGCCAGTTAGCGAACGCTCTGCCGGCAGCCATCACTATAGCACACATTTAACAACAAAATCTACCGCTTCTCCGTTCACTCTACTACTATAAGTCTTAACGGTCGTTTCGTTACTGAAAATTACTGACAGTCAACCAACCAACCAACCAACTAACCAACCAGTCAGCTAGCGACCAACAAGTGTATTTTTAAACAATAATTGAAGTATGAAAAACTACAATAATAAAAATAAAAACAACACTCGCGAGAGTGAGAGGCTTTAAGCCTGGTCGGTGATAAATTGAGAGTAACTGTTTGTAAGAGCGTGAAGAGTTTGATTGTGAGCTGAAGCCTACAAAAATTATAAAAGTCTACACAAAGGTGCGCTCATTGTGGGAGTATTGAAATGGAGCACGCAATGAGATCCCAGAGTGTACATATTGAGTGCTCTATGCATAGATTACACGCGTAGCCTAGGCATATGTACGCTCCTGCTTAATTTGATTTTTTTTGTAGTTGATAAGCCTAGTATTTGGTGGCGTCTGGACAGTTGTACAACAGCAACAACAGCAATAAACATTGCATGCATAAAAAAAAACAATAACAGCTCGTTATCAGAATATGTGTGTCTCTTTTATCACGCTGCTTTGTTTTTTTTTTGCTTTTGATACATCTCACGGAGCATTTTTCTTCGCTTCACTTTTTTCATCTATTCATTGATAAACAGTTGTATTGACTTTCTTGTTGTTTAATGAGCGTAAAGGCAGGGACGGCAACATAGTGGAGACGCATTTTTGTAAATGTTGCGACCATTCCTATTTATTTTTTCAATTAGATAATATTTGGTTTAACTTTTCTTTGCTTATCAGCTGAGTTGGGTCATCGAAATACGATTTTGTTGTTGCTTATGACGCAAGTATTTGCTTTTATAGAATTTTTTTTTATTCTTGGATAACCATAAGTGTTTACAATATCTGTTGCTTGGCATTTGTGTCAGACCCAATGTCCCTTGCCGCACTTGTCAATGGCATGATTTGTGTTCTCAAATTTTGATGGATTGCTTTGGCGCTTCTTTTTTTACTTTTTAGTTTGTTTGAGGCCTTACAGTTGTTGGTGGAATCAGAAAAACGCTTAATGGGCAGGGTAGGTTAGTACTTCTGCTGCGCTTATCTTCAACTAAACTGACATTCTGGAGTGTTGGGAGGTAATGTTTAATATGAGATATCGCTGGTATGTAGGCATTCCTTTGCGTGCCTTTGAGTACACAACTAAAGGAATTTCATACACGTTTTTCATTTAACAAAGTAGGAGTTGGGAGTCTTACGCTCGAATTAGTGTTATTCGTATGGAAAATTTTTATGAATAGTGCATGAAAGTAGCAGTAATGTCGAGCAGAGGACCGCAAATATATTTTATCAATCTAAAAAATTGTTTTAAAAAGCTGATATTTTATCGAAAATACACAAGGCGCATTCATTAAAGAAGGTGTCACTAGACCAACAACAATGTTTTGTACATCTGATCGGTAAGTAAAAAACAAAGAATGAATTCGCCTTGTTTCATTCTATTCTGACAGCCACGTGGACACGGCGAAAGAAAAAAATCAGCTGATTTACCGATACCACGTTTAATAGATTCGCCTTGAATAAAGTAGGAACTGAAAACTTTTTGAAAAAAATTTAGTTATTTTGAGATTTGTTTAATATTGAAAGTTTTGGTATAGTTTTCAACATTTTTATAATATTTCTAGTTTAATTATTAATTCATTTTTAATTTTTTTTAACAATATTTGAGGAAAATATTTACGTTCGTATTAACCGCTTCAAGCTACTAATGAATTTCACTAGGTGGGTGATATTTAAGCCCGCAATTTCAGCAGGGGTAGCGAAAAAGTGAGAGCCCAGATGTCTACATCTTTGCCCCCGAAGAGCAGGGCAGCTGAGAAGAAGGTGTTGAGATGATTCCATCTTATCCTCTAGGAAACTTCTGCAGGAAGGACTTGAAGCATTCCCAAGTCGCACCGCATGGACACCTACCGGACAATGTGCAGTAAGGATATCTACCAAATTAGAGAGCTGCGGCTTTGTTAGCTTTAAAAGTTCGCTCGGGCGCCCCCGAACTACGCGTGGCCAGAAGTATCTCGCCACTTTCCACATTTGTGCACTAGCCCAGCGATCATGGAGGTGACGCGAGGCCCATCTTTCCAATAGCAAATCACAGGTTCTTAAGGGAACTCCAATCCTCTCATATTGCGACGAAGCCGCCTCAAGGGTCGTCCCCTGTCTAGCCAGCTCATCGGTCCCTCTATGCCACTGTGATCAGGAACGCAAATGAGCCTCATATCGAACTATTCGGATGCAATCGAGGAAGAAGTCAGGCATTCCATGACTAATTTCGAATGCACCAACAACGAGCCCAAGGCTCTAATTGCCGCTTGACTATCGGAGTAGGTATTTACGTCTATTTACGCATAAAGACAAGAAGCTTTTAAGTTTCTAAGATATCAATAGTTGAGCCGTTCCGGGTAAACTCTACCACAAATGTTACGCTGTCCCGAAGTTAAGTTTATCAATAACCGCAAATCAACCATCAGAGAGCTGGCAGAGGACTTGCACATTACTTATGGATTCGTTCAGGATATCATAGTTAAAGTTTTAGGTTTCCGCCGTGTTGATGCAAAGTTGATCCAAAAGGCCCTGAATTTCGTGCAAAAAATGGACCGCGTTGATATCGCCAAAGACATGATTTCCAGGGCTGAATCCGATCCAACATTCATCAAAAGAATTATTACTGGACGCAAGACGTGGGTTAATGAGAACTATCATTTATGAAACATTTACGTGAAGGATTTGTGGAAAAGCAACTCGTGAATTTTGAACCATTTGAATGTACCGTCGCACACTTCTATCGTTAACCGTAAATTTTAGACCAAGGACGAAACGAATACTATCCAACAGCCATCGAGTTCACCTGATATGGCTCTCTGCAATATCTTGAGTTAGAAAACCACAGCCGAAAGAAATTAATGTAAAAATCGAAAATAACCGTAAATAAAGTTGAAGAAATGTTTCGAGAGCTGTAACAAACGTTGGCATAAGTGCATTGCAGTTGATGGGGAGTACTTTATAGACCATAATATCAATTTTGAGGAATAAATTGTATTTTGAATTTTCTAAATATTTATATTCCGGCAACTTTTCATTCAAAGTGGTACATATAAATCTTTTAGTGCTTTAATGGGTATTGCTTTTTTCATTTTACGTTTCTCTTTAATTTAAATTTCCATCAGCTGCGCTCACAGCGGCTCATCTCTTTGTTACACACTGTCGTTAAGTTAGATCTTTCGAGCTGCAGAAGCAACATAAATGAATGTCTACGTTAGTCTCCAATATAAATTCTCCCCCGTTCTCTCTTTAACATGACTGTTCTCTACGAATACTCTTTTGCCTTGAGTCTCTTTGTAATTGCAGCATTTTAATAAGTTCATTGTCTTGAGCAGCTCACGTGTGCACCGGTAAGATTGCAACATTCTAGACAAGACGAAGTGGTGCCGAAGAAGGAAAACAAAAACTGCTGGTGCTTGTCAAAATCTATTTTGCTCAGTGTATGTAAGATATGAAAAAATTAAATATTCTCAACAAATGCCTTAGTAGAAAATTTATTGGATTTCTGAGCAATTATTAAAAAATAACAGGTGTTATTTTGAATAGCCCGCTATTTCGGTAGATGTCACTTTTGAAGCTGTCATTTTTTGATCTTTGACAAGTAGAAACTACGCCATGAATAAAAATGGAACGATACACGCTTAAACAACGCATTGAAATTATTAAAATTCACTATAAAAATGGTGAAAATTTGGCAGAGACGGTGCGTAAAACTCGACTATTTTGGGTCATCGTGAAGCACCTTGTCGAACCGCAATACAGAAATTGGTGAAAAAATTCGAGCTGTTGGGACAAGTTAGTGATGTGAAGAATAAAACCCGTGCACTCGCTCAAGAACAGCCGAAAATAATGCTGTTGTTGCCGAAAGTTTTGAAGAAAACCCAGGTTTGTCCATTCCTCGTCGTTCTTTCGGATTAGGCATTCCATTAATGGCATTACACCGTATTTTGCATAAATATTTGGGTCTTAAGGCTTATAAAGTCCAGTTAACACAAAAACCACGTCGTGTCTTTGCTGAATGGGTCGTTGAAATGCATGAAAATGATCCGGAATTCCATCGAAAAATCATCTTGAGTGATGAGGCCAATTTCCACCTGACTTCATCAACAAGCAAAATTGTCGGCTCTGGAGCTCAGAAAATCCAAGAGTTATTGTTGAAAAGCCTCTCTATCCTCAACGTGTGACTGTTTGGTGCGGTTTATGGTCCGGCGGAGTCATTGGACATTACTTTTTCGAAAATGAAGCTGGAGCAACAGTTACGGTGAATGGATTGCGCTATCGAGAGATGATTAACGATTTTTTATGGCCGGAATTAGATGGTATTGATCTGGACAACGTTTACTTTCAATCAGACGGCGCTACGTGCCACACAAGCAACGCAACCATTGATCCTTTACGGAAATAACACCCCTTATTGGAAAACCCTCATTAAACAATTTATTATATTTTATTAAGCAACTAAGAGTGCACCGCTCCTTATCACTTAGACATTTCACACCGGTTAAGTCGGCGCTGATACTGAGCGTAACGGAGTCATGGAAATAACGGACTTTCGGTTATATTCGAACATGGATTGAATGGCAGGAACTGACACAAAGGGCCATAATCAAAAAACACAGAAAGATAAGAATTGGAGTTTCCGGTCCACTCCGCTACCTAAACTCACCTAACTTATTCATCCAGCCAAAAACCAATTTGAAATTAAAGATTGTTTTATCCCAATTATGCGTATGGCTAGATAGGCATACCGGAACGACCCGGATTTATATCCGGCCAAGGACTGTCCCACCAGCATCATTCCCTGTACATATATAGAGCAACAACTCGCGAGTTGGTTTCCACGCGGAGTTTCCTTGACTACCTGCGGTTTATTCCTAAAAGGAGGAGGTTGGATCAACTCAGTGAGCGTTGGGCAAAATCACCAACTTGCAAGCTTGCCAAAGCCTTCTAGCCACGAGCAGATCAGAGGCGCTCAAAGTAACTTCTAGGGCTAAGAAAGCTCCTACTTTCTAATATTGGAGGTTTTTTTATCCAGCCATTGTCTATTAGGCATCCAAACGGCAAGAGTTCGAGTCTGATTTGCTGAAGTTGGGTGAAGGAGAAAGTGGAATCATCTCAGCATCTTCTCCTGAAGGTATTTCTATCTTTCTCTCGCGGGGTTATGATTTAAATCAGAATACGAGGCGTTTAATGTAACTAGAATTAGTCAACGTTCGATCTCTTTTCAGGATTTTTAACCAATAGAGCCGGGTTGTTCGAAATGAGCCAGAGTGCGAAAAAGATAAGATTCGTAGTCAGGTGAAAATTTGGTTACTCCAATGCTGTCAAAATTCATGCAGAGTAGAGAGTAGAGAGTAGGTTAGCTAAGGAGGATAGAATAGAAATACACAAGGCTAAGCAGTATGAAGTGCCGAAGAAAAGAACCTTGCTGTGGTAGTGGCATAAACATTCCCAATGCATGTACGGGTAATACTGCTCGAGTGATAGTCCTTGGCCGGATATAAATCCGGTAACGTAGAAGCGACTATCGTGCGAAAGAATCTCTCTGCCTCTCATTAATACCTTTTATAATCTTGCATAATTCAGCCCTGAATCTGCCTCCTTGCAAACTCTAGCTTAAAATAAAGTTTCTTGAACAGGCAAACAAACGATATTCGGCAGAATCCACTTGTAAGGCAGCACTAGAAATCTGATCAAAATTTGATAAGATAATATTTGATCCTCCCTTTCATTTAACATAACAACCAATGGATTGAGTTGGGTATACAGTAAGACATTTTTTTTTTTTATAATCAAAAACTTAGTTCTAGGACGAGTATATTTCATATGAAACAGAGAAAAAAAATCAATAGTAAAAATGAAAGAGTTCGAAAATCGATTGAAAATGTGAAACTAGTGGTAAAAACAAAAAATATTGGCGTTCAGATATTGGGGAATTAAATTTAGCGTAAAGAACTGAGCCGATCTGGTGAACTTGATGTGATGTGGTCTATGCCTGAGATATTAATATCAAATCACGAGAGTGCGAATATTAGTAGTCACTGCCCATTTCAGTAAAATGGATTTGAAAGCAAAACCTATTCTGCCGCAGCTTTCGTGGCGGCACAGAAGCATTGAACGCTTCGAACACTATCTGTGAGCCTGGCCTGCTTTGACCATGGCATTAAGGCTCTCATATCACCAATAATTTTTTGGTAGAAGACTAAACCTGGATACCCATGAATTTTCACAGCTTATTACATTAACAAACTGAGCAGCTGGAGAATGTAAAATGAGTAAACCACAATGATCTCAAACATATTTCCAGACTGTCGAAAATTTTGCTGAAATCGGATGTTTTTTCAAGAGCTTGGCTACTCAAAGTGATGATACGAAATAGAAATATTTTTTAAATAATTTTTTTTTTTTATTTAGATATAATTTTCGAGTTTAAGCTGGGTTCGAACATTTTTTTGTTTTGAGGCTGTTAATACCTACAGTTATTATACATTTTGTGTGATGTGGATCGTTTGGTAAAACTCAGATTTTTGTTGTGCAAATCTTTGTTTTCTGCACCAGAACCATGGAATGTCCTATAATGGTTTAATTTTTCGTAACTATTTGGCCAAGTACTTCACTTATTCATTTCAAGAACTAACCTATTCGCCTCACTCATGCAGCTTAATCTGGCCTCTGGATATTCAATAAACTACTTGAACTCGTTAAGGAAATAAAGTTTAAAAGCAGCTGTGCGGAAATCGGAACGAAGAAGATATCGTTTTAAATTTTTTATATTATATTTTATTTTTGATATTTTTTTTTATATTTACATTTTTATATTTTCTAACATAAACAGATAGTAAAGAGTCAATCTTTATCATAGGATGTAGAATACAATTTAAGGTTAAGGCCTAGCTGCTAAAGGTCCAACCAGAAATAGCTTCTAAAATTTTTGTTGTAAACTAATTTTATATAATTAAATAAATAAAAAAAATCTTATTGGCAAGTTTTTACAATTAATTTGTTTCATACTTGGATTTCAAAGTGGCCAACTTTGTCAAAATTAAAAAAAAATTTCAACACATTTTCATTAAGATTTCGAATTTTTTAAACAGAACTTTTTGAAAACTTTCGAGTATGCAGTTTTATAGGTCGCTATATTGTGGTACAAGGTGGTGCAAAATTAATCACCCTATCGGAAGATTTATAAGTTTTACAAATTGCGTCGTACGTCACACATATTTGCCACTGGTGAAGAAAACAGCTGCCGCGTAGAAACAGAGAAATAATGCAGCGCGTAAAGGCCAAAATAAAAAGGTCCATCACTCAAAATCATATTTTATAAAATTTTCATTAGTAAAAATATTATACAATATAATATATTCAAAAACAAAATTGCATAATTTATTTGGCGCCTCCTTGTTTTTAGGAACAAATTCATGTATTGAAAAAAATAGTTTTTGTTTTTTATTACAAAAGTTATTCAAAAACAAAAGTGGATGATTCATTTGGCGCCACCTTGTATTTAGGAACAAATTCAGTATTGAAAAAAATAGTTTTTGTTTTTTATTACAAAAGTTATTCAAAAACAAAAGTGGATGATTAATTTGATGCCACCTTGTATTTAGGTATAAATTCATATATTGAAAAAAACTAAAAAAATTTTTTTATTTAGTACAAAAGTTATTCATAAATAAAATTGCATGACTTATTTAGTGCCACCTTGTATATAGGTATTGTATTGAAAAAAATACTTTTTGTTTCATTTAGTACAAAAGTTATTCAAAAACAAAAGTGGATGCATAATTTGATGCCACCTTGTATTACATGCAAAATAATATATTAAATTTTTTTTTTTTTTTAATTTTTATTTAGTACAAAAGTTATTCAAAAGCAAACTTGGATGATTTATTTGACGCCACTGTATATGAGTGGCGCAAAAATCGTGTTCATTTTTGACATTTTTTTTATGGCGATCTTATGCATTTCCTCCTTATACTCGGCATCCAGACACGCTAGCGAAAAAAATTTCCAAAAATGAACGCGATTTTTGAGCGGCTTCAAGCTTTTACTTTATAATGCAAGAATTTATGGGATATCTGTGTACCCCATTTTTTAATTCTATTAAATATTTTAAATAATTAAAATTTTGATGAGAATTCGCCGAATTTTTATGAAACTTGACAAAACTTGAAACTTGGTTTAAACTGATTTTTGTTATAGAATTAAATATATTTTTATAAAATAAAAATAAATAATTAAATTATTATGAAAAAAAATATGGTGAAATTTTATTAATACAAGGAGAAGTCCAAAATATACAAGACTGGCGTCATAAAAATGTTTTTGATGGCGGCATCTATTTAATGAGTTACTGCGTTGGAAGTTACATCCCTCGCTGACTTCCAATGAAAGCTTGGTGACATTCGGTTCAGTGGAAGCGAAGTTATTGCGTCTAAAGTGTCCGTATGTTTGTGCCATCGGTACAAAAATGAGTTTCGAACTGAGAGCTAATATCAAATTTTGTTTTAAAATCACTAAAACGTTTACCGAAACATTTGAATTGATGAAAAAAGTTTATGGCGTTGATTGTCTACCTCGTGCCAGAGTTCATTAGTGGTTTACACGTTTCAGAGATGGTTGTGAGGACATAGATGACAATGAATATACCAAAATCAGTAATCACCGAAAACTCCATCGAAGTTGTTCGTAAATTTATCAAATATGAACCGAAATCATCGTTGAAATGCATGGAATCGCAGTTGAATATCTCCAAAACATCGATTTATTGCATTTTAACGGATCATTTGGGCTTACGAAAGGTATGTGCACGTTCCATTCCGCACAACTTAACTGAAGACCAAAAAATGCTCAGAATTCAACATTTGAAAGACCGCATTAAAGAGGCGAGAAAAGATGAGAACTTCCTTTTCCACCTTGTAACTGGTGATGAAACATGGTGTTTTCAACATGAAGCTAAAACTAAGCGTCAAAGTGCCGAACGGGATACCCTAGACGAGCCATCACCAAAAAATTGCATTTGGTGAAGTCAAAAATCAAGTCGATGCTCATTTCTTCTTACGATTCCAAGGGAATTGTCCACAAGGAGCTCATGCCAATGGGCCAAACCGTCAATGCAATTTTCAAACTTGGCATTTTGAAGCGTTTGTTGCATCGGATTCGTCGAATTCGGCCTGAATTCCGCAAAGGAGGAAGCTGGCGCTAATTGCATGATAATGCATGGATCACATCGATCTACTCTTGTGACTGATTTTTTTACTATAAATCGCATTTTAACCATCAATCACTCACCGTATTCGCCTGATGTGGCTCCCTGTTACTTCTACCTATTCGGAAATTTGTATTTGGCCATGAAAGGTAAATGTTTCGCGTACGTAGAGGCCATCCAAAAGGCTTGTACCGACATCCTAAAGGACATTCCAAGTCAATGACCTGAAACACGCTTTCGATCGCGCAAAACAGTGTTCGAGGCCAGAGGGGACTGTTTTGAATAAATAAACTCGAAGTTATCAGAACAAAGCTCCTGTCGTTTCTATTTTAGCTCAGTCTTGTTTATTTTGGACTTGACTTTGTATGTGGGGGACCTTATCACTATGCGCCTCACTTTAGCATCGTGCGATTTCTAGCTTCAATAAACTGCGTGAATTAGCGGATGTTTAGGAAAGAGAGTTAAACCCTGTTTGGGAGAAATGAGAATGAAATAAGTTTCTTTTTTACACTTCAATTTTTTTATATTTATTTATATGTTGCATATCGTAAAAAAAGTCACAGTAATGCAGACATATAAATTTGTATACTACTTGAGTAGCAACTCCGCCAACTCCACTCGCCTCCATTCCCTTTTGTTTTCCAGGCCGTTCAAAGTCTCAAATTTCAGTGATACTTTTCAGGCTCACGTCTACTACTCCATACTACCTGGTGCATCATTATCACGCCACTAGTTGTGGCAACACAATTAAACTTCACACACTTTCAAGTAGCAGACCAGCCAACCGGTCATCAGCCGGCCGGTTGCAAGCCTCCCGTTCGGTGGACAAGTAAACAAACTTATTGCCGAACAATACAAGTTCTACCCAACGCTAAAGACGGAGACGCGCTTCAAAACAGATACTTTCAAGTCTTCTAGCGATTTACTGCATTGTCTTGCATTTCTTTTATTATTAGTTATTATTATTTCTTTTTTTCCTTTTTTGCTGTTTACATTGTCTGGCAACTGCTGCTATGGCTACGATGATGATGATGAGGATGAGGATGATGAAGCAGCCGCGAAAGGGCGATCTGAAGCGAAAGCATGGAGGGAAGCATCGTAACTTAGCGGACGCAAGCTGATATTATGATGACACTCACCGCTGGCTGTGGTGCTCGGTGAAATGTGTATGTTTGGCGCAATTTAATTACATTGCCAACAACAGGTTTTCTCAAGCTTCATTTGCTGTTGTTCGACAGTCGCCTACTTGTCGCACCTTAAGCACACATTTTGATCCAGAAACTACTTTTATTAAATGAAATGTTGTGAAGGCGCATGCGGACAACAGCCAGCGTTCAAGCAAGTTTGGTGTCTTTTACGTGCGTGTAACAAAGTGCCTGCCTTTATTGTTTATTCTGTGTTAGTAGATCGTCTAAATGGCATTTAGCTTGGCTTTGGCTTGCGCAACTCTCCTAGCTGACATGCATCCTGACTGTCGCAAAATGTGTTGATGATTCATAATTTTGCTCACTTGTGCAGTGTTGTTGCTTCCATATGCGGGTTGTTTATTGCTGATGTTATAACTAAGCGTTTAATATGTTCCAGCCACTTTAATACCATTTATTATGTACTAGGGTGGGTTAAAAAGTATTCGGTCCAAGTAAGAAAATATATCTCTAGTGTTGGATAATTTCTTTTTTGTTTTGTTAACTCTACAAAGCAATCAAATTCCCAGGAATTTGCGAAATTTCAATAAATTCAAGCGAGTTTTAAATCTTCTGCCTACATTTTCGCGTTGTTTATTTATCGTATATTGGGTATGGGAATAAATTTCCGCCCTCGTAAAAGAGGTATCGCTGCTGTTACTATTATTGTGTTCGCTCTAATAGTATACTGGTGATTTGAAGGTGTACCCTATAATCAAAAAGTACCGGGAATGTTTAATTTAAACGAACCGCGCGTGTGGGAACCGATTCATATTTTTTTTTTATGTTGGTAGAACTGTAGGACACACACCTGTTACTTTTTAGCGCCATCGGATTATTAGTGTCTGCTTGGCCGGCCGGATACGTGGGCAAATAATTCTAGGATTTTGCATGATGATAACGCGCCATCGCACCGATCGCAAAAAAATTATTTAAAAAAATAAATTTAATTTTACCCAAAAAGATTACGCGCTCCCACATATGTAAGCTGACTATTACTTAACTCACCCTTCTACACACAATTTGTAAATTTTTCGATATAA
The DNA here is from genome assembly GCF_028408465.1 of Anastrepha ludens. NCBI lineage: Eukaryota > Metazoa > Arthropoda > Insecta > Diptera > Tephritidae > Anastrepha > Anastrepha ludens. The sequence goes on from NC_071500.1 coordinate 93,943,251, forward strand.
ATTTTTTCTACATTTCATAAGCACCTTCCATGATTGTACATCATTTGGCAAGTAAATTTAATCTTTCAAAATATCATTACAGCGAGGCTGTTATGCGCGTCTGTTATTAATCCAGTATTTGCTGTTGTCATCTCTATAAACTAGGCGCTCTCATGCAAATGCACTTACATCTGTACTCGTACATATGAATTTTTATTGGCAACTGCTGATAAGAAGAGTTATTACCAGTAGCGGCTTAACAGCTTTGAATGGGAGAATTAACAGACATAAAAAATTGTTGTTTAATATAATATTTATGGATGTATGCGTTGAATAGATTTCATGTTGTTCGCAATCTTAGAATGTTTATGGGTTAATGACTGTTTTGTTTTTTAATTACGGCAGTTTACAAAAAAAACACATTTGTAGATTTCATTAAGGTATTGGAATAAACGAGAAGACTTTTATTTTCATTAGTAAAGGCGGTTAACCAAAAAGCAAAAGTTCTCATAATCGAGGTCGTGCAGGCCGAACGCTTCGAAGTTTTAAAACGTGTTTTGTAATAGAATGTAAATGTGTTTAATGTTGAAAGAAAGATTTTAAAGTATGAAACAGCATTTTGATTCACTGAAACACACAAAAAATGTAATTCGATCCGTCAATTCATTATTTGTTTACAAACAATGTGGAATTGGTGCCAACGTAAACTGGTGTAAAATTATGTAAGAATTATTGGAATAATTAAATTTATGCCCGAATTCTGTATGCAGTCTCAAGTCACTATTTGAGACTTTTCGTGGTGAAATTTGATTTTGAGACTAGTTGCGATTCAGTAAGCAATCTCACGTCACTAGTCTCAAAAAAACTAATTAGTGATCTACTTCTGAGCAGCTCACAAAACGAAAAGTATGGAAGAGGAATTAATTATTTTACATATATTGCAAAAAAAGCGCGAAAATGAAGCGAAGTAATATGTTTTGGGTAAAAATTTCTTAAGAATACGAATAATTGTGTATTTATTGACGTTTTAGAAATATGCGTAGACGGATTCCGGCAAGTTTACGCATCACGGAAGAAAACTCCTTCTGGAAGAAGACGTTTTCGGGAGGTTTTTTAGATTCCCGAAATCCTTCTGCTGGGAACTTATTCAAGATCTCAAACCACTTGACAAGTTTGAGCGGCATTCCCAGCTCGTTCATTTCAACGGAATGTATATAGAGATGCAATTCAACATTTATCGATTATTAATTTTGTTTGTCTCAATTGAATTGTTGATAAACCGATTCAGGTAAAAGGTTTATAAAACAGAAATTAAAAACGTTATTTTGTATGCGCTTAGTATCATTCATATTCTTTATGTTTTTGATGAAGAATTTCGCTTGATAAATGAGTTTAAAAAATTCCATTACATATGGAATCGATAAGTGAATTTTTGCTCAACTTTTTGAATATCTCTAGCCGATACGTGCCATCAGCTGACTGTCTCTATTTATTTTCACCATGATATTTGGTGAAATTCTTGTGACTTTCCCTTACTGATAGCAAAATCGTCTCAAGTCACAAAAAGAGTCACTAATTTATAATCTCAATTTTAGTGACTTGAGATGAGCTTCGCTTACAGAATTCGGGCATTAACTTCATTCTACTGTAAAAGCTTGATATTTTTCAAATTAAGAGGTTAGGTGAGTGTAGAAATTGGAAGAAAATGAAATATATTAGAAAATGCGCTATTATTTTAAAAATAACAAACTCAGAGTATTACGCTGGCAAAAATTTAAAAATACTGCAATTTTGAGCTAATAGTTTTTTTTTAATTTTTTCGATGAAAACTTCTCTAAATGCATATGAAATTTTTGCGGGAGTACATTTTATGCCTATTAACAGTATGTAATTTTTGTTAGCAGATTATGGAACAGTAACAACAGGCATTGCATTCTCTGGTAACAGTAGCTGTAACAGCCGCTTCTGTGTCTGGCAACAGCGCAAAAAACTAACAAGTATAGTATATCCCCAAGGCGAATTGAGTATCTATTCTATTCTTCGTATATCCCTTTATGAATTGATGGAAGGGGACTTCTCTTTTGTATATGTATTTTGTTTTTGCAATTTGGTAGTTTGATTGTCTCAATTTCAATGCGAATGTAAAGAAACAAATCAGACAACAACAAAGAGGCAGGGCACTTTCATGATTCAATTATTAGAGGTTTGCTCACTTGTGACATTAGAATTCTGACACTCCCTTACAAAAGGTCGCATTTAAAAAGGGCGAAGAAAATGGAAAAATTAAATACCTTTTTGGTAAAAATTACTTTAATTATAAATAAATATAGTCCTAGAATTATATTTTATGAATTCATTTTTCAACTCAAAACTGATCACGAAGTTTCGCGAATATAACGCTATTGTGTTGCCTAAGCATTATGACCCTAATGAATACTTCATAGAAGAAATAATTAGATTTATCATGAATTTAGTTGACTAAAAACAAAGTTTCAACATACTCATGCTTTATTTTACTATGCTTTGTCCACTCAAGTCTTAGTTTGGGTTATGACCCTAAGATTTAGCGGGAGGTCAAGGTATTATTCTTACCAAAAGGAGGCAATAAGCTTCCTGAATCTCCCATCGCCATTGCTCTCGTCTATCCCAGCTGACGATTTGGTACAAACACTTAACAAAGTATAAAGCGATAGGGTATGCAGACGACATTTCTGTAATAATTAAAGGCAGCCACGAAAGTACCATAAAGGACTTAATGCAGGATACCTTAAATATAACCTGGGAGTGGTGTAGAGGGGATTATTAATCAACCCTTCCAAAACCACTATTATCCCATTTACCAGGATAAGGGTTCTAAATATATCCACCCAGGGAATAAATGGAATAGGGGTACCTCTAAAGGAATAGGTTAAATATTTAGGAACTGTTTTGGATGAAAAACTCACTTGGGAGGCCCACCTCAACCCAGTAATAAAAAAGTCAACGAAAAACCTTTGGACAACAAAGCAACTCTTGGGTAAATCCTGGGATCTGAATCCTAAAATGACCTTCTGGATCTACATCCAAATGGTAAGACCTATTGTACTATATGGGGCTTTGGTATGATGGGTTAACACAAATCAGATTGTCAAAATGTCTATCTTTCACGTTCATTGCCCCATCAATGATATCCTGATTTAATGGATGTACCCCATATCGTGGTCTTGGTCTTGAACGTACCGAGCAAATTCTTGCTCATATGCACATTCTTCTGAAAGCGAAATGTTTCTAGAGTTAGCAACCCAGTGTCTTGCTAAGGGAGCCGATTTGTCAAGAGGAAACGAGTAAGCTGCTTACTGCGCAAGCCTTTTATTATTAAATCATGGGGCACTTTGATATTCAAAGCAGGAAATCGAACAGAAAAATATATTAGCTCAGCTAACGTAAAGCTTAATATTATTGTGAAATTATTTGGCAAAAGTCTTAGAATATAACATATATGTATTAAAATTCCGGTGGAAAATCAAAACTTCTTTCGGTGAGGCACACCAACATTCTTCTTCTTCTTCTTGATTGGCGCGATAACCGTTTACGCCATTTGGCCGAGTTTAACAAAGAGCGCCAGTCGTTTCTTTCTCGTGCTAGCCGGCGCCAGTTGGAAACACCAAGTGAAACCAAGTCCTTCTGCGCACAGTAGGCCTTCCTCCTCATCTCCTACCACCAGCTATGTAGTACCGCATCGAATAATTTCACAGCCGGCACCCTAACATTCCTACATTAAAATTGTGTTATCAAAAATGAAAAAAATTGCAAAGCATATCTTTGAAAAATGTTCAAATGCTGTCAGACATTTTTACTATGAAAATTTGCTTGCATGGAATTTTTGATTTTGGAGATATGCCATATCTTCATTTCAGGCTACTCTGACATCAGTTTTGATTTCTATTCCTATCCAACTTGATGTACATAATAATTATTTATTCCACCCCATCTTAAGCCTGTAAATCTCTCGTGCATAAAAGAGCCGCTTTACATGAAAGGGCCTATGTGATCTAGCTCCTTTTACTACTACAGAAATTTATTGAAATATAAATTAAAAAATATATATCAAAAATAAGTGAAAATAGGTTCATATTTTTTTTTTTTGAATTCTATATGGTATATTTTAAAAATTAAATCTCTCATCTAGTACAATTCATTAACTTACCATTTTGTGCTGCATTCAAACACTTAGCCGCCATTTCTTCACTCAACTCTTCTGCCGGATTCTCCTTGCCATCAACACCACCCCCATTCAAGTCCATCATCGCCAACTCCATTGGCAACGACATTTGCTGCAGCATTTCATTGACGCTCACACCCGAAGTCATCGAAAAGGAGTAGATGCTGTCATTAGGCAAACCGCCCACATTGTCATTGCCCAGCTCTATGACATTCCCTGCACCATCACCTCCACCAACTATGCCACCATAAATCGAGCTTGTCTGCGAATCAAAACTACGATTCTGTTCACGCCTTTTCTCCGGCGTAGCATAGAGCGCCTCCACCTTATCCGACATAGCTCCCCCTTTTGACTTCTGCTTAGTTGGCGTCGACGTACTCATATAGGCAGGTGGTGGTGCCGAGCATTCACTATCGAATGAACTATTCAAAGCGCCATAACACGAAGTGGTCATTATATCGGGTTGTTTATAAATATGTGACATCTGCACCACATGCACCGGATCCGAAGTGGTACTTTGCCAATACTCTTCGCTATTTTGACTAGTATAGCTCACATCGAGCGTAGTATCTGCCGCGGCGGTTTTGCTCACACTCAATTCATCAAAATATTCTAAATCGTAGAGGCGCGTCTCATCGATCATAGCTATACCATCATCGTCCATACCTTGCAGTAGCATAGAATTCATAGTTGTAGAATTCGTGGAGTCATCAGGATCGACCACCAATTGCTTGAAACACTCATCCACATTTTTCAGCATTTCAAGCGCTTGTGGCACCGAGGTGGAGTGCAGCGAATCAGAATCATTCTCCTCAATACAGGAAAGATGGCGCGTACGAAAGCCATAGATTATACCCGTTTGTATTGGTATAGCATTGCTGGATGGTTGTAAGTTGGCTGATTGTTGGGTGTTAAATTGTTGTTGCGTTGGACGTTGGGGTTGCGGCTGTTGAGTGGCATATTGCAATTCATTGTAAATGTGATAGGGGGCATCAAACTCACAGGACTGACTCATTAAATCTGACGTAAAGGAGGTGTTCAGTTCGTTGTGGTCCAGGCAATCGCTACCAGAATTACTGGCAGGTTGATTGTCGATTATGGTGAACATAGCGAGATGAGTTGAGGAACTGGAAAAACAAAAATTGTAATGGAAAATTAGAAGTCGAATAGATGGGTTTGGGAATAGCTGATAAATTTAAAAACATATAGTATGTGGTTATTTCGATTCCGTTCACACAATTTAAAAAAAAAAATTTATGCAGGCCTTAGTTTAGCACTTTTGTCTGATTTTTTGAAGAAATTATTGTAATTTTAAAAACTTATTTTATTTATAAAAAACTCGATTTTTGGAGTTACCTTCAAATCGATCTAGCTACGTAAACTCTTAATACTATTCCAAAATATATAATACAGGGTCCGGCATTCGAATAGTAACCAACTCCAGACCGCTCGCGCAGCTGATGCATGGGCATCAACAAGTCAGACTTGAGAAAACAAAGAAGTTGCTGGCCGAAAACGGTAAATTTCTGAACATTGTGTTTTCAGACGAGAAAATTTTTCAGATTGGGCAATTCGTAAACTCACAAAACGATAGGGTTGGCCTTTGGCCTTTCATACGAGAATGTGAGTTTTCGATTGGCCACCAGGAGACAGCACCCGCCACAGATAATGATTTGGGCGCTCTCCAATCGTTTTCATCAAGACTGGCGTCAAGGTAAATACGACATATTATCGGGAAAGTATTCTGGAGGTTGCTTTAAAGGCGTGAGCAGACAAACATTTTGATGGCCTACCATGGATGTTTCAATAGGATTCGGCACCGTCTCACAAAGCTCGAATGAACCAAGAATGGCTAAATAAGAATGTTCCGAACTTCATAACGTCCACACAATGGCTCTCAAATTCATCAGATGCGAATCCGATGGATTATTCTCTTTGGGCAATTTTGGACAGCAACGTCCGAACTAAAAGATTCACCAGTCTCGAGGCGCTGAGAAAAGCCATTGTCCGCAAGTGGGCCAAATATTTGAAAAGTTTTCAGGTGTTGCCCTTCTCCTCCTGCCTTCCCTTGAAAATTTGCTTGTACGCGTTTTAATTTAGAAATATTTTAATTTTGATATATCTCCACTTCTGGCAACACGGGCATCAGTTTTGATTATCAAGTACTGAATTAGAATTCTCTCAGCACTGAACAGTTAAATACTCATCTGGCGATCAGCGTCTTGCAGTGCCTGTTTCGCACAATTTTACCGTTCTTACAGAAAATGTTATGCTAACAGTGTTGGCCATATTCACTAATGTAAATTTGTTTAGAGAGTACTTGCAGACGTAGCCAGAACTAAAAATTATTTTAGTTTTGTTTGGAAAAATTTTTGTACAGAAAAATGATTTTACTTTATTTTTGGTCAGTTGCATACCTTATGAATTGAATGAAATTTGAAAATAGCAAAAGGTAAAAAAATCAACCAGAAAATCTGAAAATTACAGATCACCCACTTTACATAAGAATAGCTCCGAAGGCCTTCTTTTTTGGGTAAACCTCAAAAGTAGACATTAATTATTATAATCAGCTGTTGGATTTGTGAAATCGCCTGATATTTTTCAATTTAAGTGGTTAGGTCACTGTAGAAATTCTAAAAAGGAAAATTAGGATTAAGCTGGGCAAAATGTCTAAATAACGCAATTTTTATTGATTTTTCCGCAAAACTAAAAACTCAGAGGATTAAGCTGGGAAAATACTCCAATTTTGAGCGATTTTTTCTCGAAACTAAATTTTTTCAAGTCGCCCAAAACAAATATTTTCGATATATGGTACTCCATATTTTTATTTTTACGAAAAAATTTCGAAAATTTCGAACTTTTTTCAGGTGAAAACTTTTTTGAACTCATATGAAATGTTTACAGGCAGTAAATTCATGTCTTCGTTAACAGTATGTAATTCTTGTTAGCAGAAAATGTAGCAATAACAGTAGCCGAAGCAGCAGCTTCTCTGACCAGCAACAAAATGAACGAACAGAACCGACAGATACATGTAGTGTATCCCATGGCGAATCCACACAACACCAACAGCATATATGTACATGTATTTTATTTTTGCAATTCGGCACTTTAATTGTCCAAATATCAATGAGAGTGTAAGCTAGCAAATAAGCAATAATAACTGTTCAGTGGAAATAAAAAAAACTTCATAAGCTTTAAAAAAATTCCGACATCTTAAGCTCTGGCTCAGATTTAGCAGGCCCAGAGTAGACAATGACCCTCCTAAACTTTTCACTTCAAAATACTGTTTTCAACGCAATGAACTTGTTTTTATTAGATCAATTGAAATCTTGCCTGAAACCCCTTTTAAGACACTAAAAATTATTTATTGATTCATCACAAACCGACATAGCGGATTAGTTTTTAATCTGTACAGTTTTACGGGAAATTAATGTGAAACTTTGAGTGACAGCGGCAAAAATAGTGAATAAATATGAGTTCAATGAACCCCCGCACCCAAGGTAGTGTTTTTCACACTGTAATTTACATACATACAGAGACATTTCATTATTAACTAAGCCTTTGCGCTATACCAACTTTGCATTTTTGCATTTCTCAAGTCATTCATATTGATAAAAGTGTCTTGCGATGGGGGGTCCTTGCACTCGTCTTATGTGTAATTAAAAATATATTTTCGCTGTGCTGCAATATTTAAGCTACAAATTTTCTATACTCAAGATTTTAAGTGCTAAACAAATACAACTACACAACAAATACCTTTTCTACATAAATCTCCAAGTTCACACCAACTTAAAGATAAATAAAATTTAACAAATAGTAACTACATATAATACACATGTATGTGTATACATTCATGCATACGAGTATAACATTAAGCACAATCGCCGATTGAGGGTAGAAAGTTGAGGAGACAATACTTGTGCGGTGCAGTCAAATGAAGGAGTGCACATTAAAATTCTATAACTTGCATACATACATACATACATATGTACATAGCTCCCCCAATGCGAGAGTGCTGCTACTAACGGCAGGCAGTAATAACAACAACACCTACATAACAATTCCCCTTGCATAGCACACGTTAAGGCGATCGCTTATCCAGCGTAATGAAACAAGCATTTCTATGACGGAAGTTTTCCTTTTCAAACGACAACAAGCAATAAGCTATACGCGCAGCTGCTTACTTCTGAGGAAGTAGCATCAAATGTATAAGTACACTCGTAATTCTAACCCCCTGCAACGCAGCGACGTCGCAGCTCAAACGGATGCTGAAATTGAAAGCAGCGCTGCAAACGTTCGCATTGTAGAAGGTGCATCAAGCGCACAGTTCTTCATTATAAGTACATACACACATACATATGTACGTAAGTATGTATGTTTGTAGCTTTGCCTGTGACTTGCAAGTTGCTGTCATTTTTCTAGGAGCGCACGCGTGTCGTTACACTACTCCACTTACAGCTTCTTCCAGCAATGTCATTGCACTATTGTAGTGACAGCAGCGTTTAGTTGCTGTCGCGCACCCTCTTACCCACCCTCAGTAGGTACGGCACCAGCTAGTGTACTCCTATGTAGATACGCGTTTGCGCATGTTTACAGCGCACGCCCATAGTTGCATTCTAACGCTCCCAATGTCTATGGCCCTGATGCGGCAGTGATGCTCCTTCCTTTGCGCTTGATATATTTTTAGAGATTGTTGCTGCTGCGCTGGTTGTCGCTCCTCGGTGTTGTCTTATGCGGTGTAACTGCCAATGTTGCAGAGCTGCTGGAATTACACACTGCTTATAGTCGTATATTCGAGCTGCGGCATTTGAAGATTTTTGTATGGCACACACGCGAATGTTATAAATAAACAACGGCAAAATGTTTATAGAGAAAATACTGGCTAACAGGCACGCTCCCTCGAAAATAACCGACAAATACTGCAATTGAATGGGAAAACTATTTGTACACTGAGAGAAAATCTATAATAGAAGTATTAGAAAGTAATAAACCAAGGTACTCAGATAGTCATGCGCAGACTATTACACTAGGCAACGAAATCAAAACACTACGAAACTTAATATGAAAAAATGTTTAATGGTAAAATTTTGTACCTGGAATTTTTTAAAATTGGTTTGATTTGATTTTTAGGTATATCAAAATTTGAGTACATACATACATACTTATATACCTGCATAGAGGCGTAGCCTGAGACGAGCTATAGAGGGGTGTATGTTTATCATTTCAGAACTAAAATCGTGCAGAATAGTAAAATATAAAATAGCGAAGCGCAGAAAAAGCCAGTTATATAAAAGTAAATAATTAAATAAAGATAAGCGATTTTTATGCGCCAACACTTATAAAACCTAAAGTTTGGGTTTCGGAAACCCGTAATCTTTAAGGACAAATTTGGCGTATGGAGCGGATGGTAAGGCGGAAGTCGAAGAGTTGCAAATCAAAAACCTCACATCCACTGTAAAACATAAAAGATTCTGTCATGGCTTGGGGTTGTCAACTCCGAGAGTCGGAAAACTAGTTTTTATAGATGACATGCTGGACAAACATCTTTATTTGCTCCAAGAAAAGTTACATGCCAGTGCAAAAAAGATGGGTATTTGTTCCCAAATTGTTCCCAAAAATGTTCCCAAATTTTTTAAAAACTATATTTTATTCTAAAAAATAAAAAAAGATAAAAATTGTATAAAAATGTTTAAAAGCATCGAAAATATTGCCTTTAAAAACTCCATAGCAAAATTTTCAGCATTGAAAAGGTCTCTAGATTATAAAATTAAAAAAAAAAATGTTTAACTAAAAACCGACTCCGAACGGCAAATATGGTATTTTTATGAGGAGCTTTTTCATAGCAGAAATACAGTCGGATATTTGCCATTGCCTGCCAGGGTATTTTTTATTATTATTATTATTCTACTCCATCTTACAAATAAACAAATTCTCAGAAAAATGTAAAATCATTTCCAACCATTTGGATCCCTTGACATGGAACGCTCATTGGTAAAGTAGGCTTCGAATATTGTGGCTATCACTTTCTGGGACAACGAGGAAATTTTATTACGTGACCTCGGTAATCTAGTGTATGTGCGCTAGCCTGCCATCCCAAAAACGTATGCTTTTCATCCGTACTCCTGCACAATAGTCAGCGCATTATTTGCAAAACAAACAGTTACACATTGGATCAGTGGCGCCAGAGGAAGCGGGCAACCGCGCTAAAAACGCAGACACACCAAATTTAGCGAAGTCCTCAACCATCTGCGCGATCCTTCTGGCAGAAAAATGTGAAACACAGATGGCACTCCTAGCAGAAAGAAGGCGTTGCTCCTAAGCAATGGACTGGTAGCGGCAGATTTTTGGACCTTTGCACGTTAGCAACGGCGAATATCGCAGGTGATGGAACGATGAGCTGTATGAGCTTTACGACGACATAGACATAGCGCAGCGAATAAAGTTCCAGCGGCTACGTTGGCTGGGTCTTATCGTCCGAATGGATACAAACGCTCCGGCTCTGACAGTATTCGATGCGGTACTACCTGGTGGTAGCAAAGAAAGAGGAAAGCCTCCTCTGCGTAGGAAAAATCAGGTGCAGAAGGACTTGGCTTCACCTGGTGTTTCCAACTGGTGCCGGTTAGCACGAGAAAGAAACGACTGGTGCGCTTTGTTAAGCTCGGCCAAAATCGCGTAAGCGGTTATCGCGTCAATTAAGAAGAAGAAGAGAAGCGGCAGTCTAATCCTATCCCGTCAGAAATCAAAATAGATTAATGAAACGAACGCAAGACTGAGTCTTGTCGAGTCCCTATGCTCCCGAGGGAAGTGAATAAGAAAAAAAAGCTCGCCCAAAAGGGCACAATAAACGGCTAGTTGTACGCTAATTTTTTGAGTTACGCCCGGAATCACGGAATACTGTTTCTATAAGACAACAGTATCCGTTCATGGAACTCGGGTTGCGAGGAATGCCTTAAAAGCTACGGGGCTCACAGTTTATTGAGTTCCTTAAGGAAGTGTATGACAAGCGTTAGAATCCTTCATCTCAAGGTCTGCAATGCAGTCTCTAGTGTTTATCTGTTGTTACATTGTTGCATTGTCTGTCGTATCATCGATTGTCCAGATCTTCAGGATCAGAAAAGCTCCCGTATTCTAAAAAGGGTTTTGCGTTTCCCCTTTCCGTTGCATTTTAAAATTTTTAAATCAAATTATTTAAATTACGCAGCCATTACTAGGACTCATAATTAATTTAACAAAGTTCTTAATAAATAAATAAAAGTTCTCGATCTTGATTTCGCCCTTCCTAGATCTTTATTTTTCTCTAAGCTGAAATCAAACTACTTTTAAGTTATATATTCAAGTATTATCTTTAAGCCATTTTGTACCTTTAATCTGTACGATTTTGTCACTAAAGAGTTTATAAAAGAAATGAAAATATGAAATATGGAAATAAATAATGTCGAGAAGTGGCAGAGAAGGTGTTTTGTAGTCCCTTTCGCTCCACAAGGTGGCAACTTTTACATAAGTCGGTTCCAAGGAACGCCCAATCTGGTAAAGCAATCAAGCAAGGTCCAGTATTATTATTATTGATTGGCTGTTTGTGCACTGCGACCTGAAGAGATCTATTGAGCAGCCAAGTAGCCTACTCAAACAGTTTTAGGCTGTTAATAAGTACTAAAACTGCTGTAGGCTTGATATCTACCAGGAGGTTTGGATCTATAGCCCATTTCCCAGGTAATTTAGTCTGCGTCGTGCCACTGCTGGCAGTCGCATAGGATATGTTCTGCTGTTTCTTGTGCCTCTTTGCAGAGTCTACAGGAGTCGTTTTCTATCGTACCTATCTTTTTCATGTGATAATTAAGTTTACAGTGTCCTGTTGGTAGTTCAGTGTAAAATTTTATAGTCCAGTAAAAACTATGGTTTTTAGACCAATGTTCTGCCTACTGTAAGTAAAGATTTTATGCTTCGACCAAAGCTGCCGAGCAAATAGGGAGATGGGCTCCCACACACTACGTTAACTCCGAAATCTTTTCGTTAGTTAGCTGACTTGTATCCCCTATACCTGGTGTGCCCCTAATGTCAGTATTTGGAAGGGGACTACAACAAAGAGTCAGCACGTGAGTTTTACAGTTGCGTTCTATGGGGCTATAACTAAGAATCATTGGAATGTGCGCAGTTTCAGGCATCTCAGCAATCTCATCACTTTCGAAAGGAAGGAAGTTTTTTTTTCAAGGATTTGATAACCGCCTAGCTGTCAATGAAAAGATTATATTTTATAACTCAGAATTATCAATCAAATAACCAGCAGATCAGCGTTATTATCTGCAGCATCAACGTCCGATTACGTTTTCGAGTATTTGAGATTGTACTACCAGCTCTACTAAAATATTATAAAAAGAAATATAATAAAAATTTAAAATATTCATTTATTTATTCATTAAATAATCTAAAAATTCAGTGGTTCTTGCAGACTATAATTAAAAGATGAATGCTAAAATATGCAATTGAAAATAAATTAAACCTATAATTTACTTATTTCGTTTTAATGCAGACAATGTGACATTTCCCAAAGTTTACAAAGAAATAGTTTAATGATTACTAAGAAACTAGTTAAACAATTCATTTAGTAATACTTTGAAGTGGTACTTTGAGGAAGAATTTGATTTGAAAACATATTAAGTTCACTCAAAGTGCTAGAAATCGGAACATAATTTGTTCTAACCATCCCTAACCAGAAAATATCATGATTTTGTAAGCTTCTCTGAGAAATATTAAAACTAATTTTCTCGAGTTGCGATGGGATGTGAATCGACCCACTTATCAAATCGAAAACGACAGTCAGGAAAGGAATAGTGGCCACATACCATGTGGGCCACTCCCTGTGTGTTTTAAGGCCTGAGCAGATCTTAAGATGGCACCACCCGTTGCACTTATGGCACCTAACCGAGAATACTTTTGGTCCAGGGTTGGGCTCGATACCAGCCCTGAAGAGAAGTATTTGGAGCATAAATGCTGCGTAGGATTGCTCCTGTGACGATAGATTGGGAGTGAGGTACGGTACACTAGGCGGGGCTAGTTTACTGGGGCGGCAGCCCTTGGTCGGGAAAAACCGAGTCATTCCGGTAACGTAGAACCGGCTGTCATGCGAATGAAGAGAATAGTCCTTTTAGATTAATGAGCAAGCACCGATTTTTATAGGATGGAATTGGATCAATGAGAAGCAAAAACAAAGACTTTCTGGACACGATCAAGCCTACTAATATGGCAATACCACACAAGATAAATAATTTCACCTCGATTGGAAAATCTAGAGCCACGAATGCGGTAAGAAGTTGGTATAAGAGCACACTATCCATGGCAGTTGGTTCTACATTACCGGAACGACCCGTATTTTTGTCAGGCTACGGAATGTCACGTCAGCAGAAATCGTAAAAAATTGATGGGGAATATTTACATATGTTGTTATAACAACAAATTCTTATTAATACAGGGTGGCTGATGAATTTCGCTACATTAAGAAACTCAAATAACTTTTTTTTAGTGTATGTAATTCATTTATTTTTTTTTCAAGTTGAAGGTCATTAAATTTTATTAAATGCAGCTTAACTAGTTTTAAAAATAATTGAATTTAAATGCCCCCCATGCTCGTTGACACAGGTGCGGCATCTTAGTAAAAAGTTGTTCATTGCTGCTTTGAGAGTTGCGACAGGAATAGCCGCAATTGTTGCCCGAATGGATTGTTTTAATATAGTTCATCCAAATTTGTTGGTTTTGTTTTATAAACTTCTTGTTTACATAAACCCCACAAGAAAAAGTCAGGTGCAGTAAGGTCAGGCGACCTGGGGGGCCAACGAAATTCGGAGTTTCTTGAAATCAGTTTATTGGGAAATTTTCGTCGCAACTCTGTCATAACAGTCTGGGCTATGTGAGACGTTGCCCCATCTTGTTGAAACCACACAGAGTTGAAAGGAATTCTCTTTCGGCGTAGTTCTCCAGTAACCGTAACGGTGTGACCATTTTCTTCAAAAAAATAAGGCGCGACAATACAGCGTGAAGAAACCGCACACCACACTGTCACGCGAAGAGGATGCAATTCCGTCTCGTGTAGTATCTGTGGGTTAGAAGTACTCCATATTCGACAATTTTGTTTGTTCACATTGCCGTTTAAATCGAAATGGGCCTCATCAGACATGAAAAGGCAGTTTAACATGTTTTGGTCTTCTTCCACCATTTGCAGGATCTTCTGGCAAAATTCCAAGCGAATCGGCAAGTCTGCTGCATTCAGTTTGTTAACCATTTGAATTTTGTAGGGAAATAAGTCTAAATCTTTGTGCATTATTGTTTGCAAAGACTGTCGGCTGACACCAAGTTGAGCAGATAAGCTTCTTGTTGAAACCCTTGGATTGCTTTGTATAGCTGCAGCTACAGCAGCGATCGTTTCCTCCGTCCGAACTGGTGGGTTTCGATGATAAGGCGAAGGCCTATTGCGACTGTTCCTTGCTCAGCAAAATTATTCACCAGTCTCATTATGGTCCATCTGCTCGGGGAATCGCCGCCAAACATCCGCCTGTACTCTCTCTGTACCAAAACTACGGACTCCAGTGCGTGATAGCGGCGGACTATCCAAATTCTTGTTTGCGTGCCCCAGTTATCCATTTTAATAAATTTTAAAGATCAATCTGCAAATTAAAACAAAAATGGAACAGATATTTTAAAAAGAAAAAAAGTTATTCAATTTTTTTTTGGTAGCGGCTTTCATCAGCCACCCTGTATATGGCAAAACCAACTACACAAACAGAGCATCGTTCAAAATATTTTTATTTTAGAACCTTGCTAACATTTTTTTATAAAATTATTTGGTTAAATAAACCTATTCACCTATTCGTTGAAAACTCTAACAGGTTTGTTAGGCTCGTTCTGGAGACCCCGAAAAAAACTTAGTACCGTAACCAAACAATCATATTTTCTCTCAGTGCATTTAATTTTCCAGTTGCAAAATAAACAACAAACACATACCCATTAACGCACACAAAAGAAAATAAACTGAAATTTCTGCGTCAACTCTCCCAGCCCCGCCAGCATTTCCCCTGCAGGAAAATGCCTCTACGCTGAGACAAGCGCAGCCACCGCAACACTCGTCGTGCTATGTGGCCGTCAGCCAGAGGGAATTGGAGTTGCCGAAAATAGAGCGGCGCGTGCAAAGATAGGCAACCGTTGAGTGATAGCGACGCTCGGCAGCTAGCCAGACGGGGCCAACATACCAACAACAACGCCAGCAGCAACAGTGCTAGTTGAAGATGCAACGACACACAGGACCCCAACGAACAATGCAAACAACAATAAAAGCAACAACAAAACACTGACATCGCGCATTGAACTACTTTCGATTTGATGCTGTTGATGGCATTTTTTTCTCTTGTGTTTCAGTTTTTTTTTATTTTTTGTTGCATTTTTTGTCATTGTTATGCATTTTTTCTTGTTGTTACTTTTGGTAGATGATGGCGGCAGTGGCGTATGGCTATCGGGGAAATTTGGTGCTGCGGCTGTTTAGGTGAATAGATAGGGAGTAACTGTAGCTGAGGTTGATAGTTTTTGTTGTTGTTGATGTTGATGGCGTTGAACTTGATCAGTTATGTGGGTACTTGGAAAATGTGTGAAAGTGAATGGGTGAGATAGCGGGTGAGTGTAATCGCATACAAAAACGCAAATGTGTGTGTGTACGGGTATGTACTGTTATGTGCTTCTAAGGGAGTGAGAAGGCGAAAACCTAATTACAGACGGAAACGAATTAGGAGAAGTGAGAATGCAATTGAATGATAAAACTAAGATTATAAAAGGTTGCTTTTATAATCCTCTTGGAAGGTGTTAAAGTGTGACAAAATATGGGAATTTGAATTTAAGAATAGAAGGGCTCCTCGAACAATATTGGAGCCTGCAAAAGCAACAGCAACTGCAAAAGCAATGTTTTTTTCTATTATCCACCTCTTCTCGACAGACAATGAATATCAAATTTCCTAGCCTAAAGGCTTTGATTTTTTTTTTTTGAAATTTGAAAGGTCGAGCCAAGAAGCACCGAGAGATTTGGTAACTCCTTAAACATTCAGGATAAAAAGTCTATTGTATTTAAAGGGAGCAGAGGTTGCGGTCGACCAAAAAACACTTAGAGAAGGTCGAAGTTGTGTAAACTAGCAGATGCCGACTTCTCATGGAACGGTGCAAAAACAACAGTACAGAACCGTGTACGATGGAAGAGTCTTGTCGAGGCCCTATGCTCCTGAGAGGAATCATCATCATCATCATTAGCATTACAGTCTTGTGCAGACCATTGCTTCCACATTGCATTCCTGAGAGGAATGATCAGGAAAAAAAATTTAAACCTCTGGAAAATGAAAGGGTAGATACTCAAGGAGAAAAGAAGATAAGTAACAGAAGGAAAAAGATAGGATAGTATAGAGGAATTGAGGTAGTTAGACCTGTGAGAATTTCCCAGATTCATTGATAAATCTGAAAATATCCTTCAGTTTGAAAGAACGAATTTTACTTGTTCTCATGACATCTGAACCTAAAATTCGTAGCCTTGCTCTAGTAAATGCGGGACACTCACAAAGAAAATGCTCAGTGCCATCCGCGCCTACTCTAAGCAAGACAGGCAAATCGGGTCCTCAATAATTCCAATGGTGGTCATTTGTTGACCCCGTGGATTGTGTCCTGTAATAATACCGACCATCTGCCGAACGTCTTTTCTTACAAGATTTAGAAGAAAGTCCGACAATTTGCTGTGCGGGCTTGTCACAAAATTCCTTGCAGTTCTGCGTCGTTCCAGAACGGATCATCGCTCTTTATGTAAATTTCACACTTAATCGCTGATCCAATTCATGATTCTTGTAGAAGTGATTCCGATTACTGGATCTGATCCTTGTGGGAGAATCGCTGATTCACAGTTGGACGATTCATCGGCAATTTCATTCCCTTGAACCCCGCAAAGTCTTAGGGCCCATATAAGTACGAGCTTATTCTGTCTTGCAACAGAATTAAGCTTCTTCTTACATTCTTGAACAATCTTTGAGGTTTGCTTTACGTTCTCCAGAGCCTCTAGTGTAGCCTGACTGTCACTAAAGACTCCAATCTGTTTCCTGCTCCATTTCCTCTTAATTGTCCATTCTGCTACTTTCGGAATGGCAAAAATTTCCATTCGGAAAACAGTTGCCATTCCTCCCATAGCGTAGTGATACTTAGTACTCTCATTTAAGTACCATCAAGCGCCATAACCTACTTCACTCTTGGACCCATCAGTAAAGAAAATATCCGTCAAACCTCTTTGAATGCACTATGGAATACTTTATTGCTCACGCAGTGGATATCTGACATAAAATTTCCTTCCTAAAGGCTAAATTTTCATATCGAACTCTAAAGCCCCAACGGACTTCTAAAACCTGATCCTTCCTCTGCCTGCCGCTGCTGCGGTCATTTCTTTAAGTTTCGAACCAAGCACTTTGCGTTCCATTTGTTTTGAAAAGTTCAGCTCAATCCTGGATTTTAGATTAGATGCGATTAGATTGGTCTTAGAGGAGCAATACATCTTGTCGTTGCGGCAAGACCTGTTTTAGAGGAAAAAACCTCTTTCACTGATCCAAGTATTATTAAGTAGTCTCGGAAACCGAAGAATGCTTTTTAGTTCTAGTTATTTCAGCTACGCAGCCGGCGTAGCCGAATGGGTTGATGCGTGACTATCATTCGGAGTTTGAAGAGAACGTAGAATGTCTGCAGGCAATGGCAAACCTCCGGGAGTATTTCTGCTATAAAAAAGATCCTCATAAAAATATCTGCCGTTCGAAGTCAGCTTAAAACTCTAGGTCCCTGCATTTGGGGAACAACATCAAGACGCACGCCATAAATAGGAGGAGGAGCTCATAGCTATATTTTAGCTATGGTAAACTTAGAAAGCGAAGCAGGGACTGTATATTTGCAAAATATTTGATCTGCTGGTTCCTACTTCTCATCTTAAATGAGTAATTAATGGCACTGCAGTTATAAGTAAGCAACTCCGGGACTTCTCTAAAGTAGATACAGAGTGCTTTGACTTGTTAGTTTCAAGGTAGTGCGAGGAAGCGTACTGGCTCTATGAATGCTTGGACACCTGGCAAGCATATCTGTCACTCAAGTGCCCATCTATTTACTATGGCCGGTTATCCATAAATGGTGCACCCGCTGCTTGAACTCAACCTCTATTAGTAGTTGGAGGCGGTCCGACGCAAGCTTGGAGGTACACTCGTGTGATTTCATGGCCGTCCTGCTGTACGTGGTGAAAAATGTATTGACCAACTCATTGTCTTAGGCATAGTTCTATGGCATCTACCTCAGCCTGCAAAAACTTGCCTTGCTGGTAAATAGGATCCTTCTAGTTTGTATGCCATAAAAGCCACGCTAAGTATTGCAGCTGCCATATCATTATATTATTTATGACGGTGATGATAAATGGTTTACTAGACAGGGCTAATTTACTGGGGTCCTTAAGTTTATGACGGCCCTCAAGTTTCCGTGACTCAATTGGATCTATTTGGAAAGAAGGTCTTATAATTCAGAGGAAAATTTAACTTCGTAAATCTTCGGTTATTTCTTCGGGCAAATAGGTACTGAAGGGTGTGGGGATGTATTAGTTCTTTATCTTGTGCATTTTATTTAGAAATGAGTCTTTCCTGATTACGACATGCAGTGGAGGCAAGCTTAGAAGCATATCCACAGTGGGAGTGAAAGTTGTCTGTTAATTATTGTCTGAAACTAAATTGTGGGTTTAAACGGAGTTAAATAAAATATTTCCCAAAATAATGAAACATAGAAGAGACCAAAGAATCAAAGTTAGCATAAAGACACTTCCAGTCTTTCGCCTATCGCCCTATTCCAACTACAGCGGATATCACCACTTCTCAGAGAATAAAAATTTCCTGATCGTTTCTCAGCCCAATTCTATCAGACATCCGGACTTTGATTCAATTTTTTCCGACAGCTTTTCTATTTATACATAATTTCTCGGAGATGCAGTTTTCGCATGCGATTTTTTTGTATCTTGTCTTGGAAGTGACGATTTTAAACCCCAGTGAGTTGAAGTCTAATATTTAGCCGTCTCCTTCTTATATCACCTGCAATCCCGCACAAATTTAAAACTAGAAACAGGCACCCATGCCTGGCTACTACTACAGATGAATACATCTCCGCCGGGAGGTTACTCTATTCATTCAAAATTGCTCAAATCTCAGCTTAGATGACGCTTGGCAAGTGAGATGAGAGTCTTGAGGGTAGGCGTCGCTAAAAAGATGTCAACCATAATTTTTAAAAGAATTTAACCTCCACTTTATTATGCTAAAAATTCTTTTTTTTTTAAGTTTGAAATTATAATCGAAATTTGTTGATTTTGTGTTTTATTTGAACCAATTTTGAGTCTTGGATTTAAATATATGGTTTTTGAAGTGGAATGCACTATATTTTCATAAAACAGTAGTATATTTAAATAAAAAACAAATAAAAAATTAAGACTTGTCAATAAGTCCCTGCGCTATTTATATAATTGGCGCTTACACCCTTTTTGGGTGCTTGGCACAAATGAAGGGACCTACAGTTTCAAGCCGACTCCGAACGGCAGATATTTTTTATGAGGAGCTTTTTCATGGCCGAAATACACTCGGAGGTTTGGCATTGCCTGCCGAGGGACGGCCGCTATAAGAAAAATGTTTTCCTTCATATTGTTGTTTCACGGAGATTCAAACATACATACCCCATATTCGGAATAGCAGTCACGCACCAACCACTTCGGCTACGGCGGACGCAGTTTTGCTATCGATTCCGGAGCGCGCGAACGCCCTTTGTTAATTGTTGAATAACTCGAAAAGTATTTGTCGGATTCACTTAAAATTTTTACACAATATTTTTGAGATATTATACTTTAATAAAATGCAAAAAAAAAATCATTTTTTTTAATTCTGACTACCCCTAACCCCTGAAGGTTTTTTAAAAATTGTAGAACATTCTGGGTTTAATTGTTCCAAAATTTATACGAAACACCGCCAAGTTGGAGTAGCCTTTTTCTGCCTAGTGCAGGACATTCACAAAGAATGTGTTCTGAAGCGTCCCATTTCACAGAATCGTCAGATGAATCGGCGGAGAGACCAATTTCGTTTAAGCGATATCTCAGGCTACAGTGGCCTGTAAAGTAACCAGTTAAAAGTCTCAAGTCTACTATGCTGAGCGAAAGTAGCTTAACAGGAATTCCTCTTTCCGGCATGGGGAATTGTTGCGCTATACAGGGCCCGCTATGCGCGGGCATCAACTGTCTATTAGTTGGCTAAATGAAGTATTGTTTACAAGCGCGTGGAAGCAAGAAAATGAACAAAAGAAAATCAGTAATGGATTTCAAACGTAATAGTGTGATTGCATTATATTTTGCTGGAAAATCACAACCAGCGATTGTTCGTGAGCTCGAGCACCTTAAAGTAATTAAAGCTTTTGTTTATCGCACCATTACACGTTATAATGATACTGGTAGCATCGCGAAACGTCATGGAGGTGCTCATCAAAAGACTGCAACGTCTCGTGAAATGGTTGAAAAAGTGAAGAAGCGACTTGAGCGAAATCCCCGACGAAGTGCCAATGAAATGGCGAGAGAACTGAAAATATCTGACCGTAGCATCCGCCGCCGCATACTGAAAAATCAAATCAAATCTCAAAGTCAAGCCTTACAAAATCCAAAAAGCGCGTGATCTCACACCAAAGCAGCAACAAGTCAGAATTGAGAGAGCGAAGGAGTGCTACGCTCGGCCGAAAGCTGTCAATTTCCGTGTTTCGAATATTGTGTTTTCTGACGAGAAAATTTTGCAAATTGAGCAATTCGTAAACTCCCAAAACGATGGGTTTATTTAACCGATCATTCATACAAGAATTGGAGTCATCGATTGGCCACCAGGAGGCAGCATCCGCCACAGGTAATGGTTTGGGAGGCTGCAACCGCAGATGGGTGCTCTCCAATCGATTGTCGAGCCTGGCGTCAAGGTAAATGTGGAATATTATTGGAAAGTATTCGGGAGGTTGCTTTGAAACCATGGGCAAACAAACATTTGACTGGCAGACCATGGACGTTTCAACAGGACTCGGCACCCTAAAAAACAAAGTCCCGATCGTAATAGCGTCCACACAATGGCTCTCAAATTCACCAGATACGAATACGATGAATTATTGGCCCCTATTATGAGTTACATTCGATCTTCGATATTCGCTGGTTGTCGAAGATCGAAAATCGAATGTCAATTTGGTATTATGAGCGGTGCAACCCTATCGAAATTTTCGTTGTTTACCGAATTTAGAGTCGAATGCAATTTTGCTTTCGATCGTGTAGCGTATTGTGGGAAAACTTGTTAAAGTGTAAGTTGTTTGCGATTATTTATGGTTTTATAGTAACCAAATAATAAATATATACTAATTTTGTCAATTTTATGCAGGTCGAAAGTCGTGAGTACCAAACAACAATAAGAAAGGCGAATCCACAATTCGCAAAAGGGATTTGCACCAAAGTTTAAGCAGCAAAAAAATGGGAGGAATTTAGAACGGAGCTGAATTGCTTGGGACCACCAGTGAGAACGGCAGCAAAATGGATTAAGGTTAATAATGGTTTTTTTTTTGTGATGTTTATAGAAATACATTTTTATTTTCCCTTGGCAGGTATGGGCTGAAATACGTAGAGGAACTGAAATACCTATTTTTTTTCGAATAATTGAATAAAGAAAATTTATAACAAAAATAAAACAGAAACTGTGGCGTAAAGGTTTCTATTTAATACTTTTTAGATTTTTCTATAATATTCTCAGAATTTCATTTCTTATGTTTTCTACTTCTCCGTTATTTGACTCCACTTCAATATCTTCAGCATCATCGTACACAGTGGGTTGAGCAAGCCCTAGCATACCTTCATTACCAATACTCAACTGGTACGATCCTTGAGCACAAAATCGCAGAACTGTGGCTAGCTTTAACATATTTGGAATGGATTTGGGTCGGGTGCACTGCTGCAACTGGTTTTCTGTACTGGACAGTAGGTTCATAAACGCCTCTTTAGATAATCTAAAGTTCTTTAAAAATCTGTAAGGAAATTTCTGTAATATTAAGTACGTTAACACATTTTAAAAATTCTAAACTTACTCAGTGGAAGCCATTTCTAGGGAGTTGGATGCGCCCCTCAACTGTTTTCTACTTCTAGCTAGTTCACTAGCTCGTCCGATGAATCGTCGAACCACAACTCCGTTGTACTCATTTTCCCAAAAAAAACTTTTTTTAACTTTTAAAAATGTTGTTAGCAATTTCAACACAATCGGTTTTTCTTTTATTTTGATTTGCTGTATCTGCTGAGAAAAATTATCTATTGTAAATGCGTCGAGCGATCGAAATTCACAATAGTCCTATTCTTCAACGAATGAGCACCATAATACCAAATGAAAATTCGTTCGATCAGCACTTTCGACTACAGTCGAAGATCGAATGTTGCTCATAATAAGGGCCATTCTCTTTGGGCCATTTCGGAGACAAAGTCCGAACTAAAAAGTTCATCAGTCTCCAGACGCTGAAAAAAAGCCATTGTCCGCGAGTGGGCCAGCATACTTGCAAGTCACATTCGGGCATCTTGCCACTCATTGCTGGACAGTCTCAAGGCCATAGTCAAGGCAAAAGGAAGTCATATCGAGCAAAAATAAATTGATGCTTAATTTTGTATTATTTTCACACATTTTTTACTTTGAATTGGATAAAAGTATTTTCCAAACGAAATTTATGGCCTTCTTAATTGGTCACACTTCGAGTGCCCGACCCTATAGTTATTTAACGCAATGCCTAATTATTCTCTAGAACAAGTTTCACTTTAGTGGAGATTAATCCATACTGATTTTTATTAAAAAAAAAACAAATGATGCTTACCAATTTGGTCCAACACCAGTTTTACTCTAGGCCCACTCTAGTTAATGTTGTTTACGAGTTTTTTTATTTTTTAAATAATCTTAACACTAAAAATTTTACACTTCCAGTATTATCCACGAATTTTTGGCGCGTGTATCTTTGGTGAAACTGAGCAATAAGGAATTACTTAAGTATTTATACACATCTTTAGGAACCTTTTGTCATACGTTGGAGATATGATTTTTTTGAAATGAGAATTATTTTTAATTGAACTTTCTGAATAACGTATTCCTGTACAACTCACGCACTATAATTTTTTATAAGTATTTTTTTTAAAGGATGGTCTCGATTTTTTTTTTTTTTTTTGTTCAATGTATCTCACGAACCACATATGTTGGTATGTATGTATATATCTTTTTGTATATATAAATTTTCTTTTGTTGGTTGGTATGTGTTAGAAAAATGTTGTAAATATGTTTAGCCAGCTTTCTTAGCACAAAGGTTGTTTTATCCGAGTAAGCAACTGGAGGCACAGCTACTACTTTTGCGAAGTAGTTTGAATTTGTGTGTGTTTTTTTTTATAAATTTCACTCAACTTTTTCGATCTAAGTATAGCTTTTACGATCACTTATACTCTTTTGAGACATTCCAAATTTAAATTTAAATATTCATTCAAAAATCCACACAACAATTAGTCACCGATATCTCACACGATCAATAAATAGCACCCCGAAACTGTGTATACCGATCGCAAGCGTGCGCATCAACGTCCCAATTTGGAATGCAACAATCAAAAAGTGGACTCGAACTAAAGAACGAATATCTACTATACATGCACATACATAGGTACATTTGTATATACGTCAAGTATATGTGATTCTAGCAGGAATCACAGAAGCAGCACATCCGTTAAACGATCGCAGCGATCTTGACAGTCGCCTGTGCTGCTGGTAGCTGGTGGCTGGTGGCACAACAGCAACCCCCCAAAGTGCGTGCGTGCGTGCAGTATTGGCACGCACCACAAGCAGACGGCGACGAGCACATCAGTAGCAGCAGCCGCAGCAGCCACAGTCACCGCAATTGCATCCGCCGCGGCAGAAGCTACACAGTAGCAGTGATGGTGGCAATGCTCGCAGCAGCGTAATCCCCTAAACACGCAAACTTCTTCTGCTCGCTTGTTGCAATGCGTTTTCTAGGTCCGCCGACTAGAAAAAATGCAGCAGCGACCCAACATCCCTGTTTTCTTACTTTTACGACTCTGTGTATGCATTAGACACTTTGCCAAATACCAAAGTGCCAAAAATAGTCCAGAGCCATGGGCCAGACGTTGGACAGACATTTTTTCGTCTAGCTGGACGACGACGGACGTGGAAAAGAATGCGATTTGTCGTGCGCAATGGAAATAGCGGACTTTGGAATGTAGCAGCCAATAAAAGGAGGAAATTAACAGACACAAATTTTGCTGTACAAATTTTGCGAAGAGACGAATTTCTTTTATTTGGAATAAAAATATATGCAGCAAACTGCGAGCATTGCCTTCTACTGTATGCTTCCAAGGAAATTTGGGCTAAAAGTAGGGACTATTTGGGCTAAAATTAGAGACTACATCTAAAGATGGATAAATAAGGCTATGATGGTGGCGAAAAAACAGTTACGAGATTATAAGGACGGACAAAACCTGTTGACAAAACAGTCTTCTATACGATATTTTTCGTAAGAATCTTCTACATGTACTTACATATACAGGGTCCGGCACTCGAAGTGTAACCAATTAAAAAGGCCCTACATTTAGTTTGGAAAATTATTTTTATTCAATTCAAAGTAAAAAATGTTTGAAAATAATACAAAATTAAGCATCATTTTACTTTTGCTTGATATGACCACCCTTTCCCTTGGCTATGGCCTTGAGACAGTCGAGAAACGAATCGCAAGCTGAATGAATTAAAATTCGAATTGTTGGAGCATCTACCGTATTCAGACAGTCGAGAAACGAATCGCAAGCTGAATGAATTAAAATTCGAATTGTTGGAGCATCTACCGTATTCACCAGATTTGGCCACTAGCCACTTCCATCTGTTTCCAGACCTAAAAAATTCATGCGTGGAAAGCGTTTTTCATCAAATGATGAGGTCCAACAGATGTGGAAGCGTATTTTGCAGCCCATCCAGATTCTCACTTCAGGGATGGAATTCATAAACTGGAATCTCGTTGGCACAAGTGTATTGATGCTCATGGAAACTATACTGAATAATAAAGTGTATTTCAATCCATAAAATTGTGTTTTTCTTATCCAACCACAAAACTTATTGAGCCACCTAGTAAATGCTAAAAGTATAATGCACGTGTTCCTGCTTCTACATCGCCGATGGCTATGCGATCAACGCTCTCCTCCTCAACTTTCACCGCTCATTATTGTCCTTAGTTCGTTCACCTCAACTTACTTTCATAATTGACACGGACAACTTGTCATTGATGCAACTGCAGTTTGCTTATGACGTGCGTATGTATGTTTGTATGTAGTATCCATTTAATCACGTGACAACAACTATGACTTAAGCGGCAACCAGCGACTACATGTGCCCACATACACACATACATACATACTTATGCATGTGCAGCGGTATAGTAACTATACAGTTTACGCATCCTGCAGTTCATTCACCTTCTTGTAGTCACCAGCTGAAAACAACAACACACACTAGTTTGTGCAATTAAAGGAAATGCAGAAAGAAAAACAATAGTCAGGATTAAGTGAAATTAATCACAGTTTTTTTTTTTCTTAAACTATACTTGTATTGCTTTCTTTCTTCTACACTTTTTCATGCTTCAAATGGCAGCATAAACAGGAACAGGATAATGTAAGATGTCGAAGTCACGCAGGCGCAAAACGTGCATCGAAGAGTTCATTCACCTGAGAGTAAATTAAAAACAACCAAAATAAGCACCAGTTGACATGCGCGCGCAAATGAGATACAAGTAGACAACATCCGCACACACACACACACACCCGAATATTTGGAAGCCAAAATTTCGTGGGGAGTGAAACGAAAAAGGAAATGCGATCAATAAAGCGCCACGTACATATATTTGTATGTATGTAAATGCATGCACAACGTGCAACATGCTGCCTCAACATCCACATCTGCGCCCTAAATGCATAAAATCAAATACAACAGAAACAGAACTACGAAACCACCATGCTCGCGACTCAAGATCAGTCACAAAAGTGTGTAGCAAAACAAAAATTTAAAATCCAAAGTCTCACCAGACTTGCGTGACATATATTGATTTCTTTTAACGCACACATACACATACACATAATTCTAAAACTGAGGAAAATTACTTACCCCACGCCACCTCATATCTGAAGGTGTGAATGATCCACCACCACCACCACTGACACCACCTTTGCTGTTACTCGCTCGATCGCCACAGACTCAAGCGCGATGTTGCTAAGCGCTCTTCAAATATTCACTCTTTGAAACACACAATCAAAAATCCACGAGTGTACTGCTGTTTTGTTTTTTGCTTTGGTTTTAATTTTCAATCGAGTGTTTCAAAAACATGCATCCATTCTTCGGTTGGTCGTTGACAAGCGGCAACAGTTGCTCACTGCAGCAATCACTTTCACCACATGTTGCTCTCAACTCATAAATTCGGCGCTTAAGTGATGCCGAGGTGGCAAAGCTGGTGAAAGAAACCCTAGGCTGGGATATGTAAGGGTGCTTTGTTGGCAGATCCAGCTTGTTATTGCTAACGATGCATATGATTTGTGACAATCTATTTGACAGACAGCTTCACTCAAGCTAAGCAATTAAAAGACGAAAACTCGAAAGAAGTGGAAGTCGCATACGAGTACAGAGTAGCCGTCGAAGCTGGCGAATGGCTTCCCACATAACTCATTGAACTGATTTTGAAGGAGGAGGAAACTTTGGGTTAACATGATTAATATTGGAAATGTGAAAGGCGTAGTAAAGAGGTAGATTAATGGAGGAGATTCGATGTACCAGTTTGCTCAGAATTTAAGAATAGAATTGTAAGTGTAGAAAGTTCAGTCCTACAGAAGCGCAAAAGAAGCGGAGGATATGGTTGTAGGGTGCTAAAGAGTTAGATGAGGTCCGGTTAGTGAGCGAAGTAAATTGAAACTGTAAGATGTCAGAGGCTTAAACAAATATTTCTCATTTGCAAGAATGTCATAATTAAGTACGCAGAAATGACCAGCAACTCGTCTTTTATGCTGCTTGAAAAGCCGAAAGGGATATCTATAAAGGAGAGGGTAAAGTATTTAAACTTTTTTTACCTCTTTTATTTTTACACTTAAAAGAATGCCGCCAGGGTGTGCATACATGCCTTCAGCACTACGCCCGTAAATAACATTTTGGCAGAAGCGGGTCTACCAACACTACAGGAAATAATACGCGAAATCCATGCTCGCTTGGTACCTAAAATAACATTTTCATCAGACTCAATTAAAAACAGCCAAAGTATTCCCTCTACCTTGCGCCTAGTTCTTAGGTAGGTGGGGTGGTTGTCATAAAGACACACTTAGACCTTTCGCAGGTCCATTGTGATACCACTGGAGCTTATCCTTACTCTACGTGTTCATTTTCGTTAGTTTTAGATGGGCTATATCCGCTACATCGGTTAGAAATGCTGTATCAAGAGTGCGCAGCCTTCTCATAGCTAGGCTTTCACACTCACATAAAAGGTGTCTGACTGTTTCCTCTTCTTCTGTATTAAGACAGCTTCTACATAAGTCGAAATACGGGAGTCACCTAGTTCTTAAGAGCGCCAAGAACTTAATTCTACCCCGGCCCGAAGGAAACCGCATTTTAACCCACCCACCATGGATTATTAAAGAAACGTCATGTCACCTCAGTCTTTCAAGACTAAAAAAATCCAATGTTTCTGTTGATGCCTTTCGTCAGTTATACCTGGTACTTAAAACTCGCTATGAAGCGGAAAAATGGCCGTTTGGTACACAGATGGCTCCAAATCTAAAGACTCATCCCCCAGATACGCAGTTGTCGACACCAATTGGCCACGCCCTCAAAATGCAAATACTACCAGACATTGCATCTGCATTCACATCAACATGGCGTTAAAGACCGCTTCCAAAGTCCTCATATGTACCAACAGCTTATCGCTTATATATATGCTCATCGAAAACAATCAAAAGATTAAATTGCTATGGAAACTTGGACACATTGGTATCATGGGCAACGAAGCAGCAGATCGAGTCGCAAAATCGACTAACTCAACACCTGTAACAACAAAGAACACAGTCGAAAAAGTAGATGTCAGGCGATTTATACCAAACCACATCCGAAACGTAAAAGTACAGAATTGGTTAAATTTCAACCACACAGCCATAAATCGAGAACTCACGACGCCTACTTATCCAACAAATGTTTCAAAAAAGCACATTCAAAAGTTCATAAGACTCTGCCTAGGTCACACTCTTTGCACCCATCAACATCTTCTAACAGGCAATCCACCACCAACTTGCCCGCTCTGTCCACATGTTTTGACTTTGAAGCACATTTTTTCTGAATCCACTGCTCTCGAAGAAATTAGAAACCGCCTTTTCAAACACAATTGGATTAAACTCCTCAAGGTTCCCAATGAAGTGAACATAATTTTAATCAACAACTTTATCAAAGCTGTGAAAGCAACAATCTAAAATGAGTATAAAAAAAATTATATTCATTATATTCATATAAGAGGAGCTGATAGCCCTTAATTTATTCAATTTTGTGAATAAATTATAATAATAATCATAATAATAATAATAACAGAATGCATAACATCTCAGGAGTATTTTGTCAAAATTTCCAGTCGATCAGTTCAGATCAATTTCTAGTTCAGTAAATGAACGTCCATTACCTGTACTTCAGCACACCATAGCCGAATGCGTTGGTGCGTGACTACCAGTCGGAAGTGCACAGGCTCGCAACCACGGGCACAAAACACCAATTCATAGAAAAAGTTTTTTCTAATAGCGTTCGCTCCTTGGCAGATGACGGAAAGTTTCCGACTGTATTTCTGCCTTGAAAAAGCTCCTCATAAAAAACTGTCTATCGTTCTGAGACGACACTAAACTGTAGTATTCTCCGTTTGAGGAAAAACTTCAAGAGGCACACCACAAATAGGAGGAGGTTCTCAACCAGACACCCAAAAGGAGTGTAAGCGCCAATTATATGTATAGGTATTAGGCCGGGTCAATTTGTAGGGAGGCAAAAAAATCGCCCATTGCTCTGTGAAAATCATATTCTAGGGATCAAAATAAGAAACTTTGCCGAAGGAACCATACCTCTACATGCATTAAGGACATGCATATATGGGGCTACAACTTTCTGATAACATTATTTTTCTTTTCAGACAACTCAACTCAAGAAATGAAGAAAGATGCAATTATCGTCGCTATATATGCAAATCACACCGATTTAAAAATCTCTAATTTTTTTAAGTGCGTCCGTTTATCCGTTCATAGGGACCAAAGTTTAACCAGGACCAAAAGATCAACCACAGAAATAACAGGTGGATATGTTCCAATCCTATATGTAGAGGTTCCTGTTGTCATGTACACGAAGCTTCCAGCCACATCCATCGCTTCCAAAGTAATTTTTTTGCACAGTGCTTCTTCTTCTTCTTAATTGGCGCGATAACCGCTTACGCGATTTTGGCCGAGATTAACAAAGCGCGCCAGTCGTTTCTTTCTCGTGCTAACCGGCGCCAATTGGACACACCAAGTGAAGCCAAGTCCTTCTCCACCTGATCTTTCCAACGCAGAGGAGGCCTTCCTCTTCCTCTGCTACCACCAGCTGGTACCGCATCGAATACTTTCAAAGCCGGAGCGTTTGTATCCATTCGGACGACATAACCCAGCCAACGAAGCCGCTGGATCTTTATTCGCTGCGCTATGTCTATGTCGTCGTAAAGCTCATACAGCTCATCGTTTCATCGCCTGCGATATTCGCCGTTGCCAACGTGCAAAGGTCCAAAAATCGTACGCAGAATCTTTCTCTCGAACACTCCAAGCGTCGCTTCATCGGATGTTGTCATCGTCCAAGCTT
Organism: Anastrepha ludens; assembly: GCF_028408465.1. Lineage (NCBI taxonomy): Eukaryota > Metazoa > Arthropoda > Insecta > Diptera > Tephritidae > Anastrepha > Anastrepha ludens. Next base: position 93,973,413 of record NC_071500.1, read on the forward strand.
CTGCGCCATACGTTAGGACGGGCATGATGAGAGTCTTGTAGAGTGTTAGTTTTGTTCGTCGAGAGAGGACTTTACTGCTCAATTGCCTACTTAGTCCAAAGTAGCACTTGTTGGCAAGAGAGATTCTACGTTGGATTTCAAGGCTGACATTGTTATCGGTGTTAATGCTGGTTCCTAAATACACGAAGTCTTTTACAACCTCAAAATTATAACTTTCAACAGTGACGTGGGTGCCGATACGCGAGTGCCACGACTGTTTGTTTGAAGACAGGAGGTACTTCGTTTTGTCCTCGTTCACCACCAAACCCATTCGCTTTGCCTCTTTATCCAGTTTGGAGAAGGCGGAACTAACAGAGCGGTTGTTAAGGCCGATGATGTCAATATCATAGGCATACGCCAGCAATTGTACGCTCTTATAAAATATTGTGCCTGAGCGATTAAGTTCTGCGGCTCGTACGATGTTCTCCAACATCAGGTTAAAGAAGTCACACGACAGCGAGTCACCCTGTCTGAAACCTCGTTTGGTATCAAACGGCTCGGAAAGGTCCTTCCCAATTCTGACGGCGCTGCTGGTGTTGAGCAACGTCATCTTACATAGCCGTATTAGTTTTGCGGGGATACCAAATTCAGACATAGCGGCATACAGGTAACTCCTTTCCGTACTGTCGAATGCAGCTTTGAAGTCGACGAAAAGATGGTGTGTGTCGATTCTCCTTTCATGGGTCTTTTCCAAGATTTGGCGTATTGTGAATATTTGGTCGATGGTAGACTTTCCAGGTCTGAAACCACACTGATAAGGTCCAATCAGTTGGTTGACGGTGGGCTTCAGCCTTTCACACAATACGCTCGCTAGAACCTAGAATCCCGCGGTAATTGGCACAAATTGCAGGATCGCCCTTCTTATGGATTGGGCAGAGCACACTTAAATTCCAATCGGCAGGCATGCTTTCATCCGACCATATTTTGCATAGAAGCTGATGCATGCACCTTACCAGCTCCTCGCCGCCATGTTTGAATAGCTCAGCCGGCAGTCCGTCGGCGCCCGCGGCTTTGTTGTTCTTTAGCCGTGATATTGCTATTCTCACCTCGTCAGGGTCGGGTAACGGAACGATAATTCCGTCGTCAACGATTGGGGTATCGGGATCTTCACATTCTCTATGACATCCGTCACCGTTTAACAGGCTCGAGAAGTGTTCCCTCCATAATTTAAGATTGCTCTGTACGTCAGTCACCAGATCGCCGTCTTTGTTCTTACAGGAAAACGCCCCGGTCTTAAAACTTTCTGTAAGCCGCCGAACTTTCTGGTAAAATTTTCGGGCGTTGTTCCTATTGGCCAGCATCTCAAGCTCCTCGCACTCACGTATTTCGGCCTCTCGTTTTTTCTGCCGGATAATACGTCTCTCTCCTTTTTCAGCTCTCTGTAGCGATCCCACATGGCTCGCGTTGCGCCCGATCGCAGTGTGGCTCTATAGGCGGCATCCTTTCTTTCTGCGGCAGCATGACATTCCTCGTCGTACCAATTGTTTTTTCGGGCTCGCCGGAATCCGATTTCTTCTTCGGCGGCGGTACGTAGGGAACGAGAAATGTTGCTCCATTTCTCGCGCATGCCGGTTTGTTGGGCAGTGCTCTCCGAGATCAGGAGTGAGAGTCGAGTGGCGAATCTTCTGGCTGTCTGTTGTGATTGCAGCTTTTCGATGTCGAACATTCTTTGCGTAGGTAGATGTACGTTTTTTGCTGCACAAAGGCGGGTGCGCAGCTTGGCTGCAACAAGGTAATGATCCGAGTCGGGTGGCGGGTCCCAAACCCAGCGCACAACCAGCTATCCTGGAATGCCTCGCCTTCTCACGTTAGCTCACTCCCGAGCGGGTGTTCGGAAGCTACCCAGAGGATACGTGGGATAATCCCGGCCGTTGTGAGCTGCTTGAACCATATGTAGAACAATCGTCCTGGCCACTCCCAAGTGAATGGCGATCAGTAACTTTCCCCACTTCCGTGGACTTCTACACATGGAACCATCCTCAGTGCTTCTTCACATAATTCACCAGGAATCCTTAGGAGCTTTTGCATTTTTTTATAATTATTAATCTTAAAATAAAGAAATATACGACTTATTTACCCTTTTTCACTTTTCAATATTTTTCAATGAAAATTTAGAGAAATATTGCTCTAACATTTCGTTATTACATGGAAATTTACTACATAAACCAACTCTATTTTTATCGCCCCAACCATTCCGAAAACATGACTTTTTCACCGAATTAATCTTACTATGCCTCCCCCTTGAATAGTGTCTCATTAAATGAAGATGCCATATGTCTTTATTTTTACTTAGAGAGGCATTGCAAATAGAAACGTTGGGGGCCGTTTTTTCTCGAATTTTTCTTCTTTTTGTTTTTGGCCACGATGTTCTTGAAGCACAGACTCCCCAAATTTTGCGTTATTAATAATAATCCCAACTGCCGCTGAATTCTTGATATTTCAAAGTTATTTAGCTTCGGCAGAGGGAAGCCAGTTTCTTTTAAGGAGTGCAGCGAAATAATTTGAGATTCGTAGTTAGATCGTGATTTGATTATTAGAGGTCAAGGTCTCTTGATGAGCCGCGGTGTTTGCTGCTGTGGGGAAGAGTTTCTTTATCATTTCCAAGTACACAAATTGTCTATAAATTTGTTTCATGAGTCTGTTGGAAAGGAACGAAATAATAAAATTATTATCATCATTATTACGAAGTTTAAAATACTATAAGTATCTATATGTTTCAAGAATCTTCTAAGCCTCCTTGCGATACCTCAAAATGTATGAACTGATTTACGATATTTGGTTCATTCCGCTGACAAACCGGATTCGCCGATCGTAACGAGTGCCAAGTAGAAGGGAACATTAGACGTAATTTTCTGTTTACAGGTATCGAAAATAATGAACAAAGCTCGAATGCAATCAAAAGTCCGATAATCACCTCCAGTAATGATTTCTTAGAGTTTATGGAGCTCAACATAAATTACATACGAGTATAACCAACTGTTGCAATATAGCGGAAACCTATAAGTGTCAATTCTTTCGAACAAAAAAAGGGGCGATGAAAAAGACGCTGGTTTAACAGTTACTTCCAGCAATTTAATGATGTGGGAATGAAAGAAAAATGTGATAAAATAGGGAACTATGCAAAAAGAAAAAGAGTGTTTAAGAGTTTAAAATCAGTTCATTAAAATCAACCCATAACCTCAGCTGTGTGTTGGGAAACAGCGAATAATTATTCAGCTCCTAAGAACACAAAAGACTGTTCGTAGTTATACAGGAAGGCCCATCTGGCATTTGGAATTGAATTAGACTGCAAATAATAGACGCCTAAAAACGTTTCAATTAATTTTTTTAATTGAAATTAGTTAACATTGCCATCAAGGTGGATAAATTCGCCTTGGTTAAGCATGAACTACAATCTGATTCGAATGGAATTTCATGTATTTATTCATTTTTTAAATACTATTTGAACAGTTATAAAGGGTAATTTTTTAAGAGCTGTAGGAAAGTTTTTCAAAAAAACACACGTAAAATTCAGAAAAATGTATGAACTTTTTATTTAAATCGATAGAACAGTCCATATAATTTAATGTTTGAAGATTATTTCATGCAAATGTTGACCGCGACTGCGCTTCAAATGGTCCATCCGCTTAGTCCAATTTTGGCATACTCTTTCCAATGTTTCGGCCGGTATCTCTCATATAAATGCTTTATTGTTGTCTTCCAATGCGTTAATTGAAGCAGGCTTGTCTGAATAGACATGAGCTTTAAATAGCCCCACAAAAAATAATCTAAAGGCGTTATATCGCACGATCTGGGTGGCCAATTGACAGGTCCCGAACGTGAAATAAAATGTTCACCGAACTCGCCTCTCAAAAAGTCCAATTTTACGCGTGCTGTGTGGCATGTGACACCGTCTTGCTGAAACCACATGCCATGCAAGTCAAGCTATTGCATTTTGGGCAAAAAAAGGTTCGATATCATTTCACGGTAGCGCTCACCATTTACAGTTACGTTACGATTCGCAGCATCTTTGAAGAAGTACGGTCCAATGATACCCCCAGCCCATAGACCGCACCAAACTGTGACCTTTTCTGGATACATTGGTAGCTCTTGCAATTCTTCTGGCTGATCTTCACTCCAAAATCGACAATTCTGCTTATTTACGTACCCATTGATGCAAAAATGAGCTGCGTCGCTGAACACAATTTTTCGATAAAAAAGTGGATCTTCAGCCAACTTTCCAAGAGCCCACTTACCAAGAATTCTGCGTTGCGGTAGGTCGTTCGGCTTCAATTCTTGCACCAGCTGTATTTTGAAAGGCTTCACACCTAAATCCTTTCGCAAAATTTTCCACGTTGTTGAGTAACAGAGGCCCAATTGCTGCGAACGGCGAGGAATCGATAATTGATGGTCATCATTAACACTGGCCGATACAGCTGCGATATTTTCTTCAGTTCGCACTCTACGTAAGCGTGTTGGTGGTTTGATGTCCAATAATGTAAATTTGGTTCTAAATTTAGTCACAATAGTTCGAATAACCGCTTCAGTGGGTCGATTAAACTGACCGTAAAATGGAAGAAACGCGCGATAAACTTTCTTAACAGAACACGCATTATTATAATAAAATTCAATGATTTGTAAGCGTTGTTCGTTTGTAAGACGATTCATGGTTAAATTATAGACCAAACTGAAGATGTTTGACAGTAAAACATAACACGAAGCGTGCGTCAGCTGTTTAAACCAACTGTTTAAAAAGATAATAGCTAAAAAATCACCCGTTAGTTTCGAGCTGGGGTCATCCGATGAAGTACTGCTCCCCATATTTGAAGTAAATCGGTTCATTAGAACTCGAGATATCCTTACCACAAATGGGGGGGGACCTAGTGTTTCAAGCCGACTCCGAAGGGCAGATATTTTCACGAAGAGCTTCTTCATGGCAGAAATACACTCGAAGGCTTTGACATTGCCCACCGAGGCGCGGCCGCTGTTAGAAAAAAACTGCTGTAAAGTAAAGTAAGTAGTAAAAAAGTCAACAGTTTAAATCCCATTAAATGGACTACCCTATATATTAAATCCAATTCTGAAACCCCTTGATGAAAAAAAAAATGTAAACATCTTTAGGATCTCTCTTTTATGTATGTAGTTGGATTTATTATTACTTTTTTCTTGCATTCATAAGTTTTTAATGTACATATATAGTATTTTAATATATATATATGTATATATTAAATATTTCTATACACTATATATATGCTTATATACCATGTATATGTATTTAAGTATATACGAATCGTTTTTGAAAAGTGGAACATAATAAATTTGCTATTCAATATACATACAATTTTTTCATAAATTTTTCAAAAGTATGTCTTCTTGTAATGCTATTTTATTTATAGTTTCTTCCATTAATTACTTCTCCATTAGCTATTCGAATATGAATTGATTTCGTTTTTTTCTTACTTTGGAGAACAATAAAAATACATTTATATACTAAGAGTTTTTAATATAATGAATTATTTATTCATAATTGAATTATAGCTTATTTGACAAATAATAGGGTGTTTTCACACGTTCAGTTTTTTTTTATATTTTTTCATGTTTTTAATTGAATGATATTAATTTTCAAATATGTGCGATTTTTTAAAACACTTGGTTTGGATGAAAAATTGTAGTCCTCAAATTTGGTGTTAGACATAAAATGGAAAAGACAGAAGAAATAAGACAGAAGTATAAATAATTAAAAAATGTTATAAAATAAATGAAAGAAATAAATGGGCGATAAAATAATAATTCAATTAAATAATATAAATTTAAATGAAATTTAATAGTGCCGTTTATGAGTATGGCATCTCAATTTAAAGCTATCACTGCATATTTTTATTTGTATGTATGTATGTACATACAATTTCCGGAACCCTAAATGGACGTTATGGCTACACTACGGTTATTTTTTTTGCAAATTTTGTTAGGTAGGAAAATATTTTATTATTTTTTTTTTTGTCAAAATAAGGTAGGCAAAATTTTATTTTTTTTTATGAAAATAACGTAAGGCTTTTAAAAAAATTGCAATTTTATAGAAATTAATACACCAATATACCTATAATATAATTGAAATGCCAATCCCGCAATCAAACTCCTACAATTAACCCTTTGGGGACGAAGGCGCTCGATGGGCGAGCGTCGCTGAGAACGAAAGGTATGGGAGTGCGCAGTAAAGAAAATAAATACGTTGAATGATAATAAAAACTAAGGCTTTATTTAACACAAGAAACATTTTTCATAAAATCAAAAAATAATTATAAACAAACTGCCATCACCACTAAAGTTGTAATGCCTGAGTGGATTCCTTATTGCATGGATTTCACTTCCACTTGACGAAGTCATGCCGTCATCTTCCGTCTTTTCAGATTCAAAGTAATATTCGTCAGAACTGTCACTATCTAACGTATCATCTCTAGATCGCTTAGCCTTCGTGCGTAGGATAAAATATAACATATATAGAAAAAACTGCTGGTTCCTTTGTTATTGGCACTGAGAGACTGAATCGAAGAACTGAAATTCGTTCTGACTCTACCGTCGCCTTACATCGTAAGTTTACATTATAAGGGCGATAATTCATCGCTAGTGGCCCCTAATGTCTTTGAATGAAAACGTCACTCTTTTACTATACCTATACGTATCTTATCGCTCAGAACGACAGACATCGCGAGCCTTGCAGCTGCGAACTAATTTGGGCGGCTATATGCCGACACGCGTCCGGAACGGTAAAACGACTTGGGCGGCTATATGCCGTCACTCGTCCCCAAAGGGTTAAATGCAACTTTGTATGCATGCACATAATTGTTTCATGTATCTCAGTGGTTCAATTTTTAATTCAAGTAAATTATAAATATATTTTTATATTTTATAATTATATAAATATTATTTATGGATAAGTGTATTGGAAACCCGTATTTCTTAATTTTTTTTAATAAAATGTGTTAAATGTGGTCTCAAAATGTTTCACATAAATAAAATACATTTTTTCAATTTTCGACGAATGTAAACAAATAAAATTTCGGTACTAGTTCCGAAAATAATCATATCTAAGATTGGCATTTCTTTTATATACACACTAAGTCGCCAAGCCTTGGTGCCTCGTAACAAAATACTGAAAAAATATGAACTAAATTTTCAACAATATGCCTAACAGATTGTAAATTGAAACTTTAGTAACTGAAAAAAATCGAAAAAAACGTAATTAATTGTAATATGTAAACTGTGTGAATCATTCTGTATATGGTACACTCGTATAACTGGCTTTTTCGTATTGCGACAGTTACGATAAATCGAATACGGAGCTACTCGTGTGACCTACGCATACTAAAGCCACGAGTTTAGGTTTCGTGCTGTCATTGGTTTATCTATCTTAGACTATCTAAAATGCACATATAAAATAGGGTTCCCGAATTTCGTTTACACATTTACTCTCTATACAAAACAAAGCGTGCGTAGCTTGTCATTGTGTGTTACCCAATTTTTCAGATGTATGCATGTACGCGTATACTCTCTGAACTTTTACCTCCGCCAAAGCACTAATAGTAATGCGCCTAAAAGATGCAATATAAATGTAACAATGAATAGCGAAAATTTAAAGAATCAGTGGTAAAGTTTTGATGCCCGAATAAATTTGTAAATTCCTAAATTTTTAATAGCGAAAGACCTGGATTTTGGGTTTTTCCATACGCGTCGTTTTAGCTGAAAACTTTAACTATAGATCGTCTTGAAGGTTTTAGTATTGATGGCATATAACGTTTGGCTATGAAACTCAGACTACGCTTGCAAAGCTTGAAAAACTGTGTTTTAAAAGATTTTAGATATAACTAATTAAAAACATTGGCCTAAAAGGACTTGGTTTCACTTGGTGTGACCACCTGGCGCCGGTTAGCACGAGAAAGAAACGACTGGCGGCGAGCTTTGTTAAGCTCGGCCAAAATCGCGTAAGCGGTTATCGCACTAATTAAGAAGAAGAAGAATTAAAAACTATGTTTAAAAATAATCTAATATCTATTTCTCCAGCTCATTTTTACTCCTAGTGCACAATAAAATTTTTTATTTTTTAAATTTAGAAAAAAATAGCACTTTAGCACTGTTTAAAACAAAATCATCATACTAATAAAAATTGAAAAAATTTAAATGAGGCAAAATAAAGACTGAATTGGAGGAGGATTGTTGATCAAGCTATGGTCCACCACAGACTGTGAAGCAAAGAGAGAGAATAAAAATTGTAATTTAGAAAAAAAAATAGCATTTAATGTTTAAAAAAAATCAAAATTCGAATAAAACTGTAAACTTAGAAAAAATAATAGCACTTACTTTTTAAAGAAAAGTCAAAATACCAATAAAATGTGCTGCCTTCTACGAAATAATATAAGTTCTTTAGTAAATAATTATTCCAGCATCCTCTATCCCGACTACTGCATTTTGACACAGCATTTTTAAAGCTTACTTTCACAACATTGACTTTCATTTTAATCTAAAAATGAAACTGCATAAAATTCGTATTCTTAGCATCTTCCGCTGGTTGAACTGCCTTAAGGCACCTTTCTGGTCTAGAGACGTGAAAATTGAAGAAAAACAACCGGTATCAATTGAAAATCGTTTTTATTCATTAGATCAATTCTTTATTTACAAGAAAAAAAAATTTCAATGACAATAATAAAAAATTGCTTCCCCTGACGTAACACATGCCACTGACGTAACTGATTGGGCTGCTCAGATACGTCTGAAAACAAAAATTCGGTCAATTATTCATCAGGAGATATGTCGCTATGGTGGGTAGCAGATTTACAAAAAAAAAAAAAAAAATTTCTAGATATTTTATCTGTTTATTGCAAAAACAAGAAAATTGATTTTTTCACGTTCTCGCTCTTAAAAAAATAAAGAAAAATTTATTATAAAATTATAATTCTGCTACCCGCGAGAGCCACAAGTCTACTCCATAACATATTAAAAATTCAAATCAATCGACGTAGTACTTTTTGAGAAATTACCAACGCCAACTCGGAAAAAACAGTTTCGAGAAAAACGCGGTTAACGCGCTTATACCTGGGCGTCGTACTCCAAACCGGTCTCGTTTCAAAGGACTGTAAGGTCTAAACTACAACGAATTTCAATATAAAAATTTGCAAGTATATTTTTGAAAGTATAAACTATCAAAACATGAAAAAAAATGGATTTTTTCGAAATTCTAGACCAGAAAAGTGCCTTAATAAACAAATAGCATATCAATTGATAATCGATTCATTAAACTCAAAATTCCATTGCAATAACCAAAAATTTAATTTTATTTGGGAAAAAGCGCAGGAATCCCGGTATTCGGAATGCTGTCTGCCGGGCTATTAGATGCCTTAATCAGTAGCTAAGTGATTAAATATTACTTATTGGCTAACTATTCATTCGTTTAACGTTTTCTGGCGATCAAAATTTGAACGACAAATTTTTAGAATCTCACTACAGTTAATACAAATTTTAAAAAGCACAATTAACGGGTTAGTGAAATTAAATGGAAATGGAATTTTCACATATTTTTCTATTACCCGTAATAGCCGCATTCTTTCTGCAAACTTTTTTTTTTAACTGTACCCGCCGCCTTTAGGAAGCTTTCGCTACACTTCCTTCCATTTTCTCTGCATTATCCAAAATGCTTCGTACTGTGAAAACGCATATGTATGTAAAGAAATTTTAATTTCTTTTTTTGGCTTTTTTTATTAGAATGTTTTTTGTTTGGGTTTTTTTTTCAGTTGTATGTGATTTTATTGAATTCAAACAAACTTATTTCAAATATGTATTAATGTATGTATGTACGTTTACATAATATAGCACTGTTTTTTTTTTGTTTAATAATTACTTTAAGTAAATGGTATAATAAAATATGTATGTATTTGTGTAGTTCATTGGAATATCATTTTTTTGTTTCGTCGTATTTGGATTAAATAACACTAACATCAGCATTCATTGTTGTCACTAAACTTAAGATGGTTTTTTTTTCACAATTCTTCTTAGTTCTTCTTGTTTTTTTTCTTCTAAGGTAGTTAATTTTTTTATAAATATTTTTTATAGTTATTGTAGTATTAACTTCATTAAGAACTACTGCTTGCAACTTTTTGCATTTTTGTTTATTATTTTTTTTTTTTTTTTTGATTTTCATATAATATATTTTTATTTATTGTAATTTTATATACAATACATATAAGGTAGTTTACAGGATAAGAAGTAGGTGTGTGTATGTTTTTGTGTGTGCTTAGCATTTGAAAGGCAGTCGAGCAACAGGGCGATTAGGGCCGAATAAAAGTGAAAAAGAAAGTGAAAAAGAAAGTGAAATATTTTGTAAACAATTTTATGCAACATTTGCCTTTCTTTTGGTTTTTGAAGTACTAAAAAAACTTTTTGGAAAATTTTCGAAAATTTTTTGTATTTATTTTCGAAAATTTTCTAAATTTATTTTCGAAAATTTTTAAATTTTTTATCGAAAAGATTTTAAATTTGTATTCGAAACTTTTTTTAAATTTTTTAATTTTTTCGAATTTTTTTTTAATTTTAGAAATTTTTTTTAAATTTTTTGAATTTATTTTCGAAATTTTGTTTTAATTTTTTAAATTTTTTCGAATTTTTTTTTATTTATCTACATTTTGCTTTTTATGATTTGAATATAAAAAAATATTGGTTAGTAAACAATTAAAACTGCTGTGCTTCTGGCTCTACCGCCAACCTCCTCAAACAATCGGTTTTTAACAAAAAAATTAAATTTATAAAAACAAAATATTTTGTAAACAATGTTTTGCAACATTCGTCTTTCTTTTTTTTTTTTTTTTGAAGTACTAAAAAAACTTGTTGAAAAATTAAAATTTTTTATTTGTTTTCGAATTTTTTTTTAAATTTCCCAAATTTTTCGAAACATTTTTAAAATTTATTTTCGAAAAAATTAAGTTTATTTTCGAAAAATTTTTCAAATTTTTAAATGTATTTCTGAAAATCTTTTTAAATTTCCTATTTTTTTCGAAAAATTTTTAAATTAATTTTTTTTTTTAATTTTTTAAATTTATTATTTTTTTTAATCCTTTAAATTTATGTTTTTTTTATTTTTTTAATTTTATTTTCGAAATTTTGTTTTTTACTTATATTTTGCTTTTTTACTATTTCAATATAAAAAAAACATTGGTTAATAAATAATTAAACTGCTGCGCTTCCGACTCTACCGCCAACTTCCTTTCCAATCCTGATCGTCCTACAATGCCTGTGTACTGCCGCTTTAAATATGCATACGTATGTATAAGAGTTGCTGAATTTTATTTAAATAGATTTTTACTCTGAAAAACTAACTTTTCTAAACAATTTTACAAATTTTGGAATCTTTGTTTTTCACAGTGCTGCAAATGAGATATTGCAAAATTTATACATATTTATGATAAATTTAATTTTTGTTTAAATAATTCTTAATTAAAATTAATTTAAATTTAATTTTTAATTTTACAATACATTTCTCTTATTGATGCGGGTAAAATGATAACGGCTCACTTGTTTACTTTTTTGCTTCTTACATTTTTTTTTTCATATTTTAGACTGCGTGCTTTTTCTTTTTACTCTAATTGTATGTTGCTGTTATAAAAATGTTTCGTTATTTACGGCAATTAATTACAAATTTGATTAATCACCAACGCAGTGCTTAGTATTTTTTTATTTATTTTTTTATTATTTTTTGTTTTCTTTTTTGTTTTATTTTAAGGTATGAAGGAATAAAATAACGCATATTTGTTGCCACTACACTTTCATATTTGTTTTGGTGGCCCCATTCAATTGCAAATTCCATAAAATAAGTTGCGAATTGAGAAATTTCTAATTTTATGAAAAAATGTTATTACATTTTTTTTTATTTCCAACTTAAATTCATTTTTTACTCAAAATCTAAGCAGAGTCCACTGCTAAAAACTTTCAAGACATACAATTAAAGAAAAATACTCAGATATTAAGCAGTTTCTACTGCTCGTAAAAATTTCAATAAAAAAATGTTTCAATTCTAAAATTTAGCACAGTTTTATTATATAAAAATATACAAATTAAAAAAGTTTCTAGTTGAGTAAAAAATTTACATTAATTTTTTTCTAATTTTCTGTGCAAACGATTGACAAATTCGAAAAAAGTTTATTACTGTCTAAAAGGTGGACTCGATGGAGCTGTATTACTCAGTTGCTCGAAAAATATTGAGCTCATGAATAGCCATCACCTGTTCATAAAAATCTTCTAAACACTTCGTTTTTAATTTAATTTTTTAATACACATGGAATATTTGTAAATAAATCAAAAAATGTGGAGCAAAATTTATTGATTTAGGATTTAATATTTCCTTTGTTTTTTTTATTTCATTTTCATATAAATTTATTGCCTAAAATTAAAAAATCTGCCATACATTTTAAACATTTTTAAATGGGAATGAAATTTTAATTTTAAAGTTCACTAATTTTTTTTTTTTTTTTGTAATTTTTTTTAGGAATTTGGTTGTAGTTCGATGAAGTATGGCGTAAGGAAAAATAAAAATACTTTTGAATGAATTAAAATCTTAATACTTTGCATACATTTATGTTTTTTTTATAAACTTCGTTCGGTTTAATGTAAAAAGCGGAAAATGACACACAAAATGCGACTAATGCATACATACAAGGTGGCGCAAAATTAATCACCCAGTTGGAAAATTTACGCATTTGTGGAACAATATTAAGACGCACGCCACAAATAGATGAAGGAGCTCGGCCAAGCACCTAACAGAAGTGTACGCGCCAATTATTTATTAATTTTTTTTATTGGAAAATTTACGTCCACCATTTTCGACACTTGTGAACTAGACAGCTGCAGTATACAAGCAGATAAGCAACGCGCAAAGGGCAAAATAAAATTTTCAAAAGCAAAAGTAGATGATTAATTTTGGCATCTTGTATTTAAGAATGGCTTTTAGTTAGAATTCGTTGTGTTTGAATTGAATTGAATTGTATTGAATTTAATAATTTCGTATTTCAGCGACAAATCAGCAGAGATATGAAACACTCAATCACTAAGCTAGCATAGAAGCCTATAAAGGATTTGTGGTGAGTGAATGAAAGAACTTAAAAAACACTCATATTTTGCTTGCTATACCATTGATGCGCAGGAAATATGTAAATATTTATGCATATGCAGGCATTTCTAAACCAGCAATTCGAAGCAATTTCTTACTGAAAGAACCAAGGCGCATTCATTAAAGGTAGTGGCACTGGACCAACAACAATGTTCTGACGTTTGAGCAAAGCAAAGTATTGGGAAACTAGAAAACAAATAATGAATTCGCCTTGTTTCATTCTGAGCTGACAGCCAAAAGAAAAAAAAACTAATCAGCGCTGTTGGTAAACCTTTAATAGATTTAACTTGGAACGAACTGCTAAATTTATTATTTTTGAATGCTGGCAAAAGACGAATTTTATATGTAATTGTTTGCATCTCATTAGGTAGTGATATTATACATATGTGTGTGTATGTATGCACCTCGTACTTTTATACATTACATTTATAAAAAATTTTTATTATAATATAATTTTTAAAAATCAAAAATACAAAAATTAAGCGTGAAGCAAATTACTTAAGAAATATACAAACCAATCTTGTGGCGAATTGTGAAAAAAAATATTGTATTTGAAATCTGAGATCTCTAAATTTTTTTTTTCATAAATTTGGAAAATTTTTCTAGCATAACTAAAGATTTTTATTTTCTTATTATTTTTTTTTTTGTTTTTTCATTACTGTTAAAGTGCTCTTCCACATATTACTGTAACTACACTCGTATGTATGCATATATGTTTATAAAATGTAATTACTATATATTCTGCATGTATAGTATGTATGTATGTATGTTGCTGTAATTTTCGCCAATTAAAGCAGCACTAGAAAATATTATAAAGAATAGAAGTACCCCATAAGAGCAAGTGTTCGGTATCGAATATCAACAGTTTAGAGGGCAACCGTACCCGCAGCCAAGTGAATTTCCTTGCCTTTGTATTAGACCAATTATGCTTTCAACTCTTCCCTTGCATTTCAACATCGCCAGCCAAAACTTCCAAATTAGTTAGAATTTTTCAGCTCAAGCTGCTGTTGATACTTTTCAAACTTCAAAAAACGTGAGCCTTGCTTTCATTCATATCCTCCTCGCTTCTCACATTAATTTACTCTAAGCATTGGTTTTAAATCGACTCAGTGATTTATTTAAAATATATTTTATACTAATTCTAAATTCTTGTGGTTTTTTCTTGTTTTTATGTACTTTAAAAAAATAAACAAATTTCATAAAAGGAAAAATAGTTCGCAAATCACAATACATTTAAAGTATACACATGTAAATTATAGTGTAAAGTGTGTAGGTGTGCTTTAGTAGTATATATGTATATATATATATTTTTTTTTTGTGGTGTTGTTGTTGCTTGCTATATATTTCTATGCATATTGCAGAGAAAATGGTTATTGAATATGTGAAGTTGATGGACGTCGCTTTATGAAGCAATTTTTTTTTGTTTGCTTTGATTTGCGCATTTTTTCTGATTTTTGATTCTTTGCTGTTGGATGCGTCTAATATTTTTGGTTTACCATATCTAAAAGAAAAATACAAATAAGATTAAGTACAAAAGCGTTTGAATTAAAAAAGCAGCAAATAAAACATGTGGCAAGTTGTCTATGTATATACAAGTATGTATATATGTATATATGGTTGTATATGTATATCGATGGTTTTCGAGAAAAGCGACACAACTCAAAATTAACTCAAATTCGGAGTTTTGCCGTTAAAAGCAAAAATCAACTACAGAGTTTATATATTTTTATCTGGAAAAGCGTCATAAGCGAATCTTGAAGCAATTCTGAAGGATGGTGTTAGTGTCGTTTTGTCAGGTGATCGAATTGGCGCGTCACTTATCTAGAAAACTGACCCAACTCAGTATTTTGTATTTTTGAATTATGCCCCTTTTCTCGAAAACCATCGATATGTTGTATTTTTGGTAAAAAGAAACAATTCGGCTGTGTTTTTCAAATAAATAAAGATTTTTTGTTTGTATATTATTTCTAGTTGAAGATGAAGGGATGAATGAATTTTATTAAAAATCGTTTCGAATACAAAAAATGTGACGCTTTGTCGAAATTCGACATATTTGTGGAACGCCTAGGTATGCATGTCTGTATATCCTCATATGTAGGTAATATTGCGTGTTTTAGTGGAATTTGTATATTTTCTTTTCTCAAAACAACAAGCTCCGTTAAGCGTAATTTAGTGGTTAAGAATGAATTTTTGTGAGAATACGTAACCTCAAGCAAACAAAAACTAAAAAAATTAATGTTGAAAAAAACGAATTAAAAAAATTAATTTTTGCAAAAATAAATAAATGTTTGACAAAAAACAGAATTCAAAAATAAATTATTTAAAAAACACTTAATTTAAAAAATAAATAAATGTTTGAAAAAAAGGAATTAAAAAAGAAAAACAATTATTAAAAAAAAATGAAAAACTAAAACCTAAAAAAATTAATGCGGAAAAAAAGAACTAAAAAATATTTATTTTTGAAAAAATAAATGTTAGAAAAAAATATAATTAAAGAAAACAATTATTTAAAAAAAATTAATTAAAAAATTATTTTTGGAAAAATAAATAAATGTAAAAAAACGAATTAAAACAATTTAGTTTTGAAAAAGTAAATCTTTCAAAAAAAAACGAGTAAAAACAAAATTTTTAAAAATTTATAAAAAAAAATTGTATATGATCTTTGAAAAAATAAATAAATGTTTGAAACAAAAGAATAAAAAAAAAATACAAAAAAATAAAATATAAAAAAAATATTTTTTTTGAAAAAATAAATAAATGTTTGAAAGAAAAGAATTAAAAAAAATACATTTAAAAAAAATTAATTAAAAAATAAAAGATTAAAAACAATATTTTTGAAAAAAAAATTTTAAAAAATATTTAAAAAAATTAATTTACAAAAAAACAAGAATTAAAAAAATTATTTTTGAAAAAATAAATAAATGTTTGAAAAAAAAGCTAAAAAAATTATTAAATTATTAAATATTAAATTGTTAAAAAGATAAATTAAATATTAAAAAAATAAATAAATGCTTGAAAAACACGAATTAAAAAAATATATATAAAAAAATGAATACAAAAAGAATTAAAAATAAAGAATTAAAAAAAAATATTTTTGAAAAAATAAATAAATGTTTGAAACAAAAGAATTCAAAAAAAAAATTATATAAAAATAGAACAATATATTCAAACAAAAATTTTTTTGAAAAAATAAATAAATGTTTAAAAGAAAAGAATTAAAAAAAATACATTTAAAAAAAATTAATTAAAAAAGAGATTAAAATTAATCTTTTTGAAAAACAAATTAATTTACAAAAAAACACGAATTAAAAAAAATTTTTTTTGAAAAAATAAATAAATGTTTAAAAAACAAGTTAAAAAAAATTATTAAATTATTAAATATTAAATTGTTAAAAAGATAAATTAACTTTTGAAAAAATATATAAAATTTTGAAAACGAATTAAAAAAAAATATTTAAAAAAATTAAAAAAAAAAAATTAAAAAAATTATTTTTGAAAAAATAAATAAATGTTTGAAAAAAAAAGAATTGTGTGAATGTTAGTCTAATATTTAATGAAAAACAAATATTTATGTACTCATATGTAGTCGAAGTAAATTATTTCAATATTCAGTTTCGATTGGATATGATTTACAAAATATTGAATGACATGATATTATTTCCACTTCAAATTAAAAATCGGCATTGTTTTAAAATTTCGAAAAACGCTTAGTAATATGATCTTAGCCCAACTAAGAAAGCGTAGACACTTGCCGACTGTGTACGACCTTGTGAAATGTCTTCCTAAAATGAACTGAATAATATAAAATAACAATTTTTAAAAGTTCGAAAATTGTCGCATATCAAAATCATTTAAATCTGATGAGGAAAATGGAAGATGCTTAGTGTTAGAAAATATTATTGTAGCTAAAAATAACACTTATGTGCAATCTTCGAAAATTTTCGAACATACAATTTGTTTCAAATTCAAGCAATCAACCACAAGAAAGCACTAAAATATATGCGTTTGGCAGTGAAACATTGCACATGTAATTTCGAAAATTTTCGAAAACACAATAATACCTTGTCTACAAAATATTCTTCCAATTGTTGTGTTTAACTAAATTAAGCAGTAAAAATTAAACAGTTTTACGATCTTCGAAACTTTTCGAACATTATAACTTGCAAGCAGATTGATGGAAATAGTGTGAAATATTAAAAAAAAACAGTTAAAAGTGAACAAACAAATTTATAAATCGAGGTCCTTAAAAATTTTAAACACATTGAGTAATTATGATTTTTTTTATGATTTATTGGAGCTTAAATACCTTCAGACAATGAAGAGTGCATTAACGTAGCCATACATTCAAAGTAATTTTTTTGCGATACACGATTTATTCACAAAATTTACAATACATATATATTGTATAACGCTATTATAATATTTTAAATATACCATATACCTATGTATGTGGTAGTAATAGCTAACAAAACGAGAAATTTATATATATTTTTTTTTGTTTACGATGGAATGAGCCAATGGACACACGTAGTGGCACAATTGAATAACGTAGAAATTTCTTAATTATGTAAATATGTATTGTATGTGCATATGTATGAGTGGATACATAATAAATACATATTTTTTTAAATAAAATTAATTGACAATACCATTTTTTGCTACAAAATGGCGGATGGTTTTTATGAGAAGCTTTTTCATGACAGAAAATCGTACTCGGAGATGTGGCGTTATTGCCTGCCTGCCGAGGAGCGACTGCTATTAGAAACAAATTTTGTCTATAATTTAATACTTCATATATGTGTGTCGAATAATTAATATATTGCAAAACAAAAACTTGTATCTATTAAAAAGATTTTTTTTAAGACCTAATTTTTTTGTATACGCCTTGACTTGGGAATCATTCCAGTGAAGTGAAGTTGAATAGTAAGTAATAAAATATATATTTTTTTGAATAATATAGCTTAAGCCTAATGCGAAATCATAAAAATGTTTAATTTTTAAAAATAAGTAGATGAATCATTCAAAGTTAATATTTTAAAGGACAAGAAAATGTTTCCATACAAACTACTTCACATCAATGGCCTAACCAAATGGATTATATATAATATTGACATATGCATTATTCATAACCCTGTGCACAAAGTTTTAGACATACACACACACAAATTGTTTTAAATACTGAAATTTAATTAGTGCAATAGACCAGCTTGACATATATTTTTTTAAAACATGTAAATGTGGGAGAACTAAAATCTAAAAATTATGTACTTGCCCTGGCCACTACTAATTCGTACCCCTACGATTTTTTCTCACATATACCCCTTTGCAAAATTATAGGCACACCACTATTTTTTATGAAAAATATAATTCGTACTTCAAAGTGGCGCAAAATCAATCATCGGAATTTGTATTTTTTACTAAATAGTTTTTTACCGAATATAACTGACGTACGACTCCATTTGCAAAGTGGTTAATCTTTCTAAAGGACGATTAATTTTGCGCCACTTGTGGAATTTTGGTATAAGAAAGTGGAAGTTTCAAGAGACTACAAGACACCGTTGGTTTTTGACAATTCTTTTTAGATGAGGTGTCATGCATGAAAGAAGAAGGCTAGCAACGTCAACAACAACAAAGTCAGACTACGTAATTCCACGAGTTGAAAATTCTAGCATCATTTTCCAGCAAAATAGATGGCAGAAACGTCTAAAATTCTCATACCATTCATACAATTTTTTTTTCAAATGGATCCAAAATGGCGGACGGAGTAGAAGCGGCTATCTTTTGTGCGCAATTTGATCTCCAAAAATCTTTCAGACTCCCTAATTACTGAATTCTATGTAATTACTGAATCTGGCATATTAACTCCTCTTAATACCTGATACCCGGCCGCCGTAGCCGAATGGGTTGGTGCAAGACTACCATTCGGAATTCACAGAGAGAACGTCGGTTCGATTCTCGGTGAAAACAACCAAATTAAAAAAAAACATTTTTCTAATAGCGGTCGCCCCTCGGCAGGCAATGGCAAACCTCCGAGTGTATTTCTGCCATGAAAAAGCTCCTCATAAAAATATTTGCCGTTCGGAGTCGGCTTGAAACTGTAGGTCCCTCCATTTGTGGAACAACATCAAGACGCACACCACAAATAGGAGGAGGAACTCGGCCAAACACCCAAAAAGGGTGTACGCGCCAATTATATATATGTATATATAATACCTGATACCCAAGCGACTATTAAAGCAATTATGACTCCTTGCACTAACTCAGAATGTGTGCAACAGTGCAGAAGCAAAGTGGATGAACTCTTCGGAAATGGGCAGGTCACTATCTACTGGATACCAGGGCACAAAGGAATAGAAGGAATGCGAGGGCAGATGAGCTCGCTAAGGCAGGTATTCGCTTGCCGAGATTGAGCACGTCAGGCGCCTTTCTGAAAACGGAACTAAATGAGAAACTAACTCTGGCAACGCAGTCGATATTGGAGCATTCAACTCCGCACAAAACTAGGTAAATTATACCATGGACTTGGAATACGAAAATTGCAAGCTTTATTTTATCACTGCCTAAGAAAGGCTGCAAAATATACTGACAGGACACTGTCGCACTCCACATGGCACAGCCAAATTGGGATTAGTCCAGAGTAATGCGTATAACACGAATCGACTGCGAGAGGTACTTTGGAACACCTACTGCCCTGCTCTATGTAGGACTCGACAAAAATGTGCCTAGGTTAGGTTAGACTTGGCAGCCGCATCGCACATAGAGACAACGCGATGCCACTTAGACCACGAAATGGGTCCGTTGTAATCCGCGGGGCCTGGGCTATATTTCCCTTTCCTTTTGAACCATCCTGAGCTTTTCACAAAGCGTAAAAGGTTGTTGATGCCTAAAGTGTATAGATTATCTATATTCATTCGTTTCCTACTTCTTCCGGTTCCTGATTCCGGCTAGAGCCGGGCATGTGCAAAAAAGGTGTTGAATGGTTTCCAACTTCTCCTCATTCCTGCAGCTACGATAGAAATCATGTATGTAAACGCCTAATCTCCTTGCATGATTTCCTATGATATTTTTTATCCTTGAAGGGTGAAATTGCCGACGAAAGGCTGAACGGCTTGTTAAAACGCGCGAAGACGTGCATTAAGAATTACATAAAATAATATCTTCGACTTCAAATGCATAGCACTGGCAACACAATGGACACTAGAGCTTAGTAAAAGCTTTTTACAGATCAGCCAGGGCTACCTAATCTAACGCCAAGAAAAAATTTGCCAAAAATCAACGCGATTTTGTAGGCACTTGAAACTTGCGCTTTGTTATATCAAAATTCCAACTTGTACTAAAATTCAATGGAATTCAAAACAGAATTGAAAAGGACCTCTCCGAGCCGTTTGCTACCAAACGAGGTTTCAGACAGGGTGACTCGCTGTCGTGTGACTTCTTTAACCTGATGTTCGAGAGCATCATACGAGCCGCAGAACTTAATCGCTCAGGCACAATATTTTATAAGAGCGTACAATTGTTGGCGTATGCCGATGATATTGACATCATCGGCCTTAAGGGGGGGTAGGGTCACAAAATCGAAATTTTTTTTCTTCACTCATCTTATAGTAAATCATTTCAAGAATGTTGTGTCAAAATTTTAACTGGATCGGAGCAGAACTCTCAAAGTTATAGCCTTTGTAGGCACTCTACCTCGAATGCGGAGCATCGATAGTTTTTCAGAGTCATTTTTTCAAACGCGTTTTTCCCGAAACGACTTCTTAAAAGTCGGTGCCAATCACAACTCCAAAACTATTCAACCAATTCTTTTCAAATTCATTACGTCATACTTTAACTGAAAAATTCGACTTTTTTAGTTTCAGATGATTCTACGACGAATGCCGATTGGCACCGCAGAGCACCTCTCGAAAAACATATCTCCAAAAGAACTGTCATGGGCTTATTTGTCAATATTTTATTATTAATATTTTTTAAAAACTTATTGAAAAGATGTACAATAACATGCAACTGATTTTATTAAAGTATCTTAAGCCATATTTCTGTAAAAAATTCAACAAAAAAAAATGTTTTTTTTTAGCGCTAAACCCTACCACCCCCTTAACAACCGCGCTGTTAGTTCTGCCTTCACCAAAGTGGGGAACGAGGCAAAGCGAATGGGTCTGATGGTGAACGAGGGCAAAACGAAGTACCTCCTGTTTTCAAACAAACAGTCCTCGCACTCGCGTATCGGCACCCACGTCACTGTTGACAGTTATAATTTCGAGGTTGTAAAGGACTTCGTTTATTTAGGAACCAGCATTAACACCGATAACTATGTGAGCCTTGAAATCCAACGTAGAATCTCTCTTGCCAACAAGACGAACAAAACTAACACTCTACAAGACTCTCATCATGCTCGTCCTAACGTATGGCGCAGAAGCTCGGACGATGACAACATCCGATGAAGCGACGCTTGGAGTGTTCGAGAGAAAGATTCTGCGTAAGATTTTTGGACCTTTGCACGTTGGCAACGGCGAATATCGTAGACGATGGAACGATGAGCTGTATGAGCTTTACGACGACATAGACATAGCGCAGCGAATAAAGACCCAGGCCTACGTTGGCTGGGTCATGTCGTCCGAATGGATACACACGCTCCGGCTTTGAAAGTATTCGATGCGGTACCAGCTGGTGGTAGTAGAGGAAGAGGAAGGCCTCCTCTGCGTTGGAAAGATCAGGTGGAGAAGGACTTGGCTTCACTTGGTGTGTTCAATTGGCGCCAGTTAGCACGAGAAAGAAACGACTGGCGCGCTTTGTTAAACTCGGCCAAAATCGCGTAAGCGGTTATCGCGCCAAATAATAAGAAGAAGATAAAACTGCATAAAGTTTAGAAATTCTAAAATACAAAAATACAATTTACAAAAAAAAAAAAATTATTTTAATTTCAGTAAAACTTGCAACTGTTTTTAATTTTTACAATTTCTAGACTTTTTTTTAAATTGTATTTTTGTATTAAAAAAAACAAATTTTAATTTTGTACGAAGTTTGAAACTTTGCGTTATATGGATTTTGTTGTAGCATGAACTATATTTTATAAAAAAATAGAGGTGTGTTTATAACTCTGCAACGTGCTGTATGTGAGAATAAATCATGATGGTGCGAATAAGAGACTACGGCATGTAAATCTAAGCAACGCCTGTGTATGTATGCGTTAGTCGCATTCGGTGTGTTAGTACCGGTGGTGAAACACTATTTAGCCGGATGGTCATTAACGCTTTAAAATTATGTCATTTTTTTAGTTATGATGTATGCTTTTATGAAAAAATCACCACCCCAATTTTTTTTTTGCAATGATTTTAATTAATTTTAATTGCCTTTTTAAAATACAACAAATATGATAAATATTTTTTTTTTTTTTGTTTTTTGTTTCTCAAAAACAGCAATCGAATATTTTATATATAGTAGGAAGGTAATTAATTAATAATTAAATATTTGCCTATTGGTATTTAAATATAAATTTAGTGAACGGCTTAGTTTTTATTTATTTTTAATACATTTTAGTGTTTAGTGACTTGTATAGGGGTGTACGTGTGTGGTTGTGTGTATGTGTGTGTGTGTGAGCTGATATAAAAGGATCAAAAAATGGAGCAGTTGTTATTTCGATTTCAATTTTTTTGTTTTAGTTGGTTTTCCTTTAGGTTGCGCAGGCCGTGCATGCTTTGTCCATACGTTTTGTTTGCTTTTCTCCTCTCTCTCTCTCTCTCTTCTTAACTGTTTGCTGTCATTCGTCAAGTAATACCACCATCATTGTTAGCAATATATAAGTAGTTTGTAGTTAATAGTAATTATGATCTTTTTTAACATCATCATTTTCAAAACCTTGAAAATGTTCATCAGCTTCATTATTAATATTCTTTATTATTATAATTTTTTTCAGTTTTTTTTTTTTTTTGTTTTTTCAAATTAACCACTAAATTAGTTTTATTTGTCTTATATACCTGGCGTATATGTCGGCTGTTCTGTAGCATTGAGCGATGTATTCTCCGTTGCGGCGGCTACTGGTGCGCCTGTGAACGGATTCACGCCAGTGCCACCGGCAGCTTGTGGTGGCGGTGGCATCGCGAAAGCGGGTTGCTGCTGTCCACCGGCGCCACCAACGCCTGGTTGTTGAATTTTTGGACCGGATCCTAAGTTAACATCATCCAAATCGGCATCCTCCTGCAGATGAAAAAAAAAAAACAAAAGCAAAAGAGAAAAATAATTAAAGATTTCATATTTTTTTTGTATAATACAATTATAGGGTACAGAGCGAATAAAAAGTGAGCTATGATTGAGTGTAGAAATGAAAATGATATTTGAAGAGAAAACAGGCTTAGATGTGAGACTGCGCAAGGACGACAAAATAATGGTCGTACGAGTATGTAAGTCGACAGAGACGAGTATTCGAAAGCAAAAAATGTTGGTTTTTAATTTACGAAGACAAAATTAAACTGAAAAAAATAGGTAATTTTTATAATAACAAACATATAAACAGTAAAAGAAAAATCGTTATGCGGATGTGTTATACAATTTTTCAATTATTAATAATTAATAACTGAGTCTACAACATCAAAATACAAATACGCCTAGTTATCTTTTTGCACTAACTTATTTTACACGAGCACTTGATTTAACACGAGTTAAATTTTTTTTATACACGAATTGTTTTGTTTTAACACGATTTTGAATATTTTACGAATTTTTCTTGAATCTCATAGAGGAAATAGAGTGAGATTTTTCCACCATGCTTGAAAAATCTCTGAGACTCGATAAATTTTGCGTTCGCCATTTAATTATTTATTTCTTATAAATATTTAAAAAAAAAAAAAAAAAAAAATAATTGGCGCGTACACTTCTGTTAGGTGCTTGGCCGAGGAGAAGGAGCTCCTATTTGTGGTGTGCGTGTTGATGTTGTTCCACAAATGGAGGGACCTACAGTTTCAAGCCGACTCCGAACGGCAGATATTTTTTTTATGAGGAGCTTTTTCATGGCAGAAATACACTCGGAGGTTCGCCATTGCCTGCCGAGGGGCGACCGCTATTATAAATATTTATTGAATTAAAATGTGTAAGCACGAAATAAGCACTTTCAAATTTTCCATTTTTTTGCTTTAAGGGGTTAGGGGTAGTTATTTTCTTAAAGTATATTATCTTAAAAATATTGTGTGAAAATTTGAAGTGAATCCGACAAATACTTTTCGAGTTATTCAACAATTAACAAAGGGTGCTCGGGCGCTACGGAGCAGATAGCAGAACTTTAACAGCATTTTCTCAAAACTATGGGATTTTGAAATGGTGATATCTAGAACTTAAAAACTGCTTGCTAGATCTTAATAAAATGTATACTGCTTCTGAAAAACATAAAAAACTCGTGTCTGATCGAAGGATTTTTTTCCCCCAAAAATTTCGTTTTTTTTTAACAATTAATTATCGGTTTTTTTCTCGAAAACCTGAAAAATATTTCCTGAGGCCGCCATATGGCTAATTTTGAACAAGATTATCTATTAATAAAACTAATTTCTCTTGTCCGATTGATTTCAGATGAAACTCCTTGTGATGATCACCGCAGAGACTTCCGGAGAAACGGGCTCCACACAAACAGCGATAACTTTTACAATTATTATAATTTTATTTTTTGAAATTTTGCTAAAGTCAAGTCTCATGTTATATTAATACTATGAGTTTCTTTTTGTAAAATAAAGCAACTGACTAGCAAAAAAAAATTATTGAAAAGCGTCATTTTTTCGGGCCTCTCACTACTCCTAGCCCGCCCCTTAAAATACAGATACACCTAATTCTCTTTTTACACGAAAACTTGATTTAACACGAGTTAAAAAAAATGTTTTTTACACGAATTGTTTTGTTTTAACACGATTGTCAATATTTTATGAATTTTTCTTGAATCTCATAGAGGAAATAGAGTAAGATAGTCTCAGGAAAAATCTCTGAGACTCGGTAGATTTTGCGCTCGCCATTTAATATTTCTTATATTATTTCCAATAATTTATTTCTTATAAATATCTAATAAATTAAA
The DNA here is from genome assembly GCF_028408465.1 of Anastrepha ludens. Taxonomy (NCBI): domain Eukaryota; kingdom Metazoa; phylum Arthropoda; class Insecta; order Diptera; family Tephritidae; genus Anastrepha; species Anastrepha ludens. The sequence continues at coordinate 93,998,627 of NC_071500.1, forward strand.
ATGTGTAAGCGCGAAAAAAATTCTTAAGGGCGGGGAGCACCTCCAGCACTTTCAAATTTTCCATTTTTTTGCTTGCTTTAAAAATTCATTTATTGGGTTGGCAACTAAGTAATTGCGGATTTTTTTTAGAAAATCAAAGACAATTTTTTTATGGAACTAAATAACTTTATTCTGCCCATTTTGATCAACGACCCTTTGCCATCTGTCAGGCAGCATCATAATCCCACGTTCATAAAATTTCTGGTTTTTATTAGCAAAAAACTGAATCAGGTACGATTTGACATCATCATCATTATTGAGATTTTTACCATTCAAGGAGTTTTGTTAAGATCGAAACAAAAAGTAATCAGATGATGCAAGGTGCGGACTGTAGTGGATGTAATAAAACATCCAACCAAGCTACAGTAATTTTTGCCGTCTGGCCAAAGATGTGCGTGGCCTTGCTTTGTCATGATGGAATACAATCCTTTTTCGATTTGACAATTCGGGCCGCTTTTCTTCAACTGCACTGTTTCATTTCGTTAGTTGTTCAATGTAGACATCAGATGATGTTATTGTTGTTGTAGCAGTAACTTCCATCAGAATTGATCCTTGGCTTGGGTGGTAAGAGTTCAAAGTAGACAATTCCTTTGTAATCCCTTCTTTTAATGAATATCAACTATTGATGTTGTTTGCGTTGGTTCACCTGGCCTACTCCACGATCCTTTCCGCTTGATATTGTTGTAAACAGCCCAATTATCATCACCAGTTATCAGTCGTTTTAAAAATGGATCATTTTCATTACGTTTCTTTAGGAAATCGCAGCTGTTAATTCGTTTCTTTCAGTTCGTGAGGAACCCATGTATCGAGTTTTTGAACATAGCCAATTTGTTTTAAGTGATTTTCATTCCATGTAATATAGGTATGTGATGCATTAAGCATCTCTGCAATCTCACGTGTTGTACTGTGACGATCCGAATCGATTATTGCTTTGATTAGGGCGTCATCAACTTCAACTGGACGACCAGAGCATTTTTCATTTTTGAGTGAAAAATCAGCAGAACGAAATTTGGCAAACCAATTTTGACACTGCCGTTCTTTTAAGGCTTCAACACCATAAACAGCTTGCGAAATATGACGAAAATGTTCCTTTTGATTTTCCGTTTTCCAACGAACGCCAAACGAAAACTACGCAACCGATCAATAAACTTTTTTTACTGATTGAAAATTTCTGTACACTCACTTAAACATAAATATTAATAGTTAATTTATTTTAAGATAATAAATACTTTCAGTTTTTCGCAAAAAAATAACTGAAAAACTCGTTGTCTGGAGAAGCTGCCTTTAAAAAGGAGTGAACTTTAAAAATAATTTTTTAATATTATTTTCACCTAATTCTATTTACGCGAATTTACTGGGCAATTAACTACCGCTTAAAAAGAGAATTACGTGTATAGACACATATGTACAAGGTGGCGCAAAATGAATCACCCTCTCGGAAGATGTAAAATTTTTGCAAGCGGCTGTCGTATGTCAATCATTTGTGACGCTTGTGAATAAAGTGGATAGCTGCCGCAAGCAATGGAGAGCATAAAGACCAAAAGAAAGATTTCCGTAACTTCAAACTATTTTTTTTTTCTAGTTAGGAAAAAAAATTATTCAAAAACAAACTTGGATGATTAATTTTAATTAATTTATTTATATATTTATATATAGACACATAAACAAAACGTAGGTATATGTAAATATCCCTCTTTTTTATGTTGTTTAAAAAATATGAAATAGATGAAAATGTCTTTATTTGAACTTAAGGAACCTTAACAAATTTGGGGTTTTGTATTGCTCATGCCGCAAATATGTGAAAAATGTTTATATACCCACATACCTAGATATATGTATATAATTTTAACATTTATTGTACTAAGAGAGAGAAGGTATTTGGTGGAACTGGCAATCGGTCTCTAAACCAACTCACTCAGACCGTTGTCGATCCATTGTGAAGGTACTTAGTACCAAGCAACTTTCCATAAGAAAACGTATCTTAAAAAATATGGCATATTTTTAGGCGCAAAATTTATTTTCGATGACAGTCTAACAATTTTCTCGAAAGCATATTTTCCAAATTTGTTTAAATAAACTGACAAATTTTAAAACTGCTGTAGTTGAGCTTTGAAAATAAAGTTCTCAGCGTTACAAATTTCAACAAGAAAAATATGTAAATTAAGCTAAATTTCTGTAAGGGCATTTCTTGAGTATAAAATCAAAAATTATAACATATGACTGAGGCAAAAGATAAATCGTTCTACAAAAGTGGTATTGAAATGTTTGAGCGGCCCCTGAATGATTGCGTTGTTCTTGATAGAAATTACGTTTATGAATAAAACAAATTTTGAACAAAAAAAAAACAAAACGTGTTTTCATTGTTAAGCCCGGGACTTTTCAGCCCATGTGTTATAAGTATAGAAAATAAGATATGGACTGGAAAATAAGAGCAGAATTTAAAGGAGATTTAATTGAAGTCATGAAAAATCAAAATTTTCGAAAATATGATATGTATATCGAGAGTAAACTACAGAGTACATTTTATACCAAAAAATGTAATGCATTAAGGGGTTATATACAGTTAAAATTTTCAAAAAACCGATTTTTTTTTCTTAATGTACATATATTTAAGAATACACACAGAAAATTTAATATCGTTCCGGTGAATATTTTCGAAGTTACGCGCAAATTTGAAAAGGCATTTCAGAACAATGTAAAGTGCTTTTCAAACTTTAAACGCGTTTTTCTCAAAAAGGGGTTTTCAAAGTCGGTGACCAGCATTACTCGAAATCGTATAAACCGATTACTCTCAAATTTTAACACAAGCTTTTTAAATATATTTTTTAGTAATTAATCGAAGATTTTTTCTCACTGATAAATATTTTTTTATAACCAATTTAAAGCCGAAATTTTGGTCAAAAATGGATTTTTTTGTTGAGAAACCGCCATTTTGTCAATTATTATTATTTTGCTTATTCCTTCGATTAATTGTTAGATTTAACATTACTTTAACGAAATCTGTTTGGTTTTTTAATTTCAGAGGATCCAGTTCAGAGATATAGTGGTCCCCGCAAAACGCCTTTTTTGAGAGTAGCTCCCGGAGATCACCTGTAGCTCCTTTCCAAATAAATATTTTTATTAATAATTAGTCTTAAAATACAGTTAAATTTTTAGATCAATAAATTTATAAGTTTTCTCAGAAAAAATTCTGGAAAATTCGCTTTTTTCGGCCTTAAACCCCTTAAAAAATTCTGACACATAGCCGTAAGTACGCTGTGACTGCGTACTCGGAACGAAGTACCTATAAACGTATGTTTTCTAGAATAAAAAACAACTCAAAATTCACTTTGACTCTGACAAAATTCATTATCACTCAATTATACTGTTGGACTGAAGTGATCCCTAAAGTAGTAGGTAAAATACTCAATTGTCAAAAGGATCGGCAGTATCCGATTTTTAAACGTATTGAGCCATTCAAAATCAAGAGCTAATTAGAAATAAAGTACCGGATTTTATTGTTTTATTTCAAATGACTTCAAGAAGAGTGGCAGCCATCTATGTACTATACCTACTTTAACCGAAAATTTAAATTTAACTAAACCAATATTTTTTATAATTTAGGATTTATCATTCAGGGCAACCATCTACTATAACTCCATTAAGGGGTTACATACGTCCAGAATTTTCAAGAAATAGATTTTTTGTCTAAATATTTCGAAAGTATAGTATCTTAAGAATATACTGTAAAATTTCCACGCGGAAATTCCCAATATTATAGCTTCTACAGCCCAACAACTAGGTAGAGAGCAGTCCGCGCGCTCCTGTACCTCAAACTTTAAACTCATTTAGCTCGAAACTACTTTTTCCGGCACGGTCTGCATGAGAACTCATACAGTTTTTAATATCTTTTGATGCGGTTTTTTAAATATTCGAAACTGTTTTCTCTATAGATTTGATTTTTGGTATTTTTATTAAAAAATTTTATAAACATAATTAAAGTGTGACGTAAAACGCATACTTTTTTTTTAAATGCTATGAATTGCAACATTTTTGGAAACTGAAAAATCCGGCTCGAGAACTACGATAAGTACAACTTTATTTTACAAGAATTCTTTTATTTTTTACAGATTAATCAACACTTCAAGGAGAAATGATGCAGACCGTGGAGCAACTTTTTTTCATTGTACTTCGGGTGATGTGATTTTTTATATACTAATTTTTGTAAAGATATATTTAAAAAAAATTTTTTTATAAAGTTTAAGTACTAATAAACAATGTATAACATTTTTTATATTTATTTCTATTGTTATCCCATCTAAAAACAGTTTTTCTTTTAGCGCATTTTTGGCGCTGCTGGACGTATGTAACCCCTTAAAAAAATTATAAAATTTAACTAAAGCAATATTTTTTATAATTTAATTTTATAATTTAATGAATACAAATTACTTTATTTTATTTTAAATGATGTTATTATTAAAAAAAATCTAAAATAAATTTTCTAAACGGGCATGAGCATCGGACTACATCCTTAAAGAGATTCTTATCATCATTGGGCCTGCTTTTACTTGCTCTATTTACTTTTCAAAATAACCGAAATCTTTTTATTTTATTATTTATTTATTCAAATTAAACGTAGCAAAAAAAAAAGATAAGAGTAATCAAAGAACCCCGCTCTTGAAGCATAAAGTAAAGGGTTTTCCAATAACAGGTGTTACAGGTGAATGGATTGCGGTATCGAAAGATGATTAACGATTTTTATGGCCAGAATTGGATGGTATTGATCTGGACATCGAAACCGTTGATCTTTTACGGGAAAAGTTTCCGGACCGTGTTAGCTCTCGAAGAGGTGATCACAATTGCCCACCGAGATCTTGTGATTTAACACCTTGGGACTTTTTTCTTTGGGACCACGTGAAAGAGAAGGTCTACGCCAACAGCCCAGAGTCGATTCCAGACCTCAAATCTGGAATTTGTGAGGCTATCGAGGCAGCCACTTCGCAATTCGGTTATGGAAAGTTTCATGAAAAGGATATTGCCCTGTAAGCGTGGTCGTGGTGGTCATTTGCCTGATGTTATTTTCCACTATTAACGGCGTATCTTCCTCTTTATTATAAAATAAACATCCGATCATTTATATAAAAAGAATAGCATTTTTCTTTGAATATCAAAATAACACCTCTTACAAATCATGACTGACAGAAATGGATTTAAAAATAATTATGAAAATTTGTCCACAGAAAAAAAAGTATCTAAAAGATTAGAAAAATTGTACTCAAATGCTCTCTAAACCCTTATATGTAATTATGTAATTTATAAGAGTTTAATTTTATTGAGCAATTCTTTTTTCTATCAAATTCTAGTTTTTTTGATTTGGTAAACGGTCATAACTTCTGAAGCTTCATTTCGGAAAATATCTTATTTAAAAGGTAATTTTTCAATCTAGTCTTGGTGGAAAAAATTCTTGCAGTATAGCACAAAATTTTGAAAATTGAAGAGTAGAGCCCTTTAAAAAATTATTTTGTGGGAAAAATTATGACGACAATCGAACTGAAATACTGTCAGAGATATAAACTTTGCAACGATACCTCATTTATGCAAAGTGAATTTAAAAAATTTAAATTATGCACCGCTTTAGTGCCTCTTTTTAAATGCTCTTTTTATTTTTGTTACCTCCACTACTTTGGTGAAAAAACATTTTCTATGTTTATGAAGTGCATTTCCGGCAGTTTGAGCACGAATTTAGCGCTTGCGCAAAGTTTTAGCGAAATCAAAAACAGTGTTTTTTGAGAGTTATCCTTATTTACTTTATGCGCTTAGCCCAGAACCTTTCGATTGGGGACCCGGTGGTCTAGAAATTTCAAAAAATCGATTTTTTGTTTGTTCGATATTTCGAAAGAATAGTATCTTAAGAATATACTGTGAAATTTTCAAGCGGGAATTCCCAATATTATAGCTTCTACAGCCCCACAACTAGGTAGAGAGCGGTCCGCGCGCTCCTGTACCTCAAGCTTTAAACTCATTTATCTCGAAACGACTGTTGTTTAACCAAATCGTCTGAAATTTTAATATGTGGTTCACAACATCAATGGTTATCGCCCGTACTAGAATCACATTATTACTTCAATTATTTCGTATTTTTTTAATTAAAAAAATGAAAAAACCGATTTTTAGAGTGTCAAATTCAAAACCGCGCCATTTTGTCAAGTTTCTTTTGTATTTTTATTCTAGTATGGGACATAGCTACAGTCATACTGACTAATAACCAGGTCCAATTTTTGGGGAGGGTCAACTTCAGCGCCATTTCTAAAATTATTAAAATTAAAAAAAAATTCATTTTTGTACGTAAAATAAGTTAAATAAAAAGCCTACAAAATTTGAATATCGATTTTAATTTTTTTTATTGTAAAAAAATTTCCTGAAAATACCCTACATTTTGGCTGTAGGTCACCCTTTTACCGTTTTGTGTTTTTTTTTTTTCGAAAATTAAAAATTTTTGAGAATAATATAAAAGAAATATTTGGATTTTTCATAAAAATATTGTTGTTGTTGTTTTTTGCTTTTTTTTTTTTTTTGGTTTTTTGTTGTTCACAAAAACCAGTCTTACTCTCGAACCGGACTTTCGAATGTCTTCCAAGTTCTTTTAAATTCTTAACGAACTCGTGAAACAGTTCTTGACAAAATTTTAAGCGCAGGAGTCCACTGCATATTTACTCATTTTCTTTTCATTTTAAAAAAGTCGGTTCATGAAATACAAATTTAATTTAGTCTTCTTCGAAGGAGGAATTTTAGAGTACATGCAAAAATAATTTTATTTCGAAAAAAAAAATTTTTATTTCTAAAAAAGAATATTTTTATTTCGAAAAAACAAAATATTTTTATTTCGAAAAAACAAAATATTTTTATTTCAAAAAAAAATTTTTTATTTCGAAAAAAAAAAATTTTTTTTTAGGTTAGGTTTTCTGAAACAACTTATTTTCTTGCTGATATTACAAACTTTCTTAAATCGCAATAAGTAAGAATTCTGAATTAAATACGCTTAAAAGCGTTTCAAGCAAACACTTTTCAATTTGTGCAAATTATGAAAAAAAATTTCGAATTCAGAAAATATTAAGGTATATTTTTGTATTTATTTATTTATATACAAGTGATGATATATCTATATATAGTAATATTAAAATTACAAGACACCCTAGCGACAAGGACTATCGGCTTACAACTCTTTTGCCATAAGAGCGACCCATTCCAAAAGCCACACGAGTCATAACTCACAATAAATATTTAGGAAAAGTTTTTTTTTATTTTTTGTATATTTTGGCGTTAAAAATTCTAAAACTAAAAAAATATTGTTACGCACGGCTATTCGTTGCATAATAATTTTCGTTTCCCAAAATTTAACTTCGAACAATTCAATACTTTCTTAAAATAAATTGATTTTTTTTTAATAAAAATTTATGCCAATGAATATTCAATGAAATACATTTTTATAACTAAACAAAATTTTAGTCCTTTGTAACACGATTTTTTTTTTAATTATTATTTTCATATTGCAATATTCGCACGCATCAACATGCCAAGGCGGCGGCATACAGATTTCATTGATTTCACATTGCATCTTTTATGGGCTTGTTTTATTTATTCTCTCGATGAAGACTCAGGAAGTCACATACTAATTTAACTAAGTCGCATACTAATTTAGCATTTTCAAAATGTAAATTTGAATTATCATTTGTTGAATATTACATTGGTTTAAAATGAAAATTTTGCAAATTGTATTAATTTTAAATTATTTATTTTTATTTATATTTTTGTACAACGGAATTTATTTATAATTTTCTAGGTACAAATACTGCGGTTTAAAAATCAAAATCCCACATTTTGGTTCCTTTACGGTTGAGTTGATTGTTGCTAATTATGATTTAAAAACAAACAAAAAAAAACATAATTTTAGTTTACACTAAGATACAAAATTATAGAAATGATAATAACGAAAACAACGAATAACGAACGTAATGACAAGTGGGATATATAACTCAATGGGAAACATTCACAGACACTGAGTATTTATAAGTACATACAGGATATTTCAGCAAGAGGTTTCACTATATTTTACATGCTTCAAGCGAATATCTTTTCCTTTAACGTTTGGAAAATGAAACTATTCGATTTTTTTTGGTTTGTTTTTTTCGAAGTAATCCGAGCTTATTACGTTCTCTGAGCTTGTTTTTACTAGGAACGGTGTATTTGCCGCCTAATATATTCTTGTATGAGAAGCCCTTTGAGCAATAGGGAATATTGAATAGTCGAACTAACGCACGGCATGCCGTTACTATTGGGAAATTCACAAAATTAAGGCAATCAGCGCAAATACAACGAGGAAGACACTTTGTGCACTCAATGGATTAGTTCGTTTTATGCAAATGGATATGAAGATGTGTATATTTGAACGCGGTTGATGGGTTTCAGTCCACGGCCAGCAATCCGGAGCAAAAGAAAAAGTTGCGGGTTAGCAGTATTGGAATTTGTAGTGACAGTCAAGCTGCATTGAAAGCCCTTGCTAATCCATGCTGCTCTTCGATGTTAGTCGGTGAATGTAAGACAAAACTGAACAGTGTTGCAAATCACAAAAAAGTTAAGTCTTATTGGGTGTCTGGACATTCTGGTATTACATGAAACGTGTAAGCTGATAAACTGGCTAATGAAGGCTCTGCAAGTATGCCACTAGGCCCTAGAAACCCCTTTCTAGGTGTCAATTCTGCATCGATTCAACTATAGATTGTCGAATTCATGAGGTCTACCCATTGAGGACGTTGGTCTGGGTTGAACTCGTGCAGAGTTGCCAAGTGCTTAGTGAAAGAACCAAACAGGAAAAGAGCGACCTTTCTCCTAAAACTCAGCAGAAAGGACCTGAGAGTACTGGTGGGTGTAATCACAGGGCACAACGCCTGTGGTCAGCATATGGCTGCCGTGGAGGTCGTCGACAGCCCGATATGCCTATCCTGTCTTGAGGATGACGACACTGCAGAGCATATTCTCTGTAGCTGTACGGCGTTTTCCAGAATCAGACTTGGGATTTTGGGTTCCGATATATTGAGTATGCATAAAGTTCATACTCTTCCGGATTCATCAATGAATCCAAGAGATTTGTGGAAGAGTGACCTCGAACTACCACCCACATTTTATCATTTCTATCTCTCTATTCTTTCTACTGAAATCCACCGGGTGTAGTACAATGGTCTCCTGACTGAGTGCTTGGACTTGTCCCACCTCCCACAAATCGAATCTAATCTAATACGGAGCAGTGTGAAAACTGGTAGCAGCTACAACTACGCAATCTGACCGGGTATTTCATTATTCTACTATGGAATCACGAGCCCTGAAATTCGAGAATGTCTCTTTGGGGAGTTTCGTGGGGATTCTGATCTAGCAACTAAATGTAAACAGAGTTTTACTTTTGATCAGCGTGATAAGGGGCATTGCATTGCAATTTGGTGTCGCAGCAAAAGCGCAGCAAACATTTTAGGTGGAGCTGGAGCCTTAGCAAAATGGTTAGTGTCTTCACTCGGCATTGATAATTGATAGCGAAAATGTTTTCATTTGGAAAGATTTTTCAAGGTTTTTTTTCACGCACGATATGTTCCATATATGTATACAGTCTGTGTCAAAAAAATATTATATTATTCATGAAGTATTAAAGATATATATTAAAAAAAATTTTTTACATGAAAGTATTTACAAAACTACGAGTCGCAATTACTCAATAAGCCACATAGTCTTCATCATTGTCGAATATGGTCTGCCATCTTCTTCATGCTTTGAACCAGCTTTTCTGCGTAGCTCGTCGACAAACAGGACTAGATTTTGCAAACTTAACGCACGAGTTGCTTTAAATCATGGACTGTGACTGTATCCATTTTCTGGTTTTGTTGTTTCTCAATATGTTTTTCTGAGAGCAGTGGTTTTGATGATGTGAGACAGTAAGATATGTTCGCCTCCTTCAGTCGACGTTCGATGGTGTAGATACACACATCTATTCCCTTTTTAGCAAGAATTGTGCGTGCTTGGCGTAGTCACAAAGAAGGGTCCCGCTTAAAAAGTTGGACGATCACTTTATACTGCTTTTTTGTCGTGACTCGCTTCAAGTCGCGCTCGGAAAAGTCATCAACATTTTTGTACACGTATGGCGTAAGATAATTTCGGCCCTTTCGAATGCGTGCATAAACATACCGCCTCGAAATGCTTCGCGTACTTCTCACTCATTTTTGTTAGGTTGCGCTTACGGGAAAGTTTCGAACGACACGAACCTGAGTTAGCACCGGCGTCGTAGCCCTTGAGTGGGACTACATATTACGCAGCAAAAAGCAGAACGAAATATATCTTGAAGTTACAAGAAAAAAGCCGGTTCTTTTCTTCTGACACAGACTATAGGTAGATGAAATGATTGAAGTACCTCTCTGGCACTCCCCAAGTAGCACTAGAGCGCCATTTAGATACCATTGTGAGACTCCCAGCAGGCAGACATCCACAACCAGCTAGAGCTGTTGATGTAATGGAGAATATGGGATGGGATTTAGGTTGGTGCACTACTGCCAGAGGCTGGTGAAGAAAGCAGTACTCAATGACCTTAATCGTCTGGCTATCAAGCCGGGACATTTATAGAGAAAGTGCTCAACAGTTTCCTTTTCTGAAAGGTCCCCACAGCTTCTGCAGTGGGAGTTAAATGGTAAACCTAGCTTTTCCTCGAGTGAATAAATCGTCCAATGACCGTTAAACACGGTAAATGAATTTGGAAATTGAATGGCGTGGAGTTCCAAGGATTTTCTGAGTCATTCGTCCATAGTACTGGAGCCACAGGGTTTTCGAAATAGCACATGAAGATATGAAGCTTTATCTTTACTGCGCTTTCCTGAGATCTTACTTTTTTTTTGTTACTCCTATCACTTTTTACCAATACTTTGCTTTGACAATCAAAAGTACAAAGTATTATTGTTGGTCTAGTGCTACCACCTTTAATGAATGCGCCTTGATGAGAGCATTGAGTTTCCTATATGTCAAAAAAAAAACGGTTACAAGCCGTTGCCTCGATGTGAAATATATTAGTATAGTATAGGGTGGATATGTAGGTATCATATATGCGAACTTTTGACAAAACACCTTAAGTGAACTTGGCATTTTCTAACTGTTAATCACTAAATTACTGGGTTTTAGCAATATTTAAATAGTTAATGACTGAAAAATTTAACTTAGGAGTATATTTTAATAAAAATATAATATAAAATTTATGTGAGACTTATTAATCTAAAACCTGTTAAATCCATATAAGTTGTTTTAACAAAAGTACACAAATACACCTGTGAATAACGTGTGAGTGCCAGAGCTACAATGGTTACAATGATAAAAATATGATAATAATGAATAATGAACAATGAATAAGATCACTCCCACCAATGTTCCGTGTAATGTTAAATGGAAAAAGGAACATTTATGAGTCCACCATTTAGTCGTAGTCCAACATCAAACCAAACAACAAAGCTTTCCACAAAGGAGACAAAATTAAAAACGAAAAACGGCAAAAATAAAAATGAATGCTTGGCAGAGGCTTTTGAGAGCAGCCATGATTTCAAAATTAGAGGGTAAAGTAGTTAAGCAATTATTAGACAAAAGTACAAATTTAACTACATTTCAACTACATTCATATTTATTTTACAAAAGTTATGATGAATATATTTGGATTACTTACATTATGCGCTGTGGCCTGTATCCTATTTGTTGAATTATCACTAGGTTCTCTATCCCCTTCGCCACGCTACAACATGAGTTTTCGAATCGAAATCAAATCGAACGTATTTTTTTACGAGAAAGTTGAGCATGAGCCAAAAAAAAAACAAATAAACGAACGAGGGTAAACGAATAATAATACAATAATAATAAGTATACAATAAATAAAAAACTATATCAATATAAAAAAGGAACTAGAGGGCATAGAATCATAGAACATAATAGAAGAGTGAGGAAAAGTGAAAGCAGCAGGTGTGTGGGAGTAGTGGTAAATTGGTTTGTGGATTAGGCAGTGGTAGTGAAGTTTGGATTGCGTGTGACAATTGCAAGCGTGTGCGGGTGTGCAAAGCGCAGCGAACACCAAAGTGTAGAGGAAGATGTAAAGAGTGGGGCGGCAAAAGTTATTTACAATGTGAGAAAGAATTTTTTAATAAAAAAAATTTAAAAAGCAAAATTAAGTGCTCAAAAGGATGGCAAAATGAATTAATGAACAAAAAGATACGCATTGGTGAGTGAAAGTTGGCAGAAGGCAAAGGTCGCAAATTTTTTTGCCATATTGAGGATCTAACTAGAATCGGCAATATATGAAAATTTGCTTGTGTATGCAAAAACAAGCAAGCAACTTCAAAAGTTACAATCAATTATTGAAGATGATTGAATTTCTAACTAATTTTTTTTTTTTTTTTTGTTTTGTTACAGAAAGGCATGAATGGTTACCCAAAGCAAAGGAAATTTGATGATTTTCGTCAAGTGCTGTGAACTCTGGATATTTTTGTGGTAAATGTGTTGGGAGAAACTATCTCGGTTGTGTGATAATTTGTGAAAAAAAAAATACAACAACGAGCAATTGCATGTAATTTCATATTAATTGTGAAATAAATTAAAAAAATTTCAAAAATTTTAATTTTTTATTTACTTTTTTATCTGCCTTTTTATTTAATTTTGTATTTTTATTTATTTTTTTAAATTTTTATGTTGCAATTGAAATTTTATTTTCACTTTTTGGTGATTTTTTTACATTTTTTCTGTTTTTGCGAAGTTAAAAAAAAATACAACGAGCAAATTAATGTATTTTTATATTAAATGTAAAATAAGTTAGAAATCTATCTTTTTATTTTTATTTTTGTTGTAATTGAAACTCTTTTCAACTTTTTTATAACTTTTTTTAATTATTTTTTCTTTTTTTGCGTAATTCTGTATTCTATTTTCTTTGATTTTATTTTTGGTTTTCCTCTTTTTTACTTTTTTCTATTTTTTATTTGTTGTTTTTATTTTGTTAAATTTTTTTTATATTTTTATATTTTTTTGTATTTTTATATTTTTTATATTTTTTATATTTTTTATATTTTTTATATTTTTATAATTTTATATTTTTTATATATGTTTTTATTTTTGTATTTTATATTTTTATAGTTTTTATATTTCTTTATTTTATTTTTTATATTTTTTAAATCTTTTATATTTTTTTTTAATTCTTTATATTTTTATATATTGTATTTATTTATTATTTGTTTTTTCACAATGGATCAGCTCTGGTCGCAGTGCGTAATGGCCTTCTAATATTATTTGTTTATTTTTTTCATATATTTTTGTCATATTTTTTCATATTTTTCTTATTTTTTTCATATTATATCATATTTTTTATATTTTTCATACTTTTTTATATTTCTTTATTTTATTTTTTATATTTTTATATTTTTTTTATATTTTTTTATATTTTTTTATATTTTTTCATATTTTTTCATATTTTCTCATATTTTTTATATTTTTTCATATTTTTTCATATTTTTTCGTATTTTTTCATATTTTCTCATATTTTTTATATTTTTTATATTTTTATATTTTTTTATATTTCTTTATTTTATTTTTATATTCTTTCATATTTTCTCATATTTTTTATATTTAGTTATATTTCTTTATTTTTTTTATATTTTTTCATATTTTTATATTTTTTCATATTTTTATATTTTTCATATTTTTCTTATTTTTCAATATCGTTTCATATTTTCTTATTTTTTAATATTGTTTCATATATTTATTTTACATCATAGTTTTTATATTGCTTTACTTTTTTTATATTTTCTCTTTATTTGATTTTTATATGTTTTTATTTTATGGTTTTTATAGTTCTTTATATTATTTTTTATATTTTTTCATATTCTTTCATATTTTTTATATTTTTTTATATCTTTTATTTATTTTATTTTCTTTTTATATGTTTTTATTTTATTTTTTATAGTTTGTCATATTATTTCATATTTTTTCTTTATTTTTTTCATGTCTTTATTTTACTTTTTGCATATATTTTTTATTTTATTTCTTATATTTTTTTATTTTACATATTTTATTTTCTATATATTTTTATTTTTGTTTTAATTTGTTATTTTTATTTTTTATATATTTATTTTTATATTTTCATGTTTATTTTTTTACATTTTCGTTTTTTAGAATTTTTTTTCATTTAATTTTATTTATATGTATATATAATCTGTAAGCGTGCGATTTTTCTGTGATATTAATGCTAAATATTAAAAAAAGGGCTCGGAATGTGATTTAAAAATAGCTAAAGCATTTACATAAATTAAAAAAAAACGAATACATCTACGATGTATTTAAGAAACGTTAAAAAGTAATTTATAAAAAAACGACTTAAAAATTAAATCGGAAAATAAAATAATTGTATGTAAAAATTTTAGTTTGTAACGTAAAATAAAATCAACAGATTCCAAATGCAGAAAGGGTACTTTGGTAATCCAAGTATTAGCAAGACGCTCTTTAGCATGAGTTTTTTTAATATTTATAATTTTTTCTTTTCAGTTATAAAAGCTTATAATTACTCTTTAATTTAATTTATTTTTTCTTTTTTCGTACCAATACTCATTATTTTTTCCATGCAAAGGATTTTAACTCTTAATAAAAAAATTTAAACTAAAAATATATTTAGAGCGGATAAAAAGTTTTCATTTTTACAAAATGAATAAACAAATTAAATAAAAGATTAATTTTTGATTTCAAAGAAAAATGATTGGTACGAGATTGTTCCAAAATTTAACAATGCATATAATTACTTAAAAAAAACATAAAAAACGAAAAAAAGCATACTTTTAAAATCGATATATACTATAAATAGTAGCCATGGGACTCTGAAACTCTAAAATTTTCAAACAAAAAAAAACAATTTGTAAAAGTGATCTCAAAGGAACCAAGTGGCTTTAACATTCACTTCAGAAAATTAAAAAAAATCTAGTGAACAGAATGCCGCTACAAAAATGGAAAAAAGTCTACAGCATTTTATATTTACTCGCGTACATATAACGTGGCGGATATTTTATTATTAGCAAAATTGTGTGCCAAATTTTTTTTCTGCTTCTAGTAACCAATATTTTGGCGCCTAGTAATGCTGTCAACAATGTGAAAAATACAAATAAATCATGTTGCAATAGCTATTTCGAAATTACCGAAATTTGGATGTTGCATATTTTTAGGAGTACTATTTACCAATTTAGCATGTTCGGGTCTAAAATACCGGAACGCCTCGGATTCGCTTCGGGCCATTTTTGGCTTCGACAGCGGCTCCAAAAATTTATTGGAATTTTTTTCGCAACACCCACAACAACAACTAATGGGCTGCAATTTTTGCGCACCGAGCTATAAACAAAGTTTGACATTTATGAGTTAATCTTTTCGATACTGGTTTTGATGCTGAAAATGCGGGAGGCTTTAAAAATTAATGTATAATTTTTTTTAATTACCGGAGTCAACAAGTTTTTTATCAATAAATTATTGCAGTGGAAGTTTTCCGAAATTCTTAATTAATAGCTCGGACCTGTTATTGATTTTAACCTAATATATGCTGGAATTTGCGCTAAATTTCAGCATTTCAGATCATTAGCTTGATATTTCGCAGGTACATAAATATACTTTTTTTTCAATACATTTTTATAGAAACTAAAAAAAATCCATACATTTTTATAAAAAGTTTAAAAAAATTTAAAAACTTTTCCGTAAATTTACTAATTAGATGCTAAATTTATGAAATTGAATGCTGATATTTCACTTCTAGATGAAAACTCTTTTAACATCTATGTTTTAGACTCCGTCCACTACTTTGCTGTAGATTAAAATATCTAAAAGTATCTTATCCTGACTTTACTTGCATTCTACAATTCTTTGTAAATTCATAGAACTCGGGCAAGTCCCGTAATTCACTTCCGAGTAAATTTGTGGCATTTCATTTACATTGAATTTCACTCGGAAGTGAATTACAGAGATACTCTATTGAGGCGCCTGAAAATATGCTAAGCACCCTTGTACTGCATTCCAAATCTGCCTAGAGCATAAATATCTCTAAAGAAAGTCAGATAATTACAGAACATAAAACCTACGAAATAAAACAAAAATCTTCCCTAAACAAATTATATTTTAATAAAAACAAAATTTTAATAAAACAAAAATTTTCCCTAAACTAATTTTTATTGTAATAAAAACAAAATTTTAATTAAACAAAAAATTTCCCTAAACTAATTTTTTTTGTAATAAAGCAAAATTTTAATAAAACAAAAAATTTCCCTTAATAATTTTTATTGTAATAAAAGTAAAATTTTAATAAAACAAATTTGTAATAAAACAAAAATTTTCTCTAAACTAATTTTTATCGTAATAAAAACAAAAAAATTCCCTAAACTAATTTTTTTTGTAATGAAAACAAGATTTTAATAAAATAAACTTTTCCCCTAAACAAAATTTTATTTTATTTGAGATTTTTTTATAACAATTCATTCCAAACCCTTTTGATGCAAACAAAACGTAAAACAACCAAACCTCAACTCTAAACTTTTGCAGATTAATTTAAATTTATTTCAAAAATCTTATATTTTTTACTGATTACCTTCAGAACGTTGCGACAGCACCCAGAATGCACTAAAAAACATTCATTAAAGTACCGGTGAGTGCAAATAAATAGAAATTTGTACTACTGAATGAGGAAATTCAACAAAAAAAAACCCAGAAATATTGTGTGCACCGATAGCTTTAAAAATTTCACTTACCTGCCGCAGTTTCACATGAGATGAAGATCTTCATACGAAGAGCGAATGTGGTTAAGTGGGCAATGAGTTTGGATAGGGGAAATAGGGCGAGCAAACACGCGAGTTAAGGTGTAATTTGTAATAAAAATTAATTAGTTGCGAAATAACTAATTGCATGCAAACTCGTGGAGCAATCAATGTCATCAACAAGTAACGAAAATCAAGTAACAAAATCAATTATATGAACTTATTGAAAGGAAAATAACAGAAAACAGGAACAGAAAAAAGAACTAGAATTCATTAGCATGACAGGCAGTGAATAGCGCGCAAAAGCACCACAAAAATCATCAAAAATTAAGGCTTGAGCGCTGTTGAGTTGTGATGGGGTAAAATAGTTAGCAAAAGCAGTGTTCAAGTTGTACGACTGAAGGATAGGTATGTCAATTCGTTGCAATTTATGGTTTTCCAATGATGTTAGAAAGTAATTGCTGGCACTCACAATTGAGCACATTTGAGAAAATCCGACTTGCGCCACCAGCCAGCGCTTAATATGACACAATTAATAGCGTAGAGAGGAATGCAATGCAATGTATGGAATAGTCAATAAAAATTGAGGTTAGTATGCGCATACGACATGCAGATGTTGATGACAGTTTTAAGTGTACGAACAAATCGAACAAGTAATTTGCACTGGCGTCTACGATTTAATGATTATAAATCGGAAATGGTAGAGTTGACTTTTTCTCAAATGGATTAATGACAGTAGATGCAGTAAATAGCATTTTCTTCGAGTTACAAACGCATTTGTCGTCACATTATTTGGTGTGCACATACATTTTTGGTACCTGTTTTCTTTATTTTTTTTTTTTAGATATATAGTTTCCTTTCTTTTGCCTTACAAAATTCCTAGCACTTTTTCTTGTGTTTTTTTTTCTTTTTCTTTTTTCAAAACACCAACCGCATCAGAGCAAAGTATAAATGTGAGGAATGCGAAAAGGAAGCACTAACATAGAATTCTTTACAGACTAATCTTCATTACTTACATTCAAGTGTGCATACTGATCGTGCGATTCGTTCGCTGGTGGCTTAAATTTGCCACAACAGAAGTTGCAGCAGCAACAACAGCAGCAGCAACAGCAACAGCCAGTCAAAATAGTGCAGCAAATAACAAGCGCCTGAAAGCGAAAAAGAAATCGTATTACAAAATGTATCAGAAAAGATATTTAGAATTACAAAACTAACAAATACTTTCAGAATAAGCTAATATGAGTATTTTTTTACTACATTTTTTTTTTAATTCATTTTCTCAGCAACAATTTCAATTGAGCAAACATTTTTAATTTTTTTTTTCTGAAAGTTATTCGCTAATTTTGTTTCTTCAAAGAATTATGCTCTGCTTTTGCATTGTCTCGCACCTTCACCGCCGGCGATGTCACAACAAAGTAGGCATTTACATTTTCTTCGCCAAATTGTTCGGCAATGTAGAGACCCAATGAACCATAATTATCGTAAATATTACGCTTCGTCTGATCGCTCAATATAGAATGAGCGCGATTCACTTCCTTGAACTGTGAAAACAAAAAAAATGGTAAAAAGGAAGATGAATAAGTGAATAAAATATGTATACAAGGTGGCGCAAAATTAATCACCCTATCGGAAGATTTATAACTTTTGCAAATGGCGTCTTAAATCAAAGAGACACGCAGAGGGCGTAAAGGCCAAAATAAAGATTTCCATTACTCAAAATCATTTGTTTTAGTTTATTTAGTAAAAAAGTGAATCAAAAACCAAATTGATTAATTTTGCGCCTTGTATAACAATCAATATAAAAAGGATATTATTTGGTTTACAGTATTTTTATACATATTTAATTTTGAATACGAAGAAAATAAATGCATTTTAATAATTTTTTTGTTTTTCAGAAAAACAAAAATTTTTTTCTATATCGAAATTTTGAATCCTTCGATCAAATACTAGCTTATCTTATAGTTCATCTAAATCCATTCGATTTTGAGATAAAATACTGCAAATACTTATAAGGGAAGAAGCCTTATGCCAAAAGCACGAGTGTGTAAATTTTCTAATTCTAAGTTAATGCTGTTGTTGTAGTTGTTGTTGTTGTAGTAGTTGTTGTTGTTGGTGTAGTAGTAGGTATTGGTGTAGTAGCTGTTGTTGTTGTTGGTGTAGCAGCTGTGGTTGTTGTAGTCGTAATAGTTGTTGTTGTTGCCGTAGTTGTGGTTGTTGTTGTTGTATCACTTCACTAGGCGCCCTAACGGTGCGGTGTAGTCTCCGATCGTCATCGTCTAACTCATCTAACGGCAGGCCCTGGAAACGTACCAACGTCCACGTATTAGGTCCAGAGGATTCAAAGTTAATGGGTTGACTTGAATAATCTTTGGACGTTCTATGATATGCCAAAACCAAGAATACCATGCGCACGTGGAAACTACAAATTATTTTTTTATATCTGAAACCTAACCTTCCAATTTAAATAGGGCAATAATTCTTCAAATTTGATTTTCCCAACATTTACATTTTTACACATTCATCTTTCTGGCATAGGAGGAACGATATGCATTCCCAGTTATTACACAGAATTTTTAATTTTTATTTAAAATAAAATAAAAATTCTTTAAAATAAAAAAAAAAATTCTACTTTAAAATAATATTTTTAAATATATCATTCTTATGAAAAACAATTTCAGTTTTTATAACAAAAAAAAATGTATTTTACAACAAATGCCTGTTGTTTTTGTTATAGCAGCATAAACATTCCCCATACATGTGCGGGGAACGCTGTCCTTGGCCGGATATAAATACAGCCCAGAACCGACTGTCGTGGGAACGAAACCTATGACTTCAAAGAGACTGCTCCATACATACACATTGTATTTACGCACACCTATCGACAAAAAGCTCCCCTTGTGATTATACATTTCTGCATTTAATTTTAACTAATTTTCAAAAAAAAATATAATTCATTCTTTAACAAAAGTAATATGAATCAAGGTTTCAAACTTCGTACGAAATTCAGCAAAATATATTAAATTTCCATCAAAATTTCCAACTTCTTAATGAACATTAGAGAAAACTTTTGTGTGTGAGTTTTATTGAATTTTATAGCCCATTCAATTTTAATCATTATTTTTTCAAAAATAACGCTGATGTTGGACGCTTTTTTCTTTGTTTGCGGCGTTGAACTTTACCTCCATATAAAAATAAATGTGGTTTATATAATGAATATATTTTGTATAAAAAATGTGGTTTATATATAAATATATTTTTTATAAAAAATTGTTTTATATGGAAGAAAATGCAAAACACCAACAATAAAAAAATGGTTAAAAATCAAAGCGATTTTTTGTTAACACTAAAATGGAAAACTAGTTAAAACTAACTAAATTGAAAACATTAAATTTCGAAATTTATAAGACAAGAGATGTGTGGATTTTTTGCCGACGAGTGTGGATATGCATGTACATATTTGTAAGTTCATATATCTCGCATACTTTTTATTACATATTCATATAATTTTTTAGCTCCTTTTTGGATGCACTCACCTTGTCGGCGGCCTCGGTATTATTTGGATTTTTATCTGGATGGTATTTCAGTGCTAGTTTTCTGTAAGTCTTCTTAATATCATCAGCCGTGGCTGTTTTAGGAAGTCCCAATATTTGATAAAGTGAATCGCCCGAAGTACTGGAAAGAAGAAGAAAAACATATCAGATTAACGAGAATAAAAATAATAATTAATATTTATAAAAATTACAAAATATGTAAAAAAATATTCGGGACGATCGATTATATGGGCCGGCCCATAGATACGTTTATTTTTTAAATATTTGTTTATTTTGACTCTGATGATAATTTCGCAATAGAAATAAAGATTTATTGCCAGCCAGTATTTTATCCTCGAAAAAAAATCAAATTAATTGCCGCATTTTCGTATCAGTAGCCCGGATTTGAGGAACCAGGGATTTTACAAAGGGAAGACACAGACATTTTGATTTTATAAAAAAAAAATTATTAAAAAATTATTTTGATGCGCACTTTGGAGTAATGGCATCATTGGGCTATTTTTCAGAAAATGATGTTTGAAATTAAGAAGAAGAACAATAACCACTGCAATGAGACTGATATTGAGGAAACAGATATTAGTATGACCCGCAAAGCCGCGCAATTCTTCAAGCAATCGATATTTGGCGCGCTAAAGTTTGTGATCGTGGTTTTTGTTGTAAGTGTAGTGTAAATCACCGGTCGTCTCTGTCTACTTCATCTAATGGTAGGCCCAGAAAACTTGCTGTTTCGACCGGTTGGGTCCAGTGGTAGAGGGGTGTTAGATGGGGCATGTGAAACGGTAGTTAGTGTCGTGCGGGGTGCCTTCACATGCCGGACATAAGTATAGTATGTCGGGGTCAATACTGGATAAGTAGGAGTTTAACCAGCTACAGTATTCAGAACGTAATTGTGGCAAGGTTACGGGGAGTTGGAGCTCTTCGACTGCAATTGGTGGTGGTTGGACTCCGATGACGGCATTCGGGGGTCGGTAGCTTAAGATGGTGGTAAGGGTCTCCCGATGAGTGTCGTTTATTGTCTGTCGAAACAATGTCCAATACACTGTCAGTCTGTTTTGACCTGGATCTCGTCCGCGTAGTTGAGAAGGTGCCTCCTGACATACCTGGGAGGTGACTCAAGCTCAATCAGGTATCTGCATGGGTGGGATCTGCGGTAATACCCAAGCAGGAACTGCTTGCTGAGCAGTTCATTATGCTCCTTCACAGGAACATATAGGCCTCGTCATGTAAATGTTGTATTGGGGACATCAGTAGACATCCTGTCGCAGTCCTTATGGCAGTGTTTTGACAGGACTGTAGCTTCGTCCACTGCGAATCACTGATTTCAAGCGACCAGACAGGCGCAGCATAGTTTAGAACCGGCCGACCTATTGCCTTAAATGTCGATAGCAACATTTCTTTGTATTTGCCCCAAGTGCTGCCGGCAAGCGATTCTGCGGTTGCTATTCTGGACTTTAGTGGCAATTGCGGTTGTGTGCGCAGAGAAGGAGAGCAAACTGTCAAAGGTTGCACCCAAAATTTTGGGATTGTTAACAGTCGGAATTGGAGTATCATCGACTTTTACCTTAAGTTGCAGTTTGACCTCCTTTGTCCAGGTGGTTAAGAGGGTCGCCATGGACTTTGTGGGGAAAGTTGGAGACTCCTCGCAGTGAAAAAGCGAGAAAGGACGCTGAGGTAGGTGTTCACTATAGCGCACAGGCCATCAATGTCATTGCCCAACGCCATTAACGTGCAGTCGTCAGCGTATGAGACCAGGGACACGCTCTCTAGTGGTTGGAGAAGCTTTGATATAAAGAAGTTGAACAGCAAGGGTGAAAGGACATCGCCTGCAGAACACCTTGGTGATCGTGTTATCAGCCGCTTTGGTAATGTCTATTTGTAACTTCGGAGCGCCGATTAGTCTCATTTTGGCTTCTTTATGCTTGTTCGAAAGATTGATTATACGCAGATAAATAAGAAATAATTCAGGTCCCTAAACTGACTGACGTCTAAGCCATGTCGTGTGATAGACCACAAACCGTCAACAAGATGTTGGAAAATATGCTTGGTAAGAGGAAGTGCCACTGTGAAGGCAGACGTGGGAGTCACATCAAAGAAGCTTGCACTTCAGTTAAAGACTTGGAAGATAGTTAAGGACTTGCTTGAATTGCGATGAATATAAAAATTTATTTTTTGAATTTAATTTTAGGGTAGTTCTTAACACTATGTTAATACTGGACTGACTGCCAACATATTTGGCAATCGTATTTATACTTCTACCTCATCTTACTGTTTTAGGTACACGACTTGTATATTAGTTTCTTTGTTTGCTGTTTAGGAAAGACATGTTGATCTTTTGTTATTCTTAAAATGCATATGTCTGGATTTATTCAGCCTTGCATGATTATACTTAGAATTTACTTAACTATTTTTATTTATTGTTTGTGAATTAAATCATTCCTTAACTCTTTCCAATAATGCCAAAAGAAAATACAGAGAAATAAAGGATTTTTAACGCACATAATATACATTGAAAACAAGAGCTTCAAATGAATGGTCAAATAAACTAATTAGCAGCAATCGCCTCTTTTAGCAAACTAATTTGCATAACTTACCAACTTCCAGCCACTATACAGTTTATTTATAATATGCAGCAATTATAAAAACAAATATTTGCATACAATTACGCGTATAGGCATATGAATGAATGAATGAATGTGTGTGTTTGTGTGTGTTCTCAAACAAAACAAACGCCCTGCATGTGCTTGACTTTCAGCATATGTAGCTTTTTGCGCTTCGAAAGGCACATAAACAACATAGGCATAACCACATAGACATATAAACATGGATCAAAATACATTATATGTAGAGTAAACAAAGCGAAAAAATGCAGAATTACAAACAAATCCATGTAAGAGTAAACTCGTACGGAAAAAATTTATTTGCACAAGCATCAACAGAGAAACAGATATGGTGCATGGTGGAGCGGCAGCTGGGAGCCCGCGGAGTTGATTAACCGCAAAAGCCGCAAAGACTCTAACCAAAGGGTGAAAAGAGCTAACGATCACGCTTGAAAACACGTTCTCTACAGAGCCTATTTGAGATATAAATAATTTTTAAGCAAACATTTTTTGTTTTATAGACAAAGAATCACTAAAAATCCTCATGTTTATCTCATTCGAACAAATAATTGTAGTAACTCAAATGCCCTTTAGTAGGAAAAATTTCACGATTTGTCATTTTATAAGGAATTGCATTATTTTTATTACTTGACACAATTTCTTTCGGGCTATCGTTTAGAGCAGCCGTTCCCAAATTGTGCTTGACAACGCCCTGACGCGAAATGGATATAGTAGAACTGGTTGATCAGCTTTTGAAACCAAGTTGCTATGGTGAAAAGAAAAATACAACTGGAACAAAAAAAGTACTGAAAGTAAAAAAATTGTTTAAAATTTATGGCCAAGTTTGCAACATAATATTCCCCCGATATGACATCAGGTATCCATTTTACAACGAATTCTTTAGGCAGTCTTTATCAAACCGACTGCATTAGAAATCCATTAAAATCAACACACCATCATTTACATCTTCAATAGTGAATCAGCAACAATTTACAAGAACATCCTGCCCCCAATACTACAGCTTTCAACATTTTTTTACCGTTTGATACAACGCATCTAATTGAAAATTGTTCCTTTGCAGTTGCAGTAATTAAACCGCAAGATCAGAAATCAATGGTCGTTGGCACTATTCTGGATACTGCAGCAGGTTAAACTCCTACTTATCCAGAAATGACCCCGACATATCAAACGTATGTTCAGCATGTAAAGGTATCCTGCACGACACTAAATACCTTTTCACATACCCCATGAAACCCACTTATCTAATATAACACGCCTCTCCCTCTAGACCCAAAACCTGTCGAAACAGCAAGTTTCCTGGGTCAACCGTTAGATGAGCTAGACGAAGACGACCGGTGATTACACTACACTTACAGGACAAAGTCACTGCTACAACAACAACAACATCAAAAATCAATGGTAAAAAAGAAATACTTGTAACTAAGCAAAATTTTAAGCTCGATTTGAGAATTTATGAACAAAAAAGCAAGCTTATCCTTCTCATTGATAACACAAATCTATAAAATTTACTGTTCTTTTTATATGAGGCTATTTTCCCATGTTATTTTGTACGCTTAATAAGATTCTGGGGCCCAAAGGTGCACATCACGTTATAGTTTTAAGAAAATTTGAGGGTAAAAACACCGAAATATATGTGCCCCTTTTTACCCCCCCTTTTTTTAAAACTAGACCCTTATATACCGTAGACTCAACCTATACTCACATTAAAGCTTGAACTTTACACTAACATAATAACCAGGTTTCAAAAATAAACGATTCAGAATAAATAGCATAAACATATTTCAAAAACCCGTTCCCATGACAGTCGGTTCTACGTTTCCGAAACGACCTGGACTTATATCCGGCCAAGGACTGAGCCTCCAGCAGCTAAAATGCAAACAAATAACAACAACAACAACGGAAACCAATCTCATATCAGAAACAAAAAGATCTAGATCTGTGTTATCTACACTAATATTATAAAGAGGAAAACTTTGTTTGTTTGGTTGTAATGAATAGGCTCAAAAACTACTGGACCGATTTTAAAAATTCTTTCACCATTCGAAAGCTACATCATCCACGAGTAACATGGATTATATTTTATTTTGGAAATAGGGCTCGAGATATAGGTCAAAACGTGGACCCGGGTAACCTTCGGATGTGTATGTACAATATGGGTATCAAATGGAAGCTGTTGGTGAATATAAAATAGAAAAACAAAAAATATTGTTTATGCCAAAGCGCTTGAATAAAGAATAAAGAAATAAATAATATGAAAATCATATAATAGGACTATGAATAAGTTCGTGCGGTTTTACAACAGATGGCGTAACTTGATTATTATTCCATCGATCCACATTTCCAAACATTCATTGGAGAGCTACTGTCGTAAGGCACAAACGTCAGTATAAGTTTTTTATTTGAAGCGTAAACAACAATATTTTTACCACACTTGAAAATGTCGAATTTCGTGCCAAATAATGTGTTTTTGCGGGGAATTCTTCTTCATTATTTTAATATGAAGAAAAAAGCAGCCGAAAGTCATCGTATCTTGGTGGAAGTTTATGGTGAGCATGCTCTATCTGAGCGAACGTGCCAGAAGTGGTTTGCACGCTTTAAAAGTGGTGATTTTAGCTTGGAAGACGAAGAACGCGAGGGTGCGCCGCCAAAGTTCATGGATACCGAATTGGAGGAATTGCTCGATCAAGATCCGGCTCAAACGCAAGAAGAGGTTGCAAAAACTTTGGGAGTTGATCAATCAACCATTTCCAAACGTTTAAAAGCCATGGGAATGATCCGAAAGGTAGGCCATTGGGTGCCGTATGAATTGAAGCCAAGAGACGTTGAACGCCGTTTTATGGCATGCGAACAACTGCTTCAACGGCACAAAAGAAAGGGTTTTTGCATCGAATTGTGACTGGCGATGAAAAGTGGGTCCATTACGACAATCCAAAACGTCGGGCAACGTATGGATACCCTGGCCATGCTTCAACATCGACGTCGGCGCAGAATATTCATGGCCTGAAGGTTATGCTGTGTATCTGGTGGGACCAGCTGGGTGTTGTGTATTATGAGCTACTGAAACCGAATGAAACGATTACGGGGGATGTCTACCGACGACAATTGATGCGTTTGAGCCGAGCACTGCGAGAAAAACGGCCGCAATACGCCGATAGACACGACAAAGTTATTTTGCAACATGACAATGCTCGGCCACATGTTGCACAAGTGGTCAAAACATACTTAGAAACGCTCAAATGGGATGTCCTACCCCACCCGCCGTATAGTCCAGACCTTGCGCCATCCGATTACTATCTCTTCCGATCGATGCAACATGGCCTGGCTGACCAGCACTTCCGTAATTACGATGAAGTCAAAAAATGGATCGATTCGTGGATTGCGGCAAAACCGACCGAATTTTTCACAAAGGGAATCCGTGAATTGCCAGAAAGATGGGAAAAAGTAGTAGTAAGCGATGGACAATATTTTGAATATTAAATTTGTAACCATTTTACGTCAATAAGGTTTCAAATTTCGAAAAAAACCGCACGAACTTATTCATAGTCCTATTATTTTCTGTTCTAAACCATATCTATTCTATTTTAGTGTGCCCAGCGAAGGGGGCCGGGTTTGCTAGTGAATAATAAAATAACAGTTCCGTTTTTTGAGAATTATATTTTAATAAAATATAAAGCGATTATCCTGTCTGATATAGCCTAATCAGATATTAGTACATTCTTTTGTATTCCCGTCGTAAAAAAAATTAATCTTACAAAGGAAGTCCCAGTTCTAAAAAGGTTGGGAAACCCTAGTTTAATAAATTGTATTTTTTTTGTCTCAAAAAATTGGCCAACACGGCATTAGCCATGCTTATCAGCGCTAAACATTTGATATATTGCCTAATTTTAGCGTAAAATAGCGCAGTGAGCACCTAATCATACATACATACAAATGAACACGACCCATAAAAGAGATATAATAGCATACAAGCGCCACGAGACAGTAAAAGTTCACGCTAACCGTACACGTAAAAAGTCAGCGCACAAAGATGGCAGGCATAGTAGTGAAGAGCCGTTGGAAACGATTTGAAATGTGCGCAAGAAAATTTAAAAAAATTGTTCAAATGTGCCGTTATGTGGTTAGGTTGTTGTAAAAGCTTAGAAATTTCTCCAAAAAATATGAAATGGTATCACTAATGTGGGATTCGTTAGTTAAATATGAGGAACATTTCTGACTCTTCATGAATATTTTTTTCTAATTAAAGAAGTGTACACTACAGCCCTATAACTTTGTAGCTATCGAAAAAGATCCTATTTTCCAAATATAATATCTTTCAGCAGCACTAACTGTTCACCAAAAGCCGTAGCACGTCAATATGATTGTCTCTTACCATTATCGAGCGCTTACTGACAGTTCGGTAGTCAGTCATATAGCGATTTGTAAAGCGTCCCATTCAGTACCATTTCACAATCGAGCTTTATTCTAGCACTGTGCCAAAAACCCCCAATTTTATGAAAATTACTATACTTTATTTAGCTGTTAAATACGTTTTAATATACAGGGTCCGGCAGTCGAAGTGTAACCAACTTCAGGAATCAGCTGCCTGTTAGTTGGCTAAATGACAGTCCAGAGTATTGTTTACAAGTGCGCGGAAGCATTTGGCCGAGGGTTAACGCGAAAAAAGAAATTCAGTAATGGATTTCAAACGTAATAGTGTGATTGCATTATATTTGGTTGGAAAATCACCACCAGCGATTGTTCGTGAGCTCGAGCACCTTAAAGTAAATAAAGTTTTTTTTTATAGCACCATTACTCGTTACAATGATACTGGTAGCATCCCAAAACGTCATGGAGGTGCTCATCAAAAGACTGCAACGTCATGTGAAATGGTTCAAAAAGTGACGAAGCGACTTGAGCGAAATCCCCGACGAAGTGCCAATCAAATGGCGAGAGAACTGAAAATATCTCACCGTAGTATCCGCCGCATACTGAAAAATCAAATCAAATCTCAAATTCAAGCCTTACAAAATCCAAAAAGGGCGTGATCTCACACCAAAGCAACAACAAATCAGACTTGAGAGAGCGAAGGAGTTGCTTCGCTTGGCCGAAAGCGGTCAATTTCCGAACATTGTGTTTTCTGATGAGAAAAATTTTCAAATTGAGCAATTCGTAAACTCCCAAAACGATACGGTTTATTTGGTCGGAGGCAGCACCCGCCACAGGTAATGGCTTGGGCCGCTGTAACCGCAGATGGGCGCTCTCCAATCGTTTTCATCGAGCCTGGCGTCAAGGTAAATGCGAAATATTATCGGGAAAGTATTCTGGAAGTTGGTTTGAAGCCGAGGGCAGACAAACATTTCGGTGGCATGTGATGGACGTTTCAACAGGACTCGGCACCGTCTCACAAAGCTCGAATAAATCAAGAATGGCTAAAAAACAACGTTCCGAACTTCGTAAAGTCCACACAATGGCTCCCAAATTCACCAGACGCGAATCCGATGGATTATTCTTTTCAGGCCATTTTGGAGTGGAAGGTCCGAACTAAAAGGTTCACCAGTCTCGAGGCGCTGATCCGCTAATGTCCGCGAGTGGACCAAAATACCTGCAAGTCACATTCGGGCAGCTTGCGATTCGTTTCTGGACCTTCTCAAGGTCATAGTCAAGGCAAAAGGTGGTCATATCGAGCAAAAGTAAATTGATTCTTAATTTTGTATTATTTTCACACATTTTTTACTTTGAATTGCATAAAAGTAATTTTCCAAACTAAATGTATGGCCTTTTTAATTGGTTACACCTTTTAAATACGCTCTAATATATAAACTATTTTGTGCGCTGACATTTCATGTCTAGTGTACATAAGAACGTGTATTTGTATGTACTGAGACAAAAGTAGACACAAGTGAAGTCTCTCATGACTCACTTTCGAACAGACATTGCAAGGCTATAATGTTTTGGAATGTGTTTGCACACAAAAGTAAATAAATTAAAAGAAAACTATAAAAAAGTAAATTTGCTTATCGATGTTAGGAGAGCAGCCGACAACAACTTGCTTGGGTATAATAGAAAATACCTATGAAAATAATAAAGTAAAATTCTAAGAATTAATACACTGAAAATAAAGAATGCATTGCGCCAGTCGCTGTCACAATAATGCAAAGTTGAAGCGGAAGAGTTGCAAATGGCAGCGACCGCAGCAGCGGCAAAAGTGTTGCATTTTTTTCTTTTTCTTCGCAGTTGTACGCTAGAACACGCTACGTGGTGACGGCATTGATGACAATGGCCATATTGGCACCGCCTTCTTTTTCCTGCCTTCTATTCCGCGAGCCCACGACCTTGCTGTAAGCATAGCATTGACACTGAAACATCGCTGTTGGTTTGCAGAAAGAGAGACGTTGCAATGACAGAAAACGGCATGCGTGTGCACAATATATTCCAGCGAGAGCAATTTTATTTTATTTTCGAAGGGTTTCCAGATGTACACCTAAATTATACGAGTATGTAGGTTGTTAATAAGAATCTTCAACGTAAAAATTAAACTCCGTTGTTTACGCCACCTAAAAGTGTGCTCTAACACAAACTAGCTGGCTATGTGGCCAGGTTAAAACATGTTGCATGACTGTTAAGGATTTAAAACCTTCCAAAGTCGGTTGTGCTTTCAAATAACTTCACAAAAAACCAATACTAGGCGCCAAATAAAATACGCTAAATGGTCTAAACTAGCGAATTGAGAAAGAAGCTCATCAGCTTTTCACAAAAGATAAAAGGTATGGGAAATGTTATACGCGTTTACACCAACAAACAGTATCATGAGGCGTGCACACCCAACAGGTGCAAAGCTATCCACTAATCATTAAATTGCATATATGTATTACTCACTAAAGGACTACATCCCCTCTCGGATGCATAAAAAAATATGATAATGGTAACCCAATGGGCATACGTATGTACATATATGTATGTACGTAGATACAAACACATAGAGCCCTACATATGCGTGCATTGAATTAATCGCACTTTATCAAAGGTCACATGATTATGTGGATTTTGAGTGGTAAAATACTGCTCAAGGCCATGGACAAGCCACTTCGAACAAGTAGTAAATGCACACCACACTAGTACGTCAATAAAATCCTCTATTTCTGTGGACTTTCAATAGAGAGAACAATATAAGCAAATTCTATACCACAGTGAACAATTCTATAATTGTCTGTCAATGTTTGCATTATTCTTAGTAGAATAATTACTTGCATATGCAAGTCCGATTATATATATTCCTAAACGGGTATTTTTGGAGGGGCGAGTCATAAGGGACTACTGCTTACACGAAATATTTTGCTGATATTTGTGCTATTTTCGTGGACAAATTGGTGCGCACAGCGATAAGCCAACACAGAGCAATAATTGTTTAGACGCTAATCTCAACGTTTATACTTTAGTTGCTTTTTTATTACTCATACCGTTGCGGCGATAGCGTGGACAAGAATATTGGCCGGAAAGTAGTATTAAAACGTGTAGGTATAAATATGTAGAACCAAAAAAAAACTAACCACTTTTGCGATAGCTAAATTAGTGCAAATATTTCTTGCGATTAGGAATCAAACAGTGAGAGATACGCTTAAAGATTAAACAAGTTGAAAGCAATTTTAAACTAGCAGAATGTTATTACGAGTAACTGCCAAGAGATTCTTAGATTATATATTTAAAATAGTTTACAAAATTAATCACTTGATTCGATTCTTAAAACATTGGTTTTTAATTCGTACATATTAGCAACAATTAATGAAAATTGTAATCAGCACATTTATTAAAAAAAAATAATTGCTCCAGCCCGTCATGCATTTCCCACCCTCATTTGCTTAGCGTATCACGATTTTTACAAATGCCAAGGTTGCCCATTCATACTACATTCGCTTTGCACTCTTGCCACGATGCCCGTCGTCCATAATATTATTATATTTTCATTTTTCCGCTTTCTTACTTCGTGGTACTATTTTCCAACCATATTCTATGCTTTCCCAAACTACCATTAACTTCACACGGTTATTAGCTTGTTGGTGTTGCTATGAAAGCCTTCGGAATTTTCTGCTTTGACTTTTTTTTTTTGCAACACGCATCAGCGCTATCGCCACCACCAACCAATCGGCCGACCACCCACCCACCCGATCACCCATTCAATTCCCAGTTAGCTAGTCAGCCAGCGCCAGCTTGTCAACAGTCATCTTCTGCCAACAAACGTTTTGAACCGCACATTCATATGGAAAATCAATTAAAGTCGACGTCGGCGCCGACTTTCGTAGCGCTCAAGAAAGTTCGCTACCTCAGCTCTGCTCTCTGCCGCATTGCGCTTGGGCTGCTCTTTTTTGCCTTTTCTTTTATTGTGGCAGCAAACAGCAGCTGCAAATTTAAAGCGTATTTCTCTCCAATTCTCTTTTCATTTTTTCACTACATCCGCATCGTCGCAAATTGGTAGCTGCAACTGCGCCGCCGCCCACCAACGTCAAATACTTAGCGAAACAATCACTTTTTTAACACATTGTTCTTAAGTTGCTGCATCGGTCGCGGTCGCAGCCGCAATCGCTGCCATAGCTGTTACTTCCCCATTTCTCTACTTACGACAATTTTCTTTTCTCTCCCATGCCACCAGCACTCATTTTGTTCTGTCGTTAGTTTTTTTCTTGCGCTTGCAAAAACTTTAATTCCACAGATATTAAACAATTTATATTGTTTAATATGTTGACCACGTTTTAAAGTAATACACTCTTTGGTATAATGTTGATTCACGCGAATTTCCGAATGGAATTTGAATTCTTTGTATATTTTCTGCACTTATGGCTGGCTGCGAGTGATTCTATTTTATCGTTCGCCTGCGCCCTGCGTTTGACAAGAGTGTAACCAGATCAAACCATTCTTGAGAAACAAAAAAAGTGTTGCTGTACCTTGAGAAAGGGCTAATTGCTTCTTAATATTTTTCTGAACCTAATTAATATATATTTTATAGAAGCATATAAACCAATGAGCCATTTAAACGAATCCTATGCAGGGATCTTGTTCATTTATTAAAAAAAAACAACTAAAGGTATTTCTTCTTACGTTTGTAATCATCGAAGAGAAAAACAGTGGCCCAATTTGTCATTACAAAAACACCGGAATGATAACCCTTTTAAATAGGAAGAAAAAAATCCTACATTTATTTTGGGAAGCTTTTGGATAGTATAACTCGTTTTATATAAAAAATTGATTCTAAAATGCATACAATATTTAATATATAAAATTAAATATTCATCATTTACAATATTTTGAGCGTGAGTGATCTTCAACCACGCTTCAAAAACAAACCCATTTCAGACAACAACGGCTACGTTATCTCCGGTAATCCTGCGCGGAACTCTATTTAAAAAAAAATTATGTGTGTACATATAATAGCCCGATATCCTTCGCTACTAGTTACCTTAATTGTGTTATATAATCAATTATCATTATACTCCATGTAAATTAATTAGGATAATCTCTTAATTTTATTGGTGGGCGAAACCCTAGACCCCCTTGAGTCTTGCACGTTCTTTTTATATAACTATTTTCCATTTCCCTTTGCATGAATTTTAATATTTTCTAGAAACTTATCTTTTTGATGTCAATTAAAAGTAGTAGGGTTGCAATATTGATTTCTTTCTATTAAATTAATCTCTGAACTGTCAACTTTTGTTTGAGTTACTCTGGACTGCCAATCTTTGTTTATAGATTTTGGCATTCTAGGCACCAAAAGCAGAAACGAAATACATTGCTCATGCTTTTTTTGCTCTACTTCTTCTACTTGTTCAATTATACGTTCACATATAAGTAGGTGATCAATTTTTTCGTGCTTAACTCCCAATCCGTAATTAAAAAGCGAGATTTTCCATACAAAATTTCTCTCCCAAAATCTGAGATTGTTAAATAATACTAGATAATAACCATACTTTTTGACATACACCCTGTGTCTTCTGTGCAATAAGGAAAACGTCAAAGTAAAAACTAAATAAAATGGATGCCGGCAAAGATAAGAGGTTTGTAGACATAATTCTAATAAAATGATCGTTAGGTATTATTAAGTATGCATTAATATAACAGAAAAAAGCGTGTGTCCATAAACGTGTGTCGTCTCATTACTTATAATAAAATGTAATGAATTTCGAATGCGTGCTGCTGATATAATTTTTTGAAACCTCAGTAAAAGTCGTTTACGGATTTCCACCAACTGTTTACTATTATCAGCCAATTGCGCAATTAAATTAGCTATTCCTTCTCCTTGATTTTCCTTCTTATCTAACCAAAAACACCGAAATATTCCACCAAAATAATCTTAATGAAGACAAACTTTCACAACAGTATTAACAGCTGATGGTCAATTTTGCAGGTAATCTGCCATATGTAGAATAATTTTGTGGATTTATTGGTAATTAAAGCATATGTGAACGTACTTTAAAGAGCTTTGGTTTGCACACACTTCCACGACTCAAAATTTAGTAAAACTTATATTTATTAAAAACAGCTCAAACAAAATTATACATACTAAAAGTTTGCGAAGAAATGCTAAGTTAATAATGTAGAACGAAGAAGTGTAAAATTTTATAAGCGAATTGCGGGTTTTATAACTTTTAACCCAACTTACTCAGAAATTATGAGGTTTTGTACGAGAAAAGTGGTATTTTTAGAAATACTACTTCCCTACTAACACTCTTATACATAAAAGCACTCGTTTCAAGTGCCAATCCAAAAAGACATTCTGAAATTATTTTTATTTAATTAAACACAAGATAAATAAAATTTTAGTCATACATATTGCGAGTAGAATTTTAATTTATTTTGCCTCTGGCCCACCCTGTTGAGCCAAGCCGATTAGAACGCCGCTCTAATTAACTAAAACGGCATCTGCTACCAGCTGTCACTATCGTCAACCAGCAATGCGCTATCATCCAAATGTTAGAAGTTTCACGTGTTTACGGCTTTAGCAAGTACTTTCCTTAATTCTCAAATTATTTAGTTTTTTGAAATAATATTAAAAAAATGGGTAAAATCAAGAAAGAGCCTGTTGACCTAGATACCACAGTTATTTCCGAGGCAAATGTAACAGTCAAAGAAGAAGATACTTATGATGATAAGCTAAAATATGTAAATAGTATTTCCAAGCCAATGGCTTCACGCAAATTGGCCAAAAAGTGCTATAAACTTATTAAGAAAGCGATGAAACACAAAACTTATCTGCGTAATGGCCTGAAGGATGTACAAACACGTTTACGCAAAGGCGAAACTGGGTGAGCGAGTCTAATGAAAATAAAAACTTAAGATTCAGATAAAATTATTTTCTTATAAATACTTATAACTTTCTGAATTTGCTTAATTGTTGGTTATATTTAATCGTATTGATATATTTTTACTTACAGCATTTGCATATTTGCTGGCGATGTGACGCCCATCGATATCATTTGCCACTTGCCAGCCGTTTGTGAGGAGAAGGGCATACCCTATGCGTATACACCAAGTCGGTCTGATTTAGGAGCTGCTATGGGTGTGAAACGTGGCACCGTGGCTTTGTTGATCCGTGAACATAACGACTATCAAGATCTGTACGATGAGCTGAAACAGGATATATCCACCTTGGGGGTGCCTATTTAAAGCAATGCTGCCTTTCGTGCTCACTGTAGATTAAGAGATTTCCTATGTCTTTATATTGATAAGTTAAATAAAATAAGAAAGTATATAAAAAAAAACTATAGTTGTTTTGATTAGAAGAAAATATAAATCTCCAATATATTAGAAGCTGCTCATTTAAGGTGTGCAACGTAGCATCGTATTTTCCTCTGTTGAAATTATAAAATGCCTTGTTTTTTTTTTGGTTGTCCCTGCGGGATCTTTTTTATTTGCAAATTTGCAGTTTTTTTCCTTTTGCTTAATTTTTGTTATAATTATATTCTTTTACTAAAATTACAGAAATCCATATAAATAGTATTTTGTAGCTATTCTTACATTTTTTAATTATTTATTTTTTGTTTTTGTTTTATTTAGATGTTTCATAATGTTATAAGTAATTGTATTTTTTTTTGTTTGTTCAATATTTGCATTTTATACGTGTATATACTAGTATTCTTCCTTGATCTAACACTTTTACATGTACACTCTGCTTGTTTTTTTCTTTTGTTTTGTTTTTTTATTTATTTATATGCATTAGCGTTTTAAATTTTATAACTAGACACAATATTTAATATAGCATTTTCTTCTTAAAAAACTCGCATCCAAAAGCCATTCTCCATAGTTTAATTTGAAGGGTACGAACTTGCCGTTCTTTGCTCGGAAGTATTTTTTGTTTTTTACATTTTAAACGAAAATTTCAGAAATATTTTTCTGTTAACAATAATAAGAAAAGATTCTTTTGTTTGGTGTTTTTTAACAACTGCACCCAAAAACTAAATGATTTAAAAAAGGTTTAAGGAGTTTTCTTTGCAAATTATGATTTCACATTTGTTGCGCCACGACAATTGCGTTTTTTTTTTAAATGCCTAGACTCAAAATTAAAGAGCGTTAATTTAAAGAATATTTGCCTTACAATTGGAATATTTGTCTTAAAATTGTGTAATATTGGATATTTTTTTAAAAGGGTCTCATTTGAATGTCTTTCTTGAGCCTAGCGGGATGTATTTCTTTAGTTAAATTTTTCCTGGATTTTGAATTTTTCGAATATACAAATTTGGAAGTGGAAACTAGTAATTGAAAATAAAAAGGAAACATAAATTTTTATTAAAAAAAATTCTTTATTCCAAAAAAAAAAAAATGTATTAAAAAGAAAAAAAATTTATAAAAAAAAATTTTATTAACAAAAAAAAACGAATTATTAAAAAAAAATCTAGTTTATTAAAAATTTATTAAAAAAAGTTTATTAAAAAAAAATTTTTTTCTTAAAAAAAAAATGTTTATTAAAAAAAATATTTCCAAAAAAAAATTATTAAAAGAAATATAACTTATTAAGAAAAAAATTATAACTTATTAAAAATTTATTAAAAAAAAAATTATAATTTATTATAAGTTAAAAAAAAAAAAATTTATTAAAAAAAAATTAATAAAAGAAACAAATTTTTTTTAAAAAACCATTTTTATTAAAAACAATTTATTAAAAAAAAATTTTATAACAAAAAATTTTATTAAAAAAAAAATTATTATAAAAAACAAAATTTTATTAAAAAAAAATATATTAAAAAAAAAAACAATTTTAATTAAAAAAAATTTTATTAAAAAAAAAATTATTAAAAAAACTTTCAGATTGAGTATTTAGCTATTGAAAAAATGTTTGTAAAGGGATCTTTAGGTTTTAAAATATTTGTTATGAAAGAATGATGCAAAAATTTATGATAAAAAGTCTGAAATGCACAAGAATTTAAATACTTTTTTTAATATAAATTTTTATTTATGAAAATTTCCATGTTTGCTTTTATTTAATTTTAAATTGAAAATATCGTTAAGAACTGTAAATGTAGGATATATTTTTTGCAAAAAAATACTATTTAATAGAAATTTCACACCGCATATTTTTTGAATTTAAACCCCCCATTTTTTTAATTGTACGCTTTAAACAGGTGTGAGATTTACAAATTTCATAGAAAAAAATAATTGTTCATTCTGGTAGTTTCAAAAATAAATATGTAAACTTTCTTGAATTTGTATTTAAAATATGAGCTTAAACGGTGTTCACATCCTTCCACACGAAATCCTGCTGAAATCTGATATGGCTCTTTTATTATTAAAATCTTGAAAAAATGAATTCTTGAATTTTTCTAGTAGAAAAAATGAGTTCTTAAATTTTCCTAGTGGAAAAAATCAAACGTCCATCCTGGCACTTGCGAAAAAAATTTAAAAAGAATGATTTTTAAATTTGTGATTTATTTTAAGTCAATTATTGTAAATCGTTTAATATTGGAAATTTCTGATTTTTTAGTGAATTTTTTAAGTGAATTTTATCGTGTAATAATGGAAACATATAAAAGGCGATTTAAAAATTTTTTGCCACAAAAAAAATTAATTTTACTAAAAATGTTGTTGTTGTTGTAGCAGCATAAACATTCCCCATACATACATATATGCCGGGACGTGATAGTCCTTTTTCGGATATAAATCTGATTCGTTCCGGTTACGTAGAACCGGCTGTAGTGGGACCGATTATACTAAAAATCGATTTATTTAATCAATTAATTTTTCATGCGAAGTGGACATGTTTTTATTTTTGTTTTTTTGTTATTTTTTTAATTTTTAATTTTTTTTTAATTAGTATTAACGTTAGTCAATTTGGCGGGGGAAAATGCATAAAAGCTTGCAAACAGCAGTTTCGCTATCAAAAAAAAAAATCTTGTTAGCCGCAGTTTTTTAATTTTTATTGTATTTTTTTGTTTTTCCTTGTTTAATCAGTTTCACTACCCTTCCCCTTTCAATACCCACTGCTCTTCACTCGATGCGTTTTGTTTTTTTTGTATTCTTTTCACTTTTCTTTTGTATTTTAATGTTTCATTTATTTGTTTAATTTCCTTCTTACTTCAAGCAAATGACAATAATTTTAAAAATCTTTAAATTTTTGCTGTATTTTTGCTTTTAATAATAATAATAAGAGTTATACTTTTTATAATTAATTATTTAATTAATAATAATGTAAGAAATTGTAATAAAGAACGCATTTAATAAGAATAATAATAATTATAAAAAATTATAGATCGTATTTTTATAAATGTATTTTTTTAATTTAATTAATTATAATCAATGCATGTATTGGTGTTCTTGCTACATATATACGTAATTATAATATTTATAATAATTAAAGTATGCGTGTGTGTGTGTGTGTGTGAGTGTGCTACTTATACCTGTGCTTGTTGTTGCGTGTGTATGGGTACGTGTGGTTTGACCAATACAAAAACAAAAAATAGCATTCAGCGCGTTTGGCGAAATTCGCTGCACATTTGAAATAAAAAAATAAAATTTAATATTATTACATTTATAATTAATTATATATTTATATAGAACGTAGTTTTTAATGTATTTATCATTTCATTTAAATTTTATATAAGTATACATTTTTTTTGTTTTGTTTTCATATGCACATTCGCATACTAACATATTTTTTTGCTTGCATTTTTTGTTTATTTTGTTTTTGTAACTAGTCGCTAAAATCTTTTCCTTTTACAAATTCAAGTTAAACAATAATTTGCTTATTCATTTTCATTTTTGTTTTTTTTTTTTGTAATTTTTATAATTCATAATCTTTTACGCCATTACTGTCTTAGTAATATTTTTTTTTAGTTTATTTCTTGAAAACTTTTATGAAAATTTACGCTAAACTTATGTGTAATATAAATCATTTATAAATTTTACAGCAGTTTTCTCTTTGCTTAATTTTTGTTTGTGTTAAGTGTTAAATTTCTGTATTTCTTTTTGCAGTTTTTTTCTGTTTCACTTTTTGTTTTGTTTTACATTTTTTTGTTTTTGGTAATTTTTTTGTTTTTCTTGTAATTTTTTTAAATCTACGCTTTTCCAAATGACGACACGTTAAAAACTTACACATATACATTTTTTTTGCTCACGTAAAACGTAAATATTCTCATTTGCCTTTATCTTTAGTTAAATGTAAGTATGTATTTGAAATAGTATTTTTGTTGTATATATAGGCTTATAATTTATTTTAAATTTTATATTACACACTTAGCATTCGTAAATTATTTTCTATTATGCAAGTTTTTTTTCTTTTTTCTTTATATATATTTATGCAATATTGAAATCGTTTGCTCTACTGCTAAAAAATTTCGAATCGTTTCTGTCTTCACTACTTTTTTACATTTTTTTGGGGTTTTTTATGGTTTTTTTTTAATCAAATTATGCTTATATCTTACATGTATTTTTTGTAATATTCTGAGTAGTTACTTGCAAATAAATATTAAACTATTTTTTTTATTTAAATTAAAAATTTAATTTTTTTTTGGATTTTTTATTCACAATTAAGATTTTGCAATTTCTTTACTCAATTAGTATTTTTTTTTGTTTCTTTGCTTTTCATTGTATGCATATCATCGAGTAGGCAGGCAAGGAATGCTAAGCATTGGCGCAACGAGCGAAGGGTAAGGAGGTAAATTGAACTATTTGATTGCTATCAAATTGAGAATTGCAATCATTAAACACTGATTTTAGGAAAAGAGTGCATAAATTCGAATTGCATTGTTTCTACTAGGCAAATTTTACTTCGCACATTCCAATTTTTGGTTAAAGAAACTCTTTGAACTCAATGAAAACGGCATAGGGCAGTTCATACATTCCCATGGCCGACAACGTTACCGGAATGACTCGGGTTTTTCCCGTCCCAGTAAGCTAGCCCTCTCTAGTGAACCGTTTATCAGGGTAGTTCACAATTCATGTTCAAATAATCTGGCTCCAAGGCATTTGAAAATTATCATGACAGCACAGCAACAAAATGTATATATTTGTTAGCATAATTTGCCAGCCCATTTACATTTAATTGTGAATTCCCCTAATGATAAAAACGCAATTTTTTTTTAATTTTTGGAAAATTAATTTGAAAAATGTTTGAAAAAAAAGTCAAAAACACAAAACCATCTAATTTTAAATGTATGAAAAAAAAAAAAAATGAATTCAAATTAACTACTTTTGGAGGTTAGGTAGTATTTACATATGTATGTGTGACATAAATTTCGGTCCTTCACTGTCCTTGTGTAGTGCTTTAACCACCCGTTTAATTGTCCCACTGGCGCTGAGCTTTTTAGCAGACATAAACGTTGTATATTTTGTTACAGATTTCAATTTTAAAAAATTCTAAGAAAATGATGCGATGAAAAACGTTAAAAAAATATTATTGTAAATAAACTAAAAAGGCTTGAGATCAAGGAAAGATATATAAAATCTTGCAAACATTCTTTAATCAAGTAAAAAAAAGCAAATCAATAAAAAAAGAAAATCTATAAAAAAAAGAAAATCTATAAAAAAAGAACATCAATAAAAAAAAAACAAATCAATGAAAAAAGCAAAGCAATAAAAATAAGAAAATCAATAGAAAAATGAATAAATATAAGCAAATTAATAAAAAAAAATGACCAAAAAAGTCAAATTTAATAAAAAAAAAAATCATCAAAGAAAAAAGACAAATTAATAAAAAATTTCACCAAAAAAAGGCAAATTAATAAAAAAATCTCCAGAAAGAAGGCAAATTAATAAAAAAAATGAAAGAAAAAAGGCAAATTAATGAAAAATAAAAAAATCATCAGAAAAAAGGAAAATTAATAAAAAAATCAAAGAAAAAAGGCGTATTAATAAAAAAAATCGTCAGAAAAAAGGTAAATTAATAAAAAAAAATCAAAGAAAAAAGGCAAATTAATAAAAAAAGTCACCAGAAAAAAGACGAATTAATAAAAAAAAATCACAAAAACAAAATTAAATTAATAAAAAAAATCTAAGAAAAAAGGCAAATTAATGAAAAAAAAAAAATCACCAAAAAAGACAAATTAATAAAAAAAATCACCAAAAACGGCAATTTAATAAAAAAAATCACAAAAACAAGGCAAATTAATAAAAAAAACATCACTAAAAATAGGCAAACTAATAAAAAAAATTACCAAAAAAGGAAATTTAATAAAAAAAAATTTCTGGTGAGGCAAAGTAATAACAAAAAATCAAAGAAAAAAGGCAAATTAATAAAAAAAGGTCAACTAATAAAAAGAAATAATAATAATAACAAAAAAATAATAATAATAATAAAAAATTAATAATTGCAAAAAAGCAAGCAAGCGCCAGAAATGCAGAGGAACCAATAATAGATTTCTCATTTTGAAAAAAAAAAAAAAAAAAAAAAATATATATATATATGTATATATTATATATAGTATATGCTAAATTAGAAACTACCTCTTTTCCATCGAATCTTAAGAAAAATAGAGTATTATAAATTACAAAAAAAAAAAAAACGCCTTCATGCTTATATATTCAAAAATGAAAAACCTTGCACCTTTTTAAGCTGACGACCAGTGATGGAAAAATGTTCAACTATTAAAGTAATTCAAAACTGCTATTTTACCACATTCGAGTCGAAATGAGAGCGGATTTGCGCGTTCCCACGAGTCGGTTCTACGTAACCGGAACCAGTACGACCCATATATTTATATATATATATATATATATATTTATATATATATATATATTTATATTATTATATTATATATATTTATATATATATATATATATTTATATATATATATATATATTTATATATATTATATGGGGAATGTTTATGCTGCTAGAACAACAACAGCGGATTTGCGAAGAAATGGCGGTCGGTCGCACAATCCTGTCTGCCGTTCGTTCTACAGGGACCACAACCAGTCATATAAAGTTGTTCTTGTAACAGTTTATAACATTCGCCATATATTTTTGGCGCATAACGCTGGCGTGTCAATGCTCAGCCGAATAATTCCTGCAACATTTCGTCGAACCCACGACAGTCGGTGCAACGTTACCGGAACGACCGCGATTTATATCCGCCCAAGGACTTT
This sequence comes from Anastrepha ludens, assembly GCF_028408465.1. Lineage (NCBI taxonomy): Eukaryota > Metazoa > Arthropoda > Insecta > Diptera > Tephritidae > Anastrepha > Anastrepha ludens. Next base: position 94,040,188 of record NC_071500.1, read on the forward strand.
TCCCTCCCGCGGCAGCATTTCTCAAAAAATGTATTGTATATGCATTTGTTGTTGTAACAGCATACAAAATTTCCCATAAATGTTTGGGAAGCAGCAGCAGTATTCCTTAGAAAATGTATGTGTATTTGTTGTTGTAACAACACAAGAAATTCTGCATAAATGTTTTTGAAATGCGGACAGTTCAACGCTTTATCGGATATAAATTCTGGAGTTGTTCCGGTAACATAGAGCAACCTATCATGGGAATGAAAAATTTATAGGTAATATATTTTTTTGCTGTTACAATAACAACCAACCACTGTACCATTCCTACAACAGGTGGCCTTATTTCACCGAAACGACTGGAATTTATATCCCTTTAAGGTCTGTTACCGTAGCAACAACATCTTAGAAAATAATGAGTGATCAGAGGGACAACTACTACCCCCCGTTACCTCCCCCACCCATAACTCGTTAGCCTTTCTTCCTTAATTGCCTCGAATCGTACAAACAATGCATACACATTCGCTGAGTGTGTTTTCGTGTGTGTGTGTGTGTGTGTCGTCATCGTGCTAAATTAATTTAAATATAATATTTACTTAATTATCTCACATACAATACGTACATATACACTATTACATACTATGCATATTTCACATTGTTTATATTTATAAATACATCAATATATATATATTTATATATATATAAATGTTTATATATAAGTCAACATGCACTGTTGTGGTAGATCCTCGCAGTTAGGTTGAGGAATGGAAAGAGAGAGTGAGAAGTGAAGTGCAAGAGCCTTTGACTAACCTCTCTCTTAACCTCAATTTCATCTACCTATACAATTTGCATACATACTTTGATACAATTTCAATTTTTTTATTCGTTTTTGTGTGTTTTTTTTTCTTTTCTTATATTCTTGTTATTATTCATTCAATTATACATATATGTATATATACACATATGTATGCAATATATAATATTTTAAACTACAAACTAGGCATTATTATTTATATTTATATATGTATTTTTAAATCAAAAGGGGCAGCGGGTGCGTGTTTGCAAAATGTCACCGGAGGCAGGCAGTGCAGTGCATGAGGTGAGGTGTTGCGTTACCCTGTGTCTAACAGTCGATTCGAACTGCTGGAATTGACGAAAAACAAAAAAACAAAAAAAAAACAATCCTTTGCGCTTATGAGTGTTTCAATTCTGAAAATGAAATTTCTTCTTAAGCACACCGTGCTTTTACGCTTACACATTACCAGAATTTCGTCCATACACAATTTCATGCTTCCTCTCCTTAGATTGGCTTTTTACAATTAAATTAATTAATAAACTTAATACCCGCACTCATTCAAAAGGCGGAAAACTAAACTTAAAATTAATAATAAAAAAATACATACATATACAATAGAAAAATAGTATGAGATGGAGGGAAGATGAGAGTATATGTGTGTGTGTGTTATGAAAAGGAGCAAGGATTACTTGAGTACACCACTAAAAATGCTAGGAAGGCAACCATAATGGCTTTAAATGCGTTCAATTATCAGGGAAGCAAGGAACTAAAGGTACGTGAATGGTGAAATGCGAAAAGAGGCGAATGGTTGGAAGAGGTTGGACTGCAATGAGGTAGGAAAAAAATGTATAGGCAAGCTCCAACAATATCTGAGTTATCACATCAATAATAAATGTATGTTTCTAGCTTAAAACTGTCAAATTTTAACTGTGCAGAAATTGAGGTTAAGTTGAATTAATGTCATTTTTGCAAAAATGTCAGCTAAAATTAAGTGTGCATAAGAAATTTATTTTACATAAAATTAACAGAAGGTTAACAGGTGACACTTTCGATTTAAAACTGTCAAATTTTAATTGTGCAGAAATTGAGGTTAAGTTGAATTAATGTCGTTTTTGCAAAAATGTCAGCTAAAATTAAATGTGCATAAGAAATTTATTTTACATAAAATTAACGGAAGGTTAACAGGTGACACTTTCGATTTAAAATAAGTTAAATGAAAGTTGAGCTTTTTAACCCTCCGTTGGTCAACTTTTTTAAAACCTTCCGTTGGGTACCCGGGTGTGGCCTATTTCGTTCTGTGCGAGGATCCTTTTTAAAAGGAATTGTTAGCAAATTAAATTTTAGAAAGCTACCTGGTAGCTCAAGTCGTTAGCTATAAGGGAAATATGCTAAATTCACGTCCAAAGTCGAGAAAGGCTGGCCAAACCCGGGTGCCCAACGGAGGGTTAAAGTAAAAAATTCGAAATTGAAGTTAAAAAAGTTAAATTGAATTTTGAAAATAAATAATAAATAAAAAATTAATTAAAGTAAAAAATTCGAAATTGAAGTTAAGAAAATTGAATTTAATTTTGAAATTAATTTTCGAGCAAATAAAATTATTTCCGTAAGCAATTTAAAATTTCATTCAATCAAATTAATTTAAATTTGAATTACGCACTCAAAAATGTATTTATTTCTTACAGGCCACATCATTTTTCAAAAATTTATATAGCTTTTTTTTAGTAGCCTGCATATGCAAATATTCGCAAATCTACGCGCCAAACCGCAAATTATTTTCGTAAGCAATTTAAAATTCAATTCAAATTTAATTTGAATTACGCAATTGAAATTTCTTTTTTCTTTCTCTTTTTCTAAATTTATATAGTTTTGTTTGTAGCAGCGAAAAAAAATCGAAAATTAATTTTTAAATAAACCTGCATAAGCAAATATTTGCAAATCTGCGCGCCAAACCGCAAACACACATTCATACAATTTACAAAATTTATTTTCTCTCCTTAATAAATATTTACTGGAAAATTGAATTGTGATGCTCTTAAATTATTTTCGAAATGATAAAGCGAAACTGAAATTTTAGAAAGTAACTTTTTAGCTCCCTTCAATTTCGATATAAAAACTGTAATATATTTTTAGCGCTTTTCAGGCAGTTTTTGAGTGATGAAATTTGAATGTAAAGTCCGACCGAAACAAATTAGTTTTTAAATGCCATCGCTTTTTTGCAGTTCGCGATTTAGAAATAACCCACCTCCAGCATTACATTTAGGTGCACTTCTTATCGTTATTGTGGTCACCACTCTACCAGCATAGTCTACAATTTTCATTTATATATTTTCACCTGCGCACCGCACTGACTGCCCAAAAACATTTGCACTAGTACACGCGTCGCATCCTCATGCACTATTACAGCATTACGCCCATGGTGCTGTGCAACGAATATCGCCTACGGATCATAAACAAACCAAAGCTTCACTCAAATACAACAACGAAAAAATTTCACTACCGCCATTATTTGAAAAAGCAAGAAGGAAGAAAAGCGTGGCCATGATTAAGCAGCGGCAAGGCAAATCAACTTATTGAAAATAATTGTAGAATCCATTCGTGCCTTGACCCAGTTCACGTATGGCCGCAAAGAGGTCCTTTTCCACTTCAATGCTACCACCACCACCAGTGCCAGCGCCTCCAACACTACCGGCATTACCACCAGCGCCACCGCTAGTTGGTGTTGATGACACTCCGCTAGTCGGCGGCTCGGCATGGTGCGGTGGATGATGATGATGGAAATTGTTATGGTGTTGTTGTTGTTGCTGTACTGCATGATGCTGTTGTTGCTGATGGTGCTGCTGTTGCTGATGATGCTGCTGTTGTTGTTGTTGTTGCTGCTGCTGCTGGTGATGTTGACCTTGGCTAAGCACTGCTGCATATGTGGTACTGTTGCGATTATCGGCATTGTTGTTGTGATAATGCACCTGATGATTATTAACAAGCGGTGCATCGCCAGCGCCACTATTGCTGCCACTAATATTGCCACTGGCACCAACACCTCCGCCTCCAGCACCACCACCACCGCCACCACCCAACTGATGGTCGCGCATAAATAAGTCCAATTCATATTTCTTCGCTGTCGCTGCGGACGAGCCATAAATGTCATAATTGTTGAACATCTTTTGAAATGAGCTACTATTGCTGCCGCCACTCGTTTGCTGTTGCTGTTGTTGCTGCTGCTGTGGTGGAGGCTGCTGTTGCTGTTGCTCTAATCCAGTGGTCGTTGTAATTGTGTTATTCGGCACCGAACTGGGCGCTGAACTGGTTGTTGAATTCGTTTGGAACAGCGCTTCGATCAGATTACTTGCACTCGTGTTCAGACCGGCTAGAATGTCAGTGGTGCCACCGGTAAGTATGTTGTCAGGCGGTGGCAAAAGATGCCCGCCAGCATTGCCGCTGCCGCCGCCGCTTGTCCCGGTATGGCCACCTATGTTATTGTAGCTGTTGTGACTGCTATTGTGGCCGTGGCTGTGGCTTTGGCTGTTGGCGGTAGCGCTACCGCTATTGCCGCTTGCATTGATGCTGTTGCTTAAATTATTGCTCAGACTGCCGTTGCCCATTGCTTGACGCCGATATAAGGGCACACTTGAGCCACCGCTCAGCATACTGTCATCGCCGCCACCCAGCAAATAGTCTTTGCTATTCAACAATGAATCTAAGAGAATTGTAAATGTATTAGTAAAATATGTTTTATAAGAAAAACAATTAAAATGGGAGTGAAAAGAATAGACGGATACAAACAACAGAATAAATAAATATACTTTTCTGTCTTAGGATAATCATTTAAAAATTATTTAACATTTTTTATTATGAAAATGTAACCGAGAGAACTATTTTCATAAATGATTTTACGCTTGAGCGCCTAATTAGTGCATTCGTATTGAGTTTTTAAATTAAACAATAACATAACCTTAATTTTGAATTTCGAAAACTAAGTTTGAATTTTATTTTGCATAAAGTGAACAAAATGCGCAGCAGCTTCTACTTAACCTAATATTTTTTTTTTAATTCACATTCAAATTAAGGGACAAATGCTGCAATTTTTCGGTTCTTTTTCCAAAAATGCTAACAAATTTTGTGTGAGTAGGTAAATTATTTGATATTTCAAAAACACTCAAATTCAATTTTCTTTTTCGCCTAATTATTCAAACTGCGTGTACGCGCCAGTTATATAAAGGGTTTTCGAACGAATAACAGGTGTTATTGGTGAATGGATTGCGCTATCGAGAGATGATTAACGATTTTTTGCAACCGGAATTGGATGGTATTGAACTGGACAACGTTTATTTTCAATAAGTCGGCGCTACGTGCTACACAAGCAACGAAACCGTTGATCTTTTACGGGAAAAGTTTCCGGACTGTGTTAGCTCTCGCAGAGGTGATCACGCGAAAAGTTTCCGGACCGTGTTAGCTCTCGAAGAGGCCCACCGAGATCTTGTGATTTAACACCTTGGGACTTTTTTCTTTGGGGCCACGTGAAAGAGAAGGTCTACGCCAACAGCCCAGAGTCGATTCCAGACCTCAAATCTGGAATTTGTGAGGCTATCGAGGCAGCCACTTCGCAATTCGGTTATGGAAAGTTTCATGAAAAGGATATTGCCCTGTAAGCGTGGTCGTGGTGGTCATTTGCCTGATGTTATTTTCCACTATTAACGGCATACCTTCCTCTTTATAATAAAATAAACATCCGATCATGTATATAAACAGAATATCATTTTTCTTTGAATATCAAAATAACACCTCTTATTAAAAACCCCTTTATAATGATAAAAAAAATTCCCCTATAGCTATTTTCGAGTTTTGAAAATTTGCGTCAAACCTTGAAATATTTTAATTTAAATTTCAAAATTGTAGCCGTTGCTTATAAAATATTTGAAATCTGCCAAAACAAATTTATTTGAAATAGATTCACATCGTTTCTGATTAGCTGTCAACTACTGCAGATATTTCAAAATCTTATTTCGTAAGTTCATAAAATTTTTTAAGCCTCGAAAAGACTGTAGTGAATTTAATTTTGAATTATTCAACTAATTTTTATTAATATTTCAATTTCGAATTCATACTGAATTGATTAAAAAAATATTGCTGACTTTAAGTTTAGAAACTCGTTGGCAACTTACAAATTTAAATAAATTTTAGAAATATTATTTTTTCAACTTTAGCTGCTAAGGCTATTGGCTAAATTTCAGAAGTAAATGTTACGTTTCAAACGAAAAACGCGACTAAACCAAATTTTCCAAATACAAATTTTTGAGTTTATTTACATTATCAAGACTATTCTTTTGAAATGAAAGGCCTGTACTGGCAGTTAACCAGTTTTACAAATTTTCATAAAAAAAAAAAATCGTTAAAACACATTTTTTCGAAAATCATGCTCTTTTAGAAAACAAAAAAAAAAGCAACAATAATTTAGAGTTTTCAAATGGAAGTATTCAACAAAGCTAAAACAACGAATTTGCAGTTTAGGGTTTACAAATAACGGTTTACTCACTTCCTCCCAAGAAACTACCACCAACTGGCGGCTGCTGCTGCTGTGGTGGCTGTTGCCCATGCATGTGCTGTTGTTGTTGTTGCTGCTGATGTTGCATAGGCGCAAACATCGGTCCCTTCTGCATATTGTTCAACAGCGGTTGCTGCAAAGCCGAAACCAAAATATTTCCACCACCCAAATCACCTGCGCTGCCGCCACCGAAGCTTGAAAACAGTTTCATTTGCTGCTGCGGTGGTGGTGGCTCATGATTACCCAATCCACCGGACGCCGATGTGCTGGTGCTGACCAAAGAGGTTGTCGATGTGTTGGGAGCCAGCAGAAAGTCGCCACCATTCATTAGGCTGTTGTTGTTGCCACCTCGACTACCCGTGTTGCTGAAGAGGTTGCGTAATATTGGCTGTGCGTTGTTACCATTCAACAGCGTGTTGAAGGCCAAATCGATTTGCTGATTAAAATTGATGCCATCCAGTTGCGCTGTATCGTCTGTTGGCGGCGGCAGCAAAGAGGGTGGCGGTGGCGGCTGCGGTGGTCCTTGTTGATTACCCAGAGCAGCGGCTGCTAGTGGGTTCATTGGGTATGAGTGATGCATACCACCACCAATCAAGCTGTTGCGCTGCTGCTGCTGTTGTTGTTGCTGCTGCTGCATTGGTGGCTGTGGTCCCACACCGCTGTTGCCGCCCATCAAAGCGGGAAGCATATATTGCTGCATAAGGTCGCGTGGCAGCAACTGATTGACGTTCAGATGTGGCGGCGGCGGCGGGGGCTGCATTTGCGGCCCACGTGCGTTCATCTGTTGGACATGTTGTTGCTGTTGTTGTTGCTGGTTTAACATATTTAACACTTGGCCAAGACCTTCGGTGAATTTGTTAACCGCTTCCTGACCGTGTGTCTCGAGCAACTTTAGGCACCACTTGTATTGCGATTCCTTCGGTTCGAATGCCATGTCGTAGATGCTCATATTGGGTGGCAGTAGCGCCGCATACTCTTGCGGCTGCGGGAAACGTGGCGCTGATGGCGACTGCTGTTTGTTGTTTCCTGGTGCTGGTGGTTGCAACGCTCCGGGTGGTTGGAAGAGATTATTAGCACCACCACTGCCCCCTCCTGCTCCCCCGCCGCCTAAATTCAGTTGAGGCATATGCACATTGTTGAGAAACTGAAAGTCCTTGTTATCCTTACTCAGCGCCGAGATGTTATTCACACCGCCAAAGAAGTTTGTCGCTGACTGCGGCCCTCCGGCCTGAGCATTGCCGCCTTGCCCCCGCTGCATATATGGATCGAGTGGACTTATGGGTCCATTCGGCATGCCGCCGCCCAAATTGCGTTGATTCAACAATTGTAATTGGCTTGGCGGTGGAGGCGGCGCGTTGCCACCAACATACGCCCCAAAAGTGCCGTGTGGTGGAGGCGCCTGCTGTTGTGGGCCACCAGGAGCGGCATGTGGTCCATAGCCCTTTTTCGCCAAATAGCCCATGTCATTCGAGTTGGCGCGTAGCTGTTGTGCATTAGGCGGTGGTGGCTGTAGCGGTACACTTCCACCACGCATGCCCGCACCCGATTGTTGCTGTTGCTGCGTGTTTGGAAGTGGTGGACCCAATTGACGTACTCCTCCACCGGCACCCACACTGTTTGGTGGTGGTTGAGGCGGCATCTGCGATTGCTTGTTAGGTAATGCGCTCCAAGGATTCGATTGTGGCGGCGGCCCCCAAAGGCTTGCGTTGGGGTTCTGTGATTGCGGTGGTCCTTGTGGCTGTGCGCCCGGCGGTGGGTAGTTGCCGCCTGCGCCACCGCCACCTGGTGGACCACCACGTAATTGTTGTTGTGCTTGTTGCCACGGCATATATTGTGCGGCGAATTGAGATGGCGGCGCACCAGCAGTACCAGGTGGAGGTGGTTGTGGCAAATGTACGGCGGATGGTGGCGGCGGTGGCCCCCGCATATTATACTGCTGCCCCAACGGTCCCGGCGGTGGTGGCCCTGGCTGTTGTTGTCCACCCGGTGGATGTGGTCCTAACGTGCGCATATTCATGTGGTTGGGGCCGTGAGTTGGACCAGGGAAGTGATGTCCACCAGCACCACCCTTGCCAGCGCCCATGCTCTGATTCATCATGACTGCCGCTGCGGCGGCTGCATTGTAGGCTGCTGCAGCAGCTGGATGCTGTGCGTACATCTGCATTTGCATTTGTTGTTGGTGGTTGGCAGCGGCGGCCATGGCGGCATGATGCGGCTGCATTTGTGCACCGCCTGGACCGCCACCGCCACCAGCGGCTGCTGCTGCGGCCAACATACCGGCAGCGTGTGGCGGCAACGGACCGCCTGGATGATGTGGTCCCGCTCCGGGATGCGGCCCGCCGTGGTGATTGTTTGCATTAACGCCAGCCGCGCCCATCAAGTACATAGCCGTTTGATCACGCAAATACGCTTCCGGTTGCATTGCGCGCGGTATAAATTCGGGCGCCAGAGGATTCAGCACATAGCCGCGCTTTAGCTCTACACCGTCCAATTGTGAACGCAAGTATGACCACGTAATGCCAAATAATGATTTGTTCTCGTCACATATTTCGATAAAACGCTCCCACACTTTGCGACAACGACCTATCGAACAGAGCGCCACTGGATCGCCAACAACAGCGACCAAACTTTGTGCGCGTGTAATCGCCGTATTTAGCAGCTTGGAGTTGCTCAAGAAACCAAAGTCGGTATCTTCTGCTGGCACGCTACCAAGTGCGCCCATATGACCGCCCATGGCAGGATGCATACCGCCAGGCCCGACAAGAGCGTTCATCATTTGCGGCAAGCATGTGGCGCGTGTGCGTACGGTGGAAAGGAAGACAGCACGAAATTGTTTGCCCTGCACGTTGAGTACACGCTCCACTGATATGCCGCCCATGCGACGCTTACGCAGTTCCGAACGTATCCGAAACACCTGATCGGCGTAGGGCGTCATTATACCGATGCTGGCATCGTTCACTTTACCCCAAGCAATGGGCCATTTACGCCGCAACTCGGATACTCGCTCCACCACCTCATATACTTCTGCGTTGTTATAAAATGCTGTTGAATTCTTATCCTGTACATCTTCACCACGCGTTGTAAAAAACGTAAGCGGATAAAAGCGTTCGTGACGCGGCTGCTTACCGGAAGCAATCAATTTTTGCTCATAAAACAGTTCGGATGTAAATTTAATGATTGCCTCATGAGCGCGATAATTTTCACAAAGCAAAATTTTACATGGAAAATTTGATGGGTAATGATCGTAGAGCCGTTCGAGTAGTGAGATGTGCAGTTTTCGTTCCTTTGCAAAAGCGGAGAACAATTCGGGACTCATTTGCATGTGATCACCGGCTAAAACGATACGTGTGCTGTCGTTGGCAAGAGCCAAAGGCATTATAGCCTCGCATTCCATGGCCTGCGCGGCTTCGTCGAGAAAGATGTGAGTGAAATAACCTTTGGGCAATCCCAGATTGGCCAGCTCCATGGAAATACTTAGTGTTACTACAACGATTCGATGTTTTTTGATGTCTTCGACAGAGGGACGTCGAAAATTTCCCGCGCCATCTGTTATGCAGTACTGCAAACGGGAAGAGGAGAGGTGAAGAAGAGAGTTTATTAAAATGTTTGAAAAAAAGGAATATTTGAGTATTAAAAACTTAACAGCTTTAGAAAATGCGTATAGTTCAAGCACATTAATGTTCGAACGAGGGGTGGCAACTAAGTTTCGGCAGTTTGTAAGCAAAACACAAACAAATTAAGTTAGTACATTCGAAGGGCAGACGGTTCTACGTTACCGGAATGACTCGGGTTTTTCTCGACCAGGGGCTGCCGCCCCAGTAAACTAGCCCTGTCTATATATATATAATTGGCGCGTACACCCTTTTTGGGTGTTTGACCGAGCTCCTCCTCCTATTTGTGGTATGCGTCTTGATGTTGTTCCCCAAATGGAGGGACCTACAGTTTCAAGCCGACTCCGAACGGCAGATATTTTTATGAGGAGCTTTTTTCATGGCAGAAATACACTCGGAGATTTGCCATTGCCTAGCCCTGTCTAGTGCAACGTTTATCACCTGTCTAGTTTATCAAATTAAGTTAGTTTTTAGATTTAGATTTATTGAAGGCTTGCACTTCGACCTCATGGTCTTTTGTGTCCTCTATTCGTCCCAGTACTTCATCCGAACCCTGTTCTCTTATTAAACTTCAGATAGAGCTGGGTTGGGCTGAGCGCATGTGCCTTTCTTCTGGCTGCAAATAGTCGGGATGTCTCACCCATTTTCACGCTAAAGCGCTGCATTTAAGGAAAAGGTGCATTGGAGTCACCTGGGATGGCCACAGAAACGGCAAGAGTCAGTTTACCATATCCTGATCATGTGCAGATGATTGCGCAATGACCTGTGGGATCGCCCGTGAGCATTTAGGGGGAGTTATGAGTTTTTTAAACCTCTTTTGATTGTATGACTTTTATACGCTTGGAATTTTAGTCACACATTTTTTCAACGCTTAAAAAGTTGCTGCCGCGAAAATATGCACAAAATATAAACCAAATAAGCTGTCGAGTTCAAACTTCTACCAGAAGCTCTGATTAATACCTCAGACACACATTTCGTATTTAGATTTACGTCTATAAAAAGTGTAACTCCCCTCGATGTAAGCTAGCGCTCCTAAACATTTTTGAAGTTGTTAGTCCCAGGAGAAGTGTTCTATTGATTCCACTTCTGATTCATCATTAGAACCCTTGCATTTATTTAGCACTACTTCAACTACAATCACCAATAATTGATTTCTAAGTCTGAGGAACCCTAATTTAGTTAATTTTATATTCATTGTAAATCGACCGTAAAATAATTCAAGGTACCGCCACTAAACCAACTCATCTAATATCACTTATTCTTAGTCGGAAATCGTAGGCAACCAAACGCCTCATAGGTTTACTGTTGGATGACTTCGATGACAACACTGACACCTTAAACGCGTGGAATATTCGCGTCATGGGATACGGGATACGGCACACTAGACAGGGCTAGTATACCGGGGCGGCAGCCCTTGGTCGGGAAAAACCTGAGTCATTCCGGTAACGTAGAGCGGCTGCCATGGAAATGGCGCGTCATCTTTAGCTTTGTTTGTTTCCCTTTCGGGGTATATTAAATTACTTTAAGCTGAAGCGAATGTCTTTGCCACACTTTTCCCTCTCCCTTTTCCGTAATAATTTACATACTTCTAACTATGAGAACTTCTTTAAAGCTTTCACTCCGCACTCACCTTTTGCACTACGCTGTTTACAGTGGCTACCCAACGTTTGTGGTAGTATACACGCAACGGTGTTGCTTCTTCTAAGCCTTGCTCGATCCACGGATGAAGATACTCTTTGATGTACAAATCGGCCGCCGAATTCGAGTGCGTACAAATTAAAATCTTAGCTTCGGGCTGCGTCAATAGCTGCTTGATCGCTTGCGCCAGCGTGTAAGTTTTGCCCGTGCCGAAGGGACCTATCAGCAGGATGGGCGGTAGCTTGATTCCCAGTGATGTAGTGATCGCATTCACTGCCTCGCGCTGTTTCGCATTTAATTTCGGTTCACATGCATCGGACCACTGCTTTTTCGGTGTCCACGGTATGTTCGGTTCGATTTCGGTGGCAGGAAATATGATCTTGAAATCGGTTATCTTATCCACGGCATTGTGCCATTCGCAGTAGGGCAATCGATTCAACTGAAATTGTATGTCCACTTCAATTTCTGTTTCTGCCTTTAAGCTCATGCCCTCCACACATTTGGCAGACAATTTTAGATAAATCACGTTTTTGCCTTTGTCCTCGATAGTTGCTTCGTAAATATTGCGTTTTCTGTCCTTCAGTGTGTGCATCTCCTCGGGTGCACTTATATAAACACTGGAGCAATTCGAAAGTATTAAACGTCCGGCGGACGTATCTTCCGAAATGTCTTTCCCAAGCCGCATAAGGGCAAATAGTTCACCCGTCAGCGAGAATTTGGCTGTGGTGGTGGCCATACCCGCTGGTGTCAGTATATAAGTGGATGTCACAGTCAGTTTGGTGCGCACATTGTAGCGTGCGATTTGCTCGTAACGTGCAATCTCCTCCACATACAGCAGTTCGTGTATGCGCGAACGGTAATTATGCTGCGTGAGACGCTTCTCGACAATGGTCGATTGCGTCAGCGTGAAAGTTTGCGCACGTGGGCAAGGATAGCGTTCCAGCATTTCTTTTTCATGCTTCAGATCATTGAGATAGGCTTCAGTCTTCAGGTGTGTGCCAATTGTGGTTTCGAATTTTACTAAATTCGTATTGGATACATCCCAACGCGTTACCGAACTATTGATGATGTCGCGCTTTATCTCCTCGATTCTTTCGGCGTCGCCGACGGGCACAACATCGACACAAAGTTGTTGCACAAGTAATGGTTCGTTGCCCAGATCGAAACATACCGTTTGCCGGAAAGTGCCATAGATATCTGTATGGAATTCTATAGTCACTCTATGCTCCAGCATTGTCGTTTGTGCATCTGTTGCTACGCCGATATGCCCGGACAGCGTTGTATCGGTAAACTCTATAGCCAACTTCGTCACATCTTTTTCGCCTGATGACACTTTATGAGTTGCAGACACCCATTCTTGGTTGGATTTCAGATCGAAAATCGGCGCGTGGCCGTCCACTTTAATGCCAGTGATGGCGAAATGGTTGCGATGCGCATCCTGCAGCAATGCAACGGCACGCAACACACGTGCTGATTTCAACACGAAAATCCACTCACGCTTGGAGCTCTTCGAACTGATGCTCGTTACTAGCTCTTGTTCGCAACGCACCTCTACACCGTCAACCTTCTCGCACATAATGCGCTCTGGCGCTGTAGCTTGTATCCAGCGATCTAATATTTGTTCTGTGTATGATTTGCCATAGAGCTCCTTTTCGCTGGCCTTTTGCAGACGCATTCGTCGATACTCGAAGCGCTCCTTCCACTCATTCAACTCATCCTGCCCGTGCGCTTCAACGCATTGATTGCCGTAATGGCACGTTTGTGATTCTTGGTACGCTTCGCACAAACTGTATGAATCCAGCGTGAAGCCACGGGGTGGTGGCCGCCATTTCCAGTCGCGTCCTACCAAAGCGATTCAAGCAAAGTTAAGTTAAAATAAGCGTACGAATTAATTGGAAAAAGCATGCGATCTTACCTTCGTACGACATGATGACATTTTGATGGCGTTCTGTCTGGCAATGTTGCCGCAACTCGTTACGTGTCTCAAAACTAATAGCACAGTAAGAACAGTAGGTAGCATTGTCATTATCTTCAGCAGCTGTACCAGCAGTGGGCATGCCGTGCTTGCCGCCTGTTACTTTTATCGCAGCCAATAGATCGGTTGTTTTTTGCAGTATTGTTGTGGAATTGCCACTTCCACTACCACTGCCACTACTGCTACTACTGCTTATACTACTGCTGCCACCACCGCTACCTATGGAGCCATTATGTTGACCAGGACCTACGATATTAGTTGAGTTATTACCACCATTACCGCGACCATCTCCCCCACCGCGATCGCCACCACCTTCGCGCGTTTTCTTCAGTCCTTTGTTACTTAGCAATTTACTGTATTTGTCCAACGGCAGATTATTGGTAGCCCAATGATCGAGTTTCGTGTCCAATATGGACATTTCGTCTTCAAGCCGAGACTGTGAGATCTTCTGAGTGGACTTGTGCCCATTTATCATTTGAATAATGGATTTGTAGCGTTCGAGTGTTTTGGAAATGTCTAAAAAACTTTGCTGACCACTCAATTCGCCGATCCACTCGCGCAGCAGTTGCTCAGCTTCCTATAAACCAAAATAAAGAAAAGGTGACAATTTAAAATTTTTAAATTCTTGAGACACAAAGCGTAACTTACATTATATTTTTTCAGCTTGCAGAGCGCATGTACGAGCCAACGGCGCGCACGTGATACACTTGCCAAACAATCCGCCGACTGATCGGCGAGCAATGCCAACACCTTGCGCGCATCTGCAAGGCACTGCTCGTATCGACTCAGCTCCAGCATGCATTCGCACCGTCCCAAAAGGCAGGCGATTTGACGATCTTTTTGTGAACGCGCCAATGCTGTGCTATTGCTATTGACGGAGCTGTTATTACTGTTGGCGGTGGCAATTGTGATGGCGGTGGCAGCTGCCGAAATTTGAGCTAATATTTGGTCGTAGAGCGAAACGGCACGCGACCAGTTGCGCCGCCGCACCATATCGTGTGCTTGCATTTCTTTTTCGGTCATTTTTCTCTTTAGTATTTATCGTTTCTTTTTTATAGCAATTATTATGGTTTTTATGCTGTTATTGGTAGTGTGTTTTTGTTATTGTGCACTGACGTGTATTCAGAGATATATATGGATGTAATTGATGTGTTGATTATAATACAAATCTATTTTACAATATTGTTAAATTTATTGTTGTCGGATTAATAATTAAGTTCTGATGCTGCATCCATTTCCTACTTAATTACGACATCTTGAAATGCTTTTCTTTACACTGCAAATATAAGAAATGTGGAATCGGACAAATTATTAAAAGTTACAGTTATGCAAATAAAAATTTGAATAACATTGAAACATGTTCGCATTGATTTACTAATATAATTAAAGTATCTATGTGGTCGTCGTTTGTTCTTTTTTATGCAACATTTTTACTCTTAGCCACAGAACACGACAAGGCACATTTGTGGTCATAAAAGACGTATTTTGGTGCTTAGACAGCAACAACTTAGCGCAGACCGGCGCACTAATGCCCGCGTCCATATATATCGAAGCGGTGAGTAAAGGCCGGGAATTTAATGGTGAAATACGCACTAATTTGTGCCCACTCAGCTGGCGCCTGCATTGTGGTTTAACCTTCCTCAGCTATATCCAAAGGAGATATAACCCAAACACACACTTCTATTGGAATTATTACGGAACATTTTTAAAAGGCAAATATTTTTAAGTTTTAGTTTTCTATTAGACCTCTTCAAATTTCTGTTTGTGGAGCCCATCATTCACTTGACCGCGTTTCCACTTTTAATAACTGGTAGCAATTGCCAAACAACGCACGTATGTGCTCTGTTTTTCTGCTCACTTATTCAATCTATAGAAGCCTAATGTGTACTTCAATATTATTTTATTTTAATATATATTTATTGGACTCTTTGTAGAACCACAGTATGCACCACTTCTTTCGCCACACTTGACTCTTACATATTTTTCAATTGTGGTCACCATTTCTACGTTTTTTTCACAGCTCATAATTTCTGCTCTACCATCTTTCATTATTTTGCTTTGTTTGGGCATTCGTAGTGGTAATTGTTTTTTTTTTAGTTCTCAACATTTTTCGTATTCTTTCTTTATACATTTGTTGATTTGCCTTTTTTGTTTTTCTTTTGAACTAGACGATTTCTCCATGTAGTCTAATTCTCGTTCTTGTCTTTTACTTGCTCTCGCCGCATACGGCTCTCATCTGCTTACGGTAATATTTCGTAGCTCTTTTTTCGTCTCAACTCTTTCTGCTCGTTCACTTCCCCAAGGCGACCTTATTTTCACTATTTCAACTAAATAACACAATTTTTTTACAACTTTCTTGATTTCTTGTTTTCGTCGTATTTCTAATTGGTTTCATGATACATTTTTAGTGGTTTTATATTTTTTTAAGCTAAAAAAATTCAGAATATATCATACCGTCCTCTATGGTTGAACAAATTCGTAGAAATCGTTCGGTGTCGTGTGCGAAATTGAATGTTGCCATATGGTATAAATGAATTCATAGTTTTTACGGGAAACTTTAGTGGGGAAAACCTAGCGTTGGAGAAATATATTTAGATTTTTTTCTTTCCCACATTGAGATATCGAAGGTAAAAGATCAATTTTACGCATTTTAAAAACATCGATATATTAAAAAATACTTGAAAGTTTAGAAGTTTAAACGTACACCGATGGAGAGGTAATTATAAGAATTTTGAAGTAAAAACTTTCTAAAGCTTTGAGAAAATTCAGTTTTATGGCAAAATACGATATCACACAAACCGTATTTTTTTAATTTGCCCCTTAATTCGAAAGATCAAATGTGTACTTTGCTTTCGGCTGCACTAACTTTACTACACTATACACAGCGTTGCCACAACAGTCACTTCTACGTTACCGGAACGACCCAGATTAATTTTTCAAAATTAACTGTACTAATAATATGTGAAAATGAAACATATACGACTGCATATATTACTTTATTAGTATGGGCAATAAAAGCAAAGCACAATCGGAGTTTCACTCTACGAAACCGGATTCATATCCGGCCAAGGACTGTCACTTCAGCAGCATTCCCCGTACATGTATGGGGAATGTTTATGCTGCTACAACAACCACCTACGCAAAAAGGAGAAATACTGTGGATGGCGAAGATGAAATTGAACAGATAAGTCATTCTTAGATAAACGGTCAAAGTCAAAATATTATATGGTATTTCAAATGAAAGATAATAGAATATACTAACATTACGTTAAAGTTAATCTGAAAAAAAAATAAAATAAAAAAAAAATCGCTCTATCTCACTTTTTTACATTTTTGCATAGAAATTTTAATTTCTCAAAAACTCACAAAAACATCAAAAGTATAGGGTTTTTTAATAGGTGCGCTTCAACTATTTTCCGTTAGGGAGGGCGAACGACGCAATATTTTTAATTTTTCGCTTGTCATTTGTAAACTTCATTAGTATACATTTCATCATGGAACGCTACACACTTGAGCAACGATTGCAAATCGTGCAAATTTTTTATGAAAATAATCGTTCTGTTGCTGCTACTTTAAGAGCATTACGGCCATTTTACGGTCCATTTAACAAGCCGTTCCGTTTTGGGGTTATGTGAAATTGCTGGAATTTCGGCCGATTTATGCAAAAGAGTGGTCGAAAATTGGGTTCAACGATTGGACTTCGTAAAACGTGCACGCGGTGGTCATGCAAAAGAAATCGAATTTCATACTTAAATGTACATGTTCAAACTCGATAATAAAAAAAATTAGTTAAAAAAGTCAAACCGTTTGTGTTTTATTCAAAAAAGTTCAAAAGTTGAAGCGCTCTTACTGAAAAACCAAAAGAAAGTTTTTTTATGATGCACTTCGTTTCGTATACTGTTAAGTAGTTTTCGAGATATTGTATGCGTAAAATTGTCTCTGATCATCGATATCTACTCTATTTTTAATTAACCCAAATAACTGTTAATACAATGGTACAGTAAAAAATTTCATTAAACTTTATTTCAGTACTTTTCTTAGCGAAATAGATTCTTTTTTATTTTAAGCACAGCGGGAAAAGAGCAGCTCAAAGAATTTCATGAATCACGACTATTTTATTGTATATTAGTTTAACAATTTTCTACTGATGGTGAATCACTTCTAGCCCGCTTTGAGTGAATTTTAACTATTGACGCATTAAATAGCAAAAATTAGAAAAAAGCAGATATATATAAAAGAAATTATGGTATTTATATAATTTAGCATGAAAAAACCCAATCCAATTTTTTAGAAAAAAAATAGATTTTGTTGTATCAATCATAACTGATACATGGTTATATAAGTAAAATTTAGCATTGCCATTTGGTATTGCTTATTTCAAGCAGTAAATTTTTAAATTCATTAATATTATTTTTGACGAAAGAAACAAAATAAGCTGCTCTAGTAACACCTCCTTATATGAATTCGCCTTGGGTTAAACTTTGATTTCCAAAAAAAACTAGATTATTACCAAAATATTCAAAGCTACTACATCCTATTTTCCCCAAAGGAAAATTTTAAGAAAGATCAAAATGTAGTTTGCAAATCTTGTAATCCGTTCGATTGGCACTTTTGTAAATATATATTTTGCTTAACATCTGGCATCCCCATGTGACCAAAGAATGTGGCGAGCTAGGAAACGGCAACAAATTGTGCGAAAAGGCAAGTCGTTGCAAACCGGAGAATCATTCTCCTATTTCAGACATTTCGTTTTTCATTCGACTTTTATCTTGTTATGCGTTTTCGGTAGACAAAATGAAATGTGACTTAGAAATTTATTCTGAATCTATGGTTTTCAATTTGCGATTACTTCCATCTGTTACTTTTCTTTTCACGCTTTTTTAATCAGTTATGAAAAACGGTTTTCCGCTGAAAATATTTTCCTATTTGAAATGCGTTTCTGGCACTTTTCATGCACATCAAAATTTTTTCACACTGATATGACCGCTCGGGTTACAATTGGCAATAAATTTTTCACATATTTGTTGTATGCATAACACATTTTCACTAATGCTTTTTTTCGCTTCTTAAAGGGGATTTGTTTGTTTCCCAGCTGCTTACCTTTTCAACTCAAAATAAATTGTTTTTATAACATATTTTTACATTTTTATTGGATGAAACAAATTGAAAATCTCTACTACGAAAAGTGAACGCGCAGCACCTAAAACTCAAGGTGCTGCCGTACCGGTAAAAATGGGTAAGAGCGTAAAGAAGCAGTTTCCCTAAGTTTAAGTTTTGAATAATTTAAAACTGGTAGCAAGAGTCGAGGATAAACAAAAAATTTTACAATTTAGACACCAAATTAATAAAAAAATATTATTTCCTGGTACCTAATTAATGTACCTTGCTTTAAAAGTATCTTACAAGCAGTTTGCAATTAATGCAATTTCGCGTTACTATGAAAAAAACAGTTTTTGTTTAGATTGTGCAAATATTTATATCTACATGCTGACTTCACGGTTTAGAGAATACGAAAGGTATGGCCAACTTCAGACCGTTAAGCGGCGCTCAGCGATTTTGAAGGAATCAGTTGACAGCTGTTTCTTTACAACAAAAGTGGGCAAAGGCTGCAATTGTGTTGACCATATAAAAAATTCACTACAGCCAGTAACAATGTTATATTAGATTAGATTAGATTAGTGGTTTGCACCCTGACCCCATGGTCTTTTGCGTCCTCTACTCATCACAGTACCTCATCCTGACCCAGTTCCCTTATTAATACCAATGGTTCTTCGTTGCGGTTTGAACTGAATGACTGATTATATTCAGTTAACCTCTTTTTACTCATTTTGTTTTATGTCATATAGCGTCTCTGTCTCTCTGTCAAATCCTCTACGACGTAACAACCAAAGTTACTGTCTCAATTTTGGCTGGCCAAACTTTGTAGTTTTTCAATCTTGTGTTATCTTGCATTTTTCCCTTTTTTTGCTTACACTGGCAACCACTGTCGTTAGTGTTCGAAAAGAGTATGGCAGCTGTCAACTCTTTGCCCGAACAGCTGTCAATGTTGATTTACTCTCCATGCCTTCCACTTTTTGTAAATTTTATTGTGTGCTCATTTTCCATAGTAACTGTCAAATTTCGTTAATCAACAAAGGGTAGGAGACATGAAGGAGAAGTTATCGGTATTTTTGTTTTGACGGCAAGTTCACTGATTAGGCACAGAGTTGTTATTTACAGAGTTTTGCTGCCATTGGATAGCGGCTAATTGGAATAAAAGGTATTGAAACAGGTAAAATGTGTTTTCTTGTTAATATTATTTAATAGAAAAAAAGAGAAAATATTTTATGATATTCTTTAATAATAGCCATATACATATGTATGTATATTTTAGCTCATATTCGGTAATTAAAGATAATTTAGGAAAGCATGAATTAAATGAAAAGAAAGTATTAAACGGTATTGCTGTATTTAATAGGTGCGTGTAGCGAATTTGCAGTTTTGAAAATGAAAGAAATTTGTAAAAACTATTAGATATTACTTTGACCGCTTTGCCAGTCACCGGTGACTGACACTACATGACTACTTTTATCTTTTTATTTTGCGCAAAAATGCATCGAAACAAATAAAAATATTTATATGCTTAAATATCAGGCTGGAATTTAGAACAATGTATATTTTGGAATTTCTGGCAAACTATGTTTTTTTTAATGAAACTTGGTGGAGATGTTAGTGAGGTGTTAAGGAACACTCTTTATAACTTCAAATTATTCGGGAAATAATATTTTTTTAATTATTTACATTCAAAATGCCCCCCCGGGAACTTCACTATAATTTGCCACATTACACTCTATATTTCTTAACATTTCACTAAAATTCACCAAATATACACTCACACGCGTGTTTTTACCGATTTTTATGCTAATATTCTAATTATATCTATTAAAATTAAATGCAAATTCATTTGCCTATGCAATCACATTCCAATTTTAAGCGCGAATAAGAAGAAGACTGGAATGCCAACAGTATGGTGTTGCCGGATGCCTGCAAATGAAAACAAAAAATAAGTACTTGAGTTTAGTGTTAATCATGGGGGTCGGGGTTATTGTGCCTCCTTACTACATACACGCATATGACGTTTTAATTTTGGGTTCAATGGTTTTAACCCGGAAAGGAGTTTTACGCAAAAATACTGTGCATTGCGTGCCCGGAGTTGGACTGATGAGGGTAATTTTTTTGAAGCGCGGCCGAAGGCCGCCCACTCGAAAAGAAGTTCTACGCAAAAATACTGTGGATTGCGTAGCCGGAGTTGGACTGATGAGGGTTATTTTTTTGAAGCGCGGCCGAAGGCCGCCCTCGCGAAAAGGAATTCTACGCAAAAATACTGTGTTAATTAATTTAATTTTAATTACTCTATTATTTTTTGTGATACGCTTAATATCATTGTTTTTAAGTTTAAATGAGTTGTATGTTTTCATTTTGATAAATATTTCTCAACTTTAAATTACAGCAAAAAAATACTGCAGTTTTTCAATGAACCTTCCACCGAACATCCCTGCGTGCGAATTTCATTTTCATTTCAGGTGTATGGCAACACCAACTTTTCGGTAAATTAGAGAACTTTAACATTAAATTACTTAAAAACTATAAGCCTCCGGCAGGTTCTGTTTTCAGTTTTAGGATGGGGATACACCCCTCTATCACCCCCTTTTTACCGTTTTTTCCAAAGCGATATACAATATACTAAAGTTTTTCCAAATATCATATTAAATAAAACCTAAAAACAATTTTTTTTGACATTTTACTAAAAACACCGTTGGCGTTCAAAGTGATATTTACTAATTTATAAAATGGAGTCTTACTGTGCCTCTTACTGCTCTTTAGGAACAACCAACCACATCGCTGCTTGCGGCCACTTAATTAACGGTAAATGCCATCAAGTTAAATAAGCTTACAAATGTATATGTATGTATGTATGAAAAATTACTTGTCAATCTAGTTGTGGGCCCTCCTACTTATGGTTGTGATTATTTTAAAGAAATTACTAGAATTTAAATAAATAGTGCATCAATGGATCTAACAGGTATTAACTCATTTATAACTAAAGAAAATAAATATTAAAATACAGTATCCTTTTTCTTGCATATGTATGTAGCTCGTAGCACATCAATCCTTCCGATCACGCCGCTTGCCATTAATAATTGCGTTTTCGGTTTTGATAGCAGCGATTTTGATCCAGACGATAATACTTCATTAACACCCTTGCTTCGTCGGCTTACCGCTACACCAAAATTGCTTACACCAAAATCGTTCCTACTCACTGCGGCGACGTCGCCTGCAACGGCAGCAATAGCAAGAGCACAAGCAGTGACGCCGACAATCATTAATGGTCGACTCGCACCACCCCAGATGCCACAACAATGCAGCAATTCGCCACAGCGTCGGGGTTTTCGCCGTTTGCCCTCGCCATGTACAACCGCGGGAAGTATCCCCATACGTGTTGAGGTGCCAACGCAGCACAACCTCGGGGCAGAGAGTAAAAGTAATCGCTGTAGAAACAATAGTAGTAGTAAAAGCAATTCGACCGCCAACAATTTAGCTGCGCGACGTCGCTGCCGACAGCTTCGTTTGCAGGAGCTGCAACGTCGTTATGCAGTGCCTTTTGAAGTGCATGCCGTAGCGAAGCCACTTAGCCCGCGTGTGGGTTATTTGTTGCGGCGTGCAGGCATGATCCGGTATAGATCGTTGTTTCAAATGGAAGAAGTGGATTTTGTCGTGTTTCGTACGCTGAGCGAACGAGATTTGCAAACACTGGGTATTGCGGATGCAAACGATCGTGAAGAGATTTTTAAAGCTGTGCTGTTAGCAGATGTGCTGATTTTAGAATTGGTTTAACAATGAATGTAGAACGCATAATGATGTTGAAATGTATAAACGACTTGTATTTGGGCGGTAGTGGGACTATCAAAAATTAAAAGTCGGTTAAAAATGGATTTCCTATTTATGTATTTAAATGTATTGTAGTATCAACAGTTTTTGTATTAGAGAATTAGTTAAATATTGTCACATTAGCTAATTCCAATTACTTGTGGTTATGTAATTCGAAATTTATTTAAATGTTGAATGTAATAAATTTTTAAAATAAGTTTTCGTCTGTTATTCTAATATAGAGAGATTCTCACTAAAGAAATTCGAAGCAATATTTTGAATCAACCGAACGCTCTGAGAGCCATGGGCTGAACCTAGGATGACATTGTTCTTACTAATCGTTATCGCTATTTAACCATGGCGCTATTTAATCTGAGAAAGGTCCGAACGAACGCAGAGAAAGATGCTCACACATACACGCGATATTTTATGTGGAGTAGAGTTGGAGAAAGCTGCTATCATCGATTTTTTTTTCATTATCGACATTGTTGCAACCCTACATTTGTCTGGCTCTCGAAAAACGAAGCTCAGTGGGGAATATGCCAGCATTTTACTAATTAGCAGCATACACATTCCCCATATATGTATATACGGGGAATGCTGCTGAAGTGACAGTCCTTGGTCGGATATAAATCCGGGTCGTTCCGGTTACGAAGAACCGACTGTCGTGGGAACGACTTAATTTGCTGTAAAAAAGACTGCCGGTAAGGTTTTCAACATACCAAAACAGAACAGTTTCAAGGGTAGCTACAATTATAGATCCCCGACTCAAAATTGTGCTCTCAACGGCCCTTCTAATGCTGACAAAGTTGCCGAAGCGCTAGAGCAAGAAAAGTATTGGTATTAGTATTGCTGCTACAACAACAATAACAAGAAAAGTTGTATTTGCGAAAAATATACAAAACTTCCAACACTACCGCAAACTCCACTAGCGATTCATCAAAATCTAAAAAATTAAGGGGGATTATAAACCTGCAATAATCGTTTACAGGAAGGTATTGTTTTTGTTGTAATAAATATAATAGGACATATTTTACAAATACTTTTTTTTCTAGATTAATTCTGTATTCCGGCAGCGTCCACAGCAGCTGAAAGAACCTTTAAGAAAGCTGTACAAAAAATGACGGATAGAGGCTACGCCATAAAACCGGAGATTCAACATTTAATGTTTCTCTGAAAAATTTTTAATAATAAAAAAAAAAAAAAAATCAAAAAATTTCTTTATTACTTACAAGAAACATTATAAATTTTTATATTCAAGTTAAATATAAGCATTTTTTAAGTTCCCAATTTATGCCCAAGCGAGAATTTAGAAAGCAGAAATCTTTGCGGAGTTTAATAGTCCGATTCTCAAAATTTGAAAAAAAACACCGATGTTTCTTCAACTCTATTTTGCAGTTAAAAAACCTGAAGGAAGCGTAGGCTTGGGCTCCATATGTAGAAGCCCACGCAAATGGGGAAAGTCTCTGATCACCATTCACTTGGGAGCACCCAGGACGATTATTCTGCATGTGGTCCAAACAGCTCACAATTTCCGGGCTTCGTCCAAGTATCCTCTCGGCAGCTTCCGTTTATCCGTTTTAGAGCGAGCTAATGTGAGAAGGCGAAGACACCCAGAATATCTAGCTATGAGCTGGGTTTGGGACTAGCCACGTAAAAATCCGCCTTAAAGAAAAATAAAAAAAGCCCCGGATGAGAGTTATTTACACTGATGACGACCATTGCGAACGATCTAAGAACTATGATTTGAGGGCATGCACCTGGAATGTCTGGCCCCTTAATGGGGAAGGTGTCCCTGCCCGGCTGGCTGATATTCTCCTAAGAGCAAAGGCTGACATCAGTGTCATTCAAGAGATGCGTAGGATGGGGCAAGACAAGAAAAACTTAGGATCTTGCGACGTCTACTATATCTGCCATGTAAAGGAGCGCGAATTCGGTGTTGTTTTTGTTGTGGGAGAGAAACTTCATACTTACATTTATTCCAGTGGACGAGCGTCTTGCAATAATCCGCATAACAGCGAGATTCTTTAACCTCTCGTTCATTTGCGCCTACGCTCAGACGGAAGAGATGAATGATGCGACCAAAGATTCCTTCTATGAATGCTTGAAACGTTCCTGTGATCGCTGCCCCCGCTACGACATAAAAACTTTGCACGTTGAGTATCGAAGGCGATGGAACAATGAGCTGCATGAGCTTTATGGTGACATAGACATAGCGCAGCGAATAAAGATCCAGTGGCTACGTTGGTTGAGTCATGTTGTTCGAATGGATACTAATGCTCCGGCTCTGAAAGTATTCGATGCGCTACCATCTGGTGGTAGTAGAGGAAGATGGATGCCTTGTTTGCGTTGGAAAGATCAGGTGGAGAAGGACTTGGCCTCACTTAGTGTCTCAAACTGGCGTCGGTTAGTACGAGAAAGATTCGACTGGCGCCCTTTGTTAAACTCGGCCAAAATCGGGTAAGCGGTTATCGCGCCAATCAAGAAGAAGAAGAATAAGAAGAAGAATAAGAAGAAGAAGAAGAAACGAATATTTTAGAATTTTCCGGTTTAATTTTAAAGAAAAGTTTTTTTTTGTTTACCTTTAACTGATTACTAATAAAAATGTAAAAATTTGCATAAAAACCTATTCGCTTAAGGCTTCATTATCAGCGCAGCGAAGAGTTCAAGAAACTCTAAGCCAAAATATTCTATCAAATTTTGTTCATGTTTTATTTGCCATCTTTTATCTACCTTTTTGACCAAGAACAAAAAACAAAAAACAAAAAAAAAAAAAAAAAATTTATGAATTGCTCAAAGTCTTTTATTTTTGGTTTTAAATCGTTTGTTGTTATTTTTGTTCTGTTTAATGTTCTTTTATTTTTTATTTATTTTTTGTGTTACCTTTTGCGCCTTTCAGATACTTGTTTTTTAATTTGTTTATTTATTTTGCTGTAAAATTTTAAATTTCAACCACTCACCGCTTCAACAAACGCCCGACAGAACAAAAGCAAAAAATATTGAAAATAATTAAAGTCTGAACAAAAAAAAAATAATATTAGAATTAACAAAATCACAAAAGCGTGTAGAACAAGTTTTACCTATACGCGTACAAGTAGTCGCGCCGAATCCAGTCTGGTTGGATTTAAATCCGCCAGATTCGCTGACGCCATACATTTGCTTACATTGCACACAGACAAACACACACACACACGCATATGCACATAGGTGCAAATTTATTTGCTTTTGTATTCACTTGTATGTATAGGAGCAGTTTTTATAATGATTACAATTGGAAATGTGTAAGGCTTGTTGTTGTTATTGTTATTTAAGAAAGGAGTCAATGACAAGGTAAAAATTCAATCCGAACGAGAATAAGAGAATTAGATGTCACGGACTAATTGAAATCCAATGTAGATACGAGTAAAAAACAAAAAAAAATGTATGCTGATGAAACCAGGCGCAGTGCCTGGCTATTGGATTTCTGAGACGTAATGAATAATAAAAATTATCAGACGGTAGACGGTATGCACATACATCTGCATATGTTACATATGAAACGACATGTAGGCTCCGTTGGAAGTGTGCATTTTACTCAAATTAGTTGTTTGTTGACGGTACTTTCCCCACATTCGGCTATGCCATGGTTGCTCTCGGACTTGCTCATTGGGTTAGTTTAGTTTCGTTAAAGGTTAGATTACAGTGGCGGCTCACTTAACATTTAAGCATGCATGCACGTTTTGGTGCCACATTTGGCTAAACTATTCCGCCTTGAACCAACCAGTATCCCTGCTATTCTCATCCGTTCTCTTAAGTCGATATCTGCCTCCTTAAGTACTTATAGAATCAGCTAAAAATGAAGTTTTGAGTTGCTGAACAATGTTTCGTCGCCCAGATTCCTGCATGCTTGTGAGCTAAGTAGTATCCATGAAGCAGTAGATATGCCCCCTCTTTTCAAGTTCGGTACACTAGACATTGCTAACTGGAGCGGCAGCCCTTGGTCGGTAAAAACCTGAGTCATACCGACAACGTAGAACCAGCTGCCATGGGAATGAGCAAAAGAGGTCAAACTGCAACTTAAGGTAAAAGTCGACGACACACCAATACCGACTGTTAACAACCCCAAAATCTGATGAGTTACGTTCGTCAGTTTGCTCTCCTTCTCTGTGCATTTAACCGCTATTGCCACTAAGGTCCAGAATCGCAACAAGGCACTCAAATCGCTTGCCGGCAGCACTTGTGGCAAAGGCAAAAAAATGTTGCTATCGACATTTAAGGCAATTGGCCGGCCGGTTCTAAACTATGCTGCGCCTAGTGCTGCTACTAGTGATTCCCAGTGGACGAAGCTTCAGACTTGCCGAAACACTGCAATTCGGACTGCGACGGGATGTCTACTGATGTGCCCACATCAAAACCTAAACGACGAGGCTCAGATTCTCCCTGTGAAGGAGCACAACAAACTGCTCAGCAAGCAGTTTCTGTTGGGATGCTATCGCAGGTCCCACCCATGCAGACATCTACTTAAGGCTGAGCCGCCGCCCAGCCACGGATCGACAATAACTGGACCGGACAGAGTTCAGGCAGACAATAAACGACATTCATCGGGAGCCACTTACCACCATCTTAAGCTCCCGACCCCCGAATGCCGTTATCGGAGTCCAACCACCACCCATTGCAGGCGAAGAGCTCCAGCTTCCCCGAGAGTTCTGCGTAGTCTTGGCACAATTAGGTTCGGGATACTGGTTAAACTCCTTCTTATCCAGAATTGACCCCGACATACTAAACATATGTCCAACATGTGAAGGCACCCCGCACGATCACCTCTTCACATGCCCCATCAAACCCACTCATCTTTGGAAAAAGAGGTACTCCACAGTTGGGAGTTTTATACTACCTACACACACTACTTCGAAAAACAAGCAGATTACTCTGTACGGCGTATTCTGGTTAGAGGGAATTTCATTTTAGAATTGCGTCAACGGCATATTCCAAGAAACATCCGTGACCGCTCAATGCTTGGGTTAAATAGTGCTCTACGTTACCGTGTCTTCTGATCACCCGTTACCTAGTTTTGGGGATTCGTCTATAGGTCCAACGATCGAGACGACTCTTATCTGCTTCGCCATTTTTTTAACGAATGCAGATGTTCTGCAGCTCTCTATTCAGTTGTTGGCTTTACTCCTTGTCTGTTATAAAGTTGCCCCATTTCCCGCACAAGAATATCTATTGGGAGCTTTCCCGCAAACCGCGTGATCTGATACGGGTTCTGTATGTGCACGCGACTCTTGGTGCATTTCGTCGGTGCACTTGAGCTACAGGTCTAACATTCGTTGGTTTAGTTTCTGCCTATATAGAAGCCGTCTATATTTGGAAGGATTCTTGCAAGAGCACTGTTGACTGTCGCTGCTTTGGATCCCACAGTTGCTTAAAGTAGAGCCGTGCATCAAACATTAGGCCTAGATACTTTATTGCCTCTTGCGACAGTATTTCGTGGCCACCTATCCGCAGTTTCATGAACTCTTTTTTTCTTTGCGCAGTTACGAGGACCGCTTCTGTTTTTTGTGCTGCCAATTTCAGCCCCGCTGCAGAGAGCCACAGTTGGACTCTAGCTGTTGCATCATTAAATTTTTCCCGTAGGTGGTCTAGCTTCTTGTCCGCGCTCACGAGAGCGATGTCATCGGCATTGCGTACCAGTGTTGATTTATCGGGCAATTTTAAGCTAAGCACTCCACAGTGAGGGTCCAAGGACTGATCCTTGACGGACGCCCTAGTGACGTGTGTCTTTGGACCGTCATTCGTTTCATACTGCAAAATTCTATTCCTAAAGTAGCTTCGTATTATGCGTATTAGATATCTAGTGTCTGCTTTGCCCCAACTTACCTTGCAAGCTCTTCTGTGATTTTGCCAGTAAGTCTTCCCCAAAAAGTCTTATAAAAAATCTTTGTCTTCGTTATTTCGTGATATCCCCAGGAGGACGTTGCCTAAGCCTGTGTTGTATTCGAAGATAATCTTAATATTTATATTAAAATGATAGCTTAAGAGCAAAAGAGAGCCCAACATTGGGAACTGTTAGAGAGAACAGTAACATAATGCAACTCGTACTGCTCCTAGCAGAAATGCATAGGTAACAGTGAGCATAGCGAAAAGCGATTCTAAGTTGTTTCCTTAAATTTTGCCAATAAACATGACTTAAAAATCTTATAAAAAGTCTTTCTCTTCGATATTTCTTGTCACTCTGGACTTTTTTCGTAATTTATGTGGATAAAAAAACGCAGGACGTTGCCTAAGTCTGTGTTTTATTCGACGATAATCTAATACGAATATTACAGTGATAGCTTAAAAGCGAAGGTGAGCTTAACATAGGGTGCTGTTAGAGAGAAATAACATAGTTGTTAGAGTAACATAATGCAACTGCATACTGCTCCTAGCAGAAATATATAGGTAGTGGGCACAAAAGCAATGTCAGTAGTCCTCAGACTAGGCTATTTTGGCTTATTTCCAGCTTTCATTTGGTAATTTTTCTATTGTTGTAAGATGACTGTAACAGAGTTCATAGAAATTTGGTACGAAAATAGTAATAGTATTAAAATAGTGGCGTAGAGTCGTAAACATCACTTTTAAAATGCGCTGTAGTATTAACAGATCCGATGTGGGCTATAAGACAAACATATTTACATAATCGCCCATAAGATAATTTTTACTTACTCATTTAAATGTAAAGTGTTTTCTAATTGTCTAATTTATTTATCACACATTTGTACATTTCGTACTGCATCCATTATTCTCAGAAACATATATTTAATTAAATAAATCTTCTCTCCATTTTCCCCTTTTTATCTCAATTAAAAACCCACTGCGTAATTGTTAATTTCAACGCTGAGATTCTGGTATTACGAGTACTTCTAAACACTTAATTAGCATTCAAATCAGCTACGAAATGAAATAAAATTGTTCAGCTGATTTTATATATTAATTTTATCGATATACATATTTATATTTATATTTTCTTTAATTTTTGTTTTCGCAGTTACTCTGTTATTGGGTAGAAGAAACGACCTTGACCATGGCTTTGAGTTACTTTGATTGCCATTTACTTAGTAAATGCAACGAGCTTACAATCGCAAACAGATAACGAAAAAATAAATAAATTATTTCAATCGTTTAAAAATTTAGCACAAAATCGCATGTGTATATACGCGTATTCGTATGTACTTATGTATGCATGCACGTACACAGGTATTTTAAAATGTAATTGTAATAGCCTTCATTCCATTTTAAATGGGAGAACTGGTTTAAGCAAAGTGTTCATAGATTTGTGGGCCATTGCCTTTAATTTAGTCAGAAGGTTTTATTGAAAAGATTTTTTCTTAGCGTTTTTGTTTTCCGAGCATTGAATTCGTTTATATTACTTACAACTAATCTATTAAATATGCAGGTACTTATACTTGTTTTTACTTTTAAAAGTTAACAGAGCAATGAACGAATAAGATATGCCGATTAACTGATTTTGTTGAGAAAAATATTTAAGACGCAAACCGCAAATAGGAGCAGGAGCTTGGCCAAACACTCAACCAAAGGGAGTAGGCGCCAATTATATATTTTTTATATTTTTAGATAAGCAAAAAAACCTCGCTCTCTTTTGAGAGAGGCAAAATACCTTTGAGCTGCGTTTCTTCGATTTCGTCTACAGGGTGAACAGAAGTTGTGAGAACAAAGTTTAAAGAGACCATAAGCGCGCATGTATTAAGGGGTTATATACAGTTAGAATTTTCGAAAAATCGATTTTTTTAGTTTATTTTCTTAATGCACATATATTTAAGAATACACACCGAAAATTTAATATCGTTCCGGTGAATATTTTCGAAGTTACATCCAAATTTGAAAAGTCGCTTCAGAGTGCTTGTAAAGTGTTTTTCAAACTTTAAACGCGTTTTTCTCAAAATGGTGTTTTCAAAGTCGGTGGCCAACATTACTCGAAAACGGCTAAACCGATTAGTCTCAAACTTGAACACGAGCTTCCTGAATATATGTTTTAGTAATTAATTTTTTCGGCCGCCGTAGCCGAATGGGTTGGTGCGTGATTACCATTCGGAATTCACAGAGAGGTCGTTGCTTCGAATCTCGGTGAAAGCAAAATTAATAAAAACATTTTTCTAATAGCGGTCGCCCCTCGGCAGGCAATGGCAAACCTCCGAGGTATTTCTGCCATGAAAAAGCTCCTCATAAAAATATCTGCCGTTTGGAGTCGGCTTAAAACTGTAGGTCCCTCCATTTGTGAAACAACATCAAGACGCACACCACAAATAGGAGGAGGAGCTCGCCCAAACACCTAACAGAAGTGTACGCGCCAATTACAATATTTATTTTTTTTTTAATTAATTTTTTCTCACCCATAAATATATTTTTTTTACAAAATATGTAAGGCCGAAATATTGGTCAAAAACGGATTTTTTTTTATTGATAAACCGCCATTTTGTCTATTATTATTATTTTGCTTATTCCTTCGATTAATTACTAGATTTAACATTACTTTAACGAAATCTGTTTGGCTTTTTAATTTCAGAGGATCCAGTTCAGGGATATAGTGGTCAACGCAAAACTGCAGATCAGCTGTAGCTCCTTTCCAAAAAAATATTTTTACTTATATTAAGTCTTAAAATACAGTTATTCAATTGTTAGTTCAATAAATTTAAAAGTTTTCTTAGAACAAATTCTGGAAAATTCGCTTTTTTCGGCCTTCAAACTGTATATAACCCCTTAAGATAACTGTAAAATTTAAAGCTAGTACAATTCTATTTTAAACTTAGTTATCAGTCTTTTAGCGAACAAGAATGGACTTTCCAACATTCTATTCTTGCTCATAAGGCATCAGAGGTTCAAAATTGGCGCAAAGAAAGATTTTTCCGAAGCTTGCACAGCTGCCTAGTGGCTACCGTATTCCCCAGATCAGAATCCCATGGATAACAACATTTGATTAACTTTGAAAGCCAGAGCTTGTGCTCAGACACAGAGTTTGGAGTCGTTAAAGTAATCACTGCGTCATAAGCGATATCTAATTTTGCTAGAAGAGTTGCGTTGGTGCCGAAGGAAGTCACTTTTATTTTATAAATTTAATGTATAAAAAATTTTCGTGTCGTGATGATTGGCTGGTGGGGTCAATGACTAGTATCTAAAGAATACTATTTATAACGCGTTGAGAGAAAGAAAAGAATAATAAAGTGAAAAAAATTACTTCGTCATTTTAATTAGTTGATTTATTCATGCTAAGGTGCTAGGCTGTATTCTTTTATTGCGATTCAAGTAAGCGAAAGTGAGATATATGATTATAGACTTTTCAGGCGCTTGAACATTTCTTCCACGATTTCATTCCCTTCCAGAAACCTCAATAAGGCATGACAACTCTCTTTATTTACGATTTCTCTTTGCCGACCCATAAATCCGATTGCCTTAATTACAGTCTAACTGTCTGGTAAAATAGCGGCTCGGTAGAAGACTAGCAGTCATTTCGAATGTTAAGATCTCTGGTCCGCATCTAAAAGTTATCACTTTTATTGATTGCTTTTATATCTAACTTCGAGCGATTCATGGCTGGGTCTTCTTTTGCTCCATTATATTTTATCGCTTCAGATCGTTGTTTATACCGGCCTGCTGGCCTCTACATGTTTCTTTTATTGCCTTCCCACAAACAAAGGGTCTTTCAAAAGACGCGCCTAGATGTTGTTTGAAAATAAAAAATTTAAAAATTTTAATTCTCTCAGGTTTCACTAGTTTTTATTCAAAATACGACTCTTAAGAATTCTACGTAAAAAATTACATCATTTAAATGTCCACGGTGAGCACATCTACAGGTAAAATCCACCAAAAAGTTGATTCATGAATGCCTAATTGTTGTGCAACGTTGAGATGTCCAAGTTTGAGGGTTGTTCAGCAACACTTTGCGCTATAGCGGCAATATTCTCAAGAGAACACCCAGTTTTTTGCCTGCCAGTATTTTTTCTATCTTAGACAGACCAAGTTTTTTGAATTTTCTTCACCAACTATTGAATTGTCGACCCATTCGAATGATTAATTTAAAATTAACTTTTGAAAGACCCTTTATGTATCTACTGCTATAAAGGTACATCAATAAAAGGTGTTGCCCCCTGGCTCATAAACTCTACGAGGCAAAATTTAAAAGGCAATCCTCATATCAGTAACCAGCGAACAAATTGTTTTTTGGTACACATCGCCTCGATTGATTAAAGAGACAACAGTTAAACACAAAGACAAACATTAAAGAGACAAATAAGAGGAGTTGTGGACAACAATGTCAATTTTGATAAACGTCGATTTTCTAGCTTAAACAAAGTTAAGTTAAAGCTTAAGATTAGCAAAATTAAACATGAAACTCAGTAGCAAATTAAATGATTTCAGCTACAAAAATTGTTTCTACAGCTGATTTAAATAATTTTAGAGGTTAGATTCTCAATGGATTTTCGACATGCTATTTAGTGAGCTATCGTATTCGGTTCACAATTAAATTAAATTTATTTTAGTGTTAATAATATAATTAAATATATTTCTACATATGAAACCGAAATATCATTTTGAGGAAAAAGAAATCCGCTATTTTTGCGTATAATTTTTGCCCAAATGGCTTAAAACTGTTTTATGGTCGATCTTAGGCTCCTGGGCGGTGCTACGATTACTAACATGCCGGTCAACTTCGATTATTCCTGCAATTTTATCGACATTAGCGGCATTTTCTTTAACATCAAAAATGCTTGAACGAAACCGACGAAACTAAAATTGCACGTAATTAGCTGTTACAGTATCGGCACCATGAACACCATTCCCAATTTCAGCGGCCTGACTCGCATTTTTGTCTTTATCAAAGAAAAACTGTAAAATGTATCGAATTTCCTCTTTGCTGACTTGCATTGTTCACACCCTGTAATGGAAAAAACAAACAAAAAAAATCTTAATATTTTTTTAGTGTGAAATGTCACCTTGACAACGAGCATATATATACATATATATTAGGCCGGGTCGATTTGTGGGGAGGCAAAAAATCGCCCATTGTTCTGTGAAAATTATATTCTAGGGATCAAAATAAGAAACTTTGCCAATTGCCCAATTTGGGTCGAACTTTTTAGTTTTTTCTATAACTCACTTAAATTAATTTTTTTCATTTACATATGTTCTGACTAAATAAATTTCTTAAGAGAAAAAATAGATATTATTATTAAAAATAAATAGTAAATATTATTATAAATAAATAAAAATTAAAAAAACATAGCCATTTAGCTGATTTTTTCATGTAAAGGCCAAAAATGGGACATCCCCCAAATTGGGGGACATCAGACTTCGTTTTAGAGGTATGGTTCCTTCGGCAAAGTTTCTTATTTTGATCCCTAGAATACGATTTTCACAGAGAAATGAGCGATTTTTAAATCGACCCGCCCTAATATATATATATTATATTGCTTGATCGATACTTTATCTCGTAAAGTCTTAACATTTCATTTTCTAAATGGCATCAAGCAAATCGGTTCCCTGTATTCGCGCATGGGAGTGGCACGGTTGAATGAAAATTGAGTTGTCCAAGTACGAGATGAGAGCTGATGTTAAAACAGTGATTACAGATATATTTTAAAAGTGAAATGCGCTGTCTCCATCGGTCGCTTCTGTTTTAGCAGAGCTCTTTTAACATAATCTAAAAATGTTGTAGATGAGGGGTGATGTATGCCGATGCCGATATTTAAAATAAGATCATTTTTTGGGTGACAGTTTCGTACATTATTGCCCTTAAATGCTGTATTATTGAATTAAATATTTAGAATTTTTTTTTTTTAATTTTTTAATTTTTAATGTCGTTAATGTTGCGTTTCCTTTTGTTTATTTAACAATTCTATTGTTATTTAAACTTTTAAAAAATAAAAATACAAATAAAAAATAAATGTTTAATAGGTATTAGTAATAAGTTTAGGCATAGTTTCCGATTTTAAACATTTTTTTTATTTTGATTTTTTTTTAGTTTCGTGTATCTAATTGATCTATTTAAAGCCTTATATTTGGACTGAAAATCAATGCCAGAGAGAATTATTTTTTATAAATACGAAAATTGCGTTTAATTCTGGTGTAGTATAAGTAAATACTACCTTTGCAATTAAATGCCGTTACCAGTTGTATTTTCTTGAAAATAAGCATAATTTGCAATATTACGAGATATATGTACATATGTAATGTTGACTAAAATAAGCAAACTACACTTTTGCAAGCAAGAACATATTTTTAGCACTTATCAGCGAACTTATTTCGCGGTCTAAGTGGCATAGCTGCCCCTATGTGTGATGCGGCTGCCAAACCTAACCTAACCTATCCTAACCTACTAATGAATAACCTACTTACATTAAAAACAAGAAGTAGTTCCATTACAAGGACTTTGTCTAGAAAATACATATACAAAAGCATTTATTCTACAAATAAAGGAGAAATAATGTTTCCTCTTTTGTTTGTTTAGTTACGGCGCTAGCTGCGCCTGAAAATGTCTTATAAGAAAGGTTTACATTTGTAATACGACTTACACTGTTAACATAACATTTTCTATAGGGGAAGTAAAGTTATGTTAAATACACCCGTTTGGATGAGAGTATTCGAGCTTTGGTACTGCATATAACAGTAAGGTGGAAATTTTGGCTAGGTTAGGTTTTGACTGTAGTTGAGGTGCGGGAGAGTGAAGCCATTATAACTCCACATATAACCCAGCGAAAGTGCAGCGAGCGTTCTCCAAGGTAGCGTAATGGGACCAATATTGTACCTACTCTACACATATGACTTACCCAAAACTGAAGGAATAACTATAAGCACATTTGCAGATAATACAGCTTTACCAGCAAGAGACACTTTTCTGCAAGCAGCTTCTTCAAAACTGCAAAAGGGACTTGACAAAATCAACCTATGGCTCAAAAAATGGAGAATAAAGTCCAATGAAACTAAATCAATACAAGCCATGTTCACTCTTAAGCGAGACACTTGCACACAAAGCAATGAAACCAAATATCTAGGAATGCATCTAGACAGAAAATTAACGTGGAAAGCACATATATTCTAAAAAAAAGCACTTGGTATTAAAATCAGAGACCTTCACTGGCTTTTAAATCGTCATTGCCAAGTTTCTCTCGAAAGAAAATTGTGCTTATACTCAGCAGTTCTAAAACCCGTCACTGCGGCAAACTCCAGTATCGAAATTTTACAACGATTTCAGTCAAAAATATTAAGAATGATCACCAACTCACCCTACTTTATTAGGTTAGGTTAGGTTTGGCAGCCGCATTTCACATAGAGACAACGATGCCACTTAGACCACGAAATAGGTTCGTTGTGAGCCGCAGGGGATGAGCTACATTTCCCTCTCCATATTGAACCATCCTGAGCTTTTGACAAAGCGTAAAAGGTTGTTGATACCTAAAGTGTATAGATTGTCTATATTCGTGAAGAAGTAGGATTTTAAAAATCGGTTCCTGCTTCTGACTAGAGTCGGGCATGAACAAAAAATAGTGTAGAATTTTTTTCCAATTTCTCCGCATTTCTGCAGCAACGACAGAAATCATGCGTGTAAACGTCTAATCTCCTTGCATGATTTGCTATGAGACAATGTCCTGTGAGGGCCCCTACTAAGGTCTTGATTTGAAGTCTACTAAATTTTATAATACTCTTGGACAGACGCAGATTTAGCCTTGGCCATATTCGCCTAGCAATTTCACAGATGTTAACGCTAATCCATCTTTGATTTGCAGAACTGATATCCGTTGATGATATTCTGTATATCTTTAGCCATTTTAAGGTGCCATGAATAGCGTTTATTTCAGCTTGAAACACACTACAATGATCCGTTAGTTTAAAGGATTCACTAATAGAAAGCTCTTCGCAAAATAACCCTGATCAGACACCGGTGTCCATTTTAGATCCGTCCGTGCATATCTTAACGGGTGTGTTACAAACTCGTAAATACACCGTGAGCCCGAAACAGCCACTGTTGCGCAAGAAATAGAGAAATATGCAAGATCCCACAATCTCAGGCTCCAAACTCACTCTAACTCCTTAATAAGGGAAATGATAGCCAATCCCATTGCTTTTACCTGACTCAAAAGAAAATCCACCACAAATCTCCTCTTTTAGTGGGAAAAACTGAAATGGGTTGTACCACTGGGTGCATCCCATAAACGAATGAAATTCTCTAGCAGTAAGTTTAAGTTATTCTGTAAATGTTGCTTAATGTATTTATACAGCTTGCAATAAAAGTGTTCTTAAAAAAATATATATGCATGTATACATATATAACCCCAATACGTAAATAACTCGTACTACGCCAACAAATTCTTCTTTGCTACTTTAAATACATTTTTCCAAAAACTCTTTGTCTTTGATTCAAATCCCTTGAAATAAGTGTATTTATGGGGCTCATTTTTGTATGATAGACTGAGCTTTGGATGATACCAGGCAGCATCACTGACTTTAGCACTGTTTTTAAATGTTTCCACAACAAAAGAAAAAGAAAACACCTCAACTAGTAGAATTTGTGCACATACCTAAACCTTCTTTATAATAACTACAATTGGCACACTCTCATCCATTTTGTAACAGTTTATGAACAGTCCCCCTCTGGATCATTTAGTACTAGTCACTTGATGCAACTACCCCCCTTAGTTGCTGCTGCAGCATATTTAACGACACACGCTCGCTCGTCGACTAAATACACATCGTTTCAAAAGTTACCATCCATTCATACAATCGCTTGCCGACCTCACACAATCCATCACATGTTGTTGCGTATACGTAACATGAATTTCAATTTCACCAACACGATGCATGGCAACTCTGGGCGCGTCGCACAGTTAATAAAATCACAAGCAAAGACTCGTTGAGACTTCAGTCGCAATTCGTGCTTCGTCGTGGCAACAGCATTCATAGGCAGCTACCAAAAACAAATAAGCGAATAGCAATAATAACAACAACAACGGGCGGAAAGTCAATTCGAGCGGTTAAATAAAAGCGAAATAATACGGATAGAAAAACAACAACAACAAAAACATAACAAAGGTTACACCAAACAACGAAACTAAAACAGCGAAAAATCAAAGAAAAGTGTAAAAATAAAAAAGGTATAAAAAAATAAAGTACAAAAAACAAAAATCATAAGAAAACGCTTGAAAAGTGGCAAACGGAAATTGATGTATCGAAGTGTGCGAACAAAACCAAAACAAAACTGCGGGTAAACAAGCCAACAACAAATAATAATATTGAAAAAGAATACTGAACCAGCAAAAGCGGCAAATGGCAAGTGGCAAGTGGCATGTGGCAAGGCGATGAATGGTATTGGCGCAACAACAGCAGCACAGCAGTTAATGTTGTGGCAACAACTATATTCACACACACACATATGTAACTACATTGTATTTTTTGTAAATATGGAACTTATTTCAACAGCAAAGTGTGCTTGCATTTGAAGGTGTGAAACCACAGCGCCGCCTCATACCCTTCACCACCACCAACGTCACTACCTTTGCCACTTGTGTTCTTTGTGCTTTTTTCTATTAACTATAACTGTGTCTGTGTGTGTGCGCATTTGCTAATGTTAATTGTATTTGTATTTGGATTTATGTGTGGTTTTTGCCGCTATGTGTATGTGCGTACTTGCATTTGTGTTTGTTTGGCATTGCGTGGCTACGCTTAAGCTGTTGGTAAACAGTTGATGGCATTGCGACTGCAGGTGGATTCGTTGGCTGTGTTGTTTTCTTTTCTTGTGGCGCGACTTTGGAAACTTAACTGACCACTAAACAAAGCGTTCAAGCAAACCAAACCAAGTCAAGAACTGTGAATTAAAAATTAAAAACAATTTTTATTCTAAGTTTTCTCGGTTTTCTTTTGTTGCGTTTTCTATTTTTTTTTTGTTGTTTGCTTTTTCTTTTGTGTGCGCTAAGTATCGATTGCAGAATTGACTGGTTTACTGTTGCTTGCTGACTTTGAGTTATGCTTAGGCGATTGTTGGTGTTGCTGGTGAATTTTTAATGCAGCAATAAAAAGATTTCGAAAAGATATCTAAGAAGTTGTGGTGTTGAAAAATAAAGTAAAGTAAATGAGTTTCGCTGCGACTTGGAGGGAAATGTGGAAGAGGAAGAGAAGGTGTTTTTTAGCACTTCGTTAGTTCTAGTTAAAAATTCCGTCGACGAAAAAAAAAAAAATAAAAGAAAAGATAGATGAAATTAACAAACAATAAAAAGAGAAAACACGCAAAAACAAAAACAAAAGATATATATATATATGGGCTATAAATACGCAACAAGTGAATGAACAAAAAAAGTTTAAAGCCAAAAATGGTTTCGTGACACACCAAAATTTATTTGAAAAATTTTTATTTTTATAATATCTGCGCGCTTTTGGCAAAACTACTTTAAAAGGCTTTTTTTGAGATTAATAAATTCAAATTTATAGAGAAATGTATTATATTTTATTTATTATTATAGTATATTTTTGAACTTTTATTAAAACGGTTGCCTAAGCAATGGCTATAAATGATTAATTGATTAAATAACACGAGAAAAGTTGTAAAGAAACACACAAGGTGGCACCAAATTAATCATCCATTTTTGTTTTTGAATAGTTTTTTTTTCTGAACACAAAAAACAATTATTTTGCGTGCTGGAAATCTTTATTCAAATTTTTACGCGCTGCTTTTTTTGTCTGTTTGTATTTGCAGCTGTATAGTTCACAAATGTCAAATATGATTAATGTATAATTATAAATCATCCGTTAGGGTGATTAATTTTGCGCAAATTTCAATAGCGCACAAATGCGCACAGAGTTTTTTTCGAATGCTCGTTGCGCTCCAGTTACTGCTGTCTGCCATTCTCGTGCTAAGCATTCATATTTTAGTGTTGGGAATCGAACTCAAAGCCTCAGGCCTTCATTTTCACTTAATCCAAACTAATATTTGCTGCGATTTCAGAAATTTATTGATGTCTTCTTTCTTGGCTTACTTTTTCTTTTTTATTAAGTGAATTTTTTTTTTGGCCTATAATGCATTTAAATCTTTTTATAAACAATGTTTTTTCTTTAAACATATCATATTCATGTTGTTCCAAAAATGAAAACCTCAACCTCTAGAAACATTTCTGGCACGGAATTTTCGGTATACCATCACAGCCTTGTTAAAATTTTATATAACTTCCTTTTTGCTGTAAAAATGCGTTCCCGTAGTGGTTTTTTGACTCGATAAAAAAGAAAAAAATCACAGACAGCCATATCAGTTGAATTCGATGGTTATTGGATGGTTTTCGTCTCGTTCAGGGACAAAAACTCATGGATAATGATAGAAGTGTGCGACGGTGTGTTATCATAGTGCAAAATCCACCAGTTGTTTTCCGACAAATCCTTTCTTTTTGGCGAATAGCTTCACGCAAAAGTCTCATAACACCCAAATAATAGTCCTTACTAAATGTCTGAGTTTCTGGCGAAAAATCGTTGGGTACAATACTGCTGTAATCTATAAAAACCGTGAGTATCGCTTTCTTTTTTGACTGAAACCGCGTGTTTTTTTTGGGCTTGGTTTATTCGGAGCTCTCCACTTACGCGCCTGGTGTCTGGATTGCTCGTCGTATTGTTAAACCCACGTCTCGTTTGCAGTAATGACGCGTTTGACGAATGCCGAGTCGAATTGAGCCTTGGAAATCGTGCCTTTGGTGACACCAACGTGATTCCTTGTTTGCCTGAAATTCAGGCCCTTTAGGATCAAATGTGCAGCAACACGGCGCAAACCTAAAACGTAGTTAATGTTATCCTGAATGGATTAATAAGCAATGTTCAAGTCCTCTGCCAACTTTTTAATGGTTAACTTGCGGTTATTCATCAACTTTTCTTTCATCTTATTGATATTTTTATCAGTTGTGGATGTCGACCGTCTGCTACTATGTTCGGCGTCCTCGCTCTTCGAAGGACTCAGGATCTCTTTTGAAGCGTTCATGCCACTCGTAAATGACAGTTTTCTTTAGATACTCAATACCGTTTCTAGATCCCAATACCGCTTCCCAACATTTCTAAGGTTTTCGCACCATTGAATCCATTTTTAAGGCCCTCGCCTCATTTGAAGTGGCGTAAAACGGAAACAAAAAAAGATTTTGAAAAACGATTTTTCATTTTCGTTTCCAGTATTTTATTTCTTGATCTATTCTTAAAAAATAAATTTTTTTTTTGGCCATACGCTGTTCCTTCAAAAAGTTGTCAGCCTTCAAAAAATTCTCTTCCAAAAAAAGGTATGTCGCTGGCGACATGAATTCCGGGAATCACATAATTTAATACAAAGTCGCTGTTGTAAATCAAATCCATTTTCAAAACTGTAAAGAATCCACAACAAGTGCAGAGGTAGATTTACTTAAGACGGTAAATATATGAAGCAGTGGAATAAAATTTTGTTACGATTGTTGATCACAGATGTGGTAACCTAAAAAAACCAAACAGAACTCAAACCAGCTGATTTACATCGCTACCTTGCGGTTGTTCCGGGAACCCTTTGATCAAGGTATTTGATTGGTATTTAGTTGAAATGCTTCACAGAAGTACGCGCCATTAAATGTTTTATAATTTTTTTCAAAAAATTCTTGTCAACTTGAGTCCGAATTAGAAAAACTCCAATACACTGTACATTTTTTTTAATACTTGGGCAAAAAAAGGCGGCAAGGCTAATAATCTACAGCTGTTCCTCTTTTCTGATTGCTATGCCGTGTTTCTGCCTTCTTTTGGCTGCTACGGAATCTATGTTTTGTTTCCTTGTTCACTCCTCCTGGGAGCATAGGATCTGGGCAAGACTCTTACATCGTACATGGTTCTGTGCTGTTTTTTTTTGCACCGTGCCATGAGATGTCGGTGTGTTTTTTGGTCAACCGCAACCTCTGCTCCCTTGCGGGTTCCAGTCCAGTGCCATTCTCGTGATGCTACCTGGTGGTTTTCTAAATGTGTGACCTATCCATCGCCACTTTCTGCGTTTGATTTGCCTAAGGATGGGTTCCTCTTTCGTTAATCTCCACAGTGCGTAGTTACTGATTTTGTTTGGCCATAATATTTTGCAGATGGTGCAGAGGCATTTGTTGATGAAGGATTGTAGCCCCTGTGTGATGGTGTTAGAGACCAGCCATATTTCCCTTCCGTACAGCAATACAGACATCACTCATGAGCCGAACTATCGTAGTTCAGTGCGCCTGGAGATTTGCGAACTCCTCCATACTGTATGCAATCGCGCGAATTCCGCCCTTGCTTTGTTTAGCCTGCAGTTGACATCTTCATCTGCTCCACCACCTGTCGTGATGATGCAGCCGAGGTAGCAGAAGCTTTTGACAAGTTCCACCAAGCATTCGTTAACCAACAATGCCTTGCGTTATTGTGGTTAGCTCTCATGGCCTTGGTCTTGGCGATGATGACCTCAAGTCCGACAGTGCGTGCCAGCGCGACTAGTTTGTCCGCCTTCGCTTGCATGTCAGAGAGTTTGTGAGAGAGGAGGCAGCTGTAATCGACGAAGTCCAGGTTCTTAAGATGTCTGGTGAAACTCCATACCATGCCTTTTTTGTGCACAGCCAGTTGGCTTATGACGTCATCAAGGACGATGGCGAAAAGAAGAGGCGACAGGAGCCAACCTTGCCTTACGTAATGTAATAGCACTAAATATATGTTTTCTTTGAAAGAAATATGGGCACCACTCGTTTTAGTTTGAAATTCGACAGCTTTTAATTATTTTTATTTTTTATTGGTAATTTTTTTTTCTTATTAAAAAATAAATGCTCCTCTATCTAGAACGTGGAGGGTTTAGCCAACGGCTTCGTTGCTCTTAAAATCTTCGTTGGCTTAAAAAATAATTTGATAAAAAATAATTAAACTCTCGTCAGCTGTGCAGGACAGTGAGAACGGAAGGGTTACAAAGAATTTAATATTTGCTAAACATAAACAAAGGTCAGACACCTGGGTTTCCCTCCACTATATAAAAATTTCCAAACTCGTTTTTTACTGCGCTTAAATGTATGTATGTGTGTGTATGTGAATAAGTATGTTTTATGAGTTTTACCAAATTTTTTTTTACTCCCATGTAATGCTATTGCCAAATTAACACATTTTTTTGGTTGTTGCTAATGCGTAAAGTTGTGAAAATTTTTAAACAAATAGATACTAGTGAACAAAGCGAATAAATATTGAAATAAAAGAGGGAATCTGAATATACACAAAGGCTTAAAAAAGTTTTACCAAAATAATAAAATAAATAAAAAATAAACCGCAAAGTTAATAAAACCGTCGGAAGTGTGGCAATAAATTTGGTGTCATCAGGCAAGAAAAAAAAAGTTACAGAAAAAAAAAAAAAAAAAAATAATTTAAACAGCAACACAATTTGAGCAAACGTACATTTATACGTTTTTTGGCGCACTTTTCGCTTACAACATTAATTTTGGAGCGAATTTGCCAAGGCTTTACGAGCGCTTAGCTGGCCACCAATCAGCCATAACAGCAAATAAGAAAAAAACAGACAAATTACAACACTAATAACGGGGATTACAACATCAGCACCAGAAGCCAAGCCATATCAGCAACAACTTCAACAACAACTGCAACAACAACTGTAACAACGAAAACGGTGGCAACAATAACCTGCAACATTCGGGTATGTTAATAAATATAAATGCTTTTCCACTACGCACAATTACATGCGATTATAAATGTTGCGCGTACCCTGTAGGAAACTCAACTGGCTTAGAACAGAGTGCGGAAATAATAACGAAGTACATCTCAGGAAATTATTACAAGGGCGCACCACTTATTTGGGTTTTAATTGAAATTCTTTTTTTATATAAAAATAAATAAATGGTGCGCACACTTCTGGCTTGCGTCCTGACGTTGTTCCACAATTGGAGCGATCCACAGTTTTAAGTCGACTAGAAATTGTTTTTTATGAGG
This sequence comes from Anastrepha ludens, assembly GCF_028408465.1. Classification (NCBI taxonomy): domain Eukaryota; kingdom Metazoa; phylum Arthropoda; class Insecta; order Diptera; family Tephritidae; genus Anastrepha; species Anastrepha ludens. The sequence continues at coordinate 94,083,585 of NC_071500.1, forward strand.
AGGTTTGCTATTGCCTGCCGAGAGGCAAGCGGTATTAGAAAAAAAATGTTTCTATTATTTGATGTTCATGCGTGGAGAATAGAACCTGAATGTTAGTCAAGCACCAACCCATTCGGTTACGGAGACTTCTAGAATCGTCCACTAGTTTAGTCTTTTCCTACGCTGAGCAATACAAGGTCCGGCACTCGAAGTGTAACCAATTAAAAAGGCCGTCAATTTAGTTAGGAAAATTATTTCTATTCAATTCAAAATAAAAAATGTATGAAAATAATACAAAGAAAAGAATCAATTTACCTTTGCTCGATATGACCACCTTTTGCCTTAACTATGGCCTTGAGACGGTGCAGAAGCGAATCACAAACTGTCCGAATGTGACTTGCAGATATTTTGGCCTACTCGCAGGCAATGGCTTTTTTCAGCGTCTCGAGACTGGTGAATCTCTTAGTTCGGACTTTGCTCTCCAAAATTACCCAAAGAGAATAGTCCATCGGAGTCGCGTCTGGTGAATTTGAGGGCCATTATGTGGACGTTATGAAGTTCGGAACGTTGTTGTTTTATCCATTCTTGGTTCACTCGAGTTTTGTGAGACGCTGTCGAGACCTGTTGTCCCCATGGCTTCAAAGTAACGTTCAGAATACTTTCCCGATAATATTTCGCATTTACCTTGACGCCAGGCTCGATGAAAACAATTGGAGAGCGGTTACAGCCTCCCAAACCATTACCTATGGCGGATGCTGCCTTCTGGTGGCCCATCGATGACTCCAATTCTTGTATGAATGATCGGTTAAATAAACCCTATCGTTTTGGGAGTTTACGAATTGCTTAATTGAAAAAAATGTTCCGTCAGAAAACACAATGTGCGGAAATTTACCGCTTTTGGTCAAGCGAAGCAACTCCTTCGCTCTCTCAAGTCTGACTTGTTGTTGCTTAGGTGTGAGATCATGCGCCTTTTGGATCTTGTAAGGCTTGACTTTGAAATTTGATTTGATTTTTCAGTATGCGCGGGTGCTACGGTCAGATATTTTCAGTTCTTCCGCCATTTGATGAGCACTTCGTCGGGGATTTCGCTTAAGTCGTTTCTTCACTTTTTGAACCATTTCACGTAACGTTGCAGTCTTTTAATGACCACCTTCATGACGTGTGGCGATGCTACCAGTATCATTATAACGAGTAGGTGCTCGAGCTCACGAAAAATCGCTGGTTGTGATTTTCCAGCCAAATATAATGCAATCACACTATTACGTCTGAAATCCCTCACTGATCTTCTTTTTTCGCATTCACTCTCGGCAAAAGCTTCCGCACGTTCGTAAACAATACTTTGGACTGTCATTTAGTCAACTAACGGACAGCTTATGCTTGTGCATCAGGTGCGCGAGCGGTCTGAAGTTGGTTACACTTCGAGTGTCGGACCCAGTATAATTTTTAGACTTTTTAAGTGACCCGCCAGTGGAAATACAATATATTGAAAACTATTTCGCATTTGCCCAAATTTCAGCTCTTTTAAACCTTATTTGATTTATTAAAAGATGCGCCCACTCCTGGGAGGAATATAATTCTCACATTTTTTAAGTTTTTCACATCTATTTTTTTCATCGTCCATTTTTCGCTAGTGGGATCCCAAACTCTTGCAGATTGCTTAAAATTTACATAAACTTCATCTACCTTAGACGTGATTTGAATTATCAATTGTGCATTCCTTACTGCACTCGAACTCCCTTTTTCTTTAAATCTACTCGACCTCCTAAGAAACCTGAGTAGATTTGTGGGGTCAAGGAGCAAAGGTGTTCGTTTCTTAACACATCAGAGGCAAAGACATCGAGCCTGATTCCAGCGAAGGCGTGGTAGACGCACAGAAAATGGTCCGCCATCTCATCATCCTCTCCACTTGATGGATAGAGTGCACTGTCTGAAATGCCTACCTTTTCCATGTGCTTTGCCCATAGCAAGTCCCCTACATTCCCCTCTGCTTAGTGTTAGGAGGAACTGCGACAGTCGGTCGGACATGGAAGGTAACATCAGTTTTGTCCATCTACAGCCTATCTGAGACTGTCAGACTAGCTTTTGCGTTAAAGTAACCCGTTTGCTGCAGAAGGAAGTGGCAGAACGGATTCCAGGCCAAGGAAGTTGACCTCAGAACCCATTCTGGCTAAAGAGTCAGAGATTATCGTTATCCGCGATATCCACGTGTCCCGAGACCCATGTTAGCATCAGGATATTATGTCTACCGACATAGCTCAGCCTGGATTTACAGGACTCGACTACCCTTGAATGGTTGGGGGGATGTCTAAAGCCATGAGCGCAGCTTAGTGTCACTGCAGACACATACAGATCTACCTCTCCATCTGTTTTCCACAACAAAGTTCAACGCTTCTTGAACAGCACACACCTCCGCTTGAAACACAGATACATGCATTCCAATGGCAAAGTGCAGTTTTGTCCCGCTGGACACGAAACAATACAATTCGCACAATTTTTAATTGCGCCCCATTTCGGTCCTCTTTTGACTGGTCTACAACTAACTCCTTTCAGATTAGTTCGGATTTGTAGGAATGGCGGGATATCCAAACTATCATGTTATCAAGCTATGTAGCATTCAAGTGTTGATATTTTTAAAGCTCACTCCAATTTTGGTCATTTCTACTTACTGAAAATCGATCTGAATCACCAGTTTATTTCAGTAGCTTCGCCTTTCCCTACTGGGCATATATTTACCACACGCTTATAAATTTCATTTCCACTATTATTCTTGTTATTTTATTTGCCACACAATGGGCTAACACAGAAAATAACAACAACAAGAAACAACGCTATGCTATATCGTTGTAAAAAAATATGATTGATTTCGTCTACTTGCTGGCTTATGAATTATTAATTAATTTGTTGTGAATGTTTTATTGTTTCTTTTATTTATTTTCCCTCTATTAGATGTACGTTTTTAGTGTTTTGTTTTGTTGTTCTCTTTTTCAGTTCACATTGTTGACTATTTCTTTCTTTCATTTAATGTATTTTTTGCGCTCTATTGAATTTTTAATTTGTGTTTGTTTGCTCGGCTTGCGCAAATTGTTTGCGCAAAAAGTGAACTGCAGTGAGAGTCGCTAATATTTTTGTATGTAATATATTTTTTCCGTTTTGCGCACTGTAAAGTAATATTGTACAATACACAATTACAAATTACTGCACATAATTGTCCGCCTCTGGCTACTGTGCGTGTGGTTTTTGTGGGATCCATAAACGGCAGAAGGTGTGGTTACAAAAACTGGAACAGTTTTATATATCACAAGAAAAATGTCATCCTGCTTTTTTCGTTTTTGTTTTATACCGAAATGTAATTAATTTTAATTTATCAGATTTCTCGAAAACAAAAAGAAAAATATTCCCAAACAATGAGTACTCATTACTCTAAAATTACACGATTTTCACTTGTAAATTTATATTACCGGAAACAGGAACTGTTTTCGTTTTCCTGGTATAAATATTTGCATATTCAAATTATTTTAAATGCGGCCGCATTTTTTATAGCCGGACCTCCGTTTAGCGTAAAGGAGCCTTTCACAATGTGGTGCCGATTTCAAATTTAATACTCATTTCTAAATAGCAGCTTGAAGCGCTCCTCCATGTTGATGAGTTTTGCGGATGAGTAGACTCTTTCTCGTGGGAGTCAGGAGGACCTTATCGAGATTACAACGAACTATGACCAGCATGTTGCACCGGGGCTTTTTCGACTATTTCAGGCCCGGCACTAGATGCTCTGGTTAGACTACCAGCACTTGATGTTTTCATCCTAGGAGAGGCTTTGAAGGCCATCTGCAGGCTGAAACACAATCGGAATTGGTACGGCCCCTGTCCGGCATTGGACAATAGAAAAGGTATGGACTTCGATCTTGAAAAGGGATACAGTGCGGTGCTGCCAGAGGCTCAGTGATCCAACTCTGAACATGAGCCCGGCAAAGACTGTTTTCGCATTTTCACGGATGGCTCCAGGACCGAGCACGGTTCCGGCTCTGGTGTCTACGTGGAATCCAGCAGGACAAAACTCCACCTTGCTCTTGGAATGCATGCATCTGTGTTTCAAGCGGAGATGTATGCTGTTCAAGAAGCGATGAACTTTGTTGTGGAAAACAGATGGAGAGGCAGATCTATATGTGTCTGCAGCGACAGCAAAGCCGCGCTCATGGCCTTTGACAGCCCTCCAACCACTTCAAGGGTAGTAGAGACCTGTAAATCCAGGCTGAACTATGTCGGTAGGCACAATATCCAATATTCTACCACGGGCACCAAGATCTCTGACTCTTAAGCTAGAATGGGCTCTGAGACCAACTTCTTTGACCCGGAGCCCGTTCTGCCACTTACTTCTGCAGCCATTAAAGATGGACAAAACTGATGTTACCTGTCATGTCCGACCGACTGTCGCAGTTCCTCCTAACACTAAGCAGAGGGGACTGTAGAGGACTTGCTATGGGCAAAGCACATGGAAAAGGTAGACATTTCAGACAGTGCACTCTGCCCAGCCTGTGGAGAGGAGGATGAGGCGGCGGACCACTTTCTGTACGTTTGCCCGGCCTTCGCTCGAATCAGGTTTGAGGTCTTTTGCACTGATGTGTTAAGAAGCGACCACCTTGGCTCCTTGGCACCACAAGATCTACTCAGATTTCTTCGCAGGTCGGGTGGATTTAAAGAAAATTATAAAGGGAAACCGAGTGTGGCACAACGGACTTAATGTTGTCTGAGTGCTGTACTTGTTAGTCGTGCCGACAAAAAAAAAAATAATTCGGATGAAATTGTGCGCTATAGTCAAGAAATATTACCCATTGTACCCCAAATTCCTTGAAAGCATAGGAGGAGATAGGTGGGGCGGTAGTTCATTGCACCTACGCAAACTTCCCAGATATTTTTAAGAATCCTAGCAGTTCCTCGAGGGAAAAGGAAGGAAAGTTCGTCTAATCTCATCACAATCGACTCAGAAATGTACCATCTAAGACTGATATCTGAAATCTCACATTATAACTGTAAAAGTTGTAGAAATGAGGAAGAGGAAGAGCTCTTTCTTTGCAATTGTTCAGCTTTAGCTAAAATGAGAGTAGGTTTTCCAGCTAAATATTTTTTCGATTCACTTACGGAATTATCTGGCATGAGGATGAAACCAATCCTGAGCTTCATAAGAGCCACAAAAGGGTTCAACGAAGAAAAATAAATGAGGTTCCCGTGTCGCACAGTGGCATCACAACGGTCGACTACCACCATAACCTAACTTAACCTAAGGCTGGCGAAATCTAAGTAATGGCAGAGAAAATGCTCTGCCCTTCCTTTCTCCTTAAAACAAATTCTACGCAACGATTGTACCCTGTAATTAACTTTATCAGGATTTGTAGTCCACTCCTTCTTTAATATTCCGACCAGAGCTCTTCGTAGTTGGGGTCTTAAAATCTTTTTATGCTCCAAATGCTCCTATTACTAGAATCTTAAGGCCTTCACCTCATTTGAAATGTTGTTTTTAGGGTGTTTCTTTAAAAGGCGGAAGATCATTTTTTGAAGGCTGACAACTTTTTGAACGGGCCTTGTATGAGCAAAAAAAATTTTTATTTTTTAACAAAGGGTCAAAATTGTGATAAATGTGCCGTTGTGCAAAAAAAAAAAGTTTTCAATTAAGAGCGAAAAGTGCAAATGGCACGCTAGTCATGAAAGGGTTAAGCGTTTCTCGTTTATGGGAAGGAATATAAACTACAAACTTTTCCCAACATTGGTTGAATATCCTCAATAAAATAATAGATAAAAATAAGAAATGGGATTCTTTCTTCTAAGTCTATTCAATTCTAAATAAATCCTTGCAGCCCACCGGCCTCTGCTTTATTAAATGTCTTTTGACGTGCCTTTCAGTATTAATGAATACTAATAAAATAAACCCATAAAATGTGACAAAAGTGCAGCTAAAATAGCCAGTTATACAAATTACAAAAAAACTGAACCGTTCAACATATACCACAATAACAACAGCAAATGTAACGCAATATTATGCAGCCACATGGAAGGCAAATTTGTGCAATAAAAGCAACAATCAACAAATTAGAAATAGAAATCGACTTGAAAGCGCAGAGCGGCCAATGCAGTGACAACGACCAAAGAGGTAAAGGTAGACGAGTTTGGTATCAGTATTTTTTTTTTCTTTTTTTTGTTACTCTTTCAACTTGCCTTCAGACAGAGGGACAAGCGCTTGCAGTGCAAGGTATCAGGTTTGCTTGTTTTTCTCCATCTCCCCCTATATTCTACACGTACACTTTGCTTACTTACTTACTTATTTTCATGTATTTGCACGCAGTACATTTGCTTGTGTTGCAATTTACTACAAAACAAACTTACCGCACTGACAGAAGGTCGACAAGGCGATCAACTAATAATAGAAATAGAAAAGAACTGTACTGTGAATAAGTAACTAGTGCTACCTGTCAGCTGAAGGCGCTCTGAGGGGGCACGCTGAGAGGGTAGATGAGGAGAAGGATTTTGACGGCATACAGGGTGTTCAGTGAAGAGAAAAATGCAGTAAAAGCATTTGTAGAAAATCGGCAAAACTTGACTACAAGTTGAGACAAGGCCAGCCTGCATGAATAGAAAAAAAAACAAACAAAAAATAAATAAAAAAATCGATTCTATAAATGTTTGTTGGCTAACTGACCGATGGTGAGTGCAACGTGCCATGACAATATTTAGCTTTTGTGTTCATGAATTTAACCAGTTGGGCGTTGAAGGCGTTTTAACGCTGCTGCTGCTCTGCAAGAAAATTGGAGTAGTTTGAGATTTCAGTTTCTTTCACCATTGACGTTTTATTTTTTTTCTTGATAGTCTTGAAAGGGATTCTCAATAGTTTTTTTTGTTTTTTTGGATTATTTGAAATTGCTGCAGTAGGGTGAAAATATCTTTGTATTCTTGGACACAGACTAGTAATTACAGCACTCAGGCACAATTAAGTCCATTGAACTGCACTCGGGTTCCCTTTTTAATTTTCTTTAAGTCCACTCGACCTCCGAAGAAATCTGAGTAGAGCTTGTGGTGCTAAGGAGCCAAGGTGGTCGCTTCTTAAAACATCAGTGCCGAAGACTTTAAGCCTCTGCGAATGTCGGGCAGACGCACAGAAAGTGGTGCGCCGTCTCAACCTCCTCTCCACAGGCTGGGCAGAATGTACTGCCTGAGTTGCCTACCTTTTTCATGGACTGGGCCATAGAAAGTAGCCCGCCGTCTCATCCTACTCTCCACATGCACGGAGCTTACTTTGGGAAGAAAAAAGATGAGTAATTTTTTATTGTGAACAGGAACAACGCCCGAAAATTCTACCAGAAAGTTCGGCGGCTTACAGAAGGTTTTAAGACCGGGGCGTTTTCCTGTAAGAACAAAGACGGCGAACTGGTGACTGACGTACAGAGCAATCTTAAATTATGGAGGGAACACTTCTCGAACTTATTAAACAGTGATAGCTGCGCATGTCACCGAGAAAGTGAAGATCCCGATACCCCAATCGTTGACGACAGAATTGTCGTTCCGCTGCCCGATCATGACGAGGTGAGAATAGCGATAACGCGGCTAAAGAACAACAAAGCCGCGGGCGATGACGGACTGCCGGGTGAGCTATTCATTATAATAATGCGATTTAAGTCAAATATGTGCCGTTTTGTTCGATGATGAGTTCCCAACGAGATGCCAGCTTCATAATGCCTCTCTTATAGAAGCTCGCTTCCCTATTGTCAAAAAACTCGGAGAGCCAATTTTCACAGGACTCTCTTGTGGACAACTTCCGACTACCAAGCTCGTTCGCCATGGACAGAAATAGGTGGTAATCACTTGGTGCGAGATCCGGACTATACGGTGGATGCAAAAGAACCTCCCATCCGAGCTCCCGGAGCTTCTGGCGCGTCACTAAAGATGTGTGTGACCTGGCGTTGTCCTGATGGAAGACAATTCGGCCACTGTTGATCAAAGATGGCCTCTTCTGCATGAGTGCTGCATTCAAGCGGTCCAGTTGTTGGCAGTACAGGTCCGAATTGAGCGTTTGGCCACAGGGGAGCAGCTCGTAGTGGATGATTCCCTGCCAATCCCACCAAACACATAGAAGAACCTTCCTGACCGTCAATCCAGGCTTAGCTACTGTCTGGGCAGCTTCACCGCTTTTCGACCACGACCGTTTGCGCTTCACGTGGTCGTAAGTGACCCACTTTTCATCGCCAGTCACCATCAGCTTCAAAAACGGGTCGATTTTGTTGCGATTCAGAAGCGATTCGCATGCATCCATACGGGCTAAAATGTTTTTTTGCGTCAAGTCGTGTGGCACCCATACATCGAGCTTCTTTTTGAATCCAAGCTTCTTCAAATGGTTTATAACGGTTTGATGACATGCCCAGCTCTTGGCCGATGCGACGGCTGCTACTATGCCGGTCTCTTTCGATCAATTCAGCGATTTTATTCGATGACCTCTGCAGCAGAACGAAAACGTTGAAACCATCGTTGTGCGATGGAAATGGAAACTGTATCGGGTCCATAAACTGCACAAATTTTATTGGCAGCATGAAATGCATTTTGCCTTTATCGTAGTAGTACTGTAACATATGCCGTATTTTCTCTTTATTTTGCTCCATGTTTGCGACGCTATAACTCACGAACGACTAAAAGCAAACAACAATTAATCAAACACGTTAGCACGTGAAAAGAGCTTTCCAAAAAGCTCTAGCGTGAACCGATGCGACCAATACAACTAGAACTACGCGCTTGCAAAGACAGGCTTGCGGAAATACCGCAAGACTTATTTGACAACCTTATATGAAATTAAGTTAGTTGTAGGGTTTGTGTGGCGGAAGAAAGACAGTGGGATCTTATTTGACGCTCGGCTACTCAGTTAAAAAAAATGACCAGAAAGGATGCCCGACGAATCGGCTTTCTGCGTGATACTTGAAAAACTGTCTGTGAAGGTTTAGCTTGAGCAGACCCCTAGTAAAATTGTTCGAACAATAATATTCCGGAGTGTTTTTACCCTCTAACGACTTCCAAAATTTATTTTTTGAGGGGTTTCTTGAAGCAAAGGTTTAAACGATAGTTTTAGGAAGGAGCTAATGGGTTAAAATGTTTTATGAAAATATTTCCCGTGTTGGCGGCACATCTCGTAACCTTTAACTTTGCTCAGACAAATATTTTAACCATTTTTTCGCTTTTTGAAAACATTTTTAGACCGAACACGGAGCTTCTGGCGCGTCACCAAAGATGTGTGTGACCTGGCGTTGTCCTGATGGAAGACAATTCGGCCACTGTTGATCAAAGATGGCCTCTTCTGCATGAGAAAGAAAGCATATGAAAAAAAATGTCACCTAATGTTTGCTATTTCATTAAGAATTGTATCACAGGATAGGTAAATATGGCCCTTACATCCCTTGCTGGGTGTTTGATCGAGGTGCTCTTCCAATTTATGCGTTGCGTCTAACATTTTATGCCACCTCCTTACCTCAGATGAATTTTATGAGGAGCCTCTTTCTCCATAGAAATACCCTGGGTCATTTTCCATTACCTGCCGAGGCGTGGCCGCTATTAAAAAAAACATTTTCTATCATTTGGTGTTTCAATCCCACAGTGAGTTTCGAGCCCGGGCCATACCCATGCACTCGCGTCGCAATTATTGCACTCAAGCTCATTTTGCCGGCGGCAATCATTTTCTTTGTCAACCCTGAATCCTTATCAGCTGATTATACCTTCATGAAACTTTTCCTGCAAAGAAAAATTCTCGGCCTGGAATCTTCGAAACTACTTCGAAAGTATGGCAAGAGAAGGTAGTTTTTTCTCGTATGTATATTTTCATTAATGATTTTCACATTTCTTGCTGTGACGTCGGTCGGATTTCACGTTTTCCTTATGGGGTATATGCCAGCGCTGCGTCGTCAAATGTTCTCAATGGCGCTTACATCTGCTGCCGACTGCGCTCGTTCTTAATGTTAGTTTAAATTGACATACAAAGAACCATTTAAATTTTCATATCTTTGCTTTGTACTTGTTAGAGTTGTTGTTGATCTTTCATTCTTGTAATTTCTGTTATTTTCATAACTGTTGTTCTTGTAATATTTATTATCTGATAATGTCTGTTAATGTGTGTAGTTTGCCTCTCAAAAGCTCAGATTTTTGCTACCTTTTTTGTTGCTGGTATTCTGTTGTCATTACATTTGTTGCTTTAGTTATGGCGTGTATAACTAAGTGTTATTGTTGTTATTATTATAAGCTGTTTCATGTACTATATATATGTATACTCGTGCATATAATTTTATATAGTGTATACGCATGTATAAATTCACATTAAAGCGTTATTTTCTTGCAACTGCTCTAACATCTACTGTTGTGTTACATTTGCTTGTTCTTCTTCTCTTTTTTTTTCTCTTCTATTCACATAAATGAACACACAATGGCAGCATGACAATAACAATCAAAATTACAACAATAGCCATAAAATTTTTCTGCTCTTGCAAATTATTTTATTTGTCTGTCTTTTGCCGATGCGAGACAGTGGCCGACAAGCAGCAGCCAAGCAGTACTCGCTCGACAACTGACAATGTCTTTTTACAGCTGCTCATGCTCTCTCTCCTTCTGGATGCCGCCTCTCGCATTTGATGGCATTTAAATGCTGGTGATTTTCTAACATTTTATAACATTTATTGCGTTATAAATTTTTTTGCGTATGTCTTGCTCCCATTATTTTCAAGAACATGCGGCCAATTTGCTTTATGCGACATTTTTACGTTTTGTTTTTTGGTATTTCTTCGCTATGCACATAAATTAAAATTGTCGATGTTTTGTAATATACTTATTCTCTGTTTTGCTCAGGGGCAGTGATTTTGTGTGGGTGAGTTGTTTTTTTTTCGCCGTACAACTTTTCTTTGAAGAAACCTTTTTTGCTGATTTTGAATGACGCGTGACCGGACCAACTGCTCCTGCAATTTTTAGTTTACGTGGAAAAATTCATTTCTTTGATCATACTTGCCATGCGAATAGTTGTGAAAGTAGAGACAAAATTTTTGATATATCGATTTTGGAAAAATTACATGTTTAAAAAATAAATTCAAAACTAAAAAAAATTTAATAATTAATTAAAAATTTTATTACTTTTGAATTTATTTTAAATAGTTAAAAAAAAAATTATTACTTTTGAATTTATTTTGTAATATTTTTTCATATTTAAATACTTAAAAAAAATTTTTATTACTTTTGAATTTATTTTTTTAAATATGCCTTTTTTCCAAATCTTGATATATTTTTGTGAAAAAAAATTAATTTAAAAACTTTTAATTAAAAATTTTTATTTTCTTAATAATTAAAATGTTTTTATTGTTACTTTTGAACTTATTCAACGTTTTTAAATAATTAAAATTTTTTTAGTAATTAAAAAAGTTTTTAAATTATTTTTTTTTTACGAAAATATATCGATTTTTGTTTTTTGAGCTTGAACATTTTAAACGAAAATACAACGCAGAATTTTTGTTGGAATGAATTGATTTTTTATTATAATCTGGCAGATAATTTCATGGTATTTATATTATATTAAACATTTTTAATAAGATATTTATTTATTTTTTGAATTCTTCATACGTCCGCTATGGCAACAAGCTACACGACTCTTTCGATCAGCCCAATTTTTGACTACTTTTTCCAATAAATGTCAATGGTGGCCTGAATATTGGCTTCCAATGCGTGAAGAATTGCTGGTTTGTCGGCATAAGCCCATTGGTTGAATATAACCCCATAAAGTGCAATCCAGAGAAAATTGCAGCAACGAGGGAACCAGTGAACAGGACAACTTCTAAAAAGAAACTCACCAAATTGATTTTGCAATAAGTCGATTGTTAATCGCGCTGCAAGCAACTACTCTATGAACTGCGCGAACAGATTTATTTTATTCAAAGTAGATTTCCACAATTTGAAAGCGTTAAACGATTCATGATGACTTGCCAAACCTTACCGAACAGAAATGCCAAGACAGTTTGCCATTCTCAGCTATCAAACCAGCAGCTAAAAACACTCGATAGTTCATGCAATAACAAAAACTGTATAGCACAACATTTCGAACTTTGTATAAAATGTGAAAAAAATTCAGTAAATTTTTATGACGATTTTAAACTTTTTAGTCAGAATTTTGATAGCTCATTCAAATTTAATACCATTAAACTGGAAGTTTGACGGCTATAAAATCGCACTGATTTTCGACAATTTTGTTTTTTTTTTGTTAAGCTGTTACGCATTTTCGTCCATAAAAAGATATGAAAACAATAAATAATAATCAAAACTTATCAATATGTGGTGTTAACTTTACTTTGACGCTGACAGCCATTTTGAATATACAACATTTGAAGTCAACCGGTCACGATTTGTTCGTTTTTTCCGGATGATCAAAATAAAAATTAAAAAAAATGAGCATTCCAAAACTGTTTACAAAAAAAAACTGTATATTATATTGAAAAAGCTCACCCCCATTTCAAGGAAAAATCGACTTATAATTGGAATTTACTGTTAAATTTTTATAAATTCAACTTTATTCTGAAAAAATGGTTACTGGTGAATCATTCAAAGTATTACCCATCGGCTACTACTTTTCCCTATCTTTCTGGTAGATCTCTTATACCGTCGCTGTAAAACTGTTCATCTTTTGAGGCTATCCACGGATCAAGCCATTTTTGATGTCTTCATATGAATGGAACTGCTGGCCAGTTAGACCATGTGCCATCGATTTGTCATTGGCGCAATATCTGGAGAATATGGCGGGTGAGGTAGGATTTCCCATTTCAATGTTTCCAGGTAGGTTTGAACGGGCTTGGCAACGTGAGGCCCAGCGTTGTCATGCTGTAGAATCACTTTTTCATGCCTCTCCGCGTATTGCGGCCGCTTCTCGCGCAGTGCTCGGCTCAATCGCATCAATTGAAGTCGATACCGATCCCCAGTGATGGTTTTGCTTGGTTTTAACAGTTCATAATAAATAACACCAACTTGGTGCCACAAAATACATAGCATAACCTTCGCAGCGTGAATATTCAGCCGAGGCGACGACGTAGAAGCATGACCGGGCAGTCCCCATGACTTTCTTTTCTTTGGATTGCTGTAATGAATCCATTTTTCATCACCTGTCACGATGCGATGAAGAACACCCTTCTTTTTTTGTCGCTAGAGCAGTGGTTCACAGGCGAAAAAACGACGTTTTGGCTTTAACTCATAAGGAACCCAAGTTCCTGTTTCTGAATCATTCCCAAACCATGGGTAACTCCTAATACTGAAGCAAGCTTTTCTTGCGTTTGACACGGATCCTCATTGAGCAATGGCTCCGATTCAGCGTCTTTGAAGGTTTTTGGCCTTCCTTCACGCGGACGGTCGTCAACATTAAAATCATCGTCTTTGAAGTGACGGAACCAATCTCGGCACGTTGTTTCACTTAAAGCAGCATTTCCATAAACTTTTTGCAGCTCTCGATGCGCTTCAGCCGTCGTTTTTTTCAAATGAAAGAGGAAAATCAACACTTTCCGCAAATGACGATTATTCGGCACAAAATCAGACGTTTTCACAAAACCAAAGGTTTTTGATACCAAAACAAAATCACTAATGTGTCGATGTAGTTTGTTTATCATATGTCTAAGCTTGGTTTATGACGTTTAGGTTATGTTAGAATCGAGTAGCACACACTGCTGGCGGCATCTATTGACAAACAGCGAGAACTTAGATGCGCACCTAATACAATATTAAATATCTTACCTTAGGATGATCCATTTTGCGCCACCTTGTATATATAAAGGGCCCGCCATCTATCGTTACGGATTTGAACTAGGTATTATTTGAAGAATGGTACCACCTAGCTGTCATCTGATTTGACAGAAAATTCTTCCACTGAACGAAAATGGTTGTGTATACGCTCAAAGAACGCTGGGCAATATTGCGACATTACTTTAAAAATCATGGTAATGTTGCAGAGTGTGTACGAAAATTACGTACGGCAATGGGAAGAAGAAAAGCACCGAATGAAGCGTATGTGCGTTACTTTGCGAAAAAAGTAAGAGAAACTGGGTTGCTTATTGACAAACCAACGCGTGACCGACCAAAAACCGTGCGTACACCCGAAAATATTGCTGCTGTGGCCGAGAGTGTTCGTGAATCACCAGGAACATCAGTTCACCGTCGTTCTCAACAATTGGACATTTCGGAGACGTCATTGAGACGAATTTTGCGTAAAGACCTTGGTATGACGCCGCACAAAGTCCAAATTGGTCCAGTTGTGTTCCATCATTAACCGGAAGGATTGTACTTCAAAATAAAAAAAAAAACAGTTTGGAAAAATATTGAGTAGTTTCTTTTTTATAGCATTTTTAATTCCGGAAGCTGCGCCAAAATTTCAAATAGGTCGAAATTTATCTTCAACGACGTCTCAAAGGCGGATCTCCCAGCTCTGCTTAGATTCGCCACAAGCGTTGACATCCTGCATGATCTACTACTATCTTTTTTCAGTATTAAAAGAGGTCGGTCTACATCCGGTATCGATAGGGACCAAAAGGTCTATGCGTGGCTTAATGCCAACCAGGCTAACCTAACCTAACCTTTTCTCCAACTAAGCCTTTCAGTGTGTAAATTTAAGCTTTCAGGGAATCACCTAAGCAAAACAAAGAATCGATTTTCTGAAATTTCTACAGCGATAATAAACATAAGGAGTGCTTAGTACTTAGCCCTCGGTACTTCTCAGATTAGATTCTTTATGAGGTTTCCAGTTCGACCTCGTGGCCTTTTGTGCCCCTTTTGGTACTTAGTACTTGAGTGAATAGCCCAGTGAATGGTGTTGAAGACTTTAGTTTCTTAATACCATTACCACTACACGCAAAATTATTAGTACCAGTCGCCACATATTGACACCATTTTTCTCTTCCATTCATTTCAATTTCGTCTTTCAATTACATTTCAACTTTTTTGTTCTTATTTTCTTTTAATTTCCCTGAAATTCTTTTATTTTGCTTACTTGCAACCTCAACTTTTGAAATACTGTCTTTAATTATCTCAACCTACCTTCAATTATTGCTACCTGCCGCGTCAGTCATCTTCCTTCAGCTTCTCCTGGCATTCACAAAAAATCCAAAAATAAAATCGATTTTTCAACTTTAACCTGAAGCTTTTGCAGTATTGCTTACATATCTTCAAACCATCCTTGCTCGTACCGGACAAAGTAGCATTTTCATCTTATTATAGTAGATACCCACACAAACTCTCATTCACACAAATGTTACTCGAAATTTACAGGGCGGACGCTCAGGTCCGACGGCGGACTACTTAGGTTGACGCATCAGCAAAAGTTAATTAACCGTCAATT
Organism: Anastrepha ludens; assembly: GCF_028408465.1. NCBI lineage: Eukaryota > Metazoa > Arthropoda > Insecta > Diptera > Tephritidae > Anastrepha > Anastrepha ludens. The sequence goes on from NC_071500.1 coordinate 94,098,931, forward strand.
CTTATTGACCTACACAGATGCACAGATTTCCAGCACACACATAGGTGTGCACATACACAAATATACACAGCTGCAGGTAGAATTTGAGATATGTGGCCTCCTTTCGACATCCTGTGGCTTTTGGTAAGTGGGTTATATTGTCTGACAAGCATTGTGTGAGCACATAATTGTGTCAGTTTATTGTTTTTCGGTCTTCGGTGCATTATTTGTGGAACTCCTATTTCGTTTGCCGGAGATATTTTCCTCTGTCGACATTAAGTGGATTTTACCTACATACAACCTTATAGGCCACCAACTGTTTTCAGCACTCCTCTAGAAATGTATGCAGGTTTTTATTTCATATTTGTACACTTGCTATACTCATATTTTTCAAGGCGGAGTAGCTTTAACAGTGGCGAATTTTGTTCTATAATCATCAAAGCAATTATTGCCGATATTATGTGACAAAAAGCTATTTAACCTAACCTATCTGGTTGGCATACAAAAATCTTCTCTTCTTGCAAATGCAAAAAATTACTGAGAGGCTCTTTTATATCAGTTTTTTGTAACTGCATGTTTTTCCGGAAAATCCGGTTGTGTTATAACTCTACCAATAGAAACACTTAAAATAGTCAATTCCGAATCGTCCACAAGCTGAAGTTTTCGGAAAATGAAGGCAAACTACCCGCCGCAGACGAATCATTCTTTATCTAGTTTTTGAGCAATCAAAAGATCGAATTATTGGCTCCCCCACCTTAGAGCCTGATTTGGCACCTATTGATTTCTTTTTCTTTCCGAATATCAAAAATAAAATGCGACGTCGACGTTTTTCAACGCCTGAGAAAGCTCTTGCAGCCATTAAATAGCTCGATTTGGAGGTATCCAATTCTGTTTTGAAAATTAGTTTAATCAAATAAAAAAGTGCGTTGGCTTCCAAGGAGAATATTTTGAGAAGCAATAAAGCTATTTTCATTATTATTTTACTGTGTTTTAATTTCTCCGTGCAAAACATAAAGCCCTCATAATATATTACATAAATAGTAAAAACTATTCTAAATTTTTTTTTTATGCCACTAAAACCAGAGCAGCCCAAATGGGTAGCTAATTTGCTTCTATGGCCCTAAGGCAATTTGATTAATATATAAGAAAATATTAAGGAGGACCGAAAAAATGATGATTTTCAATCATTTTTTTTGCTAGTCAATTGCTTTATTTTACAAAAATAAAAAACATAGCATTAATACATTCGACTTGACTTGAACTGTTGAAATTTCAACAAAGAAAAATTAATAATTGTAAAATTTATCGCTGTTTGTGCAGTTCCCGTTTCTCCAGAAGTCCCTTGCGGTGATCATCACAAGTCCTTGGAGATTCAACTAAAATCAATTGGACATGAGAAATTAGTTTTATTAATAGATAATCTTGTGCTCGATGGAAGCATTTTTTGCAAAATTAACAATATGGCGGTCTCAGGAAATATTTTTCAGATTTTCGAGAAAAAAACGGGCAATTAATTATTAAAAAAAAATCGAAATTTTGAAAAAAAAACATCGATCACATAAATTTTATGGAAATCCACCAAGCGGTTTTTAAGTTACAGTGATCAACAGTTCAAAAAACATGGTTTTAAGAAAAACGCAATTAAAGTTTTGCTATCTGCTCCGGAGCGCCCTTTGTTAATTGTTGAATAACTCGAAAAGTATTTGTCGGATTCACTTCAAATTTCCGCACAATATTTTTAAGATATTATGCTTTAAGAAAATGCAAAAAATAACCAATTTTTTGAAAATTCTGACTACAGCTAACCCCTTAAAATATTTTACTTTGCATGCGGTGTGCCGGGCGTATCAAGAAAATAGATTCACATAGACCAGATAAGTCTAAGTAAACAAGAGAAAACTTGTTTAAGGAACTGAGAAACATTTTTGCACTAATCAGATTTGTTAGCTCCTGCTGGTGTTTGGCCGCGCTCCTGTTCAAATGGTGGAACTTACACTTGTACGCCTCCGCACGGCAGCTGGTTTTTTACGAGGAGCTTTTTATATGAGAAATAATAGAGTACACTTGGAGGTTTATGATTGTAGTAGAAAAAAAATTTCTTATCATTTTTTTGTTTTGTGCCCAAACGAACCCGCGATATCCGAATAGCAGTCATCCACAAAGCCATAACACATTAACCTAGTTTACTGAATAAAAACAATCAATAAATATCTATGCAGTATTTATTGATTGTTTGCCAACCATGAAATTTGAAATAATTATACGCCTGCTATAATCTATAAATTTAATTTACTAACTAACGCTAAATGCAGTTGTTTTTAATAAATAAATCACAGTTTTAAGCAAGAAAAAAAGTATCAGTATTAAAAAAAGTTGCGTTTAATGCGTTTTAAGCTCACCACCCAGCAGATTGCCGAACTGTATGTCCTTGTGAAAATGCCTGCCTAGCTGCAAAAGCAATATTTGTATCCACTATTTATTCATTTTCATGTGTTGCAACATCCACCCACAGCTTATCGCATGTAAACACAGTTCGACAGCGGCTCAGCTGTGATAAATACAAATTTTTTTTCGGTAGCTAAATGCGCAGGACAGTACGTTTCAGTGTGCTTGTATGTGATATATGGGCCAAACCTAGGTATAAAAATTTATAAATTAATCGCACCAAAGTGCATTACACATTAAATAGTTTAAAATCAAGTGGGAAAACAAAAAAATTTTGCGTGGTTCATTTACTTTCAATGCTCAAAGAGTTACAAATTGAAAGTTGCAGGCAGCGAGCGTTTACAAAACCAGCGGCACTTGTTGGGCATATTTAGTTTGGTTTTATTGGAATAAATTGGTGGCATTTTCAAACAACTAGAATATTCAGAATATTTACTCTCTCTCTCTCTTAGCTTCACAGTCTGTGGTGGACCATAGCCTCATCAACAGTCCTCCTCCAGAATATTTTTAATGTAACTGCTTCCTTAGGAAATATTTAAATTCATTCACTCAAAAACTTATCCAGTTAATTGTTGCTATTTTTTCTTGTTTTTTTAATGCTTCAGAAAAATATAATAATTCAGTGTAGTAATTATGAAAGAGGAAGAACTGGCGATATTGACCAGCCGATATATCTAAGCGTAACATTTTTTGTACAATTTACTGAGGTTTTTCTGATTTGGACTTAAGGGGTTACATACGTCCACAATTTTCAAGAAATCAATTTTTGGTTTTTACAGATTATTATTCTTTATAATTTTAGGCGTATTTCTGTTGAAGTCGATTGTAAAAAATTCTCATAGATACAAAGTTATGGTAGAAGGTGTAACTGCCCGATGAGAGTTTGATGCGCACAGGTCCTTCGTTTGAGGCATACTTTTTTTTTTAAATGCCGTTAATTGCAAAATTTTCCGAAATTCTAAATTCCGGGTCAACAGAATATAACTACAACTTTATTTTACAAGAATTTTTTTTACTTTTTACAGATCCATTAACATTTCAAGGTGAAATGATGCAGACCGTGGAGCAACTTTTTTTTCATTGCTCTTTGGGTCACGTGATTTTTTATATACTATTTTTTGTAAAAAAAAATTTTAATTAATTTTTTTATAAATTTAAAGTACCTACTAATAAGCGACGGCGGCCGCCGTAGCCGAATGGGTTGGTGCGCGACTACCATTCGGAGTTCACAGAGCAAACGTCGGTTCGAATCTCGGTGAAAACACCAAAATTAAGAAAAACATTTTTCTAATAGCGGTCGCCCCTCGACAGGCAATGGCAAACCTCGAGTGTATTTCTGCATTGAAAAAGCTTCTCACAAAAATATCTGCCGTTGGTCTTTTAAAATATTTTTGGTGCTGCTGGATGTTTGTAACCCCTTAAGTTTATCTAAATTATTTCAAATAAAACACTCGTATAAAACTACATTTGTCGCATATTTTCGTGTCATATTTTAACTCAATAGGCTTCTTCTTTGATTCTTGCTCGATTAATTTGACGAAAAATTTGCATGCGAAAGCAACAACAAAGTTATCGAGTAAGATTCGCCGCTAGCGAGCATGGCTATAGCTCATTAGGCCACACTGCCTTACCAGCATATGGCATTTAAGGCAGCTCTCTTCCCGCGTTGCCGACATATGTGCATGTTCATTTGCTTCATCTATTCGCCATTTGCTAAGTCTTGGCGAAAAAAAGGCGTAATATTTCTAACTGGTGTGGATCGTTTTGTCCCAAATTTTTAGAAATCTGAAAAATATAAAATTTTTAATGTTAATCAATTTTTTTTTCTCAACTTAAATAAGAATTTTGAAATGTTTTTGAAATTGGAGTATTTTTATTTTGGTTATTTGCAACTTTGAATTCTAATTTTTCGTTTGTTTTTGAAATAGCAATTTGGATTTTTGTTTTTATAATTTCAAAGTGGAATTCCAAAAAGTTTCAGTATATGGCTTTAACTTTTATATTTTGCGTTTCGAAATGTTGATATGTATTTGAAGCAAATTTAAAATTTTTTATTTTTAGTTTTTAATAAGAATTTTGAAATACTGTATTTATGCTTGGAATTTTCAATACACTTGTTTGCTTTTTGCAATTTGCAATTTCCGTTTTTGAGTTTCTCACTTTTAACTTCTAATTTTGAATTTTCCAAATAGTAATTTTGAAATTTCTTTAGAACGGTGAGTGTGTTAAGTTTAATGGTAAGTCTGAGTTTTATAATTTTTGAATTTTATGTTGATTTCCTAAATTTTTTAACTGTTTATTTAAAATTTTTCGTAAGAATTTTTCAATTATTTTGTTTGGAATTTCCAGCACTTTTGTTTCTTATTTGTAATTTTGAATTTCGAAATAGCAATTTTTTTAATTTCTTTATAATATTTAAGCTGAATCGTGAAAGATTTTAATTTGCAATTTCAAGTTTTGAAGTCTGCATTCAAAAAAAATGTACTTTTAGCTTGATTTTCTAAATTCTTTAATTCTTTATCTTGAAGTTTTAATAAAAATTTTTGGTTTTATTATTTTTTGTTATTTGTAGCTTTGAATTTGGATTTTTAAGTTTTTTTACTTTAGACTAAAAAATTTTTAATAGCAAAAATAACAGCTTTTAAATTTTTTATAATACTATTTAATGATATAATAGTTTTTTTTATAAATTTTGAGTTCAATTGTTAAACATTTTAAGTAGGAATTTTAAATTTAAAAATTTTGTATTTGTATTTTTTTTTGTAATTTTAGTTTGATTTTTTAAATTTTTCAATTTTTCATTTTGAATTTGGAATTTCAAGTTTTGAAATCTGTATTCAGAAAAATTTTAGTTTTGAATTTTTAATAAAAATTTTGAATTACAAATATTTCGATTTTGCAGTATTTTTATATATATATACTTGGCGCGTACACCCTTTTTAGGTGTTTGGCCGAGCTCCTCCTCCTATTTGTGGTGTGCGTCTTGATGTTGTTCCACAAATGGAGGGACCTACAGTTTCAAGCCGACTCCGAACGGCAAACGTTTTTATTATTTAACGGTTTTATTATTTTTTGTTATTTGTAATTTGTAACTTCTAATTTTGACTTTTAGGTTTTTTACTTTAAATTTTTTTAACTTTACTGTAAATTTCTTTACAATTTTAAAGCTAAATTGTTAAAAATTTTACGTTGGAATTTCAAATTTTAAAATTTTGTATTTGTATTTAAAAATGTTTTAATATTAGTTTGAGTTTTAACTTTTTTTCATTTTTTATTTTGAATTTTTAATATGAATTTTGGAGTAGTTACGTTAGGAACTTCCAATAATTTTTTTGGTTACACTGTGCGACAATTTTGGGGTCATCAAAATCAAACCACACCCGACCTTTTTTTTCTGAAAATATACCTATTCAATAGCAAATCCCTCGCTGGGTTTTTAAAAGTTAGCTCGATTTTTTTTTTATTGCGTTTTGAAGTTTTCTATTTTCATGAGATTTTGGAGTTTTACCTGTACGCTAAATTTGACTTATAAATCGACCTTTGTTTGATTTAATCGATTTATTTTGTCATAGCTTGATGCAGAAATTTCGTACATGTACAGATAAACTTATTTTGAGAAGAACCTATATCTCAATACGCAATTTTGAATACCAAAATTTCGAAAAATTGTATGTTTTTACCATTTTTTACTGTAATTATGAAAATAATTAAAATTTCTCACTATTTCTTCAAGCAAAAATGTTGCAAAATGTACTAAAAAAGTCATTTATAAGATAAAAACATAAAACTGAACTTTAAGTTTGTTATTTTCTAAAAAAATAAATTTTTAACAAGATTTTTCTTCATAAAAATAATTTTTTTATACTCTGCTTTAAATTTTTTTTTAAATATCTAAAAACTCTGTAGGTAAAAATATTACTGATAGTATAAAATATTTAAAAGAATTTAACTATGGAAAATATTTAGCGCGTCAAATGTGTTTTAGGAGTTGTTATGCACGAACCTGATCTCGCAAGACTGCTGCGATCTTAGAACAGGTAAAATCGTTGGGAACAAATTTTGGAATTTCTAAAACAAACATTTCCTGATAAGACAGACTACAACCTTCTTTATACTTTTTATTTTGGAATGTGTGCTAGCCACTTTTCTATGTACTTAACAGGCTAAAAGTCTTGTGAGACCAATCTTGCTTATCACTACTCACGATCACATTTTTTTACATCCAATATTCATTGGAAAACCGTATCTGGAAAAAATACTAGCAAAAATAGAAAAATCTGAAAATGTGTATAACGGGTGGTTACGTATAAAATTATTTTCATAATTACAGTAAAAAATGGTAAAAACATACAATTTTTCGAAATTTTGGTATTCAAAATTGCGTATTGAGATATAGGTTGTTCTCAAAATAAGTTTATTTGTACATGTACGACATTTCTGCATCAAGCTATGACAAAATAAATCGATTAAATCAAACAAAGGTCGATTTATAAGTCAAATTTAGCGTACAGGTAAAACTCCAAAATCTCATGAAAATAGAAAACTTCAAAACGCAATAAAAAAAAAAATCGAGCTAACTTTTAAAAACCCAGCGAGGGTTTTGCTATTGAATAGGTATATTTTCAGAAAAAAAAGGTCCGGTGCGGTTTGATTTTTGATGTCGCACTGTGTTATTTGTAATTTCGAGTTTTAGCTTTAATATTTTTTATTTATAAGATCAAATTTGAATTTCTGAAATAGCAATTTAGAATTTTTTATTCTAATTTTAAAGTTTAATGATGATAATTTTTAAATTGGAACTTCAACTTTTAAAGTCTGTATTAAAAAAATTTGTAACTTTAGTTTCATTATTTAAATTTTTAAATTTTTTATTCTAAATTTTTCATAACAATTTTGAAATAAGTTTAATTTTGAATGTTTAGAATTTGCAGTATTTTTGTTTTTATAACTTTTTTTATTTCTAATTTTAAATTTTGATTTTTAAATTGTTTTACTTTAGACTAAACAATTTTGAATAGCAAAATTAGCAATTTTTAAGTTTCTTTATAATTTTAAAGTTTAGTTGCTAAAAATTTTAACTCGGAATTTTAAAATTTTGTATTTGTATTTCAAAATCTTTTTAATTTTAGTTTGATTTTCTAAATTTTTTAATGTTTTATTTTGAATTTTTAATAAGAATTTTGAAATATTTATGTATCCTCACGGGGCACTATCCGCGGGGTATACCTGCCGTGAGACTCGGAATCACTTCGAGTCCTTTTTGCGTCAGCTATATGGAGGATGAGGTGGAATCATTTCAGCACCTGCTCCTTAGCTGCTCAGCTCTCGCGGGACTAATATTCAAGCATCTTGGTTCTCACTTCTTTTCTGCGCCTGTTGATATAGCAGGTCTTGATATTCATCAGTAGCATAAAGAGGCTAACACAACCACAAAATAGTCACTGTTCATAGTCCACAAATACTCAACCCTCCCCACCCCTCTTATTTTCGATTCAAATTTTAGAATTTGTTTTTTTTAATTGCTCATAACTTAGTCAAAAATGAACCGATTTTAATGATTCTGGGTTCAAAATGATCGTCATGACTTTCACGAGCGACTTCGTGTACAAACAATAGCAAAAAAGGAGTTGAAATTTTTTTATTTTGCAAAGAAACAAAAAGCTTATTTGATAATTTAAAATTTGGAATATTTTTTTTTTAATTTTTTTCCGAATATTAAATTCGGAATTTCGAAAAAACAGATCAACTTTGAATTACTATAGGTAAAATTAATTTCAATTCTATTTAAACTTAGAACTTAGCCTTTGAAAAACTTTAAATTGAAATTTGAAAAATCTATGCCTATTGAAAGTTTAAAACTTTTCTTTAATAAATTTAAATTTTGCAAAATTGAAGCTCGTACTTTGCACTTGCATAAGAGTTTTAAAATATAATTGCTTAAACGCCTTAATTTTAAATGCTAAGAACATGCTTTTTAATTTTCACTCAAGAATTCAATTACTTAACAATTTTTCTGTATGCACGAATATTTCTTCTCTTTCATTAGCCTTGTGCCCCATATGAAAATATATTTTCATTTGCTTATTATGAAATGTAGCTGCACTATGTGAGTGCACTTGCCTTTTGACTGTCATGCCGGTCCTTCAACTGGCCGCTATTCAGAAAGCGCGGCAGCTCGTGAATGTGTCCTTTTTGTCAAAACCATTTTTTTCATTGTGTACGGACGTGTATATGGGCCTGTGTGTACAGTTAATTTCATATGTAGTTGCACTATACAAATACATACATACAAAACTGTGTATGTAGTCGTACGCTGCCTTACATTGTCGCCAGCTATTTTCAACAGTCTGCCGCCATTATACATATTTGTTGCTATTTTTATACTCGTACGTTTGTATGTAGATGTGGGAATCAACTTTTTAATATGTCTACATACATGCAATTTTTCTTTTGTCATCACAGCCGTTGTTGCTCGCGCTGTTGCATTCGCCACGTTCAGTTGTAGTTTCGTTGACTGGCGGCTGGCTGAGCACTGATGGTGTTGGCGATAGGAAAGAGAAAAGCCACTGTGGTTTAACGGTGTATAAAGATTGGTGAAATATTTAAAAATTTTTGTTGAGCCTGATGAGTAGTCTTCTGTAAAGATATGTATCTGTAAATACTTTTTTTTCAAATATTTGGTTGACGGAAGAGCGGAAGATGGAACTAATGAGTGACGAACGCCTAGCGAAAGTTATGAATGTAGCACTGCAGAATCTATAGTCTGGTGCGTGTTTTCGACCGCGATGTGGTACATATAAATTTAGTCTTTTGGTTTTTAGTCGTGAGAGCAACCATATAGCAAGTGGTGTCTTCTGCTGATCATTGCGATTGGGTGCTACAGCGAAATCGATCAGCCTCTCTCTCTCGCCATGTTTATGACTTTGAGACATTGTAAACTCCTCGACAGCACAGCGTTAATTTTTACTGGATCCCCGGATATGTAGTATTTCGGGATTTGAAGAAGAACGTAGATAATTGAGTTCAATAATTAAGCTGTTTTGGCTCTTCTGTATCCGCATTTCAGAATAATTGGTATTTAAGGCTCTCGCCTCATTTGAAATGGTGTTTTTTGGGTGTTTATTTAAAAGCATATAAAATAGAAACAAAAAAAGATTTTTCATTTTTTTTTCAATATTTTATTTCTTAATCTATTGTTAAAAAACACAATTTTTTTTTACAAGGTTCGTACAAGGTTCGTTCAAAAAATTGTCAGTCTTCAAAAAATAGTATTAAGATATAGACGGTTCTATTGAATCGATTTTAGTGAAATAAAATTTGAATGGCGTAGAATTAATTTCGTTATCGTGTAAACTACGATAAAATGGAAAACAAATTTTTTGGAATTTTTTTCGTACTTTGAAAGTAAAAAAAAAGCTCAAAAAACGGTTTTTTATATTTGGATATCAGTCATTTTGTTAAATTTAATTTTTTTTAAGAGTGTAGTCCACACGACAACGACATTCATACTGAACAAAAACCTTTTTGTCTTTTTGATTTCAGACACCTGTGAGTACCGGAATCCGTGTCGTTAGCGACATACCTTTTTTCGGAAGACCATTTTTGAAGGCTGACAATTTTTCGAATGAAACTTGTATAAAAAAATTTTTTTTTTTATTTTTTAATAATAGATCATAAAATCAAATACTCAAAAAAAAAAATAAAAAATCGTTTTTCGTTTCCGTTTTACACGCTTTTAAAGAAACACCCAAAAAACACCATTTAAAATGAGGCGAAGGTCTTAATTCATCCAATAACTGTTCCTTCAGTAGTATTACCCAAAAATGTATTTGGAATATTTCATACTTTTACATTAACAAAAATTTTAAACGGCTCAAGTTTTCCTGTTTTCACAGTTTGAAGAAGAGTCCAGAGCAAAGTATTGCATTCATTTTGGCCAACACTCAAACGCAGGCCGGAAATGCTATGGGCACGAAAATATTTACTAAGTAACCGCCAGATTCGCAGCCACGCATAACGATCTCTGTAGGAGCTGTGGAGGTGAAAAGGAGGTAGAGTCCAGTCAGCACATCCTGGATTTCTAAGACATTGTTTTAGATTTCTGGTGAGCTATTATTTCGTCCCTTAGACTATTTAGGTAGCAGTCTTGCTGTGGTAGATGATTGGATTCGCCAAAAGCTTGTTCAAGAAATGGTCTAGCAAAATCTTTCCTAAAACTCACAATGTGCGTCTGTGTGACCACCCTGTTTAAGATTATTCCGTTCAATCTAAACTACACCAAATATGCTTTACAGGTCCATGAATGCGTTGAGGCAGCTAACACATTCTCAAAAAGTCAACTGTGGAAAAAATATTTTCAAGATATTTTCTATCGACATCGCAAAAATGGCTACTATGACTAAGTGGATCATATGGCTAATGAAGTGAAATATGCATCTAACAGAGCTGACCAATACTCAAGAGCGAGCAATACCCACGGAAGATGGGAAGAATTTACGATTTCAAGGAAAAAGAGAAGAAGGAGGCCGAAAAACGAGACAGCCAAAAACTGGAGGTGCTAAAATAAAGCAATGAAGTTCCAAAATTCTATCAGCAAATGATTTTAATATCAGCCTTTACTTCTCTACAGACCAGTAAATGTGATGACGACGTACGGAGTTTACTAAAGATATGGAGCGATGATTATTCAAAATTGTTTACAAGTAGTAGCAGTGACAAATTGAAAGATACAGATAAGTTTTCGTCTCTCCATTTGGCACCTCCAACGAGGTGCGAACAGCAATAGTGCGGCTCAAAATTAGAAAAGCTCCTGCAGATTATCGCTTGATGGCTGTTCAAAGACGGAGGCGAGAAGAATAAAATCCAAACTTTGCAGTGCCGGTTTAGAAGTATCCAGTATTAACCTGCTAAATCCAGAATTTATCTGGCTCTGTTGTGGCAGCTGAGTTAGCTAGTAAATTCACCAGAACCCTTCACCGAAAATCGCCATAGTACTTAGAAGTTGTTATTTTTACAAAGCAGCTTACACAAATCAAAACTCAACCTTAATAAGGCTCTCATCGTTCCCGAGTTATCGTCTGATGAGGCGTCCCTTGGAGTGTTTGAGAGAAAGATTCTGCGGATGATTTTTGAATCTTTGCGCGCTTGCAACGGCGAGTATCGTAGGCGGTAGAACAATCAGGTATATGAGCTTTATCACCCCAATCCAGAAGAAGTAGAAGAAGTTTACACAACATGGCTCCACAATGCAGACCACGCGGAATACAGAAAGTTCAAAGAAAATCGACTACTCTGATGACTTGTGTTTCGAATTTAATGGCTATGCCAACAAACGGAATTATCGCTTTATCAGAGTTGACCATCCAAGAGTGACTCTTGAACGTGTCTTGCTTCCATCACGAGCCATGTGAATGCAGCTGCTTCTGTCCTAAAATTGAGTTTGAAGAAGTGATGGCTGAAGCACTCACATAGGCAACACAAATTAAATTGCTAACGACGATATCTGAGTTTAGAGTTATCTAGCGCAGTAGAGATGTGCAAGTGGCCAAGATCAGTAGATTTGATGCCATTAGTTAACTTTATTTAAGAATAATTTTTTCGCGACTTCAGGCCAACTGATGGTGTTCACCGATGATGCCCATTAATGGCTTAATGGCTACGTCAAAATGCAACCCGAAGCCATTCAAGAATAGCCATTACATCCATTGAAAACAACCGTTCGGTGCGACCAATGAGCTGGAGGAATCATCGGACAATATTTCTTCAAAGACGAGGCTGGCGTCAGTGTTACAGTGAATGGCGAACGTCTATTGCGCCACGATAAACAACTTTTTATGTCTGGAATTGAAACTCGTGATCTTCATAACATTTGGTGCTAACAAGCCGGCGCTACTTGACATACAGTCCGTGAAGCAATGGATTTACTGCGTCGTCGTTTCGGTGAGAAATTCATCTCTCGTCTCAGACCAACTTTAGTGGATTGGCCACCAAGATCGTGTGATATCATACCTTTGGACTTTTATTTGTGACTTTTTTTTATAAGTCTAAGTGCTTTGTGGATAAACCAGCTTCGACTGAGTCATTAGAACGCAACATTACTAAAGTTATTCAAGAGATACCGACCGAAGTTTTTCAGCTAGTCATTTAAAATTGGTGCTTACGAATGGCCGAATTACGGCGCAGTCGCGGCCGTCATTTGAAAGAGATTATCATTAAAAAATAAATGTCATGAATGATTCCACTCAAAAATAACAAAGAATACCCAATCAATTTGAATTTTCATTGTTTTATTTCAATTTAAAATCCGATGCCTCTAAATTGATCTCCTTTTATTTCTACATCCGCTCAAAATCATAAAAGACGGAATCGCTGTTGTTGGATGTGGAAATCTTTCTATTAAAGCAATTTCAAAGCTTCGTGTTCTTTGAGATTCCACTATCCTTAGGGTCACTCTAATAAAATTTTCCCGTACGCTCTGTGACCGATTTCTGTTACTTAACATTTACATGCCAATTTATCGAGTTACTCTCATTACTTGTGGAACAATAATTTACTAAATAAAAACACGAATGCCTGTCCTGATCGATGAATATTAGGGGCAACTTTATCATTTCACCTGAATGTTTGAAGTCCAAGGTTTAGAGATCAATCCATAACCATTGGATTAGCAACTGATTTTCTACACCAGTGCACTCAGCTATTGAGTAAAGCAAGTTTTTTTCAACTACGAATTTGATTTTTTATTAGAAACTTTAAACGTCCACACTGTACACGTGCGAACCCAGTGAATGAGTGAGTGTCGGTTGGCCGACAAATTTTTGTAAATTTTTTACTCATATAAATTATTCTCGCTGCTGTTGCTTTTATTACCTACTATTGTCGGATTTTCGACAAGCTTTTGTTGTTATGACTCGCCATTTGCGGCACTCTTTTCGGGGCACCATCACCATTACAATAAACATGTACATATGCACATATACAAGCACATCCGCATACCATACAGTAATTTGTCCACCTCATCACATAGCTGGCATATAAATTCCAACAGGATTTCGCAATCAAAGCAACAATAATAAAATTAAAACAGAAATTTGTCCTTCGCCTACAGTCAAACCTAGTAGTATTGAACTAACTCACTAATTATGACCGACCCCTAAAGCTGAACGCATAGAATTTTTGCTGAGCCAAAAGAAACATCATGATTAGCATCATAGCATTTACAGCTCAAGGTAAGGCAGTGCTTCCTTTACTAGTTACTACGCTCCATACGTTTTGGTTCAATACTTGGCTTTTTCATAAGTGAATGCTAACCATTAAAATCATTGAGGACCCAATGTGCCTGTCTTGCTTGGAGGAGGCGCATAGCACTGAGCACTTTCTCTGTGAGTGTCCTGCCTTTGCTAGAGCAAGGCTATGAGTTTTGGGTTCCGATGTCATGAGAATGCAAAATATTCGTTCTCTAAAACTGGAGGATATTTACAGATTTGCCAAAGAATCTGGAAAATTTTCACAGGTCTAACTACCTTTTTCTCTGTCTTTATTCTTTCCTATCTCTTTCTCTGATACTTTTCTCCTTTTTTCCTTGACTATCTACCCTCTTTTCAGAGCTCTAAATGCAATGCGCTTTTTAGCCTGAGTGTTTTAGGAACCACCAAATCTCTTGGTGCTGCTTGGCTCGACCTATTCAAATTTCAAAAATTCGTCGTCATCCACATCATCTACCCATCTTCTTGATGGCCGTCTGCGCTTCCTGCTGCCTAAAATAAGATACATAAAAGTCCTCTTTGCAATTCTGTTGTCATCCACTCGAAGTACGTGTGCTAACCATCCCAGACGTTGCGTCTTCACGAAGCTCACAATGTTTTGTCTATTTATCAGTTTTTAGGTCTCATTGTTATGTTTTATTCTATACGAGCCATCAGGCTCTCGTATAGGACATCAACACGTTGTTATTAGCCTTAGAAGGATCCTATAGATCTGTAGCTTACACGCCCTTTACAAGAGTTTATTTTTAAGCAGTTTGAGGTGTGCATATTAACTTCTATTTGAATCCTGCAGTCTGTCGTTTATGCAGATAAGTGAATCTGATCTACTGCTTAAGTTTATTACTAGGTAATTGAAGAGTTAATATAGACTTCTTGAAATACGTGGGACCCCACTTTCAGCTTACCGTGACGAGTATTGCTTGCGATCTAACTAAGTCTTTGTTAATTAAATTTGGCGGCGGTGATGGCAAACACAAGGCGGGTTTCTTGCGATGATAGCAAGAACGTCAGCATAGCTACAGATCGGAACGCTTCTAGAGAAAATAGACGCGCCAAGGTCGATGGCGTTGATAAGAAAGTTCAAAACTGAGTTAAAAATTAAGGCGGGCAGTGGGTCATCTTGTTTACCACCAGTGAAAACATCGAAAGGGTCTGAGGTTTTTCCTTGTACTATCATCTTAGACGCTATTCCGGTCAGAGTCATACTAATGAGAGAGGCGAGCTTTTTCGGTTGAGGCGCACTAATTTCTTCTATGATGGGATATTCTCTAATAGACAAATATGCTCAGAGGGTGGGAAGAGAAAAAGGCACGCTCTATGCCACTATCCTGCTCTATCGGCAATCTGTGTAGACAAGTCTTCAATGAGCTGGAAGGCCTCATCACTACGACTATAAGGGCCTCCCAAAGTTTTTGATCAGTTCACATTGGTTTCAAAGACTAGTTAATAACGCGGCATAAAAGTAGGCCATGAGCCTGAATGCATCCCGCTCTGGACAACCTAACTTATGCTCTTCATCAGTTTTATAGTAAAAATGTAGCAAAAAAATGTAGTCCAGTTTTTGGTGTAAATCATCAGTTTCCGAGGAGTTCTTCTTATTGATTGGTGCAATAACCACGTAAGAGATTTTGGCCGAGTTGGAAACACGAAGTGAAGCCAAGTCCTTCTCCACAGAGGGGACGTTTCTCTTCCTTTGCTACCACCAGCTGGTACCTAATCGAATACTTTCGGAGCCGGAAGCTATGACCCAGCCAACGAAGCCGCTGAATCCTTTTTTGCTGCGCTATGTCTATTTCGTCATAAAGCTCATACAGCTCATTTTTCCATAGCCTGCGGAACTCGCCGTCACCAAAGTGAAAAGGTCGAAATGTCATTCGCAGAGCCTTTCTCTCAAACACTTCAAGGGACGCGTCATCGGATGTGGTCATCGTCCAAACTTCTGCGCCATACGTTGGATTTCAATGAAATCTCTCACAGCTTCGAAATTATAACTGCCAATAGTGAGGTGGGTGCCGGTAAGCGAGTGTGCCGACTATTTGTTTAGTGCCCATGGAGGTACTTCGTTTTGTCCTCGTTCACCACCAGATTAGATTAGATTAGATTAGATTTGTGGGGGGTTGGACAAGTCCAGCAACTCAGTCAGGAGATCATTGTACTACATATATCCCGATAGATTTCAGTAGAAAGGATGAAGAAATAAAAAAGATAGAATGTGGGAGGTCAGACGGAAAAATTGGTTTGAGGTCACTCTTCCACAAATCTTTTGGATTCAATGATGAAGCTTAAATGAACCGGAGGAGGAAGAGTATGATTCTAATCCATACTCAGTATATCGCAACCCAATATCCTAAGTCTGATTCTGGAAAACACCGGACAGTTACAGAGAAAATGCTCTGCAATGTCGTCATCCTCAAGACAGGATAGGCATATCGGGCTGTCGACGACTCCCATGGCAACCATATGCGTTGTGCCCTGTAATTACATCCACCAGTACTCTCAGGTCTTTTCTGCTGAGTTTTAGGGGAAAGGTCGCTATTTTTCTGTTTGGTTCTTTCACAAAGCACTTAACCACTCTGCACGAGTTCAACAAAGACCAATGTCCTCTATTGGTAGACCTCATGAAGCCGTCAATCGGTAATTGAATTGCCTACCATCACTGGTTTTGGATCCGTCGGTGTAGAAAGTGTGCTGATATCTCGTTAATAGGTTCTCTAGACTTAACCATTGATCTCTATTTGGGATCAAAACATCATACTTTCTGCAGATTCTAACGAAAGACACGCGATTGTCCACTGGCATCGAGAACTGCGACAACAGGTGGTATATTTGACAGTGACCAGTGCTTTTTTCATTTCCCCAGACTCCGTTTAACATGAGCCTGTGCGCCGCCTTTCTCGCTTCCTTTCGATTTTGAAGATCTAGAGGTTGCAAGTTCAGAATGTCATTGAGGGCGTCACGAGATGCCCTACTCATTGCACCTGTGATATCCAAGCAAACACTTTTCTGTAGCCAGTTTAGGGATTTCACTCTGTAATTAACCATTGTAGCCTTAAACCATACTAAATAGGCGTATGTAATAATGGATCAAACCAGGGTCATGTACAACAAGTGTACCATTCTTACCACCAGTATCATTAGCTTTGATTCTTAATCCAGTTTGGGAAAGGCAGAATTAACAGCGGAAGAGTTGGTAAAGTAAATAAAAATGGATAAATAAATGTTTTAAAAATATTTTTTTACGAATTGAAATATTGCACACAATTTCCTGGCCTTAAAGTTGTTGTTTGACCTAATATGATTTTATTATTGTAATAAAAATTAAGTAATTTTCATATTTATTTTATTCTGAAATTTGATGTAAGCAGCTTCAAACAAAAAATTATTAAGTATTTATATTTACATAACATCACAACAAAAACAATTTTCGCAAATAATAGAAGAATATTTGTTTTGCATACACCTCTAAATGTGCCCTTTGCAACTAGTCCACTTCTATCCGCTCTTGAACTAGTGTGACTTCTACCATCAATTAGCAGCTACTGACCTAAAATATTTGCCGAGCTGTTTGACTCCTCACTGCAGGGCTGGCTCACTTACACTCGCTCACATTTAAGCATGTTTTTGTTTATATCACATTTTTATACTGTATTTTTCGTGCCACTATATGACCATAAAAATAATGAAAATAAGATTGACAGCATAATATGCCGACAAGCTGTCTGCGTCAGCCATTCGATGGTAGCGGAAAACAGTATCAAAGTTTTTATGCAATAGTAGAGTATTGTTCGAAGTGAAGTTGGTCGAGTGAGGTTGCATTGTTGGACCTCAACAGAATGATGCTGTTGTCAGGGTAATGTTGCAGATAGGCGTTTTTTCACAGTCTTCCTTTGTTTTATTATGACCACTGCGCCTGCTATATTTTGTCATCACTATTATTGTTGTTGCAATTTGAACTTTTTCTCTCTGGATTTTTCACATTTTTAATTTTTTAGTAGCAACTTTTTACGACTATGCAAGCCAATAGGCGCACGTTTAAATATTGTACAATACGCGTATGTATGTGTGTATGTATGTATGTGTGCATAGGTACATGCTGGCATGTGTGTGTTTGTGCTTGAAACACATGCAGGACATGTCAAGCCAAATAATTTGGTATATTTTTATTCTGTACCTGCAGCTCTGCTCTGTCATGACAAACTAAAAACTATGAGATAAATAATTCGCTAAAATTTTATTTCCTTTCAAATAATTATCTTCATAGATTTAAAAAGTAATCAAAGAAAAATAATTGAATAATTTGATTTTCCTTCATTTATACTTTAGCGGGATGTGGAAGTTAGTAAACAGTTTAGGAAATTTTGTCATTTATTTCAAATACATGAAACGCATAAAATTCTCAGCAGGCTTATGAAATATTTGGCGCACATGCGGGGCTTGTTTCTCTCGTCCATCGATATTTAGTTGATATGAGTCGTTTTTCCTCCTCATTTCACTTCTCTTCGGAGCATAGCACTTCTAGTAGGCTTTTACATCTGCCCGATTCCGGACAGTTATTTTTTTGCAGTATCCCACTTTATGCTGACTGCTGGAGTCACTGAGTGTTGATCTTCTCCAAGTGGTTTTACGTGACCATGGCTTCTGCTTCCTTGCGGGTTCTATTCCAGTACTCAGACCAGCCTCTTTTCTGGTTTCTTCGAAGCTGAGTGTTTACACAGAAGCCTGGCCAATATTAGTGCTTGGCTTCGGAATATTTCCAAATTTAATATATCAGATACTTTAGTACCTTGGATCTCCGTCAATCTTGGTGCTCTCCATTTAGGAGTTAGTACCTGGCCATGCTGGAGATGTAGCTTAACTAGAACGGCCAGCTAAGATGCGGTTTTCGAACGAGCCCATCTTATTTATTTGCTTTTTTTTTCTTGTTCTCTCCTCTCAGGAGCATAGGACCTCGACAAGACTCAGTCTTGAGTTGATTTCGTTAATCTATTTTGATTTCTGACAGGGTAGGTGATTAGCCTGCCGCTACCAGTTCTAAGTAGTGAGAATGCCCACTTGTCGTTGCTTGGGAACAACGCCTTCTTACTGCTTGGAGCGTCATCTGTGTCTCATATTTGTCTGGCAGAAGGATCGCACCGATGGTTGAGGACTTCGCTAAATTTCGTGTGTCTGCGCTTTACCGTGGCTGCCCGCTTCCTCTTGCTGGCGCCACTGATGCGATGTGTTTTTGCTCGTTTTAGCAGCCGCAATGCAAATAATGCGAAGTCTATTGTGCGGGAGTAAGGATGGAAAGGATAAGTTTTTGGCGTTGAAGAATGAATTGTTTTTAAATTTGGAAAAGTGTGAGGACTGTGCTTTACGTGAAATTCGAACCCACAACCTCTGGGATGGCAGGCGCTAGACTACTATTATTTTCCCTATATTTGTTTGACCCATAATTGAATCCACACGAGTGTCGAGGAAAGAAGGACCGCTGTGTCATAGCTCCCACAGTAAGCCCACAGTTAGTCACTGAGTTGGGCAGATTTTAGTGAAGTGTTACGCTAAAGTGCAGTATGTGTCTTTCGACTGTAAGCAAGTCCGATGTAAAAGTGCTATCCCAGATTAAGGGGGCGGCATGTTTAGTGACCATCCCTCTGGCTGACCTCTTCCATTTAGATGGCCCTGATCGTAAGTTCAAACAAACTGCTGGTACGGCCCAGCCCTTCAAAGCTCATTGCTGCACCGCCTACGATACTCGCCGTTGGCAACGTGCAAAGGTCCAAAAACCATGCACAGAATATTTTTCTCAAACACTCTAAGCGTCGCTTCATCGACCACGCTTCTGCGCCATACGTTAGGATGGGCATGTCGAGAGCCTTTTAGAGTGTTAGTTTTGTTTGTCGAGAGAGGACTTTACTACTCATTTGCCTACTTAGTCCAAAGTAGCACTTGTTGACAAGAGATACTCTACGTTGGATTTCAAGGCTGACATTGTTATCGGTGTTAAAGCTGATTCGTAAATAGACGAAGATTTTTACAACCTCGAAATTATAACTGTCAACAGTGACGTGGGTGCCGACATGCGAGTGCGCCGACTGTTTGCTTGATGACAGGAGATACTTCGTTTGGTCCGTGTTCACTACCAGACCCATTCGCTTTGCCTCTTTATCTAGTTTGGAAAAGGCAAAGCATTTACACTTATAAATAAAAGTCCGAAAGTGTGATATCACACGATCTTGGTGGTCAATCCATGAGGGGTAGTTCGAGATGAGAGATAAATTCCTCACCGAAACGACGACGCAGTAAATGCATTGTTTCATGGGCTGTATGCCCAGTAGGAAAAAAGTGTTGTGGAGATCGCAAGTTTTAATTTGCGGCGAGAAAAAGTCGTTTCTCATGGAGCTATAGCATTCACCATTGTAAACGCTGTTGAGGCGTATGTCTTTCCTTGATGAAATGCCAATAAATACTGAAAAATATTATGTATATAGTTTGACAGTAGTCATGCATGATCTGTCAAAAAACTCCTATTGGAAAAAGTAAAAATACAAAATTGATCACCCTTCACATTTGATTCGCTCTTTTAGATTTTGAAAACTGACAACGCGCTCGGCAGCTCAGTAAGGAGCGCTAAAGACAAAACTTTGCAAATGTGAAATTAAATTTGTATATAAAACTGCTTCATTCTCAAAAGCAAAACCTTTTTTCACATTTGCAACGATTTTAATAATTATAAGAAATAAATTAATAAAATTTGTGCGAATTTCTTGAGCTTTCTGTAAAAATATAAATCATTGCAGAATGTAATACATCCTCTGTGAAGTTGTGATGTTTGTTTAGGTGGGCTATATATGACCCATGCCCTTTACAGGGTGAAAGCTTAAGTAACTGATGACCCGCCCATTATAACAGTTTTTGCATATAATTTGAGCGCATTAAGGGAAATATAAAAATTTGATCTTGGGTGCCATTTTTATCATTAAAAAGGTCTATTCTTTTACGCTACTTTTTTCCCACTAACTTCTGTACTATACAACACTTCTTCAGCTCCTCAATGACAACAGTGTCACTAAAGCTGCACTCAGTGGTTGCCAGTGTTTGTCTCCGATTTCCTATATAAGCACACATACATACATACACACATACTGCATGCATTGGCAGCATAAGAGAGGCACCGTATATCCTGTTTGACACGTTTGCAGGAATTTAAGTATATATTTGTGAGTCTATATGCACTTGCGCGTGTTGGCTTTTTGTGATTTTTCGGTTGTGCAAAATGTGAAAAGTATAAAATGAGTAGTGGCAGCAGGCTGGCAAGCGAAAGGGCTACAGTACAAGAGGCCAACAAGCGGCTCAACCGCGTGCTACTCTGATGGCTGTGTATTCAGGCACTCACACATACAGACATACATACTCGCTTTCACATTTGCTTGCATGGCTTTGAGTACTTAAATATGTATATGTGTGTGTGTTTTTTTGAATATGCCTGTAAGTAGGCTGACTGCCAAGTGTTCGTGTTAGTGGCGCTTAGTGGTTGGCATGTCAATGCCTTGTTTTACCACTCTTTTGATATATTTTCATTTTAATTCTTGATGCTTTTCACACTAACAGCATACATAAAAATGTGTGTATGTATTGTTCCAACAACATGTATGTGTATGTGAGTTGTATACACAAATTTTTTCCATACAAATGCCAGCAAAAAAAAAAAACAATGTTTGACGCTTTTGTGGCTTTAATGAAAAGTTTTACGTTAAGGGATTCGAGGGTTGGGTGGCGAGCTGCAAATCGGTATTAAAAGGCGCTAAAAGGCGACGCAGACTATCAAGAGGATTTGCAACAACAAGCGTAGCTTTAGATGGATAGCGAGCAAACATGACAACAGTCAAACGAAAAAATAAGGCAAGGAAAATGTGACTTGAAAACGGAAATGTGGTTGTTGAAAAGCGAACCTGAGAGGGCTAAAGCTGCTGCGGGCTAAAATGGAGTGGCGGCAGTTCGGAGTGGCCATCGTTATTATCAAAGTGTGCTTCGATATATTCCAGTTTATGGTCATTCGATGCTTTTTATGTTGAAAAGCATGTTTTTTTGTTTCAACCAACAAATGGCAAATGCTAGATAAATCAGTAGAAAAAAAGTTATAAAGAATATGTCAAATAAGTAGGCGATGGTAGTTTGAAAAGATAGAACAGCAAAAAATATGGGCATTGCCAAAATGAGTTGCAGTTAATGAAAAATGTCATAGTTGATGTCACGCTCACAGCAGGCTTTGTGTCCTCTACATACATACATACAAACATTTGTATAAGTAGATGATGGACTACATCTTTGTTTATTTGCTTTTTATTATTAACTAAGAGCACAAACACCAAAGCGCCGATTTTCATTAAAGCGACAAAGGAGAATATTTAAAAACTTATTTGATTTGCGATCCTGGGAGATATTAATATTTTCTCCGATAGTCAAACCGCGATCAAGGCTGTGACGATGCCATGGTGCAGATTAAAATTTGTAACGCCTGCTAGTAGAAGATCAAGCCTCTTGGGTGTGCAGGTAATATTTCTCTGATCTGGGTTCCAGGGCATATACATGACATATACATAGACACATATAAACATAGAGGGCATTGAAATTGCTGACGAGTTTGTCTGGAAGGGGACGGAATTGAGAGAGACTTTCTGCCCGGTCATCGGCATCCGTCTGACTGTTGTTACAGGTGGAAAAGCGCAGAAAAGATGGAGCTCTTCTGTGGTGGACCATAGCTTCATCGAAAATCCTCCTCCAATTCAGTATCTTTCTTGCCTCATTTCTCCAATAACGAACGTTCATTGCTTTTAAGTCGGCTTCTACGTCATCCAGCCGTCTTTTTCTTGGTCGTCTTCTCTTTTTCCTCCAATTGGACGCAAAGTAAACATTCTTTTTTGGATTCTTTCCTTGGGCAACAATAACTCTTTTAGTTTCGTTTTCTTTTCAAGATTCAAGTTTACAAATTGAAGTGGAAGATAAGGCATAACCGTGCGGCATTTGAGAACTAATGGTAATGGTAATGGTTGTACGGGTTAGGCTAAGCCTTTTGTGCACTGTGACCAGATTGATCTATTATGGTCCCCTAATTACTTTATTATAATTTTTTAGTATACTAATCGAACTAACTCTTCAGGAGGGAGGAATTGTAGGTCTTCCTCCTCTAGGATTCTGTGTCTCCTGTGGCCTAATGCCTCATAGTTGGTTATTACGGGTTCCATAAACTCCTCTTCATCACAGCAGAACCTGCACGATCTTGTACTAGAAAACCCTATTGTGTTGAAGTGTTTATTACAAGCAAAGTGAACTGTAAGTGCTCCACAGAGTAATCTGAGGCCCTTTTTATCTAGAATTAGAGCAGATTTTGCTCTGTAGGCATTGAAGTTCCAAAACTTTTTGGAGTGACTAAGGCCGCTTATGCCGTTCCAGTGTTCCCTGACTTTCGTTTGGATCCATTTTTTTGGTTTGCTGTTTTATATTATTTTTGTTAAAGCCGAAAAATGGGGATTGGTCCAATAAATATACCGTCTGCCCTTTTTTTGGTACAAAAGCCTGCCTTCTCGTTTCTTTCGTGTTTCGCATGTCCTGGTATACAAATCAGTGAGACCTGATTATGAGTGGCCACTTTGTTGAGTGCATTGCTACACTCTATTATGACTTTTGACATACATACATACATTCTTTGGCTTCTACTTTGCCAATACTTTTCTTCGACAATCAAACGTACAAAATATTGTTCTTGGTCTAGTGCCACCACCTTTAACGAATGCACCTTGGTTAGGTTCACATAAACAAGAAAATTTATAGAAAATATAAATTTAAAGAAAAAAAAGAGTTTGTGCGCTTTAAAACATAAACAAAACACTACAATTACGTCCGATCAACAGCGGCTTCCGTCAAATTTACTGAGAACCGAGCAGCAGTTCAGCGATATGCGGAATTTTCTAAATTCTATCAGTCGTGACTGGTGTGTCAAACAACTAACCTTAGACCTCCAGGCCTTGTTGCTGAGAAGAAACAAAGAAAAATTGTTCACAAAGGAATATCTGGTGACAATTATTGTTTCCGCTGTGAATTACGAGCAATAGAACAGAAGGCAAAACAATGAAGAAAATGCAAAGCAAAAACAGAAACAGAAATAAAAGCAAAGTAAACAAAAAAAAAAAAAAAATTAAAACAAGTTTTTTCGCATTTTGGAGCCCAAAAAAAAAAACAAAGAACAAAAACAGCGCTGTGGCACGCCCAATGGTAGACAATGAACTGACAAATAACCAGCAGCGCCCAACGGTAGACTGCGATTTGGCGCGTTTGTGCACTGTGTGACGCCACAAGCGCAAATTGCTGGCTGCTCGTTTTCCGCAAAGTGACAAAATTTTAAATTTAATTTTTGTTTTTTTTTCGTGATATGTTTTTGTTTTCTTTTATTTACTTTTAGTTGCGCTGGCTTGCATTTTTATTTGATTTGCTGCTATTTTTTTTTATTTTCAGTCTTAATTTTTCGCCTTTTTCCTTTCGCAATCAATTTTTCTCGACGCCATCGCTGCCATTCAAAAAGGCAAACGGAAGCGACAACATAATGCAACTTCATTTTATTGCTGTTCCATTTGGTGTTGCCACGCCATTACTACAGTCGTTGCAATTATTTTGGTTAGGGCTACTGTTGTTGTTGTTGTTGTTGTTGTTGTTGAAACAACATTACAGTCGCAACAATCGCAAGGCTGTCGCTGTCACACAGCCGCTACCGTTGTTAATGTTCTTGATGCTGCCACTGCTCCAATTTCAAGACACATTTTTTTTTTTTTTTTTTTTGTTTTTGTTTTTGGTTCTTGTTTTCGCCATTTTTTCAGTTGCCAAATTGCATTCGCAGAAATTGTGGTTGTTGTGATTCTTGCAGCAAATTTGTCACATAAGCCAGTAAGGAAGGGGTGCCAACAACCGGATTGTATAAGTAATGCATTTATATGTATATGCATGCATGTGTATGTGTAGATATGTATGTATGTATATATGTTTATAGCACAATTGCATACTGCGCCGCGGTGTGTAGGGCGGGTCAGCGTGGTACGCTGCGGCGGGGCCATTATCATTCGCATGCAATTTAAAAGGCGATTGTCTGTGGCATTGCAACTTGCCGCAATGCCGTTTGGGGCACAAATGAGCAGCTCAGCCACGTTGTAGGAAGAATGAGGCGCTACTATTTACGACTGCAAGGGAAGTAGGAGCCATGGAATAGAGATAGGCCACCCAGTGTCGCAACGTGTTTTGTGGTGTGTGGCAGTCCTGCGACAAGTTGACAACTTTTATGCGCTGACAGCTTAAAATGTGTATTGTGGTTGCCGTTGCAAGTATTTCGATATTGCGCTGCCACTTATGCCCTTCTACTCACACATGCACGTTAGGAGGTATGCCTGCTGTTTGTGCTGCTTTTATGTTGCCTTTTAAAACTTGTGCATACTTTTCTATAAAATGCGACGTTTAAACCAATTTTTTAATTTTAAAAAATTTATGTACACATAAAAGGGAATTTCAAGTTAAATGTAGGGTTTGAATGTTTTTTTTTATTTTAACCTTTTATGCAAGTAAAACATGTGTTAAAGTTCATATACCAGTAGGTATTAAAGGTATTTTGCTACAGGAGAAAACAGAGAGTTGTGTTCTAATGTAAACGGGAGTTTTGAAGTAGAGTACTCTCTGGCAGCTCCATCTGCTCTCCATCTAATACTAGTCCCAGGTAGCTCGCCTCTTCCCCAACTGACAGTGTGATTTCCTCAAGGGTAGGGGGTTTAGAATAGGTATCTTTTACTTCCTGGTGAACATGATTAGTTCTGTTTTGTTGGGATTTACCACAAGACCACTCAATGCAGCCCACCGGCTTACATCGTTCAAAGCATTTTGCATTATGTTGCAGAGGGTATCTGGGAATTTCCCTCTAATTAATATTGCAACATCGTCTGCGTAGGCCACTACGTGTATTCTCCTTCCCTCCAGACTCTTCAACAATTGATTCATTGCTGATTCAGAATCCACAGCAGAGGAGAAAGTACACCGCCCTGAGGGGTGCCCCTCTTGGCAGATCAGCGTATCGTCGCGGGGCCCAACGTCGAAATTACGAACCTGCCTAGTAGCAACTGTTTCGAGAATTTCACAAGGCCCTCGGCGACACCCAAATCAGTCAGCGCGCTTGTTATGGCCTCCGGATGTTGTTTAAAGCGCCTACTATGTCTAGGATGCTACCAGAGAATATTCTTTATTCTCTATTGATTTCTCTATCTCTGAAACTAGTGAGTTTAATGCTGTATCTGTGGATCTACCTTTAGAGTATGCATGTTGTGATCTCGCGAGTAGCGACAGTGTCAAGTTTTCCATTATAAAAGCGTCTATTAATCGCTCTAACGTCTTTAATAGAAAAGAGGAAAGGCTAATAATAATTATCTGCCATAGCGATAGCTTTAAATAGATGAGACTCGCTGCTTACAAAATATGTACGTAGCTTTAAAGTTTGCGAAAAGTGTAGACGCGCTATATTAATGATTCCTCTCCCACCAACGTTTCGAGGAAGCGATATTCTTTTCGCAGCGCTTTGGGGCCCGTAATGGTTTTGGAACTTTGTAAAAGTGGTGCGTATCAGCGTTTCAATCCGAAGGATGTCTGTCTGAGACCACTTTATTACTCCAAACGAGTCAAAAGAGGTATGCCCCAGGTATTAATTGCTTTGCATTTATTTCCACTGTTCAAACTCGTTTTTAATACAGCTTTCAAACGTGCCTCAAATTTGTTAATGAGGCTTTGCTTTACCAGCGTGTGGTTGATTCCTTTAAGTTGCAGAAATCCTAAATATTTATACGATTCGCTGCTATGCAAGTTGTCTATAATAATATTTTGATCTACTGCGTAGTTTTCTTCGGATTCATCAAGCTGGCCTCTAATCAAGTGTATTATTTTGCACTTATCTGGTCCAAATTCCATTCCCACGTCATCACTGAAAGCTTTAGTGACATCTATTAGCTCATGAAGCTTATGCTTTTTGTTTGTGTAAAGTTTCAAGTCATCAACAAATAGAAGATGGTTGAACGTATGCTCTCTTATTTCTGTTTTAAGTGTAAAGCCGTTTTGCTTATGTGTAAGAAGCCTGCTAAGTGGATTGAGACCAATGCAGAACCATAGGGGGCTTAAGGCATCCGCTTGGAATATACCACGTTTGATTGAAATCTGTTTTGAAACAGTTCCATTTAGATCCAGTTTTGTATTCCACTTGCTCATTATGCGGCCCAAGAGGGCAACAGTGGCAGCTTTGATTTTGTATTTTCTTAATATTTCTGAAAGGTAATCATGCGGCATTTAATCAAAAGCATTTTTGTAGCCAATAAACGCGTCATTTAAATTTCGCCTTCTTCGCAGAGCTACTCCTGTGCTTGTATTTTCTATAATAAGCTGATCTTTGCAGCCCATTGTGAGCTTCCTTCAAACTTTCTGTTCTTCACATAAAATGCTGTTAATTTCACATTGTTCATATATTCGATTAGCGATAATTTTCGTCAAGAGCTTTATTTTATTTTATTTTTATTTCATTTTATTTAATTTCATATTGCAATTTCCTATACTTCTATTAACTTTCAAACCGGTTTGATGCGTTCCATTTCACCATTCACCTTCAGCATTTCCTTTATTTCGTTTCGTTTCATTTCATTTCGTTTCTTATTTTCATTTCGATTCCATTTTATAAGTTTTATACGATTTCAAGCCTGCCATTTCGCTGCATTTAATTCGTTCCATCTCATTTCCTTTTTCATGCCGCAATATATTAGATAACTTTTTGTCAACCCACTAAGGGGGATTGTGTTGCAAGTTTATAGTTCTTAGTTGGCCATGCAAAAAAATAAGCGCAATAATGTAAAAAACGTGCAACAATAACATGTCAGAATATGAAATTGAGGGCGAAAAAATTTGCCTAAATTTCCGCTGATATCCTTGGGGAGAGTGAACGAGACGCTGCTTCTGTTTCGCTTGTTGGTGGTGTAATTGCAATTTGCATAATTTCATATGTGTGTGTATGTATGCATGTGTGGCTGGAAAACAGCTTTTGTCTTCATTGAGGTTACAGGATGCACATACACACACATACACACATACATGCACGCGTATGAGTGTTAGCTTGCTAGCTTTCGGTGCTCTCTAGAAAAATAGGACATGCCAGCCGCGATAAATGATGGGCTAAAGCAATGGAAGTGTAGTAGGCGATACGGTTAGCTGAGTAATTGTTGTTGCTGTTAGAGTTTCAAGTAGAAAGTGGCGGTTAGAAAGCAAGTGAGTGCTGTAAAAATGAGTGCAAAGAAAATTGTAGAGTAAAAATAAAAATAGTAAACAATGAAATGTTGCACTCCGAGGAGCAAAGCGAACTCGTAATGTTGAGCAAAGCAGTCTTCAAGTCATGGCGGTGCACTCAGCAGGTAGTCGAATGGGGATGGGAGGGGGACGAAGAGGTCTTGTGCAGTTGCATGCGAAGGCATAAGAAAAATGCGCTCTAATGACGCTACAACTGTGGCACAGCAAAGTACTTGCAACATTGTTTTTGTACTGTGTGTTTTTGCTGGCACAACAGTCGTGTGACGTGCCACTCGCGAATGCGAAGGCGACAATTTATTTACTCCACATTTGCAACATGAGTGCGCAAAAGTATGTGGCATGCAACGTTGCTACATATAAATGCATACATATGAACACACATAAATTCCCACTGCACACACACATACATACGTAGTTGTGTGCATATGCATTTACCCTGTTGTATAAATAATTTGTGCTGTGTTTGGGGTGTTGCTTGCAACATGCTTAGGTCGCCTTAAGTATGTTGCATGCAGCTATGCGTCTGCTGCAAGTAATGTTAGCGTAACCGTTTTGGGACTGTAGTGACTGCCGCGATTGCTGCAATTTTTCTTAGCCATCAAATTCCTTCTCGTTTGTTTTTATTGTCGGTGATTTTTTTTCATTTCCACTCTGAGGTTGTATGAGTATAAGAATGTTTTTTGTTTGGTTGCAAGTGCAACTGATGTGAGACAGGAAAAAAAAAGAATGTTAAGAATTGATTTTTCGGTTTGGCTGGCAAGTGACTCGGCTTAAAGTTGACTAGTTTAGTCTGAGATCTTAAATGACATTGGTGGAGGACAAATTGGATGCAATATTTCATGGTAGAATTGTTTTTAAAGTTTTGAAAAATTTACCCTGTGCTAAAAGTTTTTTTGAAGAAAAAAAAAAAAATATTTTCAAATTGTTAATTGTTAATTGAATCAAAGAAAATATACCAATTGAAAACCACTATTCTTAACTCTTATAACCTGAAATAGCTTTTTACTGTATTCGTTCACTGAAGGTTGACAAATGCCACGTTTGCTTAGAGGCCTACCATAAAATTTGAATCGAACACGTGCAAAAGGTGACTCCGAAATGTCTACTAAACTCAGCAAACACTTTTTGACCCTATGCCATCCTACACATCAAGTTTGCTATAGATCAACTGGAAGACCTTAGAAGAAAGTAGAAGAAGTGTGCATCTCGGGGCGATGCAGATCTGCCCTACAGCTGCCATGGAGGTGTTGCTTGAGCTGACACTGCATCATATAGTTATTCAGCTATCAGCCAAGCGTAACCTGTTGAATATTACCTGGTAAGGTTACGAGAGAGGAAAAGTGATGTCCTCTTAAAACATGCAATTGCTGAGCAGCTCCCACCTACCCAGCTTCTGCATAGCTGGGATAATATCACTAAAGTCATCAAATTCGAAAAAAAGTTGAGCATTGAACTGGACGATAAGTTAAACTGTACCCTGAGTGTACCCCGCACTGGTACCCGAATGGGTCGAAGAAGACACTTTTTTTGCCCTTGTTCACTCCTCTCGGAAGCATAGGGCCTCGACAAGACATTTATCTTGCGTTGGTTACGTTAATCTGTTTGATTTCTGACAGGGTAGGTGATTAGCCTGCCGACATAGGCCAAAAGACACAGGCTTTGGAATATATGGCCCCAGAATCAAGCGTTCTGTGCCGATGGCTAGTTTTCCAAGTATCGTCCAAGCGGAGATGTATGCCATCTGTCTATGTTCAGAGATAAGCTTAGACAGAAATTTCTGCAGTGAGTGAATTGCCATCCTGAGCGACAGTCAGTTGGCACTCAAGTCTCAATCATCCTGTGAGATTAAATCACCACTGGTCCTTGACTGTATCGAAAAACTGAATTTATTAGGAACGCACAAACGCATCCCCGGCTAATTTGGTTCCCTGGACACAAGACTACAAATGGGAACGAAGTAGCCATTAATAGGACCCAAGTCCTTTCTTGCTATGAAGCATCACACTCTTTAGGAGAAGTTTAGGAGGGAAGAGCTAGGGATAAGTGCAGCAAACTATGGGGCTGCGCCAGGCGAAATCTTTATGGGGAGGAGTACAATCGAACGAGGTTTAAAATACTCATAAACCTGCCCAAGGATAAACTAAGAATGCTCACGGGTAGTTTTATGCCGCCTCGAAATGACAGATAAGAAAAACTTTCTCATAACAGAAATACAATCAGAAATTTCCCTTGGCTGGTCGTCCTGAGGGGCGAATGCTATGCTCACAGTGGGGTTGGAACACAGAATAAACTGATTCGACTATGGTGGCTGCAGGTTCTTGAACTAAGATAAGTTAAGCTATTAGGTGTGACGATAATGAAATCATATTACGACTTAGAAGATCCTTTGCATACCCATATGACGTCATCTACACCCAATGGGTATTCAATGGACAACTTCAGACGCCTTAATAAGGACTAGGGGGCCTTTGGTGGTCAAACATTCCTAACAGTCGTAGAAAAAATTTACTTTTCTTAAGAACTATGAACGTAGAGCTTAAAAAGACTAAGTACAGGGTGGCGCAAAATTAATCATCCTATGGGAGAGTATATAACTTTTGTAAATGGCTGAAATAGAGAGCTGTTCTGACCACATGCCAATAACAGTGTGCAACAAATTCCACCCAAAAAATTATTCTCGGCATGAAAACTTTAATCTATGCGACTCTCAAAACAAGTTCCATAAGAGATTTTACGAATTTAGCTCGTTCAACGGAGATACAATATTAACAAATTGCAATGATATTTATTAGAACTAAATTTCTAAAACTCTCAATTCTCATCCGATTTTTTCGATCTAGAAACTATTTTTACGGTTTCAAAGTTCCAAGAAAGATTACATTTTGTTTTGAAATTTAAAAGATTCCACCAAACTGAAACGTCTAGGAAAAGTTATTCACAGGGTAAAATTTCTTACCTTGATTGGAGATACTGGTCGGTTAGCCTTTATGAAGTACAAGGTGACGTAAAATTAAGCACTGTAAGGGAGGATATATAGTATAATTTCAGCAAATGGCGCCATCAAAACAAATCAATTTTAGCACTTGGGAACTAGATAGCTACAGTTTGTAAACAGAGAGGCAATGGAGCATAGATTTAAGATTTAAAGGTTTCCATCACTCAAAATCATCTTTTGTATTTAGTAAAAAATATCCAAAAACAAAACTGAATGATTAATTTTGCTGCGCTTATTTACATAAAATGAGCTTTAGACATCCTCCAGAAACTTTGTCTTACTATACCGATTGCTGCGTTGCAGATGCGAATGCAGTCGATTATAACTGGTGAGGTAAGCTGTGAATAGTCGTCGGTTACTCAATCGGTTTACGTAGTTCTGACAGGAAGGGCGTCCAAAATGCGTTGTTTGCCGGAGTCACCTCAATGTAGTTGAGTATTTATGCGGCTCTAAGTCTACTCTCTATTCATCTGTTAGTCGCTTAGAAGTAGATTATTTAAGACCAGAGGAACAGTTAGTCATTTTGCCGGTGACCTCGTTTTCAGCAATGCTATAATTACCTGGTCATTACTTCGCTAGAAGCTGAAAAGTATCATAAATTCCTTGACCATATGAAAGTCCGGTTTGACAAGTCTTTGATAGCTGCTTTACTACCAGTAAAGAAGTACATAAATACAATTTTCAAATTATCGCAAGAGATATGCTAAAAGGTGGGTTTTACATCCATAGCAATAGAGAGGCCACGTATTTTTATATGGAGTGAGCACTGATGAGCTCATCTCGACTAACTGCACCCACGCCTTACTGGGCCTTTGATGCGTGTGTTTAGTATTAAGCGCCCAGCGTCTGCCAGCGGGCGTCCATCTCGACCTTCTAATTTAACTCACCTCTTTTTTTAAGGGGTTAAGGGTAGTCATCTATACTAATATGTATTATAAAGAGGAAAACTTTGTTTGTTTGTAATGAATAGGCTCAAAAACTACTGGACCATTTTAAAAATTCTTTCACCATTCGAAAGCTACATCATCCACGAGTAACATGGATTATATTTTATTTTGGAAATAGGGCTCGAGATATAGGTCAAAACGTGGACCCGGGTAACCTTCGGATGTGTATGTACAATATGGGTATCAAATGGAAGCTGTTGGTGAATGCTTTAGTCCAGAGTACTTTTCATGCCGCTCCGTGACTAGGGTCTCGAGATAGAGACCAAAACGTGGACCCTAGAATGTGTTTGTACAATATGGATATCAAATTGAAGCTGTTGGTGAATGCTTTAGTACAGAATATTTTTCATGCCGCTCCGTGACTGGGGTCTCGAGATATAGGTCAAAACGTGGACCCGGGTAACCTTTGGTTGTGTATGTACAATATGGGTATCAAATGAAAGCTGTTGATAAGTGCTTTAATACGGGGTAATTTTCATACCTATTGATGACTAGGGTCTGGAAATATATGCCAAAACGTGGACCCGCCGTGTCTTTGCACCGAATGAAACCAAACTTACGCACATTGTTAAGTAAGTATTG
This sequence comes from Anastrepha ludens, assembly GCF_028408465.1. Lineage (NCBI taxonomy): Eukaryota > Metazoa > Arthropoda > Insecta > Diptera > Tephritidae > Anastrepha > Anastrepha ludens. The sequence continues at coordinate 94,131,489 of NC_071500.1, forward strand.
AAAATGGGTTTCGTAAAGTTTGGTTGTAATTCGGAGCACTGGCAACGGGTACAGCGTTCTTTTGAACCAGCCATAATGTCGCTTACTTTTTTAACGCTTGGGGCGGAACTGAACTGTCAAATTGATAGTGTGAGTTACAATGTGTCAATATTTCTTTCTGATTTGGATGCCATAAGGAAAAAACGTAAGTGCAACATGTAAAAATTGTTTGTGAATTTTTTTGGAGTGGATTTTGGAACAGTGAATAATTTCTTACGAAATTTGAGAATTTATTGTGAAATCCGAATGAAATTATGTGTTCGTGGAAAAAAAATTTTTTTTCGTTTTTTTTTTTTTTGAAAAATATAAATGGATAATGGTTAAAAAAGCTCCAATGCTTAATAAAACATATAAATTGAAACGAAAAATTCATGGATGATCAGGAAAAAAGACGATTGGTTCTTAGTTATTCATTTGCGATGATTTGAAATTTAAAAACAATCTTTTTTTTCCTGATTTTCAATTTATATTTTATATTTACTCAAAAACAAATAGAAAAACAAAAAATATTGTTTATGCCAAAGCGCTTGAATAAAGAATAAAGAAATAAATAATATGAAAATCATATATTTTCTGTTCTAAACCATATCTATTCTATTTTAGTGTGCCCAGCGAAGGGGGCCGGGTTTGCTAGTATATATATATATATATAAATATATCTATAAGGGTAGCCAGAAATTTCCAAAAATAGAATTTTTGTGCATTTAGTGTAATATCTTAAAAATATTGTGTGAAAATTTGAAGTGAATCTGACAAATACTTTTCGAGTTATTCAACAATTAACAAAGGGCTCTCGCTCAAACAAAAAAAAAAATTTAAATGCGTTTTTCTCAAAACTATGTTTTTGAACTGGTGATCACTGTAACTTAAAAGCCGTTAGGTGGATTTTTATAAAATTGATAATATTTTCGAAAAACATAAAAAACTTGTGCCTGATCGCAGGATTTTTCTTTTCAAAAATTTCGATTTTTTTTTTTCAAAAATTTCGATTTTTAAACAATTTGATGTAGGGGCCTCCTCGAAAAACTGAAAAATATTTTCTGAGGCTGCCATGTTGTTAATTTTGAAAAAAAAACTTCGATTAGGCACAAGTTTATTTATTAATAAAACTAATTTCCCTTGTCCGATTGATTTTAGAAGAATCTCCAAGGACTTGTGATGATCACCGCAAGGGACTTCTGGAGAAACGGGCTCCACACAAACAGCGATAACTTTTACAATTATTAAATTTTTGTTTGAAATTTTGCTAAAGTCACCCAACTGACTAGCAAAAAAAAAAAAATTATTGAAAATCATTATTTTGCGGGCCTCAAGAAATGAAATCACCATCACACTTTATCCTAGGGATTGCGCATACAAATTATCCGACCTTCTCATGCAAGAAAATAAACGTTTCACTTTTTAAAAGAGCTCTTCTGCTCCCTGAGCAGTGCACCAATGCGACGAAAGAAGCGCCCATACCGAGTCTGAAACATTTATGGAAACTTATCTCGATCGTTTTTCATTCATCCGCTATTTCCCTTTCTTTCTTCTCTCCACTTTCTGGTCTCTGATTCCTTAAGAGGAAATCTCCTCTGTAGATCATAATTAAATAACATCTCCCTCTACCCCCTCTCCTTCCTTTAGACACTCACTACGGAGATTTAGTGCCCACATTTTATAGATATTTAAGCCTTTCAGACTCGAATTGCGGTTTGTGGCATTTACTACTTGCCCCCGGTTAGTTTATGTATTAATTTCTGTTGTGTCGTTGTTTCATTTGTTATTGCCTCAATTGTTGTGCCGCTTATTGCGTTGCTTATACAATAGGTGTTTATAGCTTTTCTGATTGCATTGCTATTGTTGTTTTTATTCCTGTGTTTATTGTTGTTCTTATGGCATCTCGTGCATTTTCCTTTTTCCTCCTAAACATTTTATGGCTTCTTCTTCATTGTGCTGCTCTCAAGTATGGTCACTACCATTGTGGCTATTGTTGTTGTTGTTGTGGTATTCTGCGTTTGCCCATAATGTTTGCCAAAATATTTGTGGTGTCAGCACATTGCTGCTGCAATTCATGCAAGACGTTGAAAGGCTTAAGCGTGAAGAAAGCAGAAAGCAGAAGTGTTGGATGTCGTCTTGCATCTAACTTCTATTTGCGCCACGTCTCGCAACGACTCGGATATATGTATATATGTATTATTAGGAGAATTACCCATGCAAATTGAACCAAAGCTGGTATTTATCTGCATAGAAATCTGAGGCAAAATTTAAGTTGAATATTAAATATTAAATCATAAAAGTCTCTCGGGATTTGTGCTTCAGCGCTTAATTAGATTTGCAAAAAACGCAGGTTCATTACAAGAGGCCTGCTATAAAGGATCGTAAAGGTCAAGCTCCATCCCACTAGATCCATAGATCTATGTGATGGGATTCAAGCTAACCTCAGTTAGATATGCAACTATTGATGAAAAACAAGAAAGTGGTCCGTCATCAGTCCAACCAGCTGTCTGCACTCCCCTCTGCTTAATGACAGGAGAGTTTGCGACAGTCAGTTGGACATGACAGGTAACATCAGTTTTGTCCATCTCCAGCCTCTTTCAACCTGCCAGGCTCGCTTGTGGGTTAAAGTAACCCGTTTGCTAACCGTGGCTTTGATGGCTGCAGAAGGGAGTGGTAGAACGGATTCCGGGCTAAGGAAGTTGACCTCAGAGTCCATCTCGTTATCCGTCAGAGATCTCGTTATCCATTTCCATTTGAACATGAATTTGACGGAAGCAGGTGGATTTTTCACAAAGATATGGGTACCATTTGATGACGGATTTCCATTCGGGATTACACTCATGCGAGAAACGCGGAGTACTTCGAAAAGTAACAAACTTAAGGAAGATGTAGTAATCTCCACCTATAAAATAACAGACGCCTTTTGAAGCCGATCACTCCAATACAAACACTGCTTCGGGGAACCTTTGAATTATATACGACGAAGTAGCCCCCTCAAAGTTACATCTTTCGTTAGCCCTGATCCTACCTCCCATTGGATTGGTCACCTCATTTTCAATGTGATTGCTCAGGTTTCCGGCGTGTGCCAGCGCTTGCCAAGAGGTGACTGCTGTTAGAAAGAAACGTTTTGCAAAGTTTGGTGTTTCATGGATGGAGATTCGAATCTTCCAAATGGTAGTCACGCACCAACCCACTCGACTACGGCGGCCGCTACGAAAAACTTGGTGTGGGAGTATTCTGCATGGAACTCCCAATCAAGCTCAAATTTAGGCTTCCGGAGCTCTTTAGTGTTTTTCAAGCGGAGGGGGCCGCAATCAAGCAAGCAGTTGATTTGTTGCTTACTTCTGTATTGACAGTAAAGGACGTAAATATCTACTCTAACAGCCAAGCGGTAATTACGGTCTTGTGCTCGTTGTATAAGCCATCGCAATTAGTCGGGAAAAGCTTAACTTCTCTCTCGGCTGCATCCAAATAATTCGATATTAGGCTCATCTGGGTTCGCGGTATAGAAAAAAACTGCTGGACTGATGAGTTGGTCAGACAGTGGACCCTGGAGAAGGTTTCATCGCAAAATGAGAGGATTGGGGTTGCGAGAACCTGTGATCTTGCGTCAACCAGAAACGTGTAAAGTCGCGAGATCTTTTTTGCCCGTGGATATATCGGGAACGCTAGAGGGAAATCTAAGGCTAACAATGCTGCAGATTTCGAGTTTGGAGGGTAACCTTACCGCACATTGTCCGTTAGGTGTCCATGCGGTGAGACTTGGGATGGCTTGAAGTCCTTTCTGCAGAAACGGCTTGGATAATGAAGGGGGATTAGCTCAGCAGGCGATGGAACTATGAGCTGTATGAGCTTTACGGCGACATAGACATAGCGCAGCGAATAAAGATCCAGCGGCTACGTTGGCTGGGTCACGTCGTCCGAATGGATACAAACGCTCCGGCACCGAAAGTATTCAATGCGGTACCAGCTGGTGGTAGCAGAGGAAGAGGAAGGCCTTCTCTGCGTTGGAAAGATGAGGTGGAGAAGGACTTGGCTTCACTTGGTGTGTCCAACTGGCGCCGGTTAGCACGAGAACGAAACGATTGGCGCACTTTATTAAGAAGAAGAGAAGCCTGAAGCGATTAATACAAAAGTAATTAGCCACTGTCGTGGCTATCTTCGTCTAATTCAAAGCCCCTTCTTCCTTCTTCTACTTTTTTGGTTCTTTTCCTCCTGTTTTTATTATTCCCTTTATGGTATTTTCTTCATGAACCATGATTCTTTGTCTAAGTGGGCCTCCTCCCGTGGACGGCCAATATACTATCCTATCCTTAATCAAAACAACTGACTTATGATAAGACTTTGTATTAAATTAAGATTTTGTTGTGTTTTTCGTGGGTGAGGTAGAGTTCAATGCCTTCGTACTTACAGCGACCGTCGCCTATTGCGCCGAGTGGTGTTGCCACTAAAACAATCCCTCCTCTCCTTCTGATGAGACACTCCTTCCCGGGTTTGCTTTACTTCGGGAGGGCCGGGGACGGCATCCATAAAGGACCCACATCTGGGTCCTCCAAATTTGTAGCCACCTGCATGCTATAGGCTCGTATTCGTATATCCCTATCTATGCGGCTTAGCTTTGTTGCACTGTGTCGAGATCAATCTTTTTTTTCGTAGTACGTTCTCGATCTATTTCTTTACCACGTTCCAGCTGTCCTGGCGTTCGAGCATTTTGCTGCTTATGTTGCTTGGTGCGATGTCACCAATCTGCTCCCTCAGATTATTTCTTTCCGCGAGCCATCTGTTACAACTAAAAAACGTATGTTCAGCGTCATCGCTCAGCGCTTCCCAGTGTATGTATTTGGAATCGCTTACCTTGCCCACGCCGTATAGGTATCTCCGGCCCGAGAGAAACTGAGTTAGTTAAGAAGTAGTTCACTTCCCTCGAAGTTCCTTTGGACCCATTTGTCAATTGATGCAATAGGTTTCGCCATCCATCTGCTACTCGGTTCAGTATCCCATCGGCTTTCCCACTGCAGCATGATTTGACATCTCCGTTCTGAGAAGCTAGTGATGGCGTGTTTCTTCTTGGACGTGGGACGCATACATTCTTTACCGGACCATGAGGTCGACAGGTAGCTGCCCGCTGATCACGAAAATTGCTGCGCCCGAGACAGTGCGGTAGGCAGAGGCAACTTTGAGTGCTGCCTCCAGTGCTTTGCACTTGGCTTTGCAGTTTAGCACAATTCCCTATAATTCACTGCTGTACAGGAGAATTGGGCTTGTGGCCGTCATAATTAGCTTGCCTTTGCTCTGTGTTGGCCCACCGATGTAAAAGATAGAAAAGGTAGTATTCTCTTAAATAGAAAAAGTAGTTGGTTAGTTAGTTTAATATTCCTACAGGGTTCTCAAAAACAAAAACCCAAAAACCAAAAACATTCTGCATTCCAATTGCCTCCCTTCGCACTTTTTTCTTTTTGTCGTCTTTTTCATTACCACTCCGTTTCTTGGCATTTGCCCCGTTGCAGTGCCTCCACTCAAGCTTTGTCTCTTCTTTACAAATATTTACATTTTTGCGCTTGTGGTTTTCGGTGTACTGTACTTTGCTTTTCTTGCATGCCGTTTGCTGTGGGCTTGTATTTATTAACTTTATTTCTATTTTTTTTTTTAATTTTATTTGCAGTTTTGGCTTTTTACTACGATTTTATTTTCGCTTTTGCCTGCTGTGCTATTAATTTCGTTTATGTGCATTTGTTTTTTACATTTTCTCTGGTACTCGCTGGCGAATCGGTTGTGCAACAGCTTGTGCATTTTAATTGGCTCCAATGCAATTACCAGCTGCCTGGCATACTCATGAGCAAACATCTTAAAGAAAATTTTCCATACGCCCCTTGTAGTAGTGGCTTTATTCTTGCCAACATCCAGCGGTTGCCATCTTCAACTGCCTTTTTTATGTACGAAATTTACATTTTATTGCTAAATAAATATTGCTTTGTATTGTTATTATTAAGAGTCTCTTCCTCTTCCTCTTACTTGAGTTCTACTACAATATTACCCGTATTATTGTTCTACGCGCCATCTCCTTATTGCAATTTACAATAACTTTAGGCAAACTGACGTGCATACGCAGGCGTGCGACTGCTGTGTTTCCACACGTTGCTCGCTGCTACACTATTTGGCAAATTAAGTAAATTCCGTGTACGTGTTTTGCGTTTTGCCCGCGCAAAAGGAACCAGCGCGCAGGCTGTAGAAAAAGTAGACGACGAAACAGCAACCTGTTAAAGCCAGTCTATTGTGTGGCAAATGCGCGCACACGTCTGGCGCATATAAATCTTCATACAATGAAATATGAAAAAAAAACAAAAACAAGAAAAAGAAAACCTCTCCGCGTGCGTTGACGTCAAATATTTTCTCCCCATTCACCGTTAAGCAGTACGAAGTGCGCGCCATTACTACATATGGTACGTAGTTGCTTTTGTGCAGGCGTGCAACAGTGCGTATGCGTAATATTTAATTAATACGCTTACAGTGCTCATTTGCAGTGCAATGCTTTGGCATCAGCTGTGCGCTGAAGGCGGTACAGAAGCAAGTACAAGCATGCAAACATAAAAAAAGTACGCAGTACAAAATTGTACGAGTATATAGCATAGTAAGGAGCAGGAAGCGTCGCACCTGAGTGGCCTAGCCCACGTTACGTATACGCAGTGTACCTACACCGCACTGTTCACGCTTCAAAGCGAACAAAGCAGCTAATGTTTTTACATTAGCACACATATATGTATGTGAATATACAGCACATGCCTTTGTTCGCCTTTTGCTAAGTATTCCATGCACGTGTATTCGCTGCTTGCTGTTGTTGTTTTCATGCTGCTGTAATTCTTGATGCTATTGTTTCCATTAATTATGCGGAATTGCGTTATTAAGTTTTTGTAAAGCGAAAGCCCATTGAGGGAGCTGTACGCAGATTGAAAGCTTTAGTAAATTGGCAGTCTACTGGGGATATCGTTTTGCATTTTGCTTAAATACTTCGTCATATATTTTGATTTCTATTTGTTACCAGAAGATCAGTGACAGTAAAACGGCGCTAGTAGCTAATTAAGCAAATAGAAATAACAACAAATATGATATACAAGTTCTAACTACACGTAGCACTGATTTTCAATCGTTATTTTTGCTAGTCAATTGCTTTATTTTAGAAAAATAGGAATATAGTATTAGTACCTCATTTTCCACTTGACTTTAGCAAAATTAAAAAAAACAGTGCGTGTAACGTAGTACACATAACAGAAGTGAAACTTTCAAGGCAGACAAAGAAAAAGGGAGCGACCCAAGAGAAAATGAGAGAAAGAGAGAGAAAGAATATATATCTACAATAAATAAATTCACAACATTTGCAGAGCATATAAATAGACAAAATTTACAAAACACGGAGAAGGGTCGACCGGTGTAGTTAAACGCCGAACACAAACTGTGGCAGCAACGCGCACTACTCCGAGCGTATATCACCCGCGCAAACGTAGCAATTCCAGGACCGCAACAACGGCACAAAATACCACAAGATAGAACCAATAAATCCGACGCCGGAATGGATAGCACTTTATAGTACGCACAAGCACTAGCAGGGAAACGGAAATAAGCGCCAAAAAATAGGCACCAAAAAAAAAACGCGCAAAAATGTGGGACCAAAAACGCCCCAAACAGTAGACACCAAAAAAATATAATGCCAAAAAGTAGGCACTAAAAATATATTTCCTACAAGTTTGCACCAACAAACAAGCGCCAAAAGGTAGGCAGTGTTATTTCTCACTAGAAATTAGCAACCACAAGGTAAATCTCAGGAAAAACAGCCTAAAGTGTATCTAAGATATGTATAAGGTATAGCTCTCTCTCTCCTTTTCTTCTACGTTATATCTTTTTTCTCTCTCGCGGAACGAAAATGCCCAAAACGTAGCATAGCCTTGAAATTTTACTCTCCATTCTCGCTCGTCCATCGACGCCTAAGAAGTTTCACTTCAAAAATAATTTGTAAAAGTTATCGCTGTTTGTGTGGAGAGCGTTTCTCCAGAAGTCCCTTGCGGTGATGATCACAAGTCCTTGGGGATTCATATAAAATCAATCGCACAAGAGAAAGTAGTTTTATTAATACAAAATTTTGTGCCTCATCGAAATTTTTTTTTTTCAAAATTAAAAATACGGTGGCCTCAGAAAATATTTTTCAGATTTGTTTAAAAATATCGTAATTTTTTAAAAGAAATCCCTCGAACAGGCACTAGTATTTTATGTTTTTCAAAAGCAGTATAAATTTTATTGAAATCTACCAAGCGGTTTTTAAGCTGCAGTGATCACCAGTTCAAAAAACATAGTTTGGAGAAAACGCATTTAAAGTTTTGTTCTCCGCTCCAGAGCGCCCGGGCGCCATTTGTTAATTGTTGAATAACTCAAAAAGTATTTGTCGGATACACTTCAAATTTTCACACAATATTTTTAAGATATCATACTTTAAGAAAATGCAAAGAAATCCATTTTTTTTTGAAAATTCTGATTACTTCTAACCCGTTAACTGTTTCATAAGTGTTAAATATTTTAAAAATTTCAGTTTAAGCCCAAGTAAAGCCGTGGATATTTTCTGGTATTTTCTGTGAATATAAAATTAATTTGATGCCGCTAAGGAATGAGATAATTAACGAAGTAAAGGCGAGGAGCTAGGGGAAATACTCCCACATAATTATGGGCGATATTTGCGCTGCTATAATTGGAAAATTAGCTGCCATATGGGCAAAAGTTATAGCAAAAAATTACAAACTTTTGAAAATAATTCAAAATTATTACTTCCACTTCATTATTATTATTATAATTACCTTGAATTATTTTGTTAATCTAAAATAATTAAATATTCATTCAAATGTTTGCTGTAAATTAATTTGCTTTGTATTCACTTCATATTGTTTTTGTTGTAAGTGCCAGCTCATCGAATATGATTTGCATATTAAATAGTTTCCGTCAGCTAAATATATAAATTCTCACCTAGAGAGCATAGCTGAAAGAATTTTTCACACAAACTTAATTGAATTATGCTCCCAAATCGGAAATTTGATATAAAGCTTCCTCGGAATCAAGAGCAAGGAGATATGAATAATGAAATTTACATACTGGCGTGTTTATATATATATGTGAATCTATATAATAAATAATTATGAATGAAGGTCAAAATTACTATTAAGATAGATGCTTAGGGCGAACTGGTTTAGGACGAACTGGTTTAGGGTGAACTGGTTGAGAACAAATTGGCTTAGGGTGAACTTCTCATCACATTCCAGTTGTGTGACTTAATTTTGATATGTAAAACTGTATGATAGTGACAAGCCAGTTCTATAAAGGCCTATCACGATTTGTAGGTCTAGTAGACGAAATTTGCTATCACCTCCAAATTCTGACTTTGTGGTCTAAAACCTTCGATTTTGGCTAGGCTAATGCTACTCATACCTTCGCTATCTGTTACTTGATTTGGTTTTTTGGAAGAGCCAAAGCCTTTTCGAATGTATCAGGTCAGTCCATAAGTTCGTGCGTACTTTACCCATAATTTCACTTTTGTACGATTTTTGCATACAACAAATTATTCGCGGAATATAACGGAACTATTTATATTTTCTTTGATATATAATATTGTGCATTCAACAAGTGATTTTAATAGCGGATAGAAGCCGTGTTGTTAAAAAATAAAATGGAATCTCCAAACGCGTATAAGAGGCATATTTTGTATTTTTTTTATAAAAGTGGTAAAAATGCAACAACTACTGCTGCAGAAATAAACACTGTTCACGGAGAGGATACTGTGAGTGTAAGGACTGCGCAAAAGTGGTTTTCAAAATTCCTGAAGTCTTTAACTCCGACGCCTTGCTCTATCTCATGGAAGCTGAGCCAAATTTGACAGTCGATATGATAGCTCAGAGGTTAAATTCATCGCATGGAACAGTTCACAGGCAGCTGGCTCAGTTGGGAAAGGTTTCAAAGCTGGGAAAATGGGTTCCGCATAGACTTTCCGTCGCCAACCTTCAGCAGAGAGTGGATGTATGTTCTCAGCTGCTGCAACGGCTTGAAAATGAAAGTTTTTTGAACCGTATCGTTACTGGTGATGAACAATGGGTCCTTTACAAAAATCCTGTTCGCAAACGCCAATGGGTAGATAAAGATGAAACACCAGAACCGACACCTAAACCTGGCCTTCATCCCAAGAAGATTCTCCTGTCTATTTGGTGGGATATGGCCGGTATTGTTTATTATGAACTTCTGGAACCAAACCAGACGATAACTGCTGATTATTATTGCCATCAGCTATCAAACCTGAATGAGGCACTTAACAAAAATCGACCGTCTTTAGTGAATAGACGCAAAGTTTTGTTTCACCACGACAATGTAAGACCTCATACCACAAGGCAAACTTTAGGCAAGCTGAACGAGCTCGGATGGGAGCTAATGCCGCATCCATCGTATTCTCCGGATATTGCACCTTGTGATTATCACCTTTGCCGTGAACTTCAATCCCATATGAGTAACAAGAACTACTCCTCAAAATAAGCTATAAAAAGAGATACCGAAGCGTATTTTGGCTTCAAGGACAAAAAATTGTTTGAGCAGGGAATTAAAAATTTGCCTGAACGTTGGGAAGACATTGTAAATAATGAAGGGAAATATATTATTGAGTAATAAATACTTTAAATATCTTTTTTATTAACTTTAAAACCACCTTTAAAAAACGCACGAACTGACTGAACTGATCTGATGCCTTAGTTCTACTTCCACACATTTGCCTTTGTGACTAATTAAAGCCTGGAGATAGCACTGCGGTTTGTCCCTGAATTTACCATTGACACGACTTTATAAACTCCGTCACGTGCTTTGCTCACTGCGAACGTCTGGCATCATTGCGGTTTTCCTCGCCTATTACGCAGCCAATTTTTTGCTACCTGTTAATTATGGCCTTGTACTTCTGATTTTGTGGGCTACATTTTGCTTTACAGCATTTCGTGACAATGTCTGTAGTATTTGTGTATGTATGTGTGTGTGTGTGTATGTATGGTGGCAGCGTAATGGAATTTTAATTTAATTAAATTTGTGTTTAATTGTCTGTCTAATTGTGGCATGCAGAATCTTTTTCGTAGTGATAAAATATCAAAATGCCAAAGGGAAAATATTGCGATTTTTTAATTGATTTTCAAGAAAATAATTCACATAATATACTTTGAAAAGAAAAAAAAGTATATATATATAAATTGTTAAATGTACTTATATAATATATTGCGCATATACTTATAAAAATTGATAGCATTAGAGTGTAGTGCAATATGTTTTTTACCATGATATTTAAACAATTTTTTAACTTTTTACTGGTCATATATGGACTCATCCTAGAAGGAACCTTTAGTAATTTACGGCTAATTCCATACCTCCTTAAAAAAAGTATCAAAAGAGTCAAGGAGAAGTTCTTTAATCGCATAACGCTGCAGCTGAACTCTTTCAAGCGTATTTATCTTTGCAAATATTTATTTTTCCTACCACCATCTTTGGTAGTTTGGGGATTTTTGAAATGGTCTTTTAGTCACTTGCGTCTTACAGAGCAATTCTACCTACCCTGTTGAAAACCAATATTAGACTTAGAAAATTCGGTTGGGATATTAGGAAAGAAGTATGCCAGGAATGCCAAACTAGGAATAAATTTACAAACTTGCGGAGAAGGAAGCCTAATACATAAATAAAAGATAATACAGATAATTACTAAAGTATCAAATTTGAAATTAACTTTCAGTATGGCGCAGACTTGAACTTCTGATATGAACTGCAGGTTCTTATATTTAGAAAGCTGAGTTTGGTTTTGCTTTGCTTATGGCCAACTTTCCTTCTTGCGGATGTGGTTACATTATGGTTTTTTAAAACAATGTTCAAGAAAATAAATAAATAAATAAATATATAAATTTAGGTAAAATAAAAACTGGTTTTAAAGAGTATTGCCACTTAAATATTTAATACAGAATTGTATTTAAGATTTAACATTTTTATCAAAATTCCATCAGTTCGAAAATCGCCCTAAAGTTTTCGCAGTTTTATTCCCAAATCGGGTTGTTAGTTATATTAAAATAAAAAATAAAATAAAAATAAAATGCTAAAATTGAAAATTTAATAATATCGACGTTCTATCGACGCTGTATCGCTCTAAAATCGCTGGATGGCTTCTCATTCCAATCAAGGTTGGTCTGGGAATGTTTTAAAATCCTCAACACGCTAGCATGAAGAAACTCTGTTACTTTGACTCCCTTCCTAGGTCCTGAACCTTTCTGCGGGATAAATAACAGTTTCAAAAGTGCCTTTCTTTTAGCAGGAACAACCATACCCAATCGACTACTGGAGAGCCCAATCGGGCATGTGGCAGTCGAAAAGACTCATAGACCCAGAACGAATAAAGGAAGAAGCAATCCTTAACCTAAGCAGAAAGGACATACAACTTTACAGTAAACTACTAACAGGACACTGTAAACTTAATTATCACATGAAAAAGACAGGTGTCATCGAAAACGGTTCCTGTACACTCTGCAAAGAGGCAGAAGAAACAGCGGAACACGTTCCATGCGACTGCCCAGCAGTGGCACGACGCAGCCTAAATTACCTGGGAAATGGGTTATAGATCCAAACCTCCTGGTAAAAATCAAGCCTATAGCAGTTTTAGGATTTATTAATAGTGTAGTAGTAAACTGTTTGAGCAGGTTACATGGCTGCACAATAGATCTCTTCAGGTTGCAGTGCACATCCAATTAATAATAATAAAATATCGACATAAAATTAAAAACAAATTAGCTACTCCGAAGCAGCAAGAAAAAATAAAAAGTACCAAAATAAGTTTAAGAAATGACAAAATATGTTTATAAAAACAAAAACAATGGAAAAACCACTAGGGCTGCCATATACAATAAATAATAAATAACAATAACAATAATTTATATTCTGAAGTATACGCAAAAGCCGACACTTTGACCTAAAAGATCTTTTGCGTCCAATGAAAATAATACCTTATGAAATTAAATTATTAATTATTCGAAATAACTTACCTTGCGGAATAAATTTTTTAAACGCAATTTAGGGGAGAGCTTTAATTTACAAATATTTTTGAATAGTGTTGCCACTTAAATTCTAATAAATTGTTTTTATTTAGTAAACAAATAAATGGAATGGTATATAAAAAGAGCAAAAATTGCAAATAAATTTTCTATAGGGTTGCCACATGCTACAAAATAAGTTGCCCTAATAATTCAAGGAAAATAATTTATTGTTAAGTGAATTCATGAAATATTCATAATACATCTCTTATTGAGAAATTCACTTTTTTTAGAGAACAGTGTTGCCACTTAATTTTAAAATAACAAGTTTTATTTAGCCGATCAAAAAATGGGTAGTGGATGAAAACAACATAAAATTACAAATAAATTTTAATAGGATTGCCACATAATAGGAAGTAGGTTTCATAATCATTCAAAGAAAACAATTCATTACTAAGTAAATAAATTAATTATTTATAATATATTACTTTTAGGAAATACATTTTTTCAAAACCTATCTATATAAATAATGTTGCCACAAAGTTCTTAATTTATCATTTTTTTCAGTAAATAAATAAAACGAATGGTATAAAATTTCAAATAAATTTTCAATTGGGTTGCCACATAATAGGAAATTTGTTGCCAAAATCACTCAAGGAGAATAATTTATTGTTAAGTGGATTCATTAATTATTAATTATTCATTATTCATAATATTAAATGTTATTTATAAGAATAGTGTTGCCACTTAATTTTAAATAAACAATTTTGATTTTGTAGCCACAAAATAGGGGTAGTATGTAAAAACAGCAAAAAATTACAAATAAATTTCAATAGGGTTGCCACATAATAGGAAATAGCTTGCCATAATAATTGAAGGAAAATAATTTACTGTTAAATCATTTCATTAATTAATCCTAATAAATCACTTATTGGGCAATTGATTTTTAAATGCCTCTTTATTTGATTAGTGTTGCCACTTAATTTTTAATTTAAAATTTGTATTTAGTAAATAAAATCAAAATGGATATCAAACAATACCAAACAAAAAAAATTACAAATAAATTTTCAATAAGGTTGCCACATTATACGAAAAATCTTGCCATAATCATTCAAGGAAAATAATTTATTCTTAAGTGAATTCATTAACTATTTATAATCACTTATTACAAAATACATTTTTTCAAATCCTATCTTTATAAATAGTGTTGCCATTTAGTTCTTAATTTTAAATTTTTATTTAGTGAACAAAAATAAGACTGGATGGTAGGTATATTAAAGAAGAAAAAATTAAAAATAAATTTTCAATAGGGTTGCCACATAATAGAAAATAGGTTGCCATAATAATTCAAGGAAAATAATTTATTCTTATTCTTAATCATTTATAATAAATCAATTGTTTGGAAAATATTTTTTTCATAGAAGTGAAAAGTGTAGCTACTTAATTTTTAATTTAAAATTTTGCTGTAGTAGATAAAAAATGGATGGTAATAAAAAAACCAAAAAATTACGAATAAATTTTAAATTGGGTTGCAATATTATGGGAAATAGCTCCTTTACTATGTTCCGTCAGTGGAAGCCTTTTGATTTTCAAAAAAGTTTAAAGCTGTTCAGTGTTATCGCAACTGAGCATATTTTTATTTAAACTTTTTTCCCTTTTAAATCTTGTAAATAAGTAAATCAATTTTTGTTATTACCCGTCTCATAAATAAAAAAATACCTTCTGATTAAAATATACCTACCTGGTGCCTAGACAATTTAGAGAGCTTATCAAAGGCGATTTAAGATAAAATAATAACTAACACAGTACCCTGAATATATATCATGCATATACACACATACCTGCAGAGCATCAAAGCTTTCAACAGCGCTTAGCTGGGCCATCAACAGCAACAACACATCACAAAATATCTGAGTACTTGCAAAGTAGCCACCTCAACGCGTATTGCTTTCGTATTGTACGAGCATTTCTGCTTCTGAGCGACGAAACATCAACAACGAAATTTATTATGTATGCGTTGCGCATACGCACCGTAGCACCGATACAATAGCGCGATAATTCATGACACATTTTCGCTGTGATAGACTTGTTTGGCGAACAACCAAAAGCGTCAGTGTAGTATGAAATGTATGTATGTATGTATGTGTGTGCGCATATCTTGATGCAAAACAAACTGTTCATATGTACGCAGATTTATTTGAGTGATTGAGTGCGTGTTTGCTAACGGCGTCACTCCGACGCATGAATCTTCTTAGCCAACTTTTAAGTTTGATTTATTTATATTTGCACATTTATTTTTTACATTTCCTTTACTTCGTTGATGTGCAGCTTTATAACGTTTTTTTTTTTTTTTTACAAATGGTTTATGTTGCGCATACGAATGTCACCACAGTGCGCGTATTTTTCGTGCTTTACCTTTAGAGCACCTGACTGATGACAGACTTTCACACTCGGTTAGTTGTCTGTTTGTGTTGCTTGTTTTCTGCTCGCTTGGCCAGCTGATTATTCTGATAAGGCTGTTTGCTCTTCTATGTTTCATGTTTTTGTTTTGGCTATCGCAGCAGTTGCCAAAGTAGGTGAGTAAATATATAAATCTTGTTGAGAATATGTGACTGGAATGGCTGACAGCTCTTTGTTTTTATAGACTGCCTGGCTGACATGGATTCAGTGTGGTTGGCAGACAAGGTGTCGCTATTTATCTGCAAATCATTTGAGTTCTTCATTTTGGCTTTTTTGCTGAAAATGAGCTGATTGTGTGTCTGTTGAATTGCTTATCTGCTGAATGAAAATGCATTTTCATGTATTTCAACAAAATTCATTTGAATTATTGTAATTAAAGAGGAAAAAAGTAATTTTTAGTTTTTTAAATATATATTCTGGTATCAAAATGGAAGTAGTCTGAGCGTGGTGGTTCAAAATTTTTTTCAATATACCTCAGTGATTCAGTCGTGATTTCTCTGCTTGGAAACAAAATAACAGCAAATTCGTCAACTAAGCCAGAAATATTGGATACTCACATACCTACGAGGTCGTTATTCAAAGATATCACGAAGGAAGCTTAATGGGAATCTGAATATAACTTCTACAGTATTGTCTAAGAAAAATATGAGGCTGATCAAACATGAAATGTGAACTTTGGGAAACCAACAATTCCGAATTATTAACATTTAAAACCTGGGTTAGGTCAGATTAGGTCGAAGCGGTTGTCCTGTGAGGCACACTCAGGCTCATAGCCGGTTGTAATGCCGCGTGAGGTACTTGTTCTTATCTCTCCTCAAACCAGTGTGCGTTTTCAAAAATCTTAGAATATCCTCGATATCTGCAGAACTAAGATCTTCTAATTCATTAAAAAATTATCCATCTAAAATAGTAAACCTACGTCCGTATAGAGCAGTACAATATCACAGAAGGTGCGAGGTGGTCTCTTCCTCTACCTCATCTAGTCAGTTTCTGCAGAAGTCATGTGTGTGCACACCCATCCTCTGAGCGTGTCTACCTATTAGGCAGTGTCGCGTCATAACAGAAATCAGTGTGCTAAAACTGTGGTAATTTCGGCTTAGCAGAGATTCTGTGCATTTAGTATTGAGAGCCGGCCACAATTGTGGGGCGATTCTGTAGGTGGTTTCATTGCGTCATATTTCATTCGATGCTCTTACGATTTTCTTAAAGATACTCGTTGACCAGGGCATGCCTATATCATTGTCTGTATACTCATCCACTGATTTGATAACGAGTCTCGCTAGTTCATCGTCCCTGCAGTTAACCTCAATGTCGCAAATGCCAGGAATCCATGCTACTTTTAGGAAAAATGACTCAACCATCTCGTTAAGAGATGTGCGATATTTCATGGCTACCTTGGAGGTTTGTGAGGGATTTTATCGCCGCCTGGCTAACAGTGAAAATGTAGATAACAGCTCCGGATATCGCATCACACTATACCAAAATAGCTGCTTTCATTATTGCCATAAGTTTGGCCTAAAAAACACTACAGTAGTTGGGGATCGCAAAACTTAAAGAGATACCCAGCTGCTTGGAAAATACACTTCTGTCCATTCTACTCTCGAGCTTTGTATATATATGGATGGACTCGCCCTGTCTTACATTGTCTCGCTTCTACTCTTCACTTGAGGGTGGGAGAATCGTGAAAGTTCAAAACCTAAATAGTATTCATTTGCAGCGAAAGCCAGGAAGTGCTTATGAGTTCCCACTTTTCAGGTACATCTGCAATGTTGTTGAAGAAAATTCTGAGACCAATGAACTATGAAAGGTTCCTTCAGAAAAGTCCGGTGATTACAACCATCGTTCTCACACTGCAGCATTCACTTTCCAGGCTAACCTGAGGTACGTGATACGGCTTCTACCGAAAATGGGCTAGTAACGCATCCCACCCTACAAGGCTGCGCGACCAACTGTTATCCTTCCCATCTAACTGCAAACCAGCGTCTATATCATACCAAAATCTAGTTTACACCCCAACTTAATGAAGGACTAAGCTTATCTTATTTTACATCGAAGTTCTACCGAAGTTATTAAATGCTTGTCAAAGAGACAAGTTGAAGTGGCAGATTTGTCACGGAATCTATTTGCCAAGCGATCCAATAAATCTATCCGAGGGTTGATGGAAGAAGTTTAAGACGCTAATCAGTTTTGCTTGTGACCGCTTCAGTTGAGTGCAACGGGAATACACAGAGTAGAAGACTGAATTTCTCCTTAATAACTTGAGTCGCAGCTCCAGATATAAGCTCTCAAAGAATAATGCTGAATATTACCACCGCAGAATGTTAACCCTGGGCAAACCGCTGGTCGAGAGTCTCGAGCAACTGTCTGGCTTAGATGTGAACAACCTAAAAAGGTTCCTAAACCGCACAGACTGGATATAGTCTTGCTGTAAACAACTGTTAAACAATTTGGTAACGAGGATGTGGCAGCAAAATGGGGCGGAAGCGCTAGTTCGATTCTGGATAAATAACCACTCTAACCAACCAACCAACCTGCTGGTTCCTCTGGCAGTGAAACCGAGAGACTGAATCGAAGAACTGAAATTCGTTCTGACTCTACCGTCGTCTCACATCGTAAGTTTACATTATAAGGTAGATAAGACTTCATCGCTAGTGACCCCTAATGTCTTTGAATGAAAACGTGACTCGTTTACTATACCCATGCGTATCTTATCGCTTAGAACGACAGACGTCGCGAGCTTTGCAGTTGCGAACTAATTTGTGCGGCTGTATGCCAACATTCGTCCCCAAAGGATTAAAGGAAGCTAAAGAAAGGAAGTTTCTACGACTGTCTCCTAACTAGTTTTACAACGAGAAACCAGTAGCAGCAGCCACTGCAACTTAACGTAACTTACCATTATTTTTTTTCTATTGTTAAGGTTTTTAAACAATTTTATGCAAACCTTTTAAGGCCTCATTTGAAATGGTGTTTTTTGGGTGTTTCTTCAAAAGCGTAAAAAAGATTTTTTTATTTTTTTCACTATTTTATTTTTTGATCTATTGTTAAAAACTAGAAATTTTTTTTTGGCCATACGAGATTCGTTCAAAAAGCTGTTAACCTTCAAAAATGGTCAGCCTCTTCTAATATCTGAGGCGATATTTTGAGAAAATTTTGTTTTTGAACTAATTTTATTTATAACAAAACGCGATTATTGGAGATATATGTAAATTGGGCCGACTTATGTATAAATCTTAATAATTTTCTGAAATATTTTTGGAGAAAATCTGAAAATAAAAAATCATTTTATAATGCCGGTGGAAAATCGATACCTTTTTTTTGGTGAAAAGCTCTATTTGCCTAAACTTGTATACGAAATTTTTTTAAATAATATTTTAGAAAATATAAGATTGTTATTTTATTTTTAGTTGCTGCATAAAATATAGTCATAAGTCATAAATATTAGAAAGTGCACAAAAAAAAAAAAAATTAATCATCAAATTTTGTTTTTAATTAATTTTTTACTAACAAAAAAAAAAATGATTTTAAGTGACTGAAATCTTATTTTTGACCTTAAGCGCTCCATTGCTTGTATGTTTGTATACTGCAGCTGTCTAGTGCACAAGCCTGAAATATGATTGATGTACGACGATGCAAGATTATGCAACTTCCGATAGAATGATTAATTTTGCGCCACCTTGACTAATAAAGTTTTTGTATTTTAACATTATAAGATTTTTTTTTTGCTCTCAGTATTGCATTAATTGGATTATATCAAATATTTCTTTCCAATTTCTTTCAGGCAAATCCCAGGGGAGCTGCAGCCAGGCGCAGTGACTTCGGTAAGCAGATTTTTCAAGTAAATAATAAACAACGTTCGATGATTATTTCGATAGAACTTGCAAGTTCAAAAATTCTCTCAAGTAACTTCCTCTATTTGTGGTGGCTTACTGAAATTTATAGTAAGGGGAGTAACGTTGGTTCCGTGAAAAATGCATGGAACGTGAGCCCTTGTGGCTTTGGCGATGTACTACTCCATATTAAAAGCATCCCATATATATATGTATAATGTCCACAAATAATTTTATTTTTGTGTTTAGTTAATTTCTAATTGAAATTAAAGGAAATACACACAATATTTTATCGCTTTTATGGCATAAAAAAGCTTGAAAAAAAGAAGGTCCTTAGTCGTTTTGACAGTCCAGTGTGACCATTTGGTTTTTTGGTGATACAGATAGTGTTAGCTTATTCAGATAATTTCCATATAATAATACAGCATTTGGTCAGTATTTTCTCTTTCTTGAAAATAGAGTGAGTGACAGTGAATCCCTGGAGGCGCCTCGAAAAAATTGCCATTGCGGTGTTCATCATAACTCGCAGCAAAATCATCTGAGACAAAAAACAAATTAAAGTGCATTTTTTGAAGAAGATATTTCTCAAGGTATACCTGGAGAGATTTTTCCTGTACATTTATTTACCTATAGCCTGTAATAAACTTGTATTTTCATAGCTGGTATATACCTATGAAATGAGACTTTTTTCGATTTCAAATGTTTATTAACAAAAAATTGTTACAAATTTAATATTCAAAATAATAGCCATCGCTAGCGACACATTTTTCCCATATCTCAGGCAATTTGTGGATGCTGCGCAAAAAAAATTGGCTGTCTTTGGCCGCAAACCAATCATCAAGCCATTTTTTGGCTTCTTCGTGAGAATTGAAGCGCTGCTCGGAAAGTGCGTGGCCCATCGATGCAAACAAATGATAATCGGAAGTCGCCAAGTCTGGTGAGTAAGCCGCATGCACCAGCGGTTCCAAATCGTACGTCTCCACAACTCCCGGGTCGCTTTTATTCGATGTGGCGGTGCATTGTCATCAAGAAAAATTACTTTGTGACGCCGATCGGCATATTCTGGGCGTTTTCGGTGTATAGCGCTGTTCAAATCGGCGTGCACCGTCAACTGTTTCACCTGGTTTTAATAGCTCGTACCAAATCATACCACGCTGATCCCAGAAAACACACAGCATTGCCTTGCGGCCGAAGCAATTTGGTTTGGCTGTTGCTTTTGGCTTGTGGCCGGGCGGACCATACGATCGTTTACGCTTGGGATTGGAGAAATACACCCATTTTTCATCACCCGTAACGATTCGATGCAAAAAAGACTTCCTTTTGAACCGGGAGAGCAGCATTTCGCAAGTGGTTTTTCCATGTCCGCAAATCGTATTGTAGTTTGAAGGCATAAAATTCGACATTTTTAAGAGCGACAAAAATGCATTGTTGTATGAAACGTATTAAACAATGAACTGAATATTGTTGACAGATGACAGATGAAAAAAACAAGACATTTCGGAAGGTTTAAAAATAATTCTAGCGACATCTATGGACTAATAGCTGAAAGTCCCATTTCATAGATATGTAGCGTATATATATATGTGAATAAACTGAAACTGGATAAATAATAATAAGACAAAACTTGATTTTGGCCAGAAAAATCGGCAAATTTGGTATTGTAAGATTAATATTTCATAACTAAAAAAATGTTTCTACGATTGCTGAATAATGTGAGGAAAAACTATGTAAAATTCCGAAATAATTAGTTTAGTAGATTTTAAGTGATGGCGAACACGAAAAGATGCTTTGAAATTGAACAGGTTGGAAATCCGGCCTGGAGTACACAAAATTCTTTTATATTAGGTAATCATTTAAATATTGGGTATTCATTTCATAAAAATGCAAAAAAAAGTCTAAACTCACTGCACTATTGTCACCCCAGCCAGTAGAATAGGTGTACCTCACAATAACTTCTGCAGGAACAACTCCTCTGTGAAGGTACTGCACTTCAAAGAAGCCGTGTCAAATATTATGGCGATTATTTCTCTAAAGACCTGGGAAATTTGCTAAATGTCTCACTGGAGGGACTAATTACCTTCTTAAAAGATTAAAATGATTTGATGAACTTAGTTCTTCTTCTTCTTAGCGTCATAGTCCTTGGAGAACTATTACTTCCTTCACAGCTTCTTGCCAGCGATCTCGATTTACAGCCACTTCCCTCTAACATTGCACGCGCATTTCTCTAAGGCGTTTCCTTTTTCTTTTTCCAATTGGGTGAAGATCTAGTGCTGCCTTTCTCGTTGATCGCTCCCTTGGCATTCTAGCCACATGCCCCAGCCATCTAAGTCGTTGAGACTTAATAAATCTTATTATAGTTAGTTTCTTAACTTTGTCTTCCAGTACGGCATTGTGCCTAATGAGCTAAGTGTCATCTACCAGTCTAAGCGGACCATAGATCTTTCGGAGCACGCTTCTTTCAAAGCACATTAGCTGTATTGTCTCGTTGGGGCTTTCAGCGCCCATAGTTCCCAGCCATATGTAAACACAGGTAATATCAGTGCTTTATAATTTTTGCTCACGCGATAATATTTTAGATCTGAACAATTTTAGATTAGCTTTATATGCTTTTCTGGCTGCTCGCATTCTGTCATTGATTGCTACCGACATGCCTTGGTTGGCTGATAATGCAATGCATAAGTAGGTGAACTCATTTACACATTGGAATGTGTATGCCCCACACTCCAGATCATTGGATACAATGTTTGATCTTGATCGGACCATACATTTCGGTTTTTCTGCATTGATTATCAGTGCACCTAGATGTACTCTTTCCTCCAGCTTTTTGAACGCAGCCTGCAGCTCGGTTTTAGTTTTCGCCATTATTGGTATATCATCTGCATAGGCACACATTTGGAATGGCTTTTTGTAAATCTTTCCCTTCGGGTTTATTTCGTTTAGTATTGCATGTAGCACCAAGTTAAATATCAATGTTGAGAGGGCATCTCCTTGTTTAACTCCTGAGGCAATAGAGAACGCTTTGTTGTTGTTGTTTTAACAGTAATAGAGGCCCTGCCTGTGTAGTCCACATCACCGGTCGTCCTCGTCTGGCTCATCTATGCCCAGGAAACATGATGTTTCAACGGGTTAGGTCCAGAGGGAGACGGGTGCTAGATGAGTAGGTTTTAGAGGTCATATGAAAAGGCGGTTAGCATCGTGGGGGGTGCCTTCACATGCCGGACATAAGTTTAGTATGTCGGGGTCAGTACTAGATAAGTAGGAGTTTAACCTGCTACAGTATCCAGAACGTAATTGTGCCAGTGTTACACGAGTCTCACGGGGAAGCTGGAGCTCTTCGTCTGCTATAGGTGGTGGTTGGACTCCGATTACGGCATTCACAGGACGGGAGCTTAAGAAGGTGGTGACGGTCTCTCGGTGAATGTCGTTTATTGACTCTAAACACTGTGTGGTCCAGTAAATCTCTGCCAATTTTTTTCCTGGATCTCTTAGGCGTAGTTTAAAAGGTGTCTCCTGACGTGCCTAGGAGGCGACTCTGGCTCAAGCAGGTGTCTGCAAGGGTGGAATCTGCGGTAACATCCTAGCAGGAACTGCTTGCTGAGCAGTTTGTTGTGCTCCATCACAGGGAGCACTTGTGCCTCATTGTGAAGGTGTTGAATAGGGGACATCAGGAGGCAACCGGTCGCTGTCCGAATGGCAGTATTTGGGCATGTCTGTAGCTTTATCGACTTGGTGTCACCGTAGAGAACGCTTCCGTACATTCACCTTGCTCTATAACTTTTGCTGTAACTTACTATAGGTAAGGTGTTGGCTTCCCATATTTTTATTATTAGGTTGTGCAGATGTGTTGAGGAACTTAGTTAAGGGAAGGAAATCATGCAGGAAAAATGCAAGTATCACAGAGGGTCTTAGGGCCACGGAGTGCCGTGTCTTAGGCACCTAACCTGTCGAATCTGTCTAACCTCAATTAAGGCTTGGCTAACCTGATTTGAGCTGTGAAATAATTGTCGCGCCTATTATTTGTCTATCCACTCTTAGTCAAGACTACAACTGGATTTTGAGTTATTATTATTTCAATTATTTTCACCATAAAAAGAAAAAAAATATTTGCCTATAATTATAAAACTCTTATATCAATTAATTCACTTAGACTTGCCTACATTTCTAGCTACAGCATGAAAATAATTCCTTATAATCCTTATAGTTTTTAACATCTCATAGTTGATTCTTTGTGCTTTGCAGTATTTTTATTTTTCGCTTTCATTTCGCCCCACTCGTCTAGTAATCTAAATACATTTTTTTCTGTTTACATTTTTAATTTAATTATCTGCGCATTTGCGGCGCTATCACTCGTACAAGCCTGCGCTTCTTATTATTATTGTCACCAACTATTTTTTCCAAAGGTGTTTTTTCAACGTTTGCGCTCGTCATTGTTGCAAATGCAGCCAGTATTTTTCAAGTTTCTATTCGCCACTTGATTAGGAAATAAAGAGATGAGTAAATAAATAAAATAATGAGCTGCTTGGGAAAATGCGCAAAATGGAATGCAAGTCGTAAACGAGAAAACAAAGTAATAAAAAAATGTGGGATTAATAAATGGCAGGAGCAGGAGAAGAAGCAGCATACACAATAGTTGATAGCGATAAATGCGATAGTGGCAGGTTGCGCTATATAGCAGTAAAGTATCATAGAAGACCGCAGAGGCATGCAACGACGAAGGCGCCTTAGCATTGTAGACAGAACCCATTAATTACGAAATAAAAGTGTATTTAGAGAAATGTGAGAAAATGCAGGACACGGAGGAATTAAAAAAAAATATATATGACAAAGAAAATACCTGTAGGTGAGTGTAAAAGTACAAATATTTTATATTACGAAATAGAGAAAACCCTTTGGCCCCAGTACAATATACGAAGGGCCCAGAAAGCCCTTGGACTCCTCGCCATTCAATTTCCAAACTCGTAGCTGTGTTTACCGGTCACTGGACGATCGGCGCACACGCGGAAAAGCTAGGGTTACCGTTTAACCCCCAGTGCAGAAGCTGTGGGGACCTTTCAGAGAAGGAGTCTGTTGAGCACTTTCCCTGTAAATGTCCGGGTTTGGCAGCTAGACGACTAAGATCACTGGGCGCTTTTTTATTCGACAGCCTGGATAAGTGCGCCAACCTAAATCCAGTCAATCTCCTCCATTATATCAACAGCTCTGGTAGATATCTGGGTGTTGGAGGTCTCATAATAGTATCAAAATGGCGCTTCAATGCTACTGCGCATTTTACCTACCTGCCACAGTGCCAGGTTTTTGAAAAAAAGGTTGCGTAATGAAAATATTGGAAGTCAAAAAGCCAAATAGTTGTATACAACACAAAATGTAATTCCAATGCTTTCAATACCCAAGACCTGTACGACTAACTCGAATCACTATCGTGCCGATCCTGAAAGGGTTTACACTATCGACAAAGATTGCTTTGGGGTAGAGGGCCAAGACGGCGTCCTAAGAAGGACACTTACTTAAACACTCTGCGTCCAGGATCGCCTGTTTTGAGAAACTTATGCTCAATGCTCTTCAGCATAACTTTTCATTTCACGCTTCTTTTTTTCGGATAATATCCTCCAGGAAATTTGCGACAGCATTCCATTTTTCTTCGTCTATCATCATTTTCTCGATTATTTCTTCAGGTGGAAATACACCAATAGCTCGTTGCAGACCTGTTCTTTCTACGTTCCACCTCTCGCATTTAAAGAAGGTGTGCTCCGCATCATCATACTCAGTATCTCTATACTGCACAGTTTGGTAGGCTCACTTTTCCCATTCGCCACAAATACTTGCGAAAAGACCTACGTTCGGACAAAATCTGTGTGAGGTAATAGTTAACCTCACAGTGCTTTCTTTCTACCCACTTTTTTAGATTGGGTATTAGTCTCGCTGTCCATCTACCATACCGTTCAGAGTTCCATCTTGCCTGCCAAAGTGTGAGCGTTTGAACTCTAATATCGGAGAAGCGTGGTACGGGGTATGCTGGTGGATCCAAGCTAGATGATGGGAGCATTAGAATGTAGATTTGGAATTGAGGAGCAACATTCGTAGCTAGGTTTCCGAAAAGCTTGTGAATAGAGAGATCGAGAATGACAGGTCCTGACTACCCCGAATGGCACTAACTCTTTATATACTTCTTTGAAATCACTCATATGACACCTCTTAACCTCTCGTCCCATCCAGTCGAAGCAGCCTGCTTCTTGGGCACACCGTTGGATGAGATAGAGAACGACAGCTCTTGACCACCCCGCATGGCATACTTTCTTGAAACCACTCTTATGAAACCTCTTTACCTCTCGTCCCATCGAGTCGAAACAACCTGCTTCTGATGCGTACCGTTGGATGAGTTCAAGAACGACAGTTCCTAACTTTAATGCGGCCAGCACTGTTCTGTGTGCTGATAAAACAACTACAACAACTTTTCTTGTTGAAATGTCTTCGTTCGGGTTCTGTTGGTCTATTTTAAGCGATGGCTTTTCGAGCTAATCAATTTGTATCACCACTAGCTAGGTTACGTCATGTGAATGGATACAAATGCCCAGACTCATTTGAGTCTGATCCTTGCTGATGGTGACAAAGAAAGCGACAAGTCTTCCCGGAATTGGCAAGACCAAGTGGGGACTTGCTGAGTTCACTTAGTGCTCCTAATAAGCGTCCACTAATACAAAGAATCAATGTCTTTCAGCCACTTTAGAAACCGGCAGACACACGAACAACTATGTCAAAATACCAAATACTGGAAAATGTTATTCGAAAAGCAGTCGCCCCTCGGGCAGGCAATGCTAAACCTTTGAGTGTATTTTTGCCATACAAAGGCTTCTCATAAAAAAACTCTTCTGTTGTTTGGTGGCAGCATATAACTCCAGGTAGCCCTATTAGTGGTACAACCTCAAAACATGCACAACATATTGAAGGAGTTCCATGTCAAAACATCCAAAAAAGGATGTACGTCCCAATTATATATGTAAAGGATTATCAATTTAGAGTTATCGGATTTTAAATTGAAGTGAAACAACGAAAGTTCAAATTGATTGGTCAATCTTTATCCTTTTTTTTGTTTTTTTTTAGTCAGGTGTAAATCAAAATGCCAGAAACAGTATCAAAGGTGCCGTCACATCAATGGTAGGTGTGGCATGCTCCCACTAACACTATAGCATTCCTCCTCCTCGGCTGATTTCCACCCTGGGACCGCGTTAGCATATATTCAAGGTGGCCGCATTTATGTCAATTGACACAACAGGTTCCTGCGTCCAGGTTCCGCTCCTTTCGGCGTATGGAGATTTAACGCCATCGAGATAGTATGCACTCCTCCCTGCCTTTTTAGGGCACTGTGGAGGAAGTTAAACATCAGAAAATGTGCAATAGCCCGATACTCACAAGCTATTGTTTTGTCTTCTGTTTGGTACTGTTGTGAGTGTTTGGCTCAAGCGTCTGTACCTGTCGTCGGTTTATCTAAAACAGTTGATCTCCACTGTCCACCTTTTAGCAAAGGTACAAAAACTTACTGATAAGCGAATAGATTATATATAAACCTGATTATTTATAAGGTTGTTTTTTGTTTTTTTCTTCCTTTTTTCCTTCAAAACTCCCGAATAATAACTTAGCCAGATTAAGTACACTACTTAAGAAATAATCTACCTGGCCTTGCTACCTAATTAATTAAATATTTTAATGATATTGAATACTTAATCTATCTTTCCGCTTCTACTGCTGCTGTCGTTTCTGGGCTTTCCTCTCCCAGTCAGTGCGTTTAAGCCACGAACGTTTTTGCGGCGTCCCATTTAGTGATTGTCGAGCACATATCCTGGACAAATCTTGTATGGGATGGTGGGTATACGAATGCCTTCGCCAGCATTGCTCGTTCTTCACTGAAATGTTTGCAGTGAAAGACCACATGTTCTGCTATTCTCTTTAATCTACAGTAAGAGAAATCAGTTGTTGTTTGCAAATTGGTAGTACAGGACATCGGGTCTAGGGTTGCTTGAGAAAGAACTTCTCTAAAGTTTTCAGATATAGACGGAATGAATTCAAGCACTGCAGCCGTTTAAATATACCAGCTGGGCGACTTCTGATTTCGAAAGATCATTTAGGACCTCCAATTTGAGATTTTCAACATATTCGAGGTAGAAAAAAATACTGTTCAACTCAGTTAAGATCGCTTTGAAGTTCCTAGTGAAGGGAAACATCTAGCTTCCCTATTTAATTTATTTTTGCGCTGATGCTTACTTGATGTATTTTACATATTTTTTTAATTATGCCACATCCGAAAACTAAGAAATTTAATTAGCGAAAGCAGTAAAAAACCCATTTTCTTGAGCACTCGCTTCACAAATGCGCTAATACAAATACTGAAGGGATACTAATAAATGGAATGACAAGTAAGAAAAAAATAAAGAATACAAATAAACAGTGAAACGCAAATTTTGACAAAAAAACAGCAACAAAAACGAACCCACAACAGCTCAAAGCAGAGGAGACGCTCATTGTGCACCAATAAACAGCGGATTGCAGCAGTAACAAAGCAAGATGCAGCGAGTGAAATAAAAAGCAACAACAACAATGCGAATAAAGCATTTGAAAGTGTGGCGAGAAAATAAAAAATAATAAAACTTCATATTAAACAACAATAAACAAAGCTGCACAAACAGATAGAAAATAAGATTTTCCTACAACAACCTCATAAACACTAACAAAAAGTGGGCGCAGCAGCAGCAAAACAGGCAAATTAAAATCAACCACAGGCATTTAGAAGAAAAAAAAGGGGAACAAATTGCCAACTACAACCACAAAGTCATGCCAATAACAAAAACAACAGCGCTAACAATGAGGGCAATAAAAGCAACAGCAATTACGCCAACAACACTAACGGAGAAGAGGGGAAAAGGGATTTGAGAAAAGAGTGACAGCAAAAACGAAAAAGTCGTAGCAGTAGAAGCAGCAGCACGAACTGCGACATTAACAACAACAATACTTGCTGCTCAGTATTACAGCACAAGAGAAGCAGCTGCGCGTAAATCACACACACATACATTTTCGTTTTTTGTTTTCAAGGTCAAGTGCGCGCAATTTTTATGGCACAACAGCGTCAGAAAACTAACAAAAGAAGCAGAAGAAAAGAGGCGAAACAGTAATTGTAAAATTACATACGCTTTAGCAACAACAATAAAATATCGAAAAAAAACAGCAACAAAAATGAATACCGGGCAAAAACGTGAAGCGAGTGCTGCTTCGGCGCGCATTTGGTAGTTAACATTACTGTTGTTGTAGTTGTAGTTAATTTGTATTGCCACCGCTACGCATTCCCAGTGGTCACAGTTGACAAATTATGCTTAGTTGTTTTTGTTGTTAATTATAAAATAATTTTAGTTCGTTTTCCAGTAAATTTTCTGGTAATGATTTAGGGTTTCTTCTCATTAAATATATGTATACATATGTACGTGCATGTGTATATACAAGGTGGCGCAAAATCGGAAGATTTATAATTTTTACAAAATGGCGTCATACGTCAGTCATATTTGACAATTGTGAACTGGCCAGCTGCAGATACAGGCAGGCAAACACTGGAGCGCGGAAGCTCAAAATTTGGATCAAAATAATTTTTCCTTATTTAGCTAAAAAGCCAATGGGAATTAATTTTGCGCCACCCAGTAACATATATAAGTAGGTCTTCTTGTCCAATGCTATATTTCTTTATTTAAAATTTGAGCAAAAAATTTAGAAAACCAATTAGTTTGCTCGAATTTGTTCGCTATGACAATCTTTATCGCGATCATGGCGCTGCATCGGTTCACACACTGGATGAGTATGAATTCGCGTAATCGTTTTCTGTTCCGTATACCTATTAACTGCTGTTTCCGGCTCTTATCCGTTCTCATTTATAGTTCGCTGTTGCCATTTGTGATTCCCGTCTCTTTTCCCTAATCCTACAGGGTGAACGATATGAAGTGTTACCAACTTCACACTGCTTGCATCTGTAAAACAGCTCATGACATCAACGACAAAATTGTTCAATTGACAGTTCGATATATATATTGTTTATAGGCCATCAAAAGCGTCTCAGTTTTGTTGAATTTTTTTTTCTGTGATGGAATTCAAACGTAATAGTGTGATTGCGTTATATTTGGCTGGAAAATCACAACCAGTCATTGTTCGTGAGCTCAGTCACCTCAAAGTGAATAAAATGTTTGTGTATCGCACTATAAAACGTTACAATGATACTGGTAGCATTGCAAAACGCTATGGAGGTGGTCCACAAAAACCGCAACAATGCCATGGAACGGAAAGTGAAGACTCGAACGAAATCCACGTCGAAGAAGGAAGAAAAATGGCCAAAGAACTGAAAACACCGCAAGACAGCATTCGACGCATATTGAAAAATGAGCTCAAGGTCAAGGCTTACCAGTTTCAAAAAGCACACGATCTTTCCCCCCAGCAAAAAAAGTTCGATCAAAGGAGTTGTTGCGCTTGCACGAACGTGGCGGATTTCCTAACATTGTGTTTATGCCAAAGTCAATGCGACTCATTATCGGGAAAATGTTTTAGAAGCTGCTTTAGAGCCGTGGACACGCAAACATTTCGATCGTAGACCATGGACGTTCCAACAGGACTCGGCACCGTCTCATAAAGCTCGCGTGAACCAAGAATGGTTAAAAAATCATGTTCCACACTTCATTTCGGCCACACAATGGCTTTCGAATTCGCCAGCCGCAAATCCGATGGACTATTCCATCTGGTCCATTTTGGAGAGCAAGGTATGAATGCGCTGAAAAAAGCGATTATACGAGAATGGGCCAAAATACCTCAAGATCACATTCGTGCAGCATGCAACTCATTGTTTGACCGCTTGAAGGCTATAGTCAAGGCAAAAGGTGGTCATATCGAGCTAAAATGATTATATGTTAAAATTGTAATCATTTCTGAACAATTTTGTCTTTGAAATCAATAAAAGCTAATTTCACACAAAAAAGTTATGGTGTTTTGAATAGGTAACACTTCATATCGTTCACCCTGTATTTCCCGACAACTCGTGTGCCGACAACCTGTATCCCGACAGATATTTTCCCGAATCTAATTTCCTGACCACTTTTTTTCAGAAAATGCAAGTCCCAACAGTTAAAAAATAATAATAAATAGTAAACTGAATTTTATTAATGTATGTGAATTATATGGACTCCATCATCAAAAAGCAATACTGCGCGGCAATAACGTTAGATATGAGGAAACAGTGCCAGAATTCTTGTATTCTTCAAATTGTAAAACAATGGACCGCAAGCAATTTTGGACTTCTATCCAGTGACAGAGAGAGACAGAGACACTGCCACTCATTCTCACGACATCGGAACCCAAAACTCGTAGTCTGGCTCTAGCAAAGGCAGGACACTCACAGAGAAAGTGCTCAGTGCTATCCGCCTCCTCCAAGCAAGACAGGCACACTGGGTCCTCAATGATTCCAATGGTGGTCATATGCTGACCCCATGAGTTGGGTCCTGTAATAATACCGACCACCAACCGAACGTATTTCCTTCCAAGTTTTAGTAGAAAGTTTGACAATTTTCTGTTTGCAGTTCTGCAGCGTTCTAGGTCCGACGATCGCTCTTTATGTAAATTGCATACATAATCGCTGATCCAATTCATGATTCCTGCGGAACTGATTCCGATTATTGGCTCTGGCTCTTGTGGGGGAACCGCTGATCCACGGTTGGCCAATTCATCGGCAATTTCGTTTCCTTGAACACCGGAGTGTCCTGGAACCCATATAAGTACAAGCCTGTTTTGTCTTGCGACTGAATTAAGCTTCTTCTTACATTCTTGAGCTATCTTTGAGGTTTGCTTCGCGTTCTCCAGGGTTTTCAGTGTAGCCTGACTGTCACTGAAAATTCCAATCTGTTTCCCGTTCCATCTCCTCTAGATTATCCATTCGGCTACTTTCAGTATGGCAAAAACTTCCGTTTGGAAAACAAATTCCATTTCCCCCTAGCATAGTGATACTTATTACTAACGTTTAAGTTAAGGTAAAGAAAATATCGCCCACGCAATGGATATCTGACATCAAATTTTGTTCCAAATGAAACTATGGGTAGCAGTTCGTCTTTAGATGCCAAAAGCAGTGGATACTGCTCAGATAGCAACTTAAAGATCTCCGCCTAGAAGTTCCTTCTTCGGGCCGGAAACCATATTTGTGGCTGCTTTTATTGCTTCCTGTTGTGCCTTAAGCCTCAAAACTAATACAAAATTTAGTAATTCAAAAATCCAATGAACATAGTTTTGTAGAGCAGAAAAGGTTCTATCGAATGAATACTTACCCTTTGCTAAACAGCAAACAAATAGTTCTGAAATAAAAAATATATAAAAACGCCATGAACAGTAGTAGACGCCAACCCAAAATTATTAAATATAATATATAAAAATTTATCAATACGTGCTGCCCTTATAATTATGTCACGCACCTTATAAAATAAATGAAAGGAAATGGAAATAGAATGAAGTTACTCCTCGCCCAATCTGTTTCTAATTAATTACATTTAAAAATTATATAACTTTTCACGTATTGAGGTCACTAACGGTACATACACACATATTTCACATTTTCCTCTACACCGTCATTTCAAAATCATGCCACCACTGCCGTCCTTCTTGACTTAAGTTGGAGTTTGTATTTATGAATATTTGCCTCACCTTTTATGTAGCTTTTGTTGTTGCTAATTGGTTTGTCACTGCTGGCATCTTCAACACATTTTTTCTGCTCCCTTTCACTTTTGATTGCTATGCTGGCACATAAATAAATATGAATATGAATTTACCTCAACACTCAATGACACTTGACAGTTTTTATTAGTAATATTTAATTTTAATTGATTTCATTGATTCTGTTTTTTTTTTAAATTTTTGTATTTGTATAAATGCAACTTTTTATGGATAAGTTTAAGCATTTTTTTCGCCCATTTTGTATACTTAGCACTGTGTCGATTTCTTCTATTTTTTAATGATTTTTCACATTTATGTTCTTTTTCTTTTTATGCACTTTTTTTACTCAGCTCTTAACAATTTATGCAACTGCATTCATATCAAATGCCGTCACTCAAATACCGCGCTTGCATTACAACAAAACAGCTTTACCTCCAACTATTAACACAAACATTACATTAATAAAAAATGCAAGCAACAACAATAACCAGCATTACATTTCAATTTCAATGCTGCGGCTCTCCACTTCCACTTTGTCCTTCACCTCAGCAGCTTCAACTCATCAGCTGTGCTGGTGGGTTAGATTGAATGAGTGAATGACTCACTGACTCACTGACTAATAGGCGCACTGACTGACTAAAAGTCAGACAAATTGACTAACTGCCAGATTGGCCGCCTGACTGTTTGAAAGTCAACCGCAACCTCTCACTGCGCCGTCAGCCGCCACCTCCTCTCAGCAAGCTGGCTAACAATCTAAGCCACTTCAACCGCCAGCCACCGCTCAATGCGTTTATGGTGTAAGAAGTGCCGCGCCCACATCAAGTAGCAATCATACCAACAAGCTTAGCAACAGCAATAGAGCTGGCGATGTTGTTACTGATGCTGCGGCTGTTCGCTCGCTGTTCGCTGCAAACACTTGTCATTGTTAAGGTTGTTGGCGGAATGTTGGCTAATGTGCGCTGCATTTCGTTTTTGTTGTATGGTATTTTAATAATACCAGAGCTGCCTGCTTTTGTTGTTGTACTTGCTGTTGCTGTTGCTTTGGCCGATGCACTAATGTGTACATTTTTGTTATTGTGGTTAGTAGCAGTTTTACTGCTGCTTCTTCGTCGTTACTCATTTATGCTGGTGTTGCTGTTGGCGCTGCTGCAGCTGTTTGAATAATGAAGTCTAAGACGACCCACATCTGTTTCTAAAGAGTAATTGTTTTCGAGTGCGGTTTTGTTGTTGTATTTGTGTTTTTAGTTTGCCATCAGTTTGCTTTTTCATTCCATGAGGGGTTCAAAAAATAAGTATCCAGACTGCTTCTACTACAGAAAATCTGCCCACAAGCACCACTTCTTTGATCTCAAGGCAAATTTGGCCGAAATGGTGGCGGAATAAAAAACTTCCGAGCACATGTTTTATGTTGTTTCAACTACCACTAGGGAACAACTGGACATGCAAGTTAGACATTTAGAGATGTCCTTTTAGACTGCCTTTAAAGTGACCTGTGCAGTATCCTTTAGCAAGAAAGACTTTCCTCACTGGTGGAGTAAGCAGCTGACCTACTTGAAAGAGAAGGTTAGGAAGGTCTTCAATAAATGCTATCTAAAAAGAAACTTTCAAGATTACCGAGTAATTTTGAAAGAGTATAAGAAAGCCATTAGAGATGAGAAGCGCAACTCTTGGAAAGAGTACTGCGAATCCAGCCAGACTCAGCAAGATTCTCTCCAAGCACCATTCATGTAAAAGTCTCGTTAAAAGAGAGAATGAGGAGTGGGCTGAATCTGCAGGCGAATCCTTTAAAATACTTGTTGATGCCCATTTCTCGGAAAATTCTATTGCTCCAGTCATTAACGAAGGAGCGAGTCGGCAGGAGGGGCTACTTGCGGTTTTCGTGACATCCGTCCTGTCCGTCAACAGAATAAACTGGGCAATCGGTAGCTTTTCCCTTTTCAAATCTTCAGGTATCGATGATATGATGCCAGTGATGCTTTAGAGGATTAAAACCTTGATCTTTCCCGTCCTTCAGAAGATGTTTTTGTTGGAAGAAAACCATGATGGTCTTCACTCCTAAGGTAGGAAGGAGGGGCCACGTCTTAGCCAAGCGCATCAGACCCATAAGTCTTAGCTCCTTTAATCTGAAGGTGTTCGACTATCACGTTCGAGAGAATTTGGAACCAGATTATCTCCAGCTCAACTCGCTTACCTGAAAGGGAAATCTACCGAGACAGCCTTACATGAGGGAATAGGGATTAAAAAAAGAAATTGAAGAAATATGTTTTCTAAAATAATGTTTTTTCAAAGTGTTAAAAGCTAAAAAAAAT
Organism: Anastrepha ludens; assembly: GCF_028408465.1. Taxonomy (NCBI): domain Eukaryota; kingdom Metazoa; phylum Arthropoda; class Insecta; order Diptera; family Tephritidae; genus Anastrepha; species Anastrepha ludens. The sequence goes on from NC_071500.1 coordinate 94,165,881, forward strand.
TGTAACAAATGGTTTTTTTTTTTCAAATAACTTTGTTAAAAGGTATATTTTACAATAAGAATTAAAAAAAAAAAAAACTAAAAATGTTTGAAATAACTGAAGAAATTTGCCTTTAAAAAAATTCTGTACCATTAGTTTCAAAATTAGATAAATCTCAACATTATAAAAATTTTTCCAAAATGAGTTCAGTACAGTTCTTATTACACTCAAACCTACAAATAAACTAATTATTAGAAGAACTGACGCCTATGCCTAGTATAGTAGTTTGGCTGTTACTGTTACTGTTACTTTACTGGAAGAGAGTAAATAAGACTCTCTTACTTATTTCGATAATATTCTCACAAATCTCTCTCATCTTTTTCCAAATAAGTTTTTTATAAGCTAAACTAGTTTTGGCCGAAATCAAAAATGCACGCTATTGAGCATTTCGTTCGCGAGTTAACTGGTAGTTTTTTGAAATACCCTTCCTGCTTACCTGCTCTTCCAAGCAGGCAAAACTTTCTCAGAAATAGTAAAGCTAACATGAGATAATCCGATTTTTTTTTATCGGAAACTGGCAAGTCTGAAATAATATAAGTATATAAGAAGTATTCTTGGCAGCCGCCGTAGCCGAATGGTTTGGGGCGTGCCTTTCATTCGGAATTCGGAGATCGATGGTTGGAATTTTCGTGTAACACCAAAATGAAGAAAAAGTTTTTTCTAATACCGGTCGCGCCTCGGCAGGTAATGGCACTTTCGAATGTATTTCGCCATGAAAAAGCTCCCATAAAAATATCTGCTGTTTAGAGTGGACTTAAAACGGCACGCCATTTGTGGAAAAATATCAAAATGCAGACCGTAAATTGGAGGAGGAGTTCGGCCAAACACCCAAAAAAGGGTGTAAGAATTAATTATGTAGATAAAAGAGGTATTTTTGAGCCAATAATGTTTCACATATTTTTGTTTTTAATTTTTGATGCTAATAGATCGCTATATTTTTAGGTATACATTTTTGAGTTTTGTATGCACTTTATTCATATTTGCGGGCAATCTATGATTTTTTAACATGAATTAATATATTGGGTTGTTGGGAATGTAATTTCGTTTTTTCCCGACAGAGGATTCAATTGTATTTTTTCACAGCTAACTTCGCACTTACATTGCATTGTCATAATATATTTTGACAGCTGATATAGCAAGACTTGTGTGTGAATAAGTGCAATTGATTTTATGCAGTAGTTTTTGGTTGGTGCCATTTTAAATATGGGGGGCAATAAGCAGCATTTTCGTCATATTTTACTTTTTTACTATAGAAAAGGTAAAAATGCTGTTCAAGCCAGGTCCGGCAATTTTGATGTCGAAGATGCACCACATTCTGGAAGGCCAGTTGAAGCTGACAAAGGCGCCATAAAGGCATTAGTTGATGCAAACCGGTGAATAACAACACGTGAGATTAGTGAGAGGTTAAATTTATCGAATTCAACAGTTTATGACCACCTGAAAGGCCTGGGTTTAACCTCGTAGCTCGATATATCTGCAAAGAAACGAAATCACTTTCCGAATAACCCAATAAAATATTTAAAAAATTTTTACCAAAAATTCTCCAAAAGTTTTTATAAATATTGCTTCATTTCCATGACCATTCGAATGGTTTATGAAAGATCGATTTTAATATTTCTTATGATTTTCCATATTCTATTAAAGAAAGTGGGAACCTTTCAGAGAAGCAGATTGTTGAGCGCTTTCTCTGTAATTGTCCGGGTTTGGTAGCTAGACGATTCAAATAACGGGGTGCTCTTTTCTGCGACAGCCCGGGGCAGTCCGCCAACCTAAATCTCATAAATCTTCTTCATTATATCAACAGTTCTGGCTGGCTGTAGATATCTGCCTATTGGAGGTCTCAAAACTGCGCTTTAGTGCTACTTGAGGAGTGTTAGTCTGATACTTTACCTACCTACCTACTTTTTTCCTTCGTCCAAGCTCCTGTTCTCCAAATAGAATACCTCCAATCAGATATCTAAAGAGCTATCTAGTTTATCTTTTCGGCGAGTTGGGACTTTACAGTTCAATTGCCCATCTATTCCACTGTAGTACTTGTAGATATTTGTTGACAGAAATGATTCTGGGTTGCCGCAAGACTGTCATCGGCAATGAGGGTATACATTTTTTAGGGTTCTAAAGATCTCTAGTACTTCAAAATTATAACTGTCAACTGTGAAGTGAGTGCTAGCAGGCAAATTACAGAAAATAAATTAACCTATCCTGCCTCACCGTCATTCCAAATAAATAAGCTGCTTTTCTGCTTCCGGCCAGTTTCAGGCTGAAAGTGGCAGAAATGGTCAGGAGGGTAATTTTTTGGCTGATTTAAAGCTAGCAATAAACAACTTTCTATTTTCGATGGATGAGTGAAATAGCTCCACCAAGAATCATAACCTTTCCTTCTCAGTTTCAGATCAAATTTCGAATATCCCTTTGAGATATTTTCTGAAAGCGCATAAACGTTATTTAGATCGCAGAATCGCAATAGGGATTCTCATAGAATTTTTTACACGTTATTTGACTTATCTTGCTAGATTTACGATTGGCTTTGATTCTAACTGGTTGTAAATTTTTTTATAAGAAAAATTGTGCGCTGATTTTTTCGGAAAGAAATATCAACTACCACTTTCTTCCTTCTTGAGACTAGAAAAATTAATTATTGTTGATACAACCTTTTCAAGAATGCAAGTGCAACATCAAGCTATACACATTTTGAACAACCGCTTCTCTGTACAGGGTGTTTCAAACACCAGCTACATTATCTATTTTTAAATCTAAAGTGGTTTTGCCACTTGTCATCATTAATCCATCTATTTCGAAAATATCGATTTAGCCGCTAGTTCGATTAGAAATGAGTATTACTGAACCCCGTTTATCAAGAAATTTTGTGAGAGGCTAATTCCAATACATTCGACGACCAGGTAACACAGCCCAACAGACAAGACAAGACGTGCTGAGATCGGTAATTGTGTAATGACGTGGCGTCGCCACGGTCAAAGCTGCAATTTCTCTAGTTTACATTTTGTTGTGCAATGCTGTGAAAGTAAAATTTCTTAAGGAAATCATTCTCCTCTTTGAACGATTTGTGGTTGAACCAATCGAGAAAAAGAGCCCAAACTGTCAACGGGGTTTTGGAAATTTTGGTTGCCAAGGAGCAGATTTGAAATCTCATTCCGTGTAAAGATCGAAGTTTGCTTTCTCCAATAAAACTTGACCAGCAATCACTTTTTTTAGTAATTTCAACTTTCAAGATGATTTTTGTTTTTGCACCTTTTTGGCCGTACCTCGCGTTCTAGCAACTTCCAGTTGTTTCTGGAACATTTTTGCATTGAAATATCAGCAGCATTTCAGTTTGCCTTTTGTTATTTTCGTTTGTAAGTGTAAACATAATTTTTTTTTTGTTGGCCTTACTTGCCAGTTGCACAACTTCACTGTCACCAGTTGATTATGATAAGTTTGCGACGTTCAGAGATTTTGCTGGAGGGATTGCAACGTTGGCATTTCAAAAGTTGTGCGACTTTGTCGAGAGGCATACGCTTTTGCTGGAGTATTCTTCCATTATTTTTATTGTAGACATTAGCATTGCGTCAACTGGTTTTTTGCTTTCGTTTCCACACAAAACTCACAAAGCACAAAGCGCATTTATCAGTCAAGGTCAGTGGAAGGTGTAAGGGCGCTGGGAGGGCGATGTAACTAGCGTGCGGTTGATGGAAGAAAAACAACGTGATAAATGTCGCTGTTAAGGGTGTGTGCATGGAACACTTAGCATATGTGAAGTAAAGCGTATGCTAATCTGTGTGAATGTATACCCAATAAACAGTTAAGGTTGAGATAAACTTGAGATTGTGTTGAAAAATAAAGTGGTTCTCAAATGTATAACCCTGATTCTCCCAAAAACCTCAAATCAAGCCGAATCAAAAAATTCTTAATGAAATGGGGTTGTGAGGGCTCTCAGCTTGAGAAAAAGCTACTTCTCAACTTGAGAAAAATGTAATTCTCAACTTGGTACACCAGTTCGTCTGAACATTATAATTTGCAACGCTTGTGATAAATTAAATTTTGTTTGCCTCTCTTATTGCTTGTTTTTTTTATTGTTTTGTTTTGTTTTTAATAAAAAAGTATTAAAAATGCAATAAATTAGTCTTGAAACTCTGTCAAAGATCATCTAATAAAAAAAAAACTTACTAAATAAATCAATTAATCGGAAAATATAGATTCTGGAGAACTTTCTTCGGTACCAGAAACATTGAAGACAAGTTTCATTTTTCTTAATTGTTGAGAATAACCATCTCAAGCGCCCACCAAATTTTCACGAAATCGAATGGGCTACAAAAAACCAAATTTAAACTAAATAAATAAAAAATAGCTGATTAAAATTTTGATTAAATTTCGAATGCAAAATTAGGGACTATGATTTCTATTACAGTGATATTAGATTACCTAAGGGCGTGCGCATAAAAATGGCAAAAAAAAACTCCTCTAAACTTAGATTTTCATTTTAGCGATCAAAATACCTAAAGTGATCCATCGATGATTCGGTAAATAGTTTGCAGCTGTAAAATTCGTATTATTATTATTTATTATTATTTGCTGTCGCGGCGACTTGGGGCGTAAGGCGCCGATACAAATAAATTCTATTGGGGTCGAATTGCAATTTTTGACTTTGTCTGCGGTCGTGTCGTGAATTCGTCATATAGTCTTCGTCTCCATAGTCTCCGTCTTCACTCTTCAGCGAGAGCCTTGCGGATTCGTGTCGAGAGACATTCTGCTGATGTCAGTCGCAGGTTTACGGCCTATCCATTTACACTCTCATTCGCGTATTTCAATCTCAAACGGCTTTTGTTCACCTCGATGAGGAGCTCGTCCTTAGAATTCCAGTTACCTGGCCACCATATGTGCAGTATAGCTCTTAAACAGCGGTTTATAAAGTTTGGAGCTTTTTTGTTGTTAAAACCGCTACGGCCTACGTTTTGCTGTACAGATTTCATATTCGAATTGAAAATCCTTAGCTTTGTTCTGGCGATTAGCTGCTTCGAACTATAGTGAGCTTAAATTCTTTGTTCTATATAATGAACTTAAGAGGTTGAACAAATGCTTTGGTAAATCCACAGTTTCTTCATATTTACAGAATATTAAAACCTCGATACAACGAAAAATGTTTTATGAAGGTTCGTTATATCGAGGCCGCACTGTGGTTTTGTAAGGGAAATTTCGAAACAATTCGAGGTTTATAGTGGATTCGCTAATAATTTTGTTATATTGAGCTCATCGCTTTATTAAGGTTTGCTATATAGAGGTCGTACTGTAGTTCGGTATGGAAAATTTCTCAACGAATGTGGGTTTTTAGGGGATACACCAAAAATTTTGTTGTATTGAGTTCATAGCTTTATCATGGTTTGCTATATCGAGGCCGTACTGTAGTTGGGTGTTGAAAGTTTCGCAACAAATGTGGGTTTTTAGGGGATTTACTAAAAATGTTGTTATATTGAAAACATCGCTTTATCAAGATTTGTTATATCGAGGTCGTACTGTAGTTTGGTGTTGAACATTTCGCACCAATGTGGGTTTTTTAGGATATTTAACAAACATTTTTTTATATTGAATTTATCATTTTATGAAGGTTTGTTATATCGACGACGAACTGTATTTTTTTCCAGAATATTATTTTAATTTTTTATTCAAAGATTGGGATTTTTATTTGGTAGCAATTGAGGGGGTTTAAAATGCTTAATACATAGCCAATGCTGTCGTCGCAGCAATGGTATGTCCGGAGAGTAAAAAGCTCTCCCTCGTTTGGAACCGTCACTCACCCTGGAACCGCTTTCGTATTACTTCAGGGTAGCTATCCATCGTTCTCATTACAAGGTCTGTGCTTGTGTGCCTGCGTCCAGGTCCCGCTTTTGCATACGCAGAATTTTTCTCTTAAATCACTGATGATTTCCTACGTTTCATCGCTGCTTAGCATCTTGTCGATTACATTTTCAGTGGTTATGTGCCCGACTGCATTCTCCAGCGTTGGACGTTCATATTCCCAACTCATGCGTTGGAAGAAGGTGTGTTCGGCGTCATCTTTGTCTGCGTTATCGCATATGCATGTGGAGTGTTCGCATTTCCCTATTTTGAACAGGCATTTCTGGAAATTACAGTGCCCCGAAAACATTTGGGTTGTTTAGAAATTGACTTCACCAAAGTTCCCGCTGTACCATATAGTGAGTTCTTCTTTAGCCTGGCCGTATATCTGACGCGTGTTTTGTTTTTCCAGCGGTATTATACCAAATCCTTATCGTTTCGTCCTTTATTTCGCACGCTGCAGGTTTGCTAACTCCTTCTTACATCTCCTCGTTCCTCGTTTTTTAATGCCCACAACATTTTCCTCTTAAAGGCTATTGCACTGCTTATCACTTGAACAGTTGGCCCTGATACTGTGAGGTAGATAGAGCTACCTTTGGTTGTAGCGATGCTAGGAGCTTACAAATGTGATTTGCCTTAAGCGCTTTTGCTCATAGTTCAGCTCAGTATAAGAAAACGGACAGCGTGGTAGCCATCATCCGTTTCTTTTGAGTTGGTCCACCTATGTTTGCCAACAGTTTACTGAGTAGAGATGCCATCTTTCTCTGCTGCGTGTTTTATTTGGCCCCAGAAGGTTAGTCTTGAATCTAGTCTTAGAAACTTTTTTGTGGTTAGCGTATTTGAGCAAGTTTGCATGCTAATTTCTAGCGGCATGTGTCTCTTGGTTAGAAGTATTAGCTCCACTTTCTCTGTGGCTAATTTGAGGTCACGTGAATCTAGCCACGTTTGCGTCCACTTTATGACTTGGTTAAGTTTTCTACGAGCTTCTTCAAGGTTTCGTACTGTGCGGTGTTTCGTGATTGCGGCGATATCATCTGCATATCCGATTCGAAAGGCAATATAGGGCATTTCTATATTGCATATCTCGTCATACGTAATGTTCCACAAGTCGGTATCAAGAATTGATCTTTGGGGTTGGATAGACGGGTTTGCTTCTTCTTCTTTATTTGCCAATTCGATTCCGAATATAGGCGATCATACAATGTATACAATATATATTATATTACAATTAAATATCGAATTACAAAAATATTTTACGTATAATATAAATTTGTTATAATTTCATGATAAACGTCTCGATTTCTCGCTGTCTCCAGTAAAGTTCCTACATTGCCGATTCTAGTCCAATGTCTTATATTTCTCAGCCAGGATAGTAGTCTTCTGCCTATGCCTCATTTGCCTTCTAATTTTCCTTGCAGGATTAGTTGAAATACATGATATTTGTCGTTTATCATAATATGACCAAAATACGCAGCTTTTCTTCTTTTTATGGTGGTTAGTAATTGTTTTATGGTGGTAGTAATATTCTTAGAATTTTTTTATATATCCACATTTCAAATGCTTCTATTTTATTCATTTCAGTGGTTTTAATGGTCCATATCTGCATAGCATACAGAATTACAGATAGCACGTAACATTTAACGAATTGAATTTTTAATTTAATATTGAAGTCATGATTATCAAGAACCTTTTAGTACTTATGGAATGCAGCCCTAGAAATTTCAATTCGAGTTTTTATTTCTTTTGAAGAATTCCAATTTTCGTTAATACAGCAACCTAAGTATTTGAAATTTACTCTTATGAGCAAGTCATTAACTGTTAAGCTTGTGTTTTTTCTGCTGACAATCATATATTTAGTTTTATTAATATTTATTTTTAAACCGAAGTTTTTACTGCAACGCGTAACAACATTGACTAGCTCCTGTAGTCCGCTTAGACTGTCTGATAAGAGAGTTGTGTCGTCAGCATATCTGATGTTGTTAATGTTTATCCCATTTACTTTAATGCCAGTTTCTAATCCTTGAAGTGCTTCGTGAAAGATTCTTTCGGAGTGGATGTTAAATAGTAATGGTCAGAAAATACATCCTTGTCTAACCCCTCTTAGTATAGGTATAGCGTCTGTAGTTTCGTTGTTTATGTTAACTTCTGCAGTTTTCTGCCAATAAAGATTGCATATACATACATTGAATTTCTTTTGTATCGATATCCATGTTTTGTAGAATCTCAATGAGCTTATCGTGCTGAACAGTGTCAAACGCTTTTTTATAATCTATGAAACACATGAACACATCTTTTTGGACGTCTCTGCAATTTTCAACTAATACTTGAATACAAAATAGCGCTTCACGTGTGCCCATGCCTTCTCTAAATCCCAATTGTGTTTCTCCCATTGCTGATTCGCACTTCTTGTAAAATTACACCGAGAACCCTTTGGGGTTGGATAGACGAGTTGAGTGAGGAATAATGTTAAATATTAGCTTGAGAATTAAAAAAAGGTTTGGGATCCAGTGTTAGAACGCTCCTAGGATAATTAATCTTCGATTGAGAATAATTAAATTCTCAAAGGTTTGAGCGGTGAATAATGTTAGTTTGGATTTATTGGCGGTTTTGACTTCGATCTCGTTGTCTTTTGTATAATTTTAGATATCAGCTTGAAAATTTGAGAAAAAAGGTCTGGGGTCCAGTCGAGAATTATGTTAGATTTCAACTTGAGAATTATTAATTTCGCAATAGTTGGAATTTCAGTGAAGAATGATGCTAGACATCCATTTGAGAGTTCTAAATTTCCCAAAGGTTTGAGATCCACGAAGAATGGTTTTGAATTTAAATTGTTTTGAGAGAAGGAGATACAACTTGAGAATGTTAAATTTCTCAAAGGTTTGAGAACTATGTAGAATAATTTTAAATACCAATTTGAGTATTACTATTTTTCTTTCTGATTGGAGATCCAACTTGAGAATGTTAAATTTATCAAAGGTTTGAAAAACAATTTTTTACTGCTTGTTGGGTATTAATAAATGCACTGTGAGATTTTTATTTAAGCTGTTTGTTTATGCACACGATTTTACGAGCATCTCCACTTTGCAATTATTTTATTCTATATATATTTTTTGCTGTATTTTTTCTCACACATGATATAGTTTTTTCCTTGTTTTTATCTCTACACGTGTTGCCTACAATAGCTGCAAGCAGGTACTACAGCAGAACGCGCCCGTAATGCAAATTTTCACACCTACTCATGCCCTGCTCTGTGCTACACTACACTAACATATGTGTGTATGTGTAGAATATTTTTTGCATATATTAAAATGAATGGAAATCCATTAAAACACTATAATATTGTAATAAATGTGCGGCACTTGAGTATTCATCACATCTGATACGGGTTGCACACGGGTTGACTACTCGTAACAGCTGCAGATGCACACTTGCAACGTTTATTATTTGTGTAATATTTCAAGTGCGATTATATGTGTATGTGTTTTAAAAAGTGTATAAATTTTTGTTAAAAATGCAAATATTTACGATCACTTATTGCTGCTCTTTAAACGCCCTTTTGTTATTGTATTTATCGCTCACGTTTAATGTTTGTCACAATGTTTGTATGGTGTACTTTTTTTTACATTCGGGCATGCTCACATAAAATTTCCTTAAATCGAGTTGGCCTTTAAGTAAGCTATACTTAACTGCTATACAACTGCTATAAACTTTTCACTTAAATTTTTTATTATTATTATAAAAAAAAGAAGAGGAAAATTTGTTTTGTATTCAATTTGTTTACTTCCCTGACCAAGTGTGCCCTGTATTGATTACCTTCAGCGGCTTTCTAGGAATTTCGCCAGTCAAGCCTATTTTGCTTTGCTTGTTGGATCTCCAGTCACGAATATACAATTATCGATTGGTTGCAGAATCTGTAATTAAATTAGCTTTAATTCGCTTTAATATTCTATGTACTGACATTTTATCTTAATTATCGATAGTTGGAACACTGCATCACGTTACCATTCGGTGCTTTCCTTCGGCATGCAAATATAAATAAAATATATATTATTTAAAAAAATATATAACTATGAAAAATATACAAAAAAATAAATATAAAAATATACAGTCTGTTACATAAGAGCGTGGTCACTGTTACACGTAGATAAAAAATCAGAGCATCCTGTTTCTTTTTCTATGACATAGAGGCACCTCAGTCCTCCATGCTTTTTATAAAAAGTCAGCTGTCTGTCAAATTTAGTCTTTAATTGAGTGGTTTTTCGAAATGAGTGCTGTTTACGCCTCCCGCTTTGAGGCAATTTTTCTATGATTACTTGAAAAAGGACCCCAATTAACGCAAACTGCTGCTGCGAAATGTTTGGAAAAGTCGAAGCAGTTCGTTAGCAAGTGGATAAATCACTATAAAAAGGTCGGTAACGTTGGTGATTTTCCTGATCGCGGAAGTGCAAGCAAAGTCTCAAAAGAAAAAGACGAAAAACAGATTCTCGCATTGTTCTCGAAAGATCCAACTTTGACTTTACGTGGAGCTGCTGTGAAATTGAAAGCAAAAGGTGTTGACATATCTTACGGAACGATTCGCAGGCACTTGCTTGCCAATAAACTGAAATATCGCAGTACTTTGGAAAAACCAATGTTGAGTGCAAAACACGTTGAAAACGAGTGAAGCGCAAAACGGAGCTGTCACTTTAGATTGGCGATCTCAGTCACCGGATGCAAATCCCATATAAAATGTGTGGGCTCTGATGAAAATGCAGCTTCGCAGACGCAAGCCATGTAATTTAGATAAACTTTCTCGACAAATTCGGAAAAAATGGAGGCCTTTTCCGGTAGAATATGCAGAAAAACTAGTGGAAAGTATGCCCCGACGGTGCCAGGCCATAGTTAACAATGCAGGAGATTGGACTTGCTACTGAGGTATTTGTATTGAGTATTGACTACCAAATTATCCATGGGAATTTTCGAAAAATCAATTGTTGTTATTACTTAGCAGTGACCACGCTCTTATGTAACAGACTGTACATACAAATAGATAAATATGTAATATATAAATACTCAAAGGCTTTACCTATTTTGTCGAGACTTTCATTGGCTGAAAGCTGATTCATTCGATTCATTATTTCCAGATTCAAACCCATAATTTGGGTCATATGCAAGATTTTTTTTTCTTATTCACTCCTCTCGGGAGCATAGAGTCTCAGTCGAAAAGACTCTTCGCGCAGCATCACCTTTTCCAAGTGTATTTGGGTCGACTGCGACCTCTGCTCCTTTGTGGGTTCCAGTCCAGTGCCATTCTCGTGATGTTCTTACCGATTTCTTTACTTGCTTCGCAACCTCTTTTTAGTCTGGCCGAAGGGAATCATCGCTGATAAGTTGCCTTTTAAGTTCATTTCTGCACTGAATGATGTCCCAAGTGGTGTCAGAGATCCATGGTTTGCCGTTGGTGGTTTTTATTGTCCCAAGTTTTTCCCGAGCGATCTGCCTGAGCGTGGCGTTTGTAGCTTCCCAATCAGTGTTGTTGTGCTCGGTGAGCAGTTTCTCACGAAAGGCGCCAGTTGTTTCTTTTTTTGATCGCCGAATCGCGCAGTAGCTGGACGTTGAATCGCTTATGCCTGCGTGGTATGTAGTTTTTCTTACTGCATTTCAGCTTCATCTTGACATCACCGGTAATTAGCTCGTGGTCGCTGTCTATGTCGACTCTCTTATTTTTGCATTATGATTTTGAGCAGTATTTGTACGAGCAAAGAAAGTTATTCTCCCTTACTGATCTTATGCCCCAGAGCTGAAATTTTTTTTGAGCGCCCAAGAGTTTTATCGCGTAAGATAAAATAATCCAAATTAAGCCCGACTCATCAGCATTGTGTATCTGCTCTTTTGTCAAACTTAAACCCATAATTGCTTTGTTAAATTTTTCTAAAAATGGGTTGAAGGAGTCACTCTTATTTGATAACTTTTCTGCACACATTTTTACCTCATGCCTTTTTCTTAAGTTTGCAACCCAACCATTGCTAGCGTGGAAGCCTCCAGACTTTTCCTGAATTTTGCCATGCAACAACTTGGTTTTATCTTTTAGCATATCACTTGTAACTGGGAAGTTTTTTGCCCCGTGGATCTGCAAACCAATTGAACAACGCCCTTCCATTTTTGGAAGCTCAGAGCTCTTGAGAGGTTACCTTTTACCTGATCCAGATTCAGATCGCGTAGTCGGAAGTCAAATACCTGGGGCTGAACATGAGTGAAAGGATGTGTTTTACTCCACACTTGATGCGATTATGGTATTCGCTGCAGACAGTTGTCGGACAAGTTCGACGCGTGGTCAGGTGTGAGTTGGGCCTCCGCCGTCTGCTGGCCGTATCATATATCGGGGCCTATTTGTGGACTGTCCAGCAGCTGTTGTCTGTTTGCCGAACTGTGAGTACAGATGCTTTACAGGTATATTTGGATGAGCATTCTCTGGAATGCGTATTTTTGATTTCAGGTTGAAAAAGACGATTAGTATACCGCTGCTGCAAGAATCATGGGTATCGGACGGTGGTGTGGAACGGGAGTATTTGGAGTGCAAAAGGCTTCTGAATGTGTGTGGGATAAGCAGGTGGCCATACCGTTGCGACAACAGCCTTGATGGTCGTATGATATATGAGTACATTCGGAACGTTTCATTTGACAGGGAAAATCCGGTCTTTGAACCCTGAGCTTGGGTTTCCTCTTTATAAGACTAGGGACTTTGGATTTTCCCTTAGTTTGGGGTTCCTCCTTGTAAGGACTGGGGGCCTCTTAATACCTTTTTGCAACTGTATGTAAGTGAGAAATATCTTCGTGGGTCTCCAAGGGAGGACTGGCTGCATATCCTCTGCATATGTCCGATGTACTCAGATAAGGGAATCTTCGCGTGTAGGGATTAGTTGGACCGATGAACGGTATGATGGGATTGGTGTAGTCTCCACCCTTCGGAATGTCGAAATGTTAGCTCAGTATGCGCGCGAAGTGCTTAGACGGCGAAGGAATGTTGGGCGTTCAGTTGATTAGCTAGAGTTGTGTGCTATTGTGAGGTTTGGGGTATGACAACCAGTTTAGAGATGTATGAGAGCTGAACTGGTAGTAGACTTGGCTACGAAGTCTGATCGAATACTTAAATCTGGTATCGAGGGAACCCATGGAGTTCTTTCCGACCTGTTCATGAAGACGGCCCCTCGAGGAGTATCGTGATGGTTGTGGTTTTAGACCCAAATACGGGTAGAGACTTTCTGGTGCGATATGGACATACATTGTCCAAAATACGCCCACTCCACAGTACCAATTCGTACATAAAATGCGTTTAGCGTTTTGGGCCGCTGATCAACGCATTGATTTGATACGCTTTTAAGCACCAACGCACATCAAAACGGATGCTGAAGGTGAGAGGATCAGAAGAGGATCACGTGTATACATTTAGTAAACTTCAATGACAGTTTTCGATGAGAAACTGTTGCAGTGTACCTATGAAACTCCTGAAAGAAGACATTGCGGCCACCTCACGTAAGCTGTTCAAATTTGATGAACCTAAAATGTTATCCAATATAGCAACGGTGCCATCGTATCATTAGTGCCTGCCTGGCCGGCCGGAAATGTGGGCAAACAATTCTTGGATTTTGCATGATGATAACACGTCATCGCACCGATTCCAAATTGGGTTGGATTATTTGACCGAACACTAAGTAAATATCCCGTTCGAGTTCTTTTTGTTTCCCAAGTTGAAGTTACCACTTCGTGGAAGGAGATTTCAGTAGATAGAGGAGATCAAAGAGAATGCGACGAAGGAGCTGAAGGCCATCGCTTCGTCGGCCTACCAGGGGTACATGGAGGACTGGGTTAAACGTTGGCACATGTGTGTTGCTTCAGATGGGCCATATTTGGAAGGAGATAAAATAAATTTGCCTGAAATTTAACTATGTTTTTTTTTATTTAAGCATCCCCGGTACTTTCAGATCATAGATTGACAGGTGACACCAATAAAAAATAGTATAAGCGGTTTTGGGCGTTCTTTTCCAGGTCGGATGCAAAAGAATACAGCTATTGTTGGATTAAAAAAAAACTTTTTTTTGAATACTCTCTGATAAACAGTAAAATATTATATGTAGATACATTTTCAAGAGCTGCTGCGGTTATTCTAAGCATTTTTGCGATTCAACAAATTACCAGGTATTTAATCCTTCTCATGTGCTTTCCATATGTGTTGATATTTATGTATGCCTTCACGTCAATACATCACTGAATGGCGCTAACAACCCGAGAGAATTTCCTGTCGCTCCTAATATCTTCTTTGTATCGTAAGCCCACTCAGAGTTGAGCTGATTATTTCAGTTATTCCATTTCTAACTTTTGATCACATAAACTATGCTTTTATGTTTTACGATTCGTTTTTGCTCATGCTTTTCTTTTCCATCTGCTTCTTTTAATTCTTCTGTTTTTAATCTGCTTTAGTATGAGTAATGGAATGGCTGTCCCATTATTTCGCCCTCTTGTGTTTTGTTTTGTGGCTTCCATCCTGGCGCTTTTGTTTTTTTTTCATTCCCGTTTTTTTCACTTTTTCCAAGCATCACTATTTGTGTTATTTATTTCTGTGTCTACTGTTAGTCCTCAGCATTCCCTGCTTTCGGCTATCGTCTGTCGGCAAGGGTTTTATTGAATTTAGTATTTGATGATTTTGTTTTATGTGTTTCTGTTCAAGTTTCCATTTGCTTTATTAGCTACTATCCTTGCTACTACAGGGGTTTCCAATTGGGATGAGTCGATGTTCATAGATTGTGGCGGTATTGCTGTTTTGGTGGCATCTATCAAATCTGATTTTTGATTTCATTTTCCAGTCAGCTATGCCAAATCAACAAGGCACGATTACAAAATTCAGCAGCGCCTGGTAATAATTCTACAATTTGAGGTTATGGTTGTCCCTCGCTGAGATGACGTAAAGCGACAAATTAGCAACCAAGATCGCGCGATTTGATTCCGCGGGGATTTTACTTGTGCGGTGCAATGTTTAGTGCTGACTTGGTACCAACTTGTTTACAGCAGACTATATCCAGTCTGTGAGGTTCAAGAACCTTTTTAGGTTGTTCACGTCTAAGCAAGACAGTTGCTTGAGACTCTCGAACAGTGGTTTGCCAAGGCTTGACATTCTCTCCTTGCATAAGACAGGTCATTCACATAGGAAATGGAAAATCGTTTCCTCTTTCTCCGGTTATGACAGTGTATGTGGTGAGAGATGCCCATTTCGCCGCTTGTTCGCCGACAGGCCAAAATGCAGTTATGACTGCGGTGAGTCTGTAGGCGTCCCGTCGTTTCATGCCTATTAGTGTTGACGATTGTTTGAGGTTGTAGGTGGGCCATAACATTCCACATTTTACATGTCGTGTGGTCTCCCCATTTTCAATCCGCCGTTCGGAGGTATTTTGTGGAAATTGGGGTCTTGATTGCGCCCAGTGGTGTGAATACCGATTCTGCAAGAAAGTTATTCATGGCAGGGTTCCCTCTTGTCAGTTCATCTGCTTATTCGTTATATTCAATGTTCCGATGAGCCGAGACCCTGATTAAGGTAGTCTTATGGTTTTCACTCAAGGTAGTTGGACTATTCTTACAGTGTTCGATTACACTAGTCTACAAGGAAAAGTATCCGAAATAATTTAAACGAATATCTGCTTCTCTGTCCATGCAAAATTCGGATTGATAACTAAAATTAATTTATATTATTAGTTTGAGTTTTCGAGATATCCTAACCTAAAAGTGCAAAAAACCCCATTTTTGCCCATATTTGAGGTTATGTAGCCTTGCAGATGTTTTCTTTCACCAAAATTAAAGGATGGCATCTTTAAATACAATCCTTCTTTTTTCAAATGGCGTTTTGTTTGCTCAAATATCATTTTTTTTCGCAGAGATATCGCATTTTGAAATTTTCATGTTTCGAAATTTTCCTACGCCTGAAAATCGATTAAGATAACATAGACATGATATAGTCGATTACTAATTTTCTTGGGTTTGAGGGCCTGAAATATATGGATTAATAGTATGTACATTTGGAGTTTGTGGGTAAGCCTGCTTGCGGTTAAGTGGGTTAGCCTGCTCGCGGTATGATAGGGGTGGTTTCTAGGGGTTAGGGCTGTGTGTGACTCGGTACCCAAAGGTTAGATAGTGTAGGGGTGTGGTGAGTCAGCACACTTATGGTGTGAGACAAAATTTAAAAAAAAATAAGACTCAATTCAAGAAAATTAGTAATCGAATATATCATGTCTATGTTATCTTAATCGATTTTCAGGTGTAGGAAAATTTCGAAACATGAAAATTTCAAAATGCGATATGTTGGACCCAGGCGTGGGTGAATAGTAGTGGTCCATTTAATGGACACCGTTCTGGGCCTTCCCGAAGTAATGCAAATAGTAGTTCCGGGAAGGGACTCTCCCCAGAAGAGGAGGAGGGGTTGTTTTAGTGGCTACACCATTCGATGCAATTAACGACGGTCGCTGTAAGTGCGAAAGCATTTTGAACCCTATCTCACCCACCAAAAAAAAAACTGTCTATTTGCCCTTTACCACAGTTTTTTCGTTCTATGCTCGCTCCAATTAATTAAGTGCGCGGATGCATTCCGAATGTTTACTGGTTCATACGTAGAAGCTACTTTGGACCAAAGCATCGTTTATCGGTGGTACAAAATGTTCTTAGAAGGCCAAGAAGATGGGAATGACGAAAAGCGTGCCGGACGCCCGAGCACTTCAACAACATACGAAAAAATTGATGAAGTGAAGAAAATGGTATTGGCCAATCGTCGAATCACTGTTAGAGAAATTGCTGGGACCTAGACATATCGATTGGCTCGTGCCATTCGATTTTTTTCAATGATTCGGGCATGAGACGGGTCGCCGCAAAATACGTACCAAAACTGCTCAATTTCGACCAAAAGCAGCATCGCATGAACATTGCTAATGAGATGTTGGACTCTGTCCGCTACGACCCAAATTTGCTTCAGAGGGTCATAACTGGGGACGAATCGTGAGTTTAAGGTTATGACGTGAAAACCAAAGCGCAATCATCTCAATGGAAGCTGCCGCACAAACCAAGACCGAAAAAAGCACGCCAAGTTCGGTCGAATGTAAAAGTTTTGCTTACCGTTTTCTTCGATTGCAGGGGCATTGTGCGTCATGAGTTCTTGCCACCGGATAAAACGGTTAATAAGGAATATTACTTGCAAGTTAATCGAAATTTGCACGAAGCAATCCGCCAGAAACGCCCGGATGTGTGGAAGAACAAAAATTGGCTTCTGCATCACGATCTCGCCTCTGCTCACACATCGTTGTTTGTGCGCGACTTTTTGGCCAAAAACAACACACTAATGATGCCACAGCCACCATATTACCCAAACTGGCCCCCGTGACTTTTTCTTTTTCTCGAAACTGAAGAGGACCATAAAAGGACGATGCTACGCTACGATTGACGAGATAAAGACGGCTTCAAAGGAGGAGCTGAACAAGATAAAAATAATATTTTTTGAAGTGCTGTGAAGATTGGAAAAAACGTTGGCACAAGTGCATAATATCTCATGGGGATTACTTTGAAGGGGACAACAAATAGATATTAACGAATAAATAAATATTTTTTGAAAAAAACACAAAATTCGCGATACTTTTTGAATACACCACCTAAATCAAGTACAGAGCAACACCTTCGAACTATGAATATTTCGCTGTGGAGTCGATGTGCCTGGATAGCCGGGCTGCACATATGATTTGCTGCGTTTATAGTTCTCATAGTGAACCCATATTGCGCTTCCAGTAATTATATGATTCAAAAAAGATTTCCTTTGGTACCCTTGAAGCCCACGAATGTGATTTTTGTAGGTGCCAAAGTTGACATAGTCGGGGCTCAAAAAACAAAAAAACGAAATGGGGCTTAACTTGGAGAGAACGACGCGTGCTGATTCCAGAAGCCTATTGATGGCACTCTAACTGAAAGATAACTGATGATAGTTGCAATTTAATACAAGTTGGCGCAAAATAAATCATCCAATTTGATTTCTTAATAACTTTTTTACTGATAAAAAAGCGGCTCCCATGATCTTTTCCAGCATCAGGTTCAAGAATTCACCCTTTCTAAAGCCTCGTTTGGTACCAAATGGCTCGAAGAGCTGCTTCCCAATTCTGACGGCACTGCTGGTAATGAGTAAAGTCATTTTGCATAGCCGTATTAGTTTTGAAGGGCTACCAAAATCAGCTATCGTGACATACAGGCAACTACTTTTCGTGCTGAGTAGTTCACAATTGTCAAATATGATTGGCGTACGACGCCATTCGCAAAAGTTACATATAAATCTTCCGATAGGGTGATTAATTTTGCGCCACTCTGTTAAAAATCCTTTAAAATATATACAATTCTCTGGTCAATACATTGTAACTCTTTTCATATCTCGCACTTAACTTGTTTTATTCCGTTTCAACATCGATCCGCGCTTATTGGAAACCCCTAATTTAATTAAATTCTTTTTTTCCACAATTTTTATTTGCCTTCTCAATTTCATTTATTTCCTCCTTTCCGCGCATTTTTGTTGACTTCACTTTAGTTGATTTTCCGTGCTGTGGTTTTAATTCATTAGACCACGATTGTATTACATCTACCAGTAGCCAGCCACAAATCTTTTCCTGGGTAAGAGGAGAAGAGTGGAAAGAGACAAAAGGAAATAAATGGAAAAATAGAGTAAGTTAAAGGGAGCAGACAGGGCATGATATGTTGAATAAATAAGCAAGAAAAACCAAAAAGGAGGATAAAGAATCATTGAAAAATAAATGTGTGTGTGTGTGTGTTTACTTACCACAAAAAAAGGAAAAAAAAAACAGAAAGAAATGACAAACAAACACAACTAACGAGCAGGTCAAATGTTTTTGTTTTTGCTTTGTTTTTTATTGTGCTTGCATTTTTATGAGTATTGGTCGCACAGCACAGCGCAAATAATTGCGAAGTCAAACTGGCTTTTACTTAGTTTAATTTGGTCATAAATCATTTAACACTCGCCGCCGCAGGAGCTGTTCAAATGATTTAGCAATGGGTTGATGACTTTTGAGGTCATGTGGAGCAAGCATTGGCACATTAAGGTGCCACGTACACCATATAAAATAAAATCATTGCTGTTTTTCCAAGCGAGTCACACTACTTTGTATATTTCGAGACATTCATAAAAATATTTTGGCACAACACAGTGCTATTCGTGAGCTGTACTATTTTTAAATTTCCATAAAAATCAGGACCGCATGAAAAAAATTAAGGGTGGTTAAGTTTCAAGGGCCGGTGTTGATGTTGAATAAAATACATTTTTTTTTTAATTATTGTCATTTATTGTCATGCTCTTTTATATGATAATACTGGTACGGATCAAATACGTATAGAACAAAATATCGGCCAAATGGTCGCCGCGGCCTCGGCGGCACACCTCCATCCGATGGTCCAAATTTTCGATGACGCTGAGGCATAATTGAGGTTCTATGCCGTTAATGTGCCGAATTAATTATCTCATCCTTTAGCTCTTGAATTGTTGTTGGCTTATCGACGAACACCTTTTCTTTCAAATAACCCCAAAGAAAGAAGTCCAACGGTGGCAAATCACAAGGTCTTGGCGGCCAATTGACATCGCCGCGACGTGAGATTATTCGGCCATCAAATTTTTCGCGCACAAGAGCCATTATTTCGTTAGCTGTGTGACAAGTGGCACCATCCTGTTAAAACCACATATCGTCCACATCCATATCTTCCAATTCGGGCCATAAAAAGTTCGTTATCATCTCACGATAGCGAACACTATTCACAGTAACTCATTTTGGAAAAAATACGGCCCAATGATGCCGCCGTCCCATAAACCGCAACAAACAGTCACTCTTTGTGGGTGCATTGGTTTTTCGGCAATCACTCTTGGATTATTATTCGCCCAAATGCGGCAATTCTGCTTATTGACGAATCCACTGAGTTGAAAATGTGCCTCATCACTGAAGATGATTTTCTTCGAAAATTGGTCATTCACTGTTGCCATTTCCTGCCACCGTTCTGACCATTGACGACGCTTGAAATGGTCAAGAGGCTTTAGTTCTTGAGTCAATTGCACCTTGTAAGCGTGTAAATGCAAGTCTTTATGCATAATGTTCATCAACGACGAGCGTGAGAGGTGCAATTGGTGAGCACGACGACGAGTTGAAATGGACGGCTCTTCAACCACACTATCGCGAACAGCAGCAATATTTTCTGCAGTACGAGCTGTACGAGCATGCACTGAGGTTTTCACATCTCCTACAGACCCGGTTTGCTCAAACTCTTGCACAATTTTTCCGATTGTACGCACATTTGGATGATTAAATTGACCGAAAAAATCACGAAGTGCGCGATATGCACTTTGATTTGAACGCCCGTTTTCATATTAAGCCTGAATAACTTTAACACGTTGCTTAAATGTGTATCTTTGCATGGTTCAAATTGAGTTAGTCTAAAATTAAAAAATGTCAAATGAAATGCAGAAAAAAACTTGACGTTTAGGTGTGGTTCACATTCAACATCGGCCCTTGAAACTATAGTGGAAATATTTAAAAAAAAAAAATATATATATATACCAAATATTTGTTTCAGTAAATAATATCAGATAAATAAAGATATCTTCAAAAGCATCCGGCTCGTGAATATTCCCGTGTTGAGTTGAAGTAGATATGTATATATATGTTTTCCCGTGCTTCCTAGGTGAATGTGTTTCGTGTGGATGTCCTAAAGTATGATAAATTCTGTGCTTTGACTGGAAGTAGCTAATTTTAGTGAGACAGCCAACTCTACTTACATTAGGGTGCATCCCTTTTCTAGAAAAAAAAATTTGAACATCGAATTCTCTATACCTAGGGTTAGGGGTTACGTCGATACTACGATAGTCGATTCTATACTATTAAGACGCCTCGCATATGGGGGAAAACTTCTGATTTCGCTAAGGGAATCGCTAAGGGAGTGAGACTGAAAAAGTTGTCGCAGTGCTGCCCTTAAGGTCATTTTGCACTTGCTTCCCATCGAGTACTTCGAGTAGAGTACTTTAGAAAGTAACCTTTTAGAAAGGTTACCACAAAGCACAAATCGCTTACTGTAGATTATTTTAAAAAATTCTACAACTTTCATGAACTCAACGATCGATCGCAGTATCATCACTCGAACAACAGAATTTGAATCATTCGTACTCCGGTTGGTTGGTTGGAGTGTTTCCAAAGCGATACCGTCAATACAACGTACCCGCTTGGATTTTTTTTAAGTTCCACACCAATTTGGATGTACCTTGTACAAGGTGGTGCAAAATTAATTATCCAATTTTGTTTTTGAATAACTTCTTTGTTAAATAAAAGAAAGCCTGATTTTGAGTGCTGGAAATCTTAGTTTTGCTCCTTGCGCGCTCATAAATATCACTCATTTGCTCGGAGTGTTTGTAGGAGTGTTCTAATCTCCAAACATGTTTTAGATAAGTAAGGTGCTCACAACGGACCCATTTCGCGGTCTAACTGCTATCGCTGTTTCTATGGGCGATGCGGCTGCCAAGCTTAACCTAACCTAAGTAAGTAGCTAAGTATCAGAAAAGTGCAAACTCTGGATATAACTGACACTGTGCGAATGGGCTATTGGCAAACCCTACCAAGACTGGTATTATCCTCTTTACCAGAATGAGGAAGTTCGATGGACTCGTTCTGCTTAAGCTAAACGGAGTCACAATTCAGCTATGCAAAGAATATCTTGGAGTAATCCTCGGTAGTAAACTTCATACGTTGAAACAAAAACATCCAAAGCACTGACAGCCTTCTGGCAGTGCAAAGGTGTCTTTGGGAAAACGTGGGGTCTTTCACCTAGCAGGATCCTATGGATCTAAGGGGTTTGGATAAGACTTATTATCAGCTATGCATCAGTAGTCTGGATGAGTACACTCTCTGTCGTGGGAGTCAGGAGGATCTTATCGAGAGTACAACGCACTATAGCCACCAGTTGATGT
Organism: Anastrepha ludens; assembly: GCF_028408465.1. Lineage (NCBI taxonomy): Eukaryota > Metazoa > Arthropoda > Insecta > Diptera > Tephritidae > Anastrepha > Anastrepha ludens. The sequence goes on from NC_071500.1 coordinate 94,187,755, forward strand.
TTTCATCCAAGGAGAGACCTTGAAGACAATCTGCAGTCTGACACAAAATGGGAATTTGTACGGCCCCTGTTCGGCGTTGGATAATAGAGAACGTATGGACTTCGATCCAACGACCCTTGCCATGCCCCTTGACTCCATGCCATCAAGAGTCGTACTTAAAAAGAGAGAAAGCACGGTTTGGGCTCTGGTGTCTACGTGGAATCCAGCGGGATAAAACTAATGATGCTAACGTGGGACACGTGGGTACCCCGGGGCACGTGGATATCGCGGGTAACGAGATCTCTGACTCTTGGGGCTCCGAGGCCAACTTCTTTGGCCCGGAGTTCGTTCTGCCACTCCATTTTGCAGCCATCAAAGCCTCGGTTAGCAAAAAGGTTATTTTAACCCACAAGCGAGCCTGGCAGGCTGAGAACGACTGCGAGACTGTCGCAGATCTTCCTGTCATTAAGCAGAGGGGACTGTAGGCAGCTGGTTGGATTGATGATGGGCCACTTTCTATGAGTGAAGCACATGGAAACGATTGACATCTCAGACAGCCCACTCTGCACAGCATGTGGAGGGGAGAACGAGACGGCGGGCCAGTTTCTTTGCGTTTGCCCGACGTCGCTCGAACCAGGTTTGAAGTCTTAGGAAAAGAAAATTAAAAAGGGAACCCGAGTGCAGTAAAATGGACTTAATGTCTGAGTGTTGCATTTGCTAGTCTGTCTCGACAAAAAAAAAAGGTAATTTTTGTCGACTTTGCCATCTCTTCGTTTATGCTATGTAAAAAATGTATGGCAATATCTATTAGCAGTATTTTATTAGATGCATATAACTCTTACTTAGGGAGGCATAAAATTTGAAATTTGAAAAGGGCAAGCAAAGAAGCACTGAGAAATTTGGTAACTCCTAAAATACTCAGGCTAAAATGCCAATTATATGCGAAGCTCTGGAAAGTAAAAGGGTAGATAATAAAGGAGGAACGGAGGGTAGTGACAGAGAGAAAGAGATAGGATAGAATAGAGGCAGAGAGAGAGGCATAGCTAGTCATGTGCGAAATTTCTAGATTATTTGGCAAATCTGAGAATATCCTCTTCGTTTGAGAAACGAATTTTATTCATTTCCAAGACATAGGAGCCCAAAAATCGTGGCCTCGCTTTAGCAAAAGGCAATTCGGGTTTTTTATAAAAAATTAAAACAAAAAAAAAAATAATAATGTATGTACAAGTATAGTATGTATAGCCTATGATCTGAAAGTACCTGGAATGCTTAAATAACAAAAACAGAGTTAAATTTCAGACAAATTTATTTATCACCTTCAAAATATGACCCATCTGAAGCAACACACATGTGCCAACGTTTAACCCAATCCTCCATGTACCCCTGGTAGGCCGACGAAGCAATGGCCTTCAGCTCCTTCGTCGCATTCTCTTTGATCTCCTCTGTTGACTGAAATCTCCTTCCATGAAGTGGTAAACTCAACTTGGGAAACAAAAAGAAGTCGCACGCGGCCATATCCGGTGAATACGGTGCTCGGTGCGATGGCGCGTTATCATCATGCAAAATCCAAGAATTGTTTGGCCACATTTCCGGTCTTTTGCGACGTACAGCAGCTTCCAAACGGATAAATAGTGACAGATGTATGTCTTTGATCCCTAGCAATATAAGAAAAAAATATGGACCGGTTCTCACGAGCGCAGTTCGTTTAAATTAAACATTCCCGGTACTTTCTGATCATAGGGTATAAATAAAAATTTTAAAAGTAATTTATAGTTCTAAAAAAGCAACTAAAATAAACAGAGAAAATCCCAAAAAAAATTTTTTAATTTTTTAGAACATCAAAGTTTAACAGAAAAAAAATTCAGGAATAAAAATGAACCAATAAAAGAAGAAACATATTGATAAAAATAAAAAATGTTAAAATAAAAATAATAATACCAAAAAAATTTAAATGAAAAAAATCTTTTTAAATAAATAAAAATAGAAAAAACTCCAAGTATTTCATAGAAGAATAAAGTAAAATAAATCAAAAATAAAACGAAAGATTTTAATTAAAAAAAATATTTAATTTATTTAAAACTAAATAAAAATTTAAAATTCCCTTGTTAGTTAAAAAAATATATAAAGTAATGAAAATTAAAAATAAACCAAACAAAAATAAACAACAAAATTATAAATAAATAAAAACTTAAAGATTTAAATCGCTTGGGTTGTGTCCTGTAATAATATCGACCATCAACCTAACGTCTTTTCTACCATAAATTTTACGAGAAAGTTCGACAGTTTGCTGTTCGGGTTTGTTACATAACACTTGGCAGCTCCGCAGCGCTCTAGACCGGATCATCGCTCTTTATGTAAATTGCGTACATAATCGCTGATCCAATTCATGATTCCTGTAGAACTGATTCCGATTATTGGCTCTGGTCGCTGTGGGGTAATCATTGATCCGCAGTTGGCCAATTCAGCGGCCATTTCATTTCCTTGAATACCGCGGTGTCCTGAAACCCTTAGAAGTACAAGCAATAGAATTAAGCTTCTTCTTACTTTGAGGTTTGCTTTGCGTTCTCCAGAGCCTTTAGTGCAGTCTGACTATCACTAAAGACTCCAATCTGTTTCGCGCTCCATCTCTTCTCAATTATCCATTCTGCTACTTTCAGAATGGCACAAATTTCCCTTTGGAAAAAAAAAAAAAATTGTCAAACACAGAAACCCTTGACAGACCTTCCTTGTCTGTTTACATACTGCAGCTGTCTAGTTCACAAGTGTTAAATATAATTGATTTACAAAATTTTTAAACCCTCCGACAGGGTGATTTGTTTTGTGCCACTTTGTGGTTGACGTTAAAAAATTATTCTGCTCGCTGACGTACGGTTCGTATGTGTTTTCAACGCTCAAATAAGCCTCTTAGCAGCATGGACACTTTGCTTGGAGAATTCAATTATAAAAAATCCGCTAGGAAATAGGCAGATGAGATATGCTCACTTGCATGCACCTGATGTTCAAATGTAATCAAATGAGATGTTTACAAAAATATGAAATCCATTTTTTTATATTAAGTTTATTTACATTTGAATTCAGTACGAAAACGCAATTTCGCCCTTCTTCCCACCTTTCTGCCCACGCTTCTTCCCACCCTTTTTACCAACCTTCCTGTCAACCTCATAAACACAAACCTGTGTACATATGTATATGTGCGCATTCTTTGTTTAAGCACATAAGCGGTTATTTCATCACTTACCCTCTTAGCACTCATTTGCTCATTTGTTCGTATTCCATGCAAGCACCGCTGTGGAACATTTTTCTAAAAGCCAGTAATGGTTTGCTGATGGCATTGGTGTTGATAACAAAATTGAATCTGGCAGCCAAATGCTGTGAACGCAAACAAACAAGCGAGGAGAAAAGTGGAATAGATAAAAATGCAACTATCACGTGCTACCTTTACGACTACACAACGACAACAACAACGATTGTTGAATAAGCACTAAAGGATGGAAAGAAGAAGCGAATGCAGCACCTTATCGTCCTTTTGCTCGTCTTTTGCTCACTCTTTTTGTGTATCTTCTTATCTGGTCTATTAAATTTTCCTATTTTTTTTTTCTAAATTGCCCGCGCGGCCTCTCCATTTCGCTAGTTTTCTTTCTCCGCTTAATTATTACCCTATTTTTTTAATGCTTTCATACTTCTACTTGTTTTTATAATTTCATATTCTCTTTTGCCTCGTAACTCACAAAGGAATGCCTTTAAGCATTAATTTATTTTGTCCTGTCATGCCTTTTTGTTTAGTTTACTCATAGATTGCGATACAAATACGCTTATACTCATAGGTGTTTATGTGCTTGTGCATGCGCAAAGGATAACATCTTCTCCATCAGTAATTAAATTTGTTAACTTTTCGTTTGTGCATATGCTCTTTCCACAGCCATTGCATCTATAGCTTACTCTTTTTTGCTTTGCTAAGCTTAGGTGCACTGCTATACAGAAACACTCATACCTTGACATAGTCACACATACATGCAAAGGCAGCTATTCAGGCATTAACGCATGCACGATTGCATCAACTGATGCCGTTAGCTGAGGTGGAGGTGTCCAAAGAAAAATAGAAAAATACTGTTGTGCAGAGTGACTGCAAAGACGGAGATAAATGGATCTGTGTGTGTGAAATTGAATGCACTGAGAAATCGTTTAAGCAATGGAAGATTAAAAAATGTATGGATGTATGAGAAATATACCCTTCACGTTAAGCACTAAAGTACTTACATGGATCCCTGGCTAGTGTACAACTACCTTAGCTGCAAGCGCATGCTTCTAAAACCACATGCTCTTCAATTGAGAAATGGAAAGAGCGCAGCATCTGGTCGGATGGTGCGAAGTTCCATTCAAATATTGGTGGAGGAGTCTTTTATCTTGTTTTTCCTTTTCTTTTCAGCGAGAAGCTCTCAATTAAGTTTCAATTCTGGTTTCCAAGTGGAGGTACTTGTTTTCAATAAAGCTGTAGTATCGCTGATAAACAGACAGCGATTAACGCTCTGAGCTTCCTGGTAGGTAGGCAGGTAGACGAAATGGTTGAAGTACCAGTTTGGGACTCTCCAAGTAGCAATAAAGTGCAGTTTTGATACCATTTTGAGACCTTCAACGGGCATATATCTGAAGACAATCAGAGCTGTTGATGTAGCGGAGAAGTTTGATGGGATTTAGGTTGGCGCACTGCCTCAGGCTGTCAAAGAAATGAACACACAGTGGCCTCAATAATCTAGCTGCCAAACCCGACTATTTACAGAGAAAGTAGATTAGATTAGATTTGCGAGGGGGTTGGACAAGTCCAAGCACTCAGTCAGGAGACCATTGTACGACACCCGGATAGATTTCGGAAGAAAGAATACAGATAGGAAAGATAAAATGTAGGTGGTAAGACAGAAAAATTAGTTTGAAGTCACTCTTCCACAAATCTCTTGGATTTATTGGTGAATCTTAAGAGATCCGGAAGAGGAAGAGTATGAAATTTATCCATACTCAGTATATCGCAACCCAATATGCTAATTCTGATTCTGGAAAACGGCGGACAGATACAGAGAAAATGCTCTGCAGTGTTGTCATCCTCAAGGCAGGATAGGCATATCGGGCTGTCGACGACCCCCACGGCAGCCATATGCTGACCACAGGCATTGTGCCCTGTGATTGCACCCACCAGTACTCTCAGGTCCTTTCTGCTGAGTTTTAGGAGAAGGGTCGCTATTTTCCTGTTTGGTTCTTTCACAAAGCACTTGGCTACTTTGTACAGAGAAAGTACTCAACAGTTTCATTCTTTGAAAGGTCCCCACAACTTCTGCAATGGGGATTAAATTGTAAACCTAGCTTTTCTTTCAATGACCGATAAACACAGCTACGAGTGTGGAAATTGAAAGATGGGGAGTCTACAGAACTTTCTGCGTTCAGCGTCTATTGTACTGGAGCCAAAGGGTTTTCGAAATAGCATACGAAGAAATCGAACTACATTTGGGCTGCGATTTTCTGCGAAATAAGTTGTGCAATATCCATTTAAGAACAGTCAGGGGATGCCGGAAGAGGAGGACCGGGTAGGAGATCACGGAGTCCTCTGGTAGTTAGATTGGAACTAATCTGTTGAGCTTATGGGCATACCAGGTCACATACGAATTGAAGAAATTTACAGCAAACTGTAAGAAGGCCATAACTAGAAAGGCGATAAAGTGATTTCTTGATACCAAGAGAGGTTGGAATGACCTCATTTATTTATGCATCAACATTACATCCAAATATATTGTCAGCCTTGATCACACACGGGAAAATCTCTATTGCCAATAAGTGCTGCTTTGGATAAAGTATGGAGTTGCGTATTAAAGCCCTCTCTCGACGAACAAAACTAACACCCTATAAAGCTCTCATCATGCCCATCCTATGGTGTGACGCAGAAGCTGTACGATGACCAATGGGCGAGTGCTTGAGAGAAAGATTCTGCGGAAAATTTTGGAGCTTGCACTTTGGCGATGGCGCATATTTGCAGACGATGAAATAATGACCCAGCGGCATCGCTGGCTAGAACACGTCATACGAATGGACTCAAAAGCTAGTTACAAAGGAAGAGAAAGACCACCTTTACGTTAAAAGGAACAGATGGAGAAGAGCTTGGCTTCCCTTCACGCGTCCAACAGCTGCTCTTGAGCACGACCAACGAAAAGAAAGGCGTATTTTGTTAAACTCGATCAAAGTGACTTAAGCGGTTATTGCGCTGAGCCAGTAAAAGGCGAGATAGTGGGGTTTGGTTTGATTACCTGTAGTATGTTGCAGGATAGGTTAAGCTCGACTTGCACAGCGAGAACTGAGAGAGATTGCTGCCCTGCGGGGTTGTGGGGTTCCTTTGACCACTTGTGAATTGGAGACGCTCTAGTGAGCAACTAAGGCTAATAAAACCGCAATTAGCAACGGTGGTGGAAAGACTAAGATCTGGTGAGCACCAATGCGATAATTGCCTGAAATGTGTTGAAGTAAAATCAGCTACTAATCAGCAAATTTGCTTTCGTGGTGTTGAAATTTATAAATTTTTTGCTCTCACTTTTTAACTCCTCTTAAGTTCCTCATCTCAGACTAGGATATTAGCCAGCTGTGAAATTTTCTTATTAGTATGCAGTGTTTTACCCCCTAAATTTTTTACTCGTCATAGTTCAAGTATCACAAAGTGTCTCTCTCTCTTGTGAAACGAGCAGTCCAAGTTGGCGCGTAATCCACTTCGCTTCTCCTCTTAAGGCTTCTTCTTCAGCCTCTGAAGCTTTACCAGGCGGAGCGCCACTTTTCCTAACCGAAGTAGGGCCATAAGGTTGAGCAGCATGGGATCGAAGCTCGTCCAGGTGAAGCGTCACTTTTCTTAAAGGAAGTAGAGCTATAAGGTTGAGCGCCATAAGATCGACATCCTTGAGTATTGTATTGCCGACCCACATGCCCTTGTCCAACCAAACGCTGCACATTCACATATGAAATGGAACGCAATCCCGTCATCTTCCAGGCCCATTTCATGTAAAAATAGCGTTTCGCATTCAAATCTGCTCAAGTTCGCGTTTAGAGGAATGAAACCTTCCATAAGAGCTACAAATTTCGCAAATCATGTCTGTCCAAAGTTAGCAGGGGATGATTTCAATAGCTGTGTAGGTCGTCAAGGGATACTTTAGATTACCGGCAGGTGTTGAGATTATGCCTGCACTAATAGTGTATCGGTCTTGCATAGGTGACATAATAGGTTAGTTGCTTATAATTTTGCTACTGCACCCACTCTTCTCAGCTCATTGTTAGGTGTGTGCCTCGTTGTTAAAAGTGTGACGTTATTTAGAGCTAAAATATAATATTGATTTTACTGAGCTAGTTGGGCAAAAATTTTCTTAAGACCGAAGTGCAAACTACCCATTTAGCCGACTCTTTATATTCTAATATATCCCAACGAAGTAGTTGACAACATCTTAAAAAAAATATATATAACTTCTTCTACACTTCTGTTAGGTGTTTGGCCGAACTCTTCCTCCTATTTGTGCCGTGCGTCTTGATGATGTTCCAGAAATGACCAACAGTTTTAAGCCGACACCGAATGGCAAATGTTTTTTATGATGAGCTTTTTCATGGCAGAAATACACTCGGAGGTTTGTCATTGCCTGCCGAGGTGTGGCAGCTATTAGAAAAAACGTTTTCTTCATTTTACATTACATACGATCTCCGAGTTCTGAATGGTAGTCACGCACCAACTCATTCGGCTACGGTGGCCACCCAACATCAACTGTCGTTGAAATCTAATTTCGAATCCAACGTTTTCCAAAGAAGACTTCGAAACAGTTGTTCCACCTCAGGTCTTTGTGCAATATAATTAATCCGAAAGTTTTCGTGAGAGTAAATAAATAAATAAATATTCTCTGACAAGTAAAGAAAACTGACGAGTAATTACTGATTTATTCAGCTATTTATTAATCAGAAAATTATTATTATTCATTTATTTATGGCCCATAGAGATTAAAAAAAATGAATGAAAGTATGCCGCATAGCCAGAGAATCAAAAGTTCATTTCAAAAATCTGGTTCTCAAATGAGCTTCATCCTGAAAACTGGGGAAACTTCGCTCGCCACAACCAAAGCGTAAACATCAAATAATTTATCATCGCTGCAATAAAATTCCTAAAAAGAGAAACGAGGCCATCAATAAATTTTCAGCAAAATTTTACTTTATTATCTGCAATTCATTTATTTCATTTTATTTGTTTTGTGGATGATATTAAACCGTTTTCATATAATTTACAATTCTTGTTCGTATGCGTGTACATACGTACAAATGTAGGTATAAGCGCTTGCCGGCTATGTACACATGATAATTAATGTTCTCCAATTAACACGAAGTACTCTCATTTACTTCATACTTTATCTTCTAAGCTTCATGGTCCTTTGTGTCCTTCACAAAGCCAGCCATACTGCACATGGAGCATACGGTAAATATGAACATCCACACGCACTCGTATGTACTTGTTGCTTCTGTACTCCTTGCTGTGACTTCTTCAAGGCATACAAGAACAGCAAATAAACAAAACAAAAACAACAACATAAAAAAAAGCAAAAACCCCTCAACAACTTTTCCCCATACACTACAGGAATGAAAGATAACAGGACAAGGACGACGTTGTTGATGTCTATTTGTTTATTAGCGCAAAGAGCGATGTGCATATGTTTGTGTGTGAATGTGTGTGTGTAAAAGGGATCATAAAAATCTGTATAGCATAAGTAGCTCAGCTGGTAGAGGAGTTGAAATGATGAGAAGAGATAATAACGACAAAGTAAAAGCTTGGAGCACCAATGAAGTATGTGTTAAAGTGTTTGTGGGAATATTGGTGTTGTTTGCTTGTATGCGTGGCATACATACGTATGAGTGTTTAGTTGTCAATGTAAGAGGGTTGCACAACCTATGTCCTGGGAGATGGACAGGGGAGCAAATAGAGAAGGAAAGCGAAGTCAGAACAACAAGAAATGTTGGTGTTGTAGTTGGTTTTGATTTTCAATGTCTGACTTCATAACTTTTCTAGCTCCACTTGACTGCTTTGAACCTTTTAATATAGTGCATTTGCCTGTGTTGTGTAGTATCAAAATTAAAATTTTTAAATGAATAGGTAAAGAAGAGGATACCTATTAAAATTATGATTAAATGGGTTAAACTTTTTTAAGGAGACACAATAATTTTAAATAATTAATATGGAGTTTAAAAAAAATTAAAAGGAATTACACGTATTTTCCGCGAAATATTTTGTGGTAAAAAAAAATGAATGTAAAGTAAAGGAAAAAGATGTGTTCATCGATACATTTTGTAGTACAACAAAAACAAATTTTTTAATAAAAATAAGTATTTTAATGAAAAAAGAAAGCAGATATAATATTTCAATCGGAGTATTTTGTAGTAAAAGAAAATTTTTCATAAAAATAAAAAATTAAAATCAAAAAAAAAATTTTAATAAAATATAATATAAAATTACCTTTAAAAACAACGACTTCTAACAACTTTTAACAAGAAGAAAAAAGATATTTTCAAAAGTGTAGCGAAAAATAGTTCGTTTGAAAAGTCCATGTGAAGTCAGAATGTTGGCACTGCTGGTTCGTTTCAAGGTTATGTTTAGTTACTAGCATCTCTTGGAAGAACACATACCAAGTTTCAGCCAGGTCGGTTTATTTCTTTGTGGTTATTATTCGCTTGAATCGAGAAAGTCGAGTGATTTTCCATTTAACGCATCAGCTCACTCTTCAGCAGTTGTGGTCGCAAAATTAATTGAAATTGAGTTCCACCTTGTTTAATATCTCTCCAATTCTCCAGACAGTTTTTTTGTGACAAAATAGACAAAAATTTTAAACATTTTAATAGGACTATGAATAAGTTCGTGCGGTTTTTTTTCGAAATTTGAAACTTTATTGACGTAAAATGGTTACAAATTTAATATTCAAAATATTGTCCATCGCTTACTACTACTTTTTCCCATCTTTCTGGCAATTCACGGATTCCCTTTGTGAAAAATTCGGTCGGTTTTGCCGCAATCCACGAATCGATCCATTTTTTGACTTCATCGTAATTACGGAAGTGCTGGTCAGCCAGGCCATGTTGCATCGATCGGAAGAGATAGTAATCGGATGGCGCAAGGTCTGGACTATACAGCGGGTGGGGTAGGACATCCCATTTGAGCGTTTCTAAGTATGTTTTGACCACTTGTGCAACATGTGGCCGAGCATTGTCATGTTGCAAAATAACTTTGTCGTGTCTATCGGCGTATTGCGGCCGTTTTTCTCGCAGTGCTCGGCTCAAACGCATCAATTGTCGTCGGTAGACATCCCCCGTAATCGTTTCATTCGGTTTCAGTAGCTCATAATACACAACACCCAGCTGGTCCCACCAGATACACAGCATAACCTTCAGGCCATGAATATTCTGCGCCGACGTCGATGTTGAAGCATGGCCAGGGTATCCATACGTTGCCCGACGTTTTGGATTGTCGTAATGGACCCACTTTTCATCGCCAGTCACAATTCGATGCAAAAAACCCTTTCTTTTGTGCCGTTGAAGCAGTTGTTCGCATGCCATAAAACGGCGTTCAACGTCTCTTGGCTTCAATTCATACGGCACCCAATGGCCTACCTTTCGGATCATTCCCATGGCTTTTAAACGTTTGGAAATGGTTGATTGATCAACTCCCAAAGTTTTTGCAACCTCTTCTTGCGTTTGAGCCGGATCTTGATCGAGCAATTCCTCCAATTCGGTATCCATGAACTTTGGCGGCGCACCCTCGCGTTCTTCGTCTTCCAAGCCAAAATCACCACTTTTAAAGCGTGCAAACCACTTCTGGCACGTTCGCTCAGATAGAGCATGCTCACCATAAACTTCCACCAAGATACGATGACTTTCGGCTGCTTTTTTCTTCATATTAAAATAATGAAGAAGAATTCCCCGCAAAAACACATTATTTGGCACGAAATTCGACATTTTCAAGTGTGGTAAAAATATTGTTGTTTACGCTTCAAATAAAAAACTTATACTGACGTTTGTGCCTTACGACAGTAGCTCTCCAATGAATGTTTGGAAATGTGGATCGATGGAATAATAATCAAGTTACGCCATCTGTTGTAAAACCGCACGAACTTATAAATAGACCTATTAAGTGGCCATAGTTATCATCCAGAAAGGCTATTTCAAAAACAAAAAAAACACACACACATCAAAATTATTTATGCTTTGAAAAACCACAGCTTAATTTTATTTCCAAAAATTAAAAAAAAAATTATTAATAATATAAATTATATTTATGAAATTATGGTCGAAAAATTATTAGGAACGTGAAACAAAAAATACAAACAAAATGTTATGAAGTTTTAACTGAAAATAATAGTTAATATAATTATAACAAAAAAAAAACACTATAAAAATATACATATTATTCCGAATATTTGTAATTCAAAAGATGGTAGTTTGTAAAAAAAAATGTGATTAGTTTGATAAAAATATTAATTATTTGTAGTTAAAAAGATTTAAAACTAAAACAATTTTCTTTTAATAGAAGTAAAAATATTATCTTCGCCCAAATATTTATTTAAAAAATGAGAGAAAGTTGTAGTTATTTATTATGTTTTGAAAGAGCAAGATTTTTTTGTATTCACAGAAAAAATAGTTTTGAAAAATTTTAATGGAAAATAAATATGGCTATCAAAATATTCTTAAAAAAATAAAAATAAATGATTTTAAATTAAAAAGAAAAACAGTAACTTATTTGCATTACCAGATATCCAAAACGGAGTTTAAAAGTAAAAAAAAAAAACACAAAAAAATAAATGTAACCAAATTATTTTTAATAAAAACAAAAACAAAACAGTATTTTATTTTCCTTAACAGATATGCAAAGAAAAAAAAAATAAAAAACAAAAATTATAAATTTTAATTTGGAAATATTTATCTTCATGAAAATGTAAAGATGTAGAATATTGAGAAACCAAAAAAACTTGTAATATAAACTTTCGTGTTGAAAAAAATCAAATATTTTCAAAAAAATATTAGCAATTATTTTAAAGTTCCAGCGCTAACTGTTTTTAAAATTGGGGGTTTATTTAAGCATTACTTAATTAAAACAAAAAATTCAAAAATAAAATTTTGATGAAAAAACTACATTTTGCAGGAGGTGCTAAATTGCCAATTAAAGGTGGCTTACTACAAATTTAAATTTTTTCCTTGCAAACAATGTTTTTGGTATCTTAAAAAAAATGTAACCTTTTTAAGAGTTTTTCTTGGCTTAGAATTATTGAAGTTCAAAAAAGACAAAAGGTTTGTGAAGAAAAAATTACATATTACAAGAAGTACAAAATTTGTTCGATGTTTTACAATAAACTATTTTTTTTTTAAACTAAATGTTTTGTATTTTACAAAAAATGTGAACTTGTTTTTGTAATTTTTTCTTCTCAAAAAAATTTTAATGTAAAAAAATTAACTTTATTTAAAATTGTATTTATTAACAACAATTTTTGTGCACACAAATTGTTTGTTATTTTACAAAAAATTTAAACTGTTTGTTTTGATTTTCTCCTTTTAAAAAATTTCGAATGTAAAAAATTAACTTTATCTTATATATAAAAATGGAGACGTTTGTTTGTGTTCGTTAGTCGCCGATTCACGCCTAAACGCATTCACCGATTTCAATCAAACTTTCACAGATCATTGGTATTGGTCCAAAGATGGTTTATGTGAAGTTTTAAAGAAATCGGTAAAAGTATGCGTACGTTGTTTAAGTGTGAAAAATACAATATTTGCGTGTTTCCCTTATACGGACATTACGTATACGCGCAAATGAATAGACTATACACAGATATGAATAACATTGTTCTGATGTCGAGTGACGTATGCGACTGTATTATTCGTAACGCAATAGTTGTCATCTCTTTTCTTTCCTTTTTATGCATGCGTGATACGGCATCAAAGCACATTGCTTTTTTTTAAACTGAAAAAATATTTTGAGCTTCATTTGAACGTTTTATGATTTAGATAAAATAAAAATTCGTTATATGTATTTGATTCCATTAATAACCATAAGCCTGTATTTTTCGAAGTTCAAAGTTTTTGGACAAATATTGAAACGTTTACTTAAATTAAATGTTAAATACATATATATAAATGCGCAAATGTAAAAGTTTAGATGGATTTAAAATATACGAAATTATTCAGCGGTTGAATCCATACATTTTTTGAAATCCATGAATATGGATCGACAGTCGCCATAAATGTTCTTTTAAAAAATAAAACGTGTTAATTTGATGGTAGCTCGAGTATTAAGATCAGGTCTCTATTAGTATAACTTTGTTCATGGGTTGGCGTAATTTTTTTGTGGTGAAAGTCTAAAACCAAGAAAAGAAAACGCGAAAGCTGACGAGCAAAATGTATAAAATAAATCCTCCTGTATGTATATATACTCGAAAAAGTTATGCTAACACTTTTTTCATGCATTTAGGTAGACAATTTTATATGGGCAAACGTACGTTTACGAGATAAATGCCTAAAAGCAGGTATAACTAGAATAGCGCTCTCAGGGATTTCTGTTACAATACTTCTGTAAATTTCATGCTCCAAGTGATCGAGCATTGGTATAGCGCTGAAGACAAATGTTCAGGATATAATACAAAAATGCATATTTACTTGATTTCACATAGTAATATTATCATTGTTAAAAGAGAACAAGTTTGTATTAGGTAATAATTAGTTTCAAAGCCAAAGAATAGTTGGAAGATTAAAAAATACTTGAAAAATACTTTTCATTTAACAACTAAAATAGCAAATATGAGCAAAACATGTACTTTCTTCAATTTTCTTCTGTTGCCAACTTTCTGAAAAACGTGAATTCACCGCGATGCGATACAGAAACAAAAAGACAGCGACAGCGCGCAGAGGGTTTTGAGCAATAATATAAATTTGTATCAAACAACGCATTAAATAGTCATTTTAGTATACTTTTGGTGTTTACTTATTCAAGTAAATGCATGTATTAGCTTTTCTTTAAGAAATTTCTCTAAAATTTGCAACTTTTTTTTATGATTTCTAAAGATTACTTTATTTTTGCCAAAGAGCAACCGTGCGTACAGAAAATTGTGTTGTACTTAAAACTTCACCACTATAAACTTGGTCCTTATAAAGGACTTTCACTACAGTTTGTTTACTGGATATACTGAGGTCAACATAATCAGCTGTATCAAAACCATTTGGTGAGTGGTCAACAATTTTAAAGTGCGTTTTTCATTGTTATTTTTTTTTTTGGGAAAAAATTTATAAAAATAAAATATATTGTGCGTAAAATTTTAATAATCAGTGAAAATAAAAAAACGGTGGTTTCGTTGTTGTTGTTAGCAAATTTAATGCACATTGTGAGTTTTTCATGTTTTTTTGAAAAGACATCAGTTCTGTTTATTTATACCACAACTCAGGGCAAAACAAAAAATGTAGTTTACGAAAAGACTTTGCGTTAGTTTAAGTTTAAAATTAACATTAATTTTATATTGTAAAAAAAGAATAAATACTCATAGAGTGAATTTAAATCGATTGTTCATTATTCATTCCACTAATTTGATATATATTTTATATATTATAAAAACATTAAAAAATTTTTTTTTTTTTCAATTTATTTTAGTAGAAAATATCACATCACATCCCAATAAATATTGCAGGAGGTGTAGCATTTCCTATTGGGTTCCCTTACTTTAACTTTTTTCACACAAACATTCCTTGCCCAGTCGTACTTCCTCATGAAATAATGCATTTTATTATATTATATAAGCATAATACTTTGCCATTGTGGCTGAACATAAGTTACATATTTACTTACAGCTTACCATTTTCTTCAGAATTTGCTTGCGCATTTCCACTCAATGCTGTGTAATTCCTTTTGTGCACAATTTTATTTGCGTTGTGTGCGGAGCTTTCTGTTCTGTTGTTTATTTTGCTGTGTGCGTTGTTTTTGTTGCGTGCGTTTTATTGCACAGCTCTGCTTTTGTTCCATTGTTTCTACTGCTCTCGTCGTGCCCTTTATTTTGCGTTTAGGAGTTCTATTTTTATTGCTTTTGGGTTTTCTCTTTTACTATTTATTCTTCATTTTCGCATTTTGAGTTTTCTTCGTCTGCAACACTGCCGGGTTAACTGGGTAATTAGAGGAAAATACTGGCATGCAGCACAGTGACCGCTGGTGGTCATGCTGTTCTTCTACGCTCAGTCCGTTTAGACAAAAAAAACAAGAAAAAAAATACAAAAAAAAAAAGGTCCTGTAATGTTGTGTATGCCACTTCAGATACAAAAAAAGCTTGACATTTGTAGATCTTTAAATTTTTAAATCTTAGTTTTATTTATTTTTATTTTGTATTCTGGCCATAATGAAGTCCGAGGACGACAGCATCCAAGTTGCTGTAAGCGGTACTGAGCTCCAAGTGAATTCGACTGAGCACTCAAAAAACTGCTAGAACGCAAGCTACGATTACAGAACTATACTGCCCAAGTCCTTGACGCTTCCTAGCCTATTGAATTATGCAGTACCGACTAGAATTCTGCTCACAGTATTCACAGCATTGCGACACTTAAGAGAAAAGCTGAAGAGTTAGCTGTTAAGAAAGTTCTATTTATATCCATCGAAGTTTCGCAGAAGTGTCGGCGATGGTGCGCATTCCAACCATGTTGAAGACGTGTTTACTTTTATCTTTACTACGGCTTTTATTTACTGTGTCTTTCATTGCAGCATCTTTCAGTCTGAGCTGATGGCTATCAACAAAACCACGACCCTGGTATAGTGTGAAGTAAGACTCGAAGATGATATTTACTTTTGAACTGATAGCCAAGCGACTTTCAAGCCCGTCATAAAATAGCACAGAAATTTTCTCGTAATGCTTTCGTTGATTCATGTATTCGCTCGAAAATAGTAAGCGATCTTATGGCTAGAGAAATAAAGGGGGATTGCAGGACTGATAAATTTGCGCTATTCGGCATCAAATTTCCACAAGCCCCGAGTAAATTTGATAAAAAAGGAATACTTTTGACTAATTGTCTTGTTAAAAAGTTATCTTCGAGGAAATCAAATCAAATATGCACCTAGGGAAAGAAAATATTCTTACTAATATTTTTACTCATAATAATATTTGAGACGTGAATAAATTCGTATACCTTTAAAAGTTTGGGTAATAAATAATAGACATAAAGACTTAAGTCTTAGGAAAGACCCATGAAAGAAGAATCTACACACACCACATTTTTGTCCATTTTGAAGCTGCATTCGATAGCACGAATAGGAGTTGCCAATATGCCAGGATGTCTGCATTTCTTATCTCCGCAAAACTAATACGGCTATGCGAAAAGACTTCGCTCACAATCAGAATTGGGAAGTGCCTCCTCGAGCCATTTGATACCAAACGAGGTTTCAGACAGGGCGACTAGCTGTCGTGTGACTTTTTAAACCTGATGCTAGAAAAGATCGTCCGAGCCACAGAACTTAATCGCTCCGGCATCGACCTTAACAACTGCACTCTCTCCTAACTGGAAAAAAAGCAAAGCGCTTGCGTGTGAAGGTGAAAGAGGACAAAACGAAGTGCCTTCTGTCATCAAAAAAACAGTCGGTGCACTCGCATGTCGGCACCCACGTGACTGGGAACTAGTATTAATGACGATACCAATGCCAGCCTTGAAATCCAACGAAGAATCTCTCTTGCTAACAAATGCTACTTTGGATTAAGCAGGCAATTGCGTATTAGATCCCTCTCTCGACGAACAAAACTAACACCTTATAGGGCTCTCATAATGCTCATCATACGGTATGATGCAGAAGCTTGGATGATGTCAACATCCGATGAGGCGTCCCATGGAGTGTTTGAGAGAAAGATTCTGTAAAAATTTGTGGACCTTTGCACGTTGATTATCGAAAAATGGGATGTATGAACGTAGACAGCGTGTAGCGAATAAAGATCCAGCAGCTTCGTTGATTGGGACATGTCGTCCGAATGGATACCAAGGCTCTGGCTTTGAAAGTAATCGATGCGATACCAGCTAGTGGTAGCAAAGGAAAAGGAAGACCTCCTCTGCGTTGGAAAGATGGAGGGTGCAGAAGGACTTGGCTTCACTTGGTGTGTCCAACTGGCGCCGATTAGCACGAGAAACAAATGGCTAGCGCGCTTTGTTAAACTCGGCCGAAATCGCGTAAGCCGTTATAGCGTCAATCGAGAAGTAGAAGAGAAGACCTAAGAGAGTTGTTGTAGCAGCATAAACATTCCCCGTGCATATACGAGGAATGCTGCTGAAGTGACAGCCCTTGGCCGGATATAAATCCGGGTCGTTCCGGTTACGTAGAGCTGACTGTCGTGGGAACGACCTAAGAAAGTCTTTTAATGCGATTCAAAACTGTGTGGTTTTTTCAATTCCATTTCAATGATTTTTACTGACGATGCTTGATTAGTTTGAATGGAATCCAGCAATTTTTTATGCTTTGCAGGAATGTGTTTTGTGGGATGATCTTCATTTTGAAAGTTGCCCATTTGTCTGGTTGCCACTGCTGCTGACAAAATCTATGGGAAAGCTCTGATTTTTCACCCTACTTAGCAAATACTACGCAAAATATTGAACCTATAAGTACATTCGTGGATCTCCACTTATGGATAAATTAAATTAATTTTCTTGAATTCTCTTTGAATAAAAAGTTCAAAAGTCTTAAAGTTATTTAACTAATTTTTGTTCATCACTTTTCCTCTACCATTCCTTACCATTCGCCTAATGTTTTCTTTTCCGCTTTTGTTCTTCTTGCTACTCTTGCGTTGTCCGACACATTTTTTTCTAGAGGAATTTACAACAAAAGCTTAGCGATTTGCTCTTTTTATTTTAATTATTTCTTTACTATTCATGCAAAAATGTTTGCTCGCATATCTTTCTTTTGTTTTTGAAGCAGGACGGATGAAGATAAATTGTTCGGAAGAAATTTCTGCATTTGTGCTAAATGAAGGAATTTCTTTGTCCTCGTTAATGTGTACCTTAAATGCTTTTGTTTTACGAATTTTCATTACAGTTTAAGAATTGAATTAAATGAAAATTATTCGCCAAATTCTTGAGACCAGTTTCTGTCTATGTGTTAGAGGGTTGCCTGGTTGGGCTGGTAAAATTTAAATATAATTCAAGTTTAATTTTAATGCAAAATAGTCATAGATAAGGGCATACAAATCTGCACGTGCAACTACTTCAAGAACCAAAAGAGTCTGATACGCATGTATGCGAATTTAAGTATTTGAATTCAGAATTTGTAGTTTTAATTGTTGAATTTTGAGTTACGAGTGTTTAGTTTCTTATTTAGGGTTTTGAGTTTTGAATTTTTTTTTGTTAAATTGTAAATTTTTGTTTTTGAGTTTTGAATTTGAATTTTTATCAAATTTAGAACTTTGAGTTTGAATTTAAATTTTGAGTTTTGAATTTACAGTTTTGAATTGGAATTTCGAGTGTAGAGGGTTGAGTTTCACGCATTTTGAATTTTTAAGCCTAAACTTTGAACTTTTAGCTTCGAGTTTTGGATTCCCGTTTGAATTTTTGAACTTAAAATTTAAATTTAAATTTGGAATTTTGAGTTGTGTATTTTATGTTTTGAGTTTTGAATTTTTGGTTTTATATGTTGAATTTTTAGTTTGTATTTGAATTTGGAATGTTGAATTTGTAGTTTTGAGTTTTGAAGTTTCAGTTTCGAGTTTTTGGCTTCAAGTCAGAACTTGCTGTTGGAATTTAAAATTTTGAGTTTGAAATTTTGAACTTTGATTTTGAATTTTTAGTTTTGAGTTTGAATTTTTTATTTGTTCAACATTTTTGTTAAATTTAGAACTTTGCGGTTGAATTTGAATTTGGAGTTTTGAGTGTTGGGTTTTGAATTCTTGTTTGTTTAAGTTTGAATTCTCCATTTTTAGTTCTGAGTTTTGTATTCAGATTTGAATTTTTCAACTTTGAATTTAAATTCAAATTTTGAACTTTGGGTTTTGAATTTTGTGTTGAATTTTTTGTTTTAAATTATGAATTTCAAATTTTGAATTTTTAGTTTTGAGGTTTGAATTTGAAGTTGTAGCTTTAAATTTTCAACTTTGATTTTGAATTTTAGTTTCGAATTTTGAGTTTTGAAGTTGGATTTTAATTTTTGAACTTGGATTTTGAATTTATCATTCGAATTTTATATTTTGGATTTAAATTTTTAGGTTTAAATTTTAAATTTTAAGCTTTGATTTTGAATTTCAAATTAAAAATCTCAATGGTGGGTTTTAGTTTTGAATTTTGAAATTAAATTTTCAATTTTAAGTGTTCAGTTTTTAATTTTGGGTTCTGAATTTTAAGTATGTATTGAGTCGCCGTAGCCGAATGGGTTGGTGCGTGACTACCATTCGGAATTCACAGAGAGAACGTCGGTTCGAATCTCGGTAAACACCAAAATTAAGAAAAAGTTTTTTCTAATAGCGGTCGCCCCTCGGCAAGCAATGGCAAACCTCCGAGAGTATTTCTGCCATTAAAAAGCTCCTCATAAAAATATCTGCGGAGTCGGCTTGAAACTGTAGGTCCCTCCATTTGTGGAACAACATCAAGACGCACACCACAAATTAGAGGAGGAGCTCGGCCAAACACCCAAACAGGGTAAATAAATAATTGAGTTCAGAATTTTGAGTTTTTAAATTTGTACTTTTAGTTTTGAGTTTTGAACTTGGATTTTAGGTTTCATGCTTTGAAAATGAATTTTGAACGTGGAATGGGGAATTGAATGAATGAAAACTTGGGCTTTGAATTTTGAATTTTGTATTTTGATTTTTAAATATTAAATTTTGAGTTTCGGTTCTGGGGATCTTGAGTTTTGGATTTTGTATTTTGTGTTTGGTGTATTGAGTATTGAACTGGGAACTTGTATTTTGCATTGCTGATTATAAAGGGTGGTTAAGTTTCAAGGGCCGGTGTTGATTTTGAATAAAATATAATTTTTTTTAAGAAATTATTATCATTTATCTTTATTATGATAATATTGGTATAGCTCAATTGGAACAAAATATCGGCCGAATGCCCGCCGCGGCCTCGGCGGCAAACCCCCATCCGACGGTCCAAATTGACGCTGAGGCATAATTGAGGTTCTATGCCCTTAATGTACCGAATTATCTGATCCTTTAGCTTTTGAATTGTTGTTGGCTTATCTATGTACACCTTTTCTTTCAAATAAGCAATATTTTCTGCAGTACGAGCTGTACGAGCATGCACTGAGGTTTTCACATCTCCTACAAACCCGGTTTGCTCAAACTTTGGCACAATTTTTGCGATTGTACGCACATTTGGATGATTCAATTGACCGAAAAAATCACGAGGTGCGCGAAATGCATTTTGATTTGAACGTCCGTTTTCATAATAAGCCTGAATAACTTTAACGCGTTGCTCAGTTATGTATCTTTCCATGATTCAAATCGAGTTAGTCTCAAATAAAAATATATTGAATAAAATGCAGAAAAAATTTTGACGTTTAGGTGTGGTTTACATTTGACATCAGCCCTTAGAATTTAACCACCCATTACATATTTTAATTAAAATTTTCAATTTTGCGGGAAAAGGTACAATATGTCGCTGGCGACACGGATTCCGGGACTCCAGGTGTCTGAAATCAAAAAGACAAAACGGTTCTTTTTCAGTATGAGTGTCGCAATCGTGTGAACTACGATCGTGAAAAAAAATTAATTTGATAAAATGGCGGACGTTCAAAGAAGAAAAACTGTTTTGTAACCCTTTTTTTACTTTACAGGTCCGAAAAAAATACTACATAATTTGTTTTCCAAATAATCGTAGTTCACACGCTAACGACAGGAATTTTACGTTGTTTAAATTTTATTTCATCAAAATCGGTTCCATAGAACCGGCTATATCTGTGTCCATTGCTTATGTGAAGACCATTCTTGGAAGGCTGACAACTTTTTGAAGGAACAGCGCATGACTAAAGAAAAATGATTATTTTTGAAATATGAATCAGAAACTAAAATACTGAAAACAAAAATGAAAATTCTTTTTTCGTTTCCATTTTACATGCGTTTAAAGAACACCCAAAAAGCCCCATTTCAAATGAACTTTTTATTTTGTGTTTGGAATCTCGAATTTTGAATTTCAGAATTATCAGAAATTTCAGAATTTTCAGAAATTTTTAATTTGGAAATGCGTATTAGGCATTTTGATTTTGACATTAAGTTGAAATTTTTAGCTTCAAAATTTGGTACTTTTTATTTTAAATTTTTTATTTAAATTTCGAATTTTTTTAATACGGATTATAAAACAAGAATTTTTAACTTCAATCTTTAGGGTTTTGTGGCAGGCAAAATGTGTCAGATGCGTTATGGGATGAGCGCTTCCGAATTGAGATTAACACCGACACGCTAAATATTTATTTAAATGTGTATTCACTTGAATTCACTATACTTATACGTGTGTATGTGTGTGTATTTACCCTGTAGCCCTCAGGCTATTGCATTGCACTCAAAAAGTTCACGAAGAGTCACTATGTACACACAATCGCACACGTATATTAAACTATACAAATACTCGTGCCCTCGAATGCACACACATCCAGTGTATTTGTGCATCTACATATGGTTATCCATGCGCGTTTATCTGTGTTTGTGTATGTAAATCCATGCATACGGGCGGCCGTATGGGGTACATTGAAATTCATTGCATGCACAGTTAGCACTGCACTTTGCAATAACAGTGAAAAAGTAGTAAAGAAAAAAATTATCTATGCATTCATGTATGTAGTTGTTGTTGCTTTTATACAGCGGTATTAGCAGATAGTCGACTTTTTTACTCTGAACAAATTTAAAGGTGGCCTGTTGGTGACCATGTAAGGTGTAGTTGCCGCGCTCCGGTTGCGCCGTTGAAGTCAGGAATCGGTAGTAAGTAGTCAGAGGATTGAATGGTACCAACAACAATCACTTTACTGATTGTATACGAGTCCTGGCGCTGTGGCTGTTGCATATTTTATTAATGTTCCACTGCCTTACTTTATTATTTTTTTTTTGGTTTTTCTTTTGCCTTCGTGCCTTCTTTACCCTCTGCCTGCCTTAGCCTTCATGCACTTTATCAAAAACTTGTTGTCGTACATTTTGTGGATTTATTTGCGTTCAGCCGTTATTGCCCCATGACCAGCTTTACTCCCATCACGGAAAAAATGTGCAAATAGGAAAGGCAGAAGAAAAGCTACAACAAGTAGGACTTAAATTTTATTTGCCCCCATACACAAACAAATATAAATAAGTATGTATATGTGCGTGTGGCATATACAGTACAACTACATACAAATTTATAAACTTTGAGATGTAAGTGTGTGTGTGTGTATGTATGCCCATTGCTGCTGCCTTTCATATGCAAGCTCAGTTGACCTGGGTAGCCCCCAAAGCGCTGCTCAGCGGTTCACCAGCTCGGTAGTCACAATGGTTCCTCTTATCGGCTCGGAGAGTTGTTGTTGCTGTATTTTGTAGTGTGCAAATTGTTCAGGTGCAAATGCATTTGTCTGTGCGCTTATTTTTTCTTACTTCCAATTTTATCTGCTGCCGGTTGCTTAACAACAAATTTTCTTGGAAATTATTCTGCTTTTGTGTAATGCACTGTGGGAAATGTGCAAATTGCTTTGTGCATTTCGGGCCGTGCAATTTCGCTAGATAATTTCAAATGCTTAAATATGAAATATGCTTAGCTGGGAAATTATATAAATAACTGTGTGTTGTGAGTATAAATCTACATATCCTGAATGGTTTGAGTGCCTGCGGAAGCAATGTTTGATAATGGAAATTATTCACTGCTATATCAACGACGGTCGCCGTAGCTGAACGGGTTGGTGCGTGACTACCGTGCGAGAGTGCCTAGGCTCGAATCTGCGTGTATGAAACGGGCAAAATAATGGAAAAAGTTTTTCTTAACAGCGGTCGCCCCACGGCAGGCAGTGGCAAATCTCTGAGAGTATTTCAGTCATGAAAAAGCTCCTCATAAAATACCATTTGCCGTTCGAAGTCGAAACTTGAAACTGTAGGTCCCTCAATTTGTTTAACAACATCAAGACGCACGCCACAAATAGGAGGAGGAACTCGGCTAAATACCATCGAGAAGTGTGAGCGCCAATTATTTATTTTTTATGTATTTTATTTTTATTTATTTTAAGCACAGCGTAGCGATCATTTTGGAGCGCAGTTATTCTGCTTCAGCTTGAAAGTATCAGGCGCATAAGACTTAACCTGCAAATTTCATTGAATTTTCATGTTACATTTTTTTATAGCCTAATTTGGAATTTATTTGTTTATTTGAGAGTTTTGCGCGTGTTAAAAATAAACGGCTAAAATGTATACCGAAGCGTAGCACTAAACTGAGACCCATGTAATGGAATTCCTGTAGAAATATTTTGTCCAATATCTTAACCCAGTAACTTCCTCGAGCGAGCGTCACTTCGACTCTTACTTTTTGAAGAACTGAAGAATGTATTTAGGATTTCGTTTAAGGTTTAAAATGTTTGGATGTTTGGGATAAATAATTTCTTCAGGGGCAAAATGCATATAAAAAACATAAAGGCTACAGAAAAATTTATTAGAAATATTTAGTTTGCTGAATAAAAAATATTAATTTTACTTAAATAAAATATATTATAGGAATTAACTTTATTTCATTGGAATGAACGTAGCAGGTGTCTTCTGCTGTTTATTTCTAATCAAAAATATAAAAAAATCTTTTTTTATCTGTAGACTTATCTTTTTCAGTAGACTTTTGTCTTCTCATATACCAACTTTGAAGACCCTGGTGTAGTTTTGCGGAAACTAATTTTTTTTTTATTAATTTTATATATATATATATATATATATATACTAGCAAACCCCGCCCGCTTCGCTGGGCACACTAAAATAGAATAGATATGGTTTAGAACAGAAAATATATGGTTTTCATATTATTTATTTCTTTATTCCTTATTTAAGCGCTTTGGCATAAACAATATTTTTTGTTTTTCTATTTGTTTTTGAGTAAATATATAATGCTGTTGGCTTCCCAACACGTGAACAGCCAACGTATAGTTGACCATGGGTGAATACTGGTTCTTCTAAATTCATCCCGCATATTTCTAAAGTTTGCCCTTGTGATTTATTGATAGTTATTGCAAATGCTAAACGAATGGGCAGTTGCAAACGCTTGAATTCAAATGGCAATTCAGGTGGAATCATTGGAATTCTCAGTATTAGAACGTCTTCATTCTTGAATTTGCCAATTAAAATAGTTGCTTTGATAACATTATTCATCAATCGTTTGACTACAAGTCTAGTTCCGTTACATAGCAGCTTTGTTCAAATTGATGTCTCTTGGTCGATTTGATCTGGACCGTGCCATTCGTTGCCGATTTGCTTCATTTTCTTCTTGACGTTTTTCTGATGTCGCGTTATTCCGAGCATTTTTCATGCGCCTATTATTATTTGTCGAGCGACTAATATGAATACGCGATTGTCTTGGCATTTGTACTGTAATAAACATTATTGCAATTATGGTATTCTGAAATTTTGTGGATTATATTTTTTGTTTTTTTATTTGATTCACTCATGGTGCAACGTAGTTTATCGCATATGAACCGAAAAAATAAATCCACTAAATTTGATGAAAACTTTCATTAATTAATTCCAATTTACCACGTGAAAATTCCTAAATGTATAAGCAAAATATAAGCACGTGAGCGATTGTTAATTGAAAAATAATAAATTGTTTTTTTCTTTTTGACGATTGTTTCTTAGTTATTCATTTGCGTTGATTTGAAATTAAAAAAAAATCTTCTTTTTTCATGATCATCAAGTGTTAACAATGTGTGTAAGTTTGGTTTATCTCGGCGCAAAGACACGGCGGGTCCACGTTTTAGCATATATTTCGAGACCCTAGTCATCAATAGGTATGAAAATTACCCCGTACTAACGCACTTATCGACAGCTTTCATTTGATACCCATATTGTACATACACAACCAAAAGTTACCCGGGTCCACATTTTGACCTATATCTCAAGACCCCAGTCACGGCGCGGCATGAAAAACACTCTGAACTAAAGCATTCACCAACAGCTTTCATTTGATATCCATATTGTACAAACACCTTCCAGGCTCCACGTTTTGGTCTCTATCTCGAGACCCTAGTCACGGAGCGGCATAAAAAATACTCTGCACTAAAGCATTCACCAACAGCTTCAATTTGATATCCATATTGTACAAACACATTCTAGGGTCTACGTGTTGGTCTCTATCTCCAGACCCTAGTCACGGAGCGGCATGAAAAATACTCTGTACTAAATCATTCACCAACAGCTTCCATTTGATATCCATATTGTACAAACACATTCTAGGGTCCACGTGTTGGTCTCTATCTCGAGACCCTAGTCACGGAGCGGCATGAAAAATACTCTGAACTAAAGTATTCACCAACAGCTTCCATCTGATACCCATATTGTACATACACATCCGAAGGTTACCCGGGTCCACGTTTTGACCTATATCTCGAGCCCTATCCACCAATAGGTATTCAAACTATACGTAAACCATCTTCAATACCTACTTAACAATCTGTGTAAGTTTGGTTTAATTCGGTGCAAAGACACGGCCGGTTAGCGAACACACACAAAAAGTTGACTTTATTTTATATATAAGATATATTTTTAACCCTCAAATTTTTGCAACAATTGGTGTTTCGCGTCCGCACCTTCGATCGGCAGTTACGCACCGACCCATTAGGCTACGGCAGTCACTGTTCAATATTCAATATTCTTGTCTAATATTCGTATTAATGTACCCTTGTGTTTATATAACAAGTTACCTCATCTTTTAACAATAGTCTCAATATTTTTTATAGTTAGAACATTTTTCTTTTCATTAGTTGGGTTTTTAATAAAAAAACAGCTCATTGTATAACAAAACCTTATAAATCAAAGTTCAAAACTTTGCGCAAAATTTACAAAACCTTTCCAAAAAATTCCATCCAAATGTTTAGCTTTTTAATGATAATATTGAGGAAACTGCTGAGTACGCAGTTTTATAGCCCATTTGATTTTAGAAAAATAAAATGAAAGTTTAAAGTCGTTAAAAATCGAAATTTGTTTTACAATGTTGCCAATTTTCATCCATATGAAGCACTTGCTCGGGAGTCGGGTTCAAGTAATATCTATGGTGTCGAAGGAAATGCAACCCAATGAGTCATAGTCCTCACACTCGGGTCCTTGTTCGGGTAGTACTACTGCAGAGATCTCTTTTTTACAATGTTTACAATTTTCATCCACATAAAGCATTTGCTCGGAAGTCGGGTTCATGTGATATCTATGGTGTCAAAGGAAATGCACCCGAATAAATCACAGCCCTCACATTAGGGTCCTTGTTCGGGTAGTACTACTGCAGATATCTTATATATACATATATCTTCTTTTTTGTTGCTGTCAATCGAGCTTGTTAACTATGCAGTTATCAGGCGACCGTTGACTTAGACTTAAGTAGGCCTATTTTGAGTGCATCCCACTACTAATCCTACGGCGTTAAAATTACTTGCAAATGAGTTCTTGTAATAAAATTTATATCAAATTTGATGCGACTGGAAAATCTTTAGTTTTATTAAAATTTTATTAAAAAAATTACCAGATTATACCTTATCCTTTAAGTTTCAGTACAAAGTGGCGCAAAATGAATCATCCTTATTTTTTTAATACAATTTTTATTAAACAAAAATAAAAAAGAATTTTGAGATGATGGATGGTTTTGAAAAATCCATTCGAAATTTTATTCCAATAGCAAAAATGCCCCATATTCAAACTAAGTATGTAGGTTAGTTGATGAAATGGTTGAAGTACCAGATTGGCACTCCACAAGTAGCACTAAAGTGCCGTTTTGATACCATTTTGGGACTTCCAATGGGCAGATATCTGCAGCCAACAAGAGCTGTTGATGTCACGGAGAAGATTGATGGGATTTAGGTTGGTGCCCTATCCCAGGCTGTCGAAGAAAGGAGCACCTTGAGGAGTGACCTTAATCGTTCAGCTGCCACACCCGAACATTTATAGAGAAAGTACTCAGGAAGTTTCTTCTCTGAAAGGTCCCCATAGCTTCTGTAATGGGGATCAAATGGTAAACCTAATTTTTCTGCATGTGTGTCGATCGTCCAATGACCGGTAAACACAGCTACTAGTTTGGAAATTGAATGGCGTGAGGGCTCCAGAACTTTCTGACTCCTTCTTTTATTTTACGGGGGCACAGGATTTTCAAATTGCGCCCGAAAAAATGGAGCCCCATCTCAACTGCGTTTTCCTTAGAAATGAGCTTTGCAATCCCCCTTTTGACAACAGTCAGGGGGACGCTGATAACCAGGCGGAAGATCTCTGACACCAATTCAGTCAACCTCTTCCTGGTGTTCCCACGACAGTCGGTTCAACGTAACCAGAACGACCCGGATGTAGATCCGGCCAAGGATTGTCACTTCAGCAACACTCCCCGTTTATGTATGGAGAACGTTTATGCAGCTACAACAACAACAACAAGAACCCCTTCCTGGCAAGCTCGTCAGCAATTCCACACTCAAAAGATTTGATCGCATCCTTACAGGAGTTGACCAGTTTGAAACTGTATCATGGCAGCGTCAGAGCCTTGATCGCAGCTTGATTATCAGAAAAAAGTGAATATTTCCCGCGCTCCAACGTTCCCTTAGCATTTTGCATGCCTGCAGATATCTCAAACACTTCTGCCTGAAAAACACTAGCAGCTTTCGCCAGTCATAAGGCAATCGATAAATTGGCTAATTTAAAGAAAACCGCTGATCCAACTTCCGATTTCATCTTTGAGCTGTCCATGAAGGCAGTGCTACTACCAGCCTCGGTACAGACTTTCGCTTCATTTCAACCCTGCTTACTTGGAAATATTGCCCTGGCACGTCTCTCCAATTCGCGGAGAGACAGATCTGTCCGAAGTTAAGAGAAATTCTGTGTTAACTGCCTAAAAATTCTTTCATGTCCCTTGAGAGATTGACTCCGACCTCCAATAACCTGATTGCAGTTTGAGCAGCGTTGAAAATAAAACGTGAAAGTGGATGGGAAGTAAGTGCAAAACTACATTAAAGGCAGGACTGGGACAATAGTGCATATTTAATTTAATTTTTAACTGAATTCTGTTCCACTTTTTGAAAATTTTTTGCGACGCATTGCAGTGCATAATAATTGTGACATTTTTTCTTGTTGTGTAAATAAAATAGATGCGCCTTCATTTGGAATTTGTGTGTGTGTGTGTGTGTGTGTGTGTGTGTGTGGGAGAGTACACACATACATACATACATACGCATGACCTGCAATATATTTCTTAGTGGCAAATATATATTTAAAATATGTTTTTGTGAGTGGGTGTTTATTCAATACGAACGCTGCTACAATATTCGATGGCATTCCCATATATTCGAGCATATGCCGAGGTGCACTAAAGCACACACACACAGGCATACACACACATTCTAGTTAATATTTATGCAGTTCATGCCTGTTTTTGCGCCCGCTCCTGTCTCCTCGTTTATTTATACTTATTTTACTATTTCTATATGTCCATGTGGATTTTCCCACTGTTTATTTGCGCCTTGTACTGCGCTAGCGCTTTCTGTTTTTCTTTTGCACAAAAAAATAAACCAAGGAAAAAAATATAGAAAAAATGCTTTGAAACCAAATATTCGTAGGCGACTTGGAAGCACTGAAACTATGAACTGAACTGTAAACTGCAATGTGCTAGCAACGTTGCCACCACCCACTGTACACACGCCTGCATAGTTACATACACAAATACATACATACATTCGGACATTAATATTTGTATTGCTACTAAAATATTCGTATTTATGTTAGCTCCCGCTTGGGTCGCACTGTGCCTAGCCATAGTTGAAAGTGTAAATATTGCGAAACGCTGTTTGTCCATCGATGCACAAATTCGCTATGCGCTCATTCTCTCCCTTTCTCATTCTCCCCCTTTATCGCGCTCTCTCTTGCGCTCTCCTCACCCTCACCCCTCTCTGTCTTTCTCGTTTTATCATCAGGCTACTATTTAAATAAACATTTTTTAAATGCCCTGAGCAATAAAACTATAAAAAATTTATGAGAAAAAAAAAATAAATAATTGAATCGTTTTTTGTGGACGAAGAGCTCTTCAAATGAAAAATATTGTCTGTTGCATTTCGTGCGCTCGATTTTCAATAAAATCACTACCATTTCTATCAGTCGGAGAAGTGTGTGGAATTTCAATTGAAGCGACGAGTTATGCACTAGATCGGGTCGGTCGCCATACGAAAAACAAAATCTGTAAAAAACCACCCCTGAGTTTAAAGCTAATATTTAAAAAAAAAATTGAAAATTATATTGAAAACATTTTGTTTGGATGCTTCTAAAAATCGCTGAAATTTCTCAATGTGAGCTTTTAATACGAGTGTGCAATTTAAACGACCCAGCCTAGTATAGACTTGGCTTCATATGTATGTGTGCGTGAGTAAATCTACTGCGATTACTAGTTTTGAAATTAAACGCAAAAAGAGCCGAGGTGAAGGACCGCTTGAATCAGGAACTGATCACGAATATATGTAGCCGCCAATAAGCTGCATGCCCTGCGCCTCGCAAGGCATGCAATAGCCTAGACAGACAGTGACGTTAATCGCGATGCGCGAATTCGGAAATATCTCTGGAATTAAGTGCAAGAGTAGATTAGATTAGATTTGTGGGGGGTTGGACAAATCAAAGCACTCAGTCAGGAGACCATTGTACTACACCCAGATAGATTTCAGTCGAAAGAATAGAGATAGGGGATAAAATGTGGGTGGCCAGACGGAAAAATTAGTTTGAGGTCACTCTTCCACAAATCTCCTGGATTCATTGATGAATCTTATGAGATGCGGAAGAGGAAGAGTATGATTCTTATTCATACTCAGTATATCGCAACCCAATATCCTAAGTCTGATTTTGGAAAACGCCGGACAGCTACAGAGAAAACGCTCTGCAGTGTTGTCATGCTCACGACAGGATAGGCATATCTGGCTGTCAATGATCCCCCATGGCAACCATATGCTGACCACAGGCGTTGTGCATTGTGATTACACCCACCAGTACTCTTAGGTCCTTTTTGCTGAGTTTTAGGAGAAAGGTCGCTATTTTACTGTTTTGTTCTTTCACAAATCACTTAGCGTCTCGCAGGAGCTCAATTCAGACCAACGCCTGCTATGGGTAGACCTCCTGAAGTTGTCAATCCATAGTTAAATCGATGCAGAATTGACACCTAGAAAGGGCCTAGTGGCATACTTGCAGAGCCTTCATTAACCAGTTTATGAGCTAACTTGTTCCCTGTAATACCACAATGTCCAGGCACCCAAATAAGACTAAATTTGTTGAGTTTTGCAACACTGTTCAGTTGTGTCTTACATTCACCGACTAATTTCGAAGAGCAGCGTGGGTCAGCAAGGGCTTTCAGTGCAGCTTGACTGTCACTACAAATTCCAATACTGCCCGCTACCCCGCCACTTTTCTCAATTATCCAGTATGCCACATTCAAGATGGCATAGACTTCCGTAAAGAATAGCGGGGACATCTGTCCTGTGAAATAGGAGTACTTAGTGCCTCCGTCTAAGCACCATTCAGATCCGCTACCGTCACTGGTTTGGATCCGTCGGATCCCGTTAATAGGCTCTCTGGACTCAACCATTGACCTCTATCTGGGATCAAAACATCATATCATACTACATAATGAAAGGCACCCGATTGTCCATTGGCATCGAGAACAGTGTGCACCGCTCTGACAACTGGTGGTATATCTGACAGTGGCCAGTGCTTACATCATTTCCCCAGACTCTGTTTAGCATGAGCCTGTACGCCGCCTTCAACGCTTCCTTTCGAATTTGAAGATCGATAGGCTGCAAGTTCAGAATGGCATTGAGGTCACCACCTGATGTGGTACTCATAGCACCGGTGATATCAAAGCACACAATTCTCAGTAGTCTTTTTAGGAGTTTTACTCGGGTTTTAACGATTGCAGCCTTCCACCATACTACAGAGCCGTATGTAATAATGGATCTAATCAGGGTGATGTACAACTAGTCTACTGTCATGTATGAGAAAAAGACAGACGTAATTGAGACACCGACCGAACAAGTTGTCCCGCGGATTCCAATATTTTACACATACACTGCATACATATGTATACAAGAATTATACAGTTTCACTTTTAATAAATATCATACGTTCAATACATAACACTGGCGACGAGGATGGGATGTGTACAATAATATAATACATAATATAATAAAAACAACATACACATATACTATATGTACATACGTATTGCGCGTAAGTCATTCGAAAAGTGAAGCAAAGCATAACGACAAAACCTACCGGCACACAACAACAAGGACATTGAATTTGCAGGAACCGTTTGCAAATACAAAAATGCACTGACATTCACACAACCTTGTGTTAAGTCGCCTTATTCGCAAAGAATATTTTGAAGTCATAAAAATTGGATCAGAAAAAAGTCGCAAGTCAGCTCTCGTTGAGAGCACATGGATCGTAACGGCAAACAAATAAAAAGTAGCGGTGATTCGCATTCCTCAACTGATAGCAGCACATTCACTGTGAAGACTGAACGAGTTATTTTGCAAGGGGTCAAACGAGTCAACATGGCCGGAGTTGGAAATTTGGAACCATTTGATTTAAATCATCCAAATAAATGGTCAACGTATATGGCGCGTTTCGATTTGTTCCTTCTGGCCAATGATGTACAAGAGGAAGGTCGTCAAAAGGCAGCATTCCTCACATTGGCCGGAGCGCCACTCTACGACCTCTTGGCATCATTGGCATCACCAAAGCAGGTTAGTAATCTGAATCTTTTCGATATAAAAACGATTCTAACCAACCATTTTTCACCACGTCCATCCGAAATTGCGGCCTATTATCATTTTCACAAACGTGATCAATATCCGGACGAGTCTGTCAGTAATTACATCGCAGCATTGCGAACATTGGCAGTGGACTGCAACTTCGGTACGGCGCTCGACCGCATGCTTCGCGACCGTTTTGTGTGTGGCATGAAGGACGAAGGGCTGCAGAAAAGCTTACTGGCAGATAAGGATCTAACAGTGCAAAAGGTTATCGAACGTGCACTTTCGAATGAGGCTGCAGCCATCAGTGCTATGGCTATGAGGCACCCCAGCGAACCAGTTAATGTTGTCAACGACAATCGTTTTCGTACACGAACAAAAAACACCGTCAACAGAAACCAGCAGCTGTCATGCAATGGTTGTGGTGGATCACACCCTCGTAAGCAGTGTCCATATCGTGAATCACTTTGCAACGCATGCGGAGTCAAGGGGCATCTGCAGCGAGCCTGCCGGAGCGCGTCGAGTGTCAATTCACACAGAGCGTCTTCATCCAACTCAACAAATGCTCGTTCAGGTTCAATGCGGAAAAAATCATCTCGTCGAGAGAATGTCAATCAGATCACGCCCTTGGTCAATCAGAAGAAGTCGATCTCAGTTACGATTAATGGCAGCACATGTATTTTTGAAGTGGATTCTGGGTCGCCTGTGACCATCATGACGGAATCTACGTTCAATAGCGTCTGGTCCAACAGAAGGCCAGATCTTTCGAAGAGTGATCTGGATCTTAGCGATTACCAACGCAACCACATCCCAGTCAAGGGGATCATCGATGTGTCAATTTATTACAACCGCCGTCAAATTGACAACTTGCCGTTAATCATCGCAAACAGTGGTGGCTCTAATCTTGTTGGTTGTAACTGGTTCGATGCACTGGGCATACGTATAGAAGGAGTTTTTGCCGTCAACAGTGGTCTCAGCATCAAAACCATTCTGAAGAAATACGATCATTTATTCTCAACAGATCTTGGTCGCTACACAGGACCACCAGTGTCTTTACAAATCGATTCGGCGGTGCCGCCCGTGAGACTGCCTCCACGCCGTATACCCTTCGCCATTAAGGGCCTCGTGGAAGAAGAAATCGATCGCTTATGTTGTCAAGGTATTTTGGAGCCTGTGGAATACTCCGATTGGGCAACGCCAATAGTGCCCGTGGTAAAAAAAGATGGTTCCATCCGTATATGCGGTGACTACAAATCGACGCTGAATAAGGCAATTAAGCCACACTGTCATCAAATTCCAGCCGTTAGCACGCTTTTGGCTTCGATTGAAGGTGGATCGATTTATGCAAAAATTGATTTGGCACAGGCATACCAACAGCTCGTGGTTGATGAGCGTTCGTCACTCCTGCAAACCGTGTCAACGCATAAAGGCGCATTCAAGGTAACCAGGCTGCAGTTTGGCATCTCATCAGCACCCGGTATATTCCAAAGCTGCATCGAAAACGTTTTGCAAAACATTCCTGGCGTCTTGCCGTACTTTGATGACATCGTGGTCATGGGTAAATCGGAAGATGAGCTCGCAAACAGACTGGAACAAATATTTGTACGTTTCGACAAGGCCGGACTACGTTTGCGCAAGGGCAAGTGCCAATTTAGTGTGCCATCTATCGAATTTTTGGGGTTTAAACTGGACAATCTCGGTATACGACCCTCACATGACAAGATCAAGGCCATTCATGAAGCACCATCGCCAAAGGACAAGAAGCAACTCCAAGCTTTTCTGGGCTTACTCAACTTTTATCACGCCTTTTTACCCAACAAAGCAACAATCGCTGAGCCGCTTCACCGCTTGCTCGACAAAAGTGCTCGATGGACTTGGAAGGAGCAACACGAAACAGCTTTCAATACGCTTAAAAGGCTGATCGCATCAGATAATGTGCTTATTCATTGCAATGAGAACTTGCCGTTAGTGCTCACTTGTGACGCATCGCCGTACGGACTCGGAGCAGTTCTCAGTCACAGGTTGGCAGACGGGTCGGAGAAACCCATTGCATTATACTCAAGGACGCTGTCGAAGGCAGAACGAAATTACGCACAGATAGATAGGGAAGCAGTCGTCCTCGTCTCTGGAGTGAAGAAATTCCACAACTACTTATATGGCAGATTTTTTACGCTTGTCACCGATCACCGTCCACTCTTGGGAATTTTCACCACAACAAAACCGGTCCCCAACGTAATTTCGAACACAATGCTTCGTCGATCAATTTTTCTCAGCGCGTACAACTTCAATTTGGTACACCGCGCTGGTCTTAGAATGGGCAATGCAGACTTTTTGAGCCGTTGTCCAATGCTGTCTGAAGCAGAGTCTACGACGACTGAAGACATTCTTATGGTAGAAATATCGGCAAAACCAGTTGTCAGCGCGCAGCAGATTGCCTCTCAAACTTCTAAGGATCCGGAGCTCTCCAAAGTTTTCAACTGGGTGTTAAGGGGGTGGCCCAGCAAAATCAACCGCTCCGATAAGCTCTATCAATACTTTTGCCGTCGAACTGAACTCAGTGCAAATAGAAGATGTCTAGTTTGGGGAAACCGCGCTGTAATCCCGTCTACTCTTCGAGGGTCTATTTTGAAAACTCTTCATGCCCCACATCCTGGCATCGTCAAAATGAAGGCCGTTGCTCGAAGTTATGTTTGGTGGCCGAATATCGATGCGGAAATCGAACTCGTTGTGAAGAAATGCAGTTCATGTCAGCAAAATCGCAACGATCAACTCCAAACAACAACGCACCACTGGGAATCTGCAAAACGTCCATGGTCCCGCCTGCATGTGGATTTCGCAGGTCCTTTTCGAGGCAAATTATTCTTCATACTCATTGACTCCTACTCTAAGTGGCTTGAAGTGGCCGTCGTTAATTCAACTTCTTCAGCGGCCGCTATTAAGGTGTTACGCCAAATATTCGCCACGCATGGGCTACCTGATGAGCTCGTGTCGGACAACGGAACAGCTTTCACATCTGAGGAGTTTAAGGACTTTATGAAGAACAATCTAATTCGACATATCCGTTCTGCACCGTTCCATCCTTCTACAAACGGGCAGGCGGAGCGAATGGTTCAAAGTACCAAAAATTATTTGAAGAAAGCAGAGCCTGGCATAAACATCGATCTCAGCCTGGCTAGATATTTGTTCAACCAACACACCACCCCGCACTCAACAACGAACCGCTCGCCTGCAGAGCTACTGTTCAATCGTGAGCTGAAAACTTATTTCGACAAAATTCAACCTCACGAAATGGTTTACGGTAAGGTCACCGACCCTGTCAGTACTAAACCTTTTATTTCAGGCAGTCCAGTATGGGTTCGTAATCATTCGACGGGCCCGAGATGGATCGAGGGCCTGGTGGAAAATCAAACTGGGCCTATATCTTATGAGGTTCGGTTGAACGACTCTAGGGTCATCAAACGACATCAGGACCAGCTTCGTAGCCGGGTGGCATCAGAAGATTCCTACTGCGAAATACTGTCAACCGAAGACGTCGAAGCCAGCATAATCCAATCATCTGATGAAGTTGATTCAAGTACTTCTGGTCACGTCGTGGAGACTCAATCGCCAGGGCCATCAACGAATCTACAGCCTGTCGCCTCGTCATCGCCAACACCGGAAGAACCGCGTAGATCGAAGCGCGACCGACAGGCCCCACAATTCTACTCTGCCTCTGGGTGTTAAGGGGTGTCATGTATGAGAAAAAGACAGACGTAATTGAGACACCGACCGAACAAGTTGTCCCGCGGATTCCAATATTTTACACATACACTGCATACATATGTATACAAGAATTATACAGTTTCACTTTTAATAAATATCATACGTTCAATACATAACATCTACTATCGCCGGTCTTAGGCCCCATGTTTTACCAAAGGTTCTCTTACACTGCCAGAAGACTTTTAGTGTTCGAGAGACCTTCTGCTCGATGTGATTCTTAAATGTAGCGGATTGACAACTAAACTTAATTCTCATAACTTCAGCGGATTAGGGGAATTTTCGATGGCAACATTATCGAAAAATGAGATGTGAATGAAAAATAATAGAACTTTTAAAGGGAAGAACGAGAAAGACAGGGTGCAATTACATTAATTGTTTTGATATTTCGGTGCAGTGAAAAATTGTAATTTAAGATTTTTTTTTCATAAATAATTATTTCTTAGTATCAGGGCAGCTACGAGTAATATCCGTATATGTTGCCTGCAGTCGCCAAGCTTTGACTCACAAAACCAACCAAAAAACAAATCAGCTGTTTACTAAACCGCGTAAAACCCTCTGCCACACCACAATTTTAATCAGCATTAACTTGACTGGTAATCCCGACTAACGCCGTCTCTCTAGGCTATTAGATTCAAAGTAGATCACTGTAGTAGTTATGAATATGACTAAGAATTTATATATATAAATAGTCAAAAAAAAAATGGTGCAATACCCTCAAAGGCTCCAGTGATTTATGCGCAAAATTAATCACCCTATCGAGTGTTCAGAGTCCAGTTAAAAATAAAATTATTTGTAAATATGTTTGAATGTATGTATGTTGGTATATGAGACAATTTTGCTTATTAAATTATTTGTGCACATATACAAGGTGGCGCAAAATAAAAATTTCCATCGTTCAAATTAATTTTTTTTGTTTAGTAAAAATGCGATTCAAAACAAAAATTGGATGATTAATTTTGCGCCACTTGTACTACCTGGTTATTTTTTGTTTAAATTGGAGATCTTCCACTCACGTTTCCAAATTTGATATAAATTCGATTGAATAATCTCTTTTTCAAGTAACTTTGAAGCCTTAGGATAGAAAGTAGGATATACTCAAAATAGGTCTACCTAAGTCTAGGCCCTCGGTTATTTGACATTTGTGAACTAGACAGCGCATGCAAACAGACAAGCAATGTTTGGATAAAATAAAGATTTCCATCGCTCAAAATAATTTTGGTTTTTTACTTAGTTAAATAGTTATTCAATGAAAATTATACCCACAGATCTACCGTTCGAATTCAATAACCTGTTCGATTGCAATAACCTGTTCGGCACCAACTATGAAACAATCAGGAATTGAATAAATATCAGCTTTTATTTACTGCCCCGATTCTTTTTACCTTCCCACCCGTGAGAAGTACATATTAAGTTTTCTAGATTGCTCACTGTAGAGCCCAGCCTTCAAGCCACTTACTGACAGAATAATCAATAATTTCTCATTGTCAGCTGACCTTTTTCAACGCACTTAGCCACAACGGTACGAGCGATATCATCAGGGTAACAACTAGATTTGCTTTTATTGTTACTTATCTTCTATTTTTCATTAGAGAGTGCGCGTGCACCAACATACCATTTGGAAGAGCTCAACTTCGAAGTCCCCGCGAATGAAACACCCAATGGTAGGGAAATGGAAAAGCTTTTCATAAAAAAAAATGAGACGAGGGTATTAACTACTTGGCTTTCTGCTTGATTGGTTTTCGTTATTTTCATCATATTAGTCAGTATATATTTTCTAGAAATTCTTGCTCGTATGCTACAGCTCTCTAATTGGTAATTGACAGATACCATTTTCGATGACTAATTTTGCGCCACATTATATTATATTTTCATGTTCGCAGAGTCATGCTACTAGCTGAGACTCCACTCTTTATACTCAGCTGAGTTCTTTCACCCATCTCACTCTACTTGTGCACAAATCGGGTGTTTTTTTTAAGAGCTTGAGAACTCAAAATTATAATTTGGAATAATATATCGGAATGAATTTGTTTCTATTATAATCTGTTTTTTGTTTGTGATATCCGGCACATGTTCGCCGTGGCGACGGGTTGCATCGTCCATTCGAACAGTCCAACATTTGACTTAGCTAAGAACCTTACATAAAATTTCCCACGTAGTTGAAGAATAAATGCCAACAAGTTGAAAATAACATTTCGGGGTCTTCTTCCACACTTCGCTTTATGAGCTTGGCGCGCAGATTTATTTATATATAAAGGGTGATTTTTCAAGAGCTATAGGAAAGTTTTTCAAAAAACTGAAATGTTTATTTAAATCGATAGTACAGTCCATCTAATTCAATGTTTTAAGATTATTTCATGCATATGTTGACGCGACTGTGCTTCAAATGGTCCCTCCCCTTAGCCGAATTTTGGCATACTCTTTCCAATGTATCGGCCGGTATCTCACATATAAATGCTTTAATGTTGTCTTCCAATGCGTTAATTGAAGAGGCTTGTCTGAATAGACATGAGCTTTAACATAGCCCCACAAAAAATAATCCAAAGGCGTTATAACGCACGATCTGGGTGGCCAATTGACAGGTCCCGAACGTGAAATAAAATGTTCACCGAACTCGCCTCTGAACAAGTCCATTGTTACGCGTGCTGTGTGGCATGTGGCACCGTCTTGCTGAAACCACATGTCATGCAAGTCAAGATCTTGCATTTTGGGCAAAAAAAGGTTCGATATCATTTCACGGTAGCGCTCACCATTCACAGTTACGTTACGATTCGCAGCATCTTTGAAGAAGTACGGCCCAATGATACCCCCAGCCCATAGACCGCACCAAACTGTAACCTTTTCTGGATACATTGGTAGCTCTTGCAATTCTTCTGGCTGATCTTCACTCCAAAATCGACAATTCTGCTTATTTCCGTACCCTTTGATCCAAAAATGAGCTTCGTCGCTGAACACAATTTTTCCATAAAAAAGTGGATCTAAAACTTTCTTAACTGAACACGCATTTTTATAATAATTATTTGCAAACGTTGTTCGTTTGTAAGACGATTCATGGTTAAATTATAGACCAAACTGAAGATGTTTGACAGTGAAACAAAACAAGAAACGTGCGTCAGCTGTTTAAGCCAACTGTTTAAAAAAAAAAGCTAAAAAATCACCCGTTATATATATATTTTTTTAAGTATTTCAATTTCTACAGTTTACTTACCTAACCTTAATGAAGAGAAACGCCAACACAGTTTGCCATTCTCAGCTGTCAAAGCATAGTTATCGATATTGACAGTTTTGATACAGCTAAATGAACACCCTATACATATGTAAATATCAATACTTACGTTCTACTTTATACTAATCCACGACCATAATTTTGAGTGCCTTTGTCAAATACCAGAACAGTTGTCGTTTCGAATTCTAAATACTGCACTGAATTCGTTTAAGCCTTCATTCTTAAGTCACAACGGCAAGCAGCAACTGCAGCTAAGCTGCTAACTAAGCAAGTAAGCTGCTGCTTAAGAGTTTCCGCGTCTTATGCTCATACTTCGAATGCCTCGTAAATATGTCAACGTCAAGGCCTTGGTGCGATTCGCGTGGCGGGTTATGTGGCATGACAGAGGATCAAATGTTACTAATGCCAGAATTTATATGACGTTCAAGTAGTTGAAGAATTTTATTGGATTCAAGTGGAAATAAAAAGTGGCTATACCTACATGCACATATACTTATACACACATTATAGTACATTCAGTTACATATACAGTTACAGTTGCAGTTAGACGACGCTCAAGTTACAAAATACACTTGTGAGTATTTTTTGTGATTGGGGCTGCAAAAAGGCATTTCGTATCGTTGCTTACAGCGCTGTATTTTCTATTACATCCATATTAACTGCATGTTGTTGTTGTTTCATGCACTTTTGCACAAAGTAAGATTTTTCCAGTAACAGTTGTAAATCGGATTAAGATCTGCCATGGCGAACACTTGAACTGAAGTAATGGTAACAATTCCATGTTTGGCGGCATTGCTTTTGTTGAAATCAGCTACCACAAATTCTCCGGGATCAGTTCGAAATTGGCGCGCTTGTTGTTGTTTGCGAAAAGTTACAAATTGCAACAAGAGAGTTTTTATAGTTCAACAGCATATTAAGCGATAAACATTTTGGGGAATGGGGAATACCGAAGGGCAAGTGTATGCTTAGCAAGGGGAAATTGAGCGGATTCGTGGAGGGGAGAAATTGTAAAAAATCCTCATGCTTTAGCAAATTTGCTTCGCAAGCTCAATATATCGGAATTCAGTTGTGAAAAGGGGAGAAAGGGGCGTATGTGAGGTAAAAAGAAGAAACTTGTGCGATAGACGCAAAGAAGTCGGCTTGAAAGGGGTTTCTAAGTAGGGCGAAACGAGAGGGAAGACGCAATGTTTTATTAAGTAATCATTTGTGAGTAGGGCAAAACAAGCCGAAAGTTACTGCTGCAGTGAATGAATGAAATAAAATATAGGTATGTAGGAGCTCCTAATGGCAAAGGGAGAGAAACTACTATAACAGTTCACTATCATTTCAAAAGTTAGATGTTATTCGGAAGAGAGGAATAATGGAAGATGGATAAATTGCAAATTAAAAGAGAAAAAGCGATAGAGGAAAGGACAACTATGTGTTCATCTCCGTGGTGACTGGTCAATGCACATCTGGACTCGGTTAGAATGGAATATTTTCCATTAATGTTCCCTAAAGGCGGCCTCCGCAGCCGAATGGATTGGTGCGTGACTATTATTCAGGAGTATGTAGGCTCGAATCTACGTGCATGAAACAGTAAAATATTAGAACAAGTTTTTTCTTATAAGGGTCACGCCTCGGCATGCAATGGCAAAACTCCGCGTGTAGTCTGTCATGAAAAAGCTCCTCATAGAAAACCATTTCCCGTTCGGATTTGGTTTAAAACTGTAGGCTTCTTCATTTGTGGAATAATAACAAGACGCACGCCACAAATAGGAGGAGAAGCTCGGTCAAAGACCTAACAGAAGTGTACGCGCCAATTATTTATTTATTTTTATTCTCTAAAGACGGCGGGAGTAGCATTTCCAGACAGGACGAGGTGGAGCTGTTTTCGAATGGCTCGAAGTTGGTTGTAGAGTAATGTACCGGCTATTTTTGTTTTTTTTTTGCGATTGAGGTAGGGTTCAAAATACCTTCGCACTTATAGCGACCTCTGTTTCCTC
Source organism: Anastrepha ludens (assembly GCF_028408465.1). Lineage (NCBI taxonomy): Eukaryota > Metazoa > Arthropoda > Insecta > Diptera > Tephritidae > Anastrepha > Anastrepha ludens. The sequence continues at coordinate 94,228,634 of NC_071500.1, forward strand.
ACAGCATTTCTTTTCACCAGCCATCTGTCACAACTACAAACGTATGTTTAGCGTTATCGCTCATCGCTTCGCAGTGTGTGCACTTGGGATCGCTTACCTTGCCCACGCGGTATAGGTATCTCCGGAAGTATCCGTGGCCCGAGAGGAACTAAGTTTAGAAGTAGTTCACTTCTCCGAAGCTCCTTTGAACCCATTTGTCAATTGATGGAATAAGCTTCGCCGTCCATCTGCTACTCGGTCCAGTGTCCCATCGGGTTTGCCACCGCAGCATGGTTTGGCATCTCCGTTCTGAAAAGCTAGTGATGACGTGTTTTTTTTTTTGGAGTTCCACGCATCCATTCGTTCCAGGACCATGAGGTCGATGGGTATATGCCCGCTAATCCCAAAAATTGGACTACTGCAACAAGCTCGAAGCTGAGATAGTCACAATCAAAGAAGCTGTTGACTGGTTGCTACTTGCATAAAAACTCTGACAACCAAGTGGCGATTAAGGCCCTAAGTTCGTTGATAATGTGCTCGAAATTGGAGTTCCCTGTCGACTGCATTCGAATTCTAAAAAATTAGGTTCATTTAACTGCCTAGTCTCAGGGAAATTCCGGGAAATTTCTGAGTGTGTTAGGTAGCTAAAGAGGAAATCCGTGAGATGGTTTCCACTTGAAATGAGAGGATTGGGATCGCCTTTACCTTTCAGTCCATTCCTGAAAAAGTGAGCTTTGGGTCAACTTAGTGACCGCTTGGCAAGTACAACTAATTGGGAGGTCGCTCGTAGCCACGTGTGGAGCGGAAGAGCTCGAAGGAGCGTTTAAGGCTGCCATACCGCAAGTTTACAATTTTATGGGTACCTGTAGTGAACATTGTCCCCTAGGTGGAGACGTATATCTGGAATCTACTCAGCAGCTTCTCATCAGGTGTCCCGCTATTGACGCGGCTATGACTTAGATACTTAGTCCCCAATTTTTTTATGCGAATATATGTAACCTTCAACCTGAATAGCAATCACCTGATGCATTTCATCAGTGGAATGCTGCAGTTTACAAAAGCAGTTTTTCTTTTTCATGTCTCATCTTTTCTTTCCATCCTCAGCTTCTGTTTAGAATATTTTTCTCTCTCATCCTAGTATCACAAGGAACGAAGTTGAGATCTCGCCCTCTCCAATAATCTAATCTAATCTCAACTCTATTTCAAGTAATGGCATTCTGTCCTTAAATTCAGGGCACAGCATTCGAACAGCTAGGGGCTTCTTTTGTAGTTTTTAGAGATGTTATGCTCCATTTGAGCTGTGAGTCAGCGTTTAAATTACAAGTGGATAGGTTTCGTTTATGGATTACTCAGTTAGGTGAAAAACGAAGAACTTTTAAGTCTTATTTGCCTACATACAGGGTTTGATTAAAAAGTAATGAGCCCTCCCGAGCGGAGCGTCTGCCAAGCGATCAACCGAATCGGCTGGTGGGGGAAAATGATCGTTGGACCTTCCACTAGAAATCGGTCCCAGTTCGCTGGCAACAGCGGTGCAGTCAACATCGCTCCGCGCGTGAAAGCTGTTTTAAAAGTGTGTTAGGATTTTGCAGTGGCGAAAATGCAGCGATCGTTGGAGCAACGTTACTCGATCAAATTTTGCGTAAAGCTAAACAAAACGAGTACCGAAACCATTGGGCTACTCAAGGAGGCTTACGGGGACCAATCTCTGTCCAGTGCCCAGGTAAAACCCGTGAGATGGTTTCCACTTGAAACAATTCGTTCAAGGAAGACCGGGAGGACGTCGAAGACGAACAGCGCATGTCGAAACCCAAGGTCAAAACCATGCTGATCTCTCGAGGCATCGTCCACAAGGAGTTTATACCTCCAGGAAGCAATGTAAATGCGGCATTATACAAATAAGTGCTCCTTCGGCTGATAAAACCGCGTCGCCCGGGTTCGGCCCGACCTCGTCAACAATTGGACCCTTCATCACGACGTTTGTGCCGGCGCACACCGCCTTCCTTTGCACCTCTGCATTGGACAAGATGAGGGTTCCTGTGCTTCCCCACCCTCCCTACAGCCCAGACCTGTCCCCCCCGGACTTCTGCTTGTTCCCGCGCCTGAAAAGAAAGCTGAAGGGGATGCGTTTCGACTCCATCGAGGCGATCCAAAAAACTGTGACAGCCGAATTCAACGCGATTCCGGCGGATGAGTTTAAAAATGTTTCCTGCAGTGGAAGGACCGCTACCAGCGGTGTATTGACGCTCAAGGGTCCTATTTTGAAGAATATTAGTTATATAAGCGAAAAGGTTTAATAAAACTGCTTAAAAAATATAAGGCTCATTACTTTTCAATCAAACCCTGTATGGACAATACCCTAACTCTTGTTGTCGCCCCTTCAAGCGCACAACAACTGTAAACTATGTACCTATGTATGTGTGGGATACGTCGTTCTAAGCTTCCACTTTACCAAACCAATGTGGGCGTCGTGGCTATGAAAACCCATTCGTGCACTCAATTGTTGAAAACGGGCATGGGCTCATGCCATACTCAAAGTTGGATAATTTGTAAACTACGTTCGCTGCGACTCGCAACCGCCATTACCAACATTACCGACATAAGTTGACAGTTAAAGAATGGAAAATTGTGTTTGCGTCTCCTTAACGACGGTGACATCGAGCGCAGTTAAAAGTTAAAGAAAGTGAAGCCGACTGGTGGTGAGATCTAAAATGTGAATTTTATTCTACTGAAAGGCGAAATGAAGCGTGGCAGGAGTAATGGCACAACCAGCTCAGTGGCTACCCATTTCAATCAGCGGAAATAATTTAAGGTTACGTAGTAGCTGTTACTGTTGAAAGGCTGACTATTGCATGCTGTGAGGTATACATTTAGAGAGCGTTGAAAGCGGAAAAAATCATCGGCTACACTGACGAGCGCGAGAGTCGGCGTTGGACGAGAAGAGGTTTCAGTGCTAGGTTGGTATGTTGAATGTGTCCTGTTGGCTTGAGTTTATGCTGCATAGATTTTATGTATGTCGGAGGCTGCTTGCTGAGTTTGGTGTTTGTAACGTGTAAGTTGCTTAATTTGATCGTCGCAGTAGTCCTCTTGTACCCTAACAAGGAATAAGCGAACAAATGATATCACACGAGTAAACATTTTGACAGTTTCTTATTCGAAATATACGCACTAGGGAGTCTTCCATTGCCTTTTGGTAAGTATGGCTCTCTTGTCAATTAGTAGCAGTAAAGGGTGAATTCTATGAGCCATGCAACTCAAAATTGTTTGGTGTGCTGGTTCTTGTAGGACGAGACCAGTTAGTTATACAAATTCTAACCTAACCAGAGTATAAATGATAAATGCTTCTTCACTGGAAAAGGTGTTCAAATGGCTGACTGCACGATGTACAAGTACAGAATGCAAATGTGTGGCCAGTGTCAGACCGTTAATCGGCTCTCAGAGAATTTGAAAGAATCAGCTGATTGGCTGGAGTAACCGGGATCATGACAGCGGTTAATTTACGACAAAAATGGGTTTGTGTTGGTGATATACAAAAAAGCAACATAGTCCTCAATAATGCTGCTTTGCTGCTGTTTGAACAACGAATGCTTGGACGAGTGTGTGAACTATTCTGAAATGAGCCGGAAGAATTCTGCTGCTGAGTACCCGGTGACGTGGCGACCGAAGTTACTCTCACTATTTTACTTCGGATAGTCAAACCTGCCGGTTTATCATCTGTGAACTGACTGTTATATAATATTATAATATATATATAATTATATAATAAAATAAAAATAAAAAAGTAAAACTAATAAAACCAATACCAAAATTACTACAAAGATTCAATAAACAAAAACAACCATTTTTTTTTAATTTTATAAAAATAAAAATAAAAAAGGTAAAATAATAAAATCAATATTTCAAAATTATTACAAAAAAAAAAAATAATGTTGAAAAAGTATTAGAAAACGAACAAAAAATACAAAATTCAAGCAACGAAAATAACAACACATTTTTTAAATGTTTTTTTTTAAATATAAAGTAAAAATTTTAAAACCAATTTTGTAAATCTATTACAAAAAGAGTAAATAAGAAATAATAATATTGAAAAATTATTAAAACAAAAATAAAAGATTCAATAATCAATAATAATAAGTTGAGATTTTTTATCGTCTCCGAATCAATGACAGTACGAGTAATTACTTTTATTGTGCTCTGAAATCAACTTACACGTACATATATCTGTTTTTTGCTTGTTTTTGATATGAGACTGATTTTCGTAGCACTTTTGTAAGCTGAAGACGACTCTGGGGTACAAAAGTGTCAAACAAGTTATCATTTTGCGAAAAGTTGTGGTAAAACCACATGCAAATGCGGATTTGGTTATTTTTGTCTCTATTTTATGTTTTAACTATAAATGCCTCAGATTTAAATATAAGCTCAAAGTGAAGCATGAATCAATACTACAATAACTATAAATGTAAGTGAGTGATCCAAGTGTTTTTGGCATGTTTTTAAATTTTTTTAAGATTTGCTTTATTTGTAGACTTCAGTATAGTAAGAAGTAAACTGAAAAAATTTTGAAAGAAATTTCATAATTTCATGATTTATTCAAAGTGGAAAATTTTAGCTGATACTATGCTCAGTAATTCTTGAAAGTTTCACAGTGAGATTTCTTTAACCTTTCGAGTTGTAATCAAATACGTACAGCGAACCAGTGTACCGAACTCTGTATTTGCTTCTTAATGTATGTAATAAGATTGCGATGGATTTGCGAACAGACGTTGTATACGAGTACGAAAGCTAGCTCTTCGCTAGCACACAAATTGTAAATAAAAATATTGAATTTGAAAAAAAAAAATTCAATTTTAAGAAGGATCGAAGATATTTAAAAACTCCGTACCAAATTTTTATTAAAGAATAAATTTAAACATTTTTAATTTTTTTTCTAATTTCTTCAGTTGTCTTCCTTATTTGTTGTTTCTTGAAAAATTTGCGTTTTCAAAAAGTTGTTTTTGAAAAAATGTTTTATTTGCAATAATAAGATAAATAAAAGTGTTTTCTTAATTTTAAGAAGAATCGAAGTTATTTAAAAAAGTCCGTACCAAAACTTCTATTAAAGAATAAATTTTAAACTTATTAACTTTTTTTAATTGTTCAGTTTTCCTCTTATCATCATTTTTTGAAAAATTTGAACATCCAAAAAACAAATGTTTTTTTAGAAAATATTTTTTGATAAATTTGAATTACTGAAATACAATTTTTTTTGAGAAATATTTTATACTAAAAAATAAGATAAATAAAATTTTTTTAATTTTAAGAAAAATCGAAGATACTTAAAAAACTGCATACCAAAACTTTTATTAAAGAATCCATTTTTAAATTTTTTTTTCTAAATCGTTCGGTTTTCTTTTGTTTTTGTTATATTTTTTTTAATTTGAATTTTCAAAAACAAAATGTTTTTTAAAAGGATATTTTACTCTAAAAAATAAGTTGAATAAACGTTTTCTTAATTTAAAAAAATCGAAGATATTTAAAAAACTCCGTACCAAAACTTTTATTTAAGAAAAAATTTTAAATAATTAATTATTTTTTCTTATTTCTTCAGTTTTCTTCTATCTTTTGTTATTTTTTGAAAAATTTGGATTAGAATTAAGAAAAAATTGTTTTTTCTAAAAATTATTTTATTCTGAGAAACTCCATGCCAAAACTTTTATTTAAGAAGAAATTTTAATATTATTAATATTTTTTTCACATTGTTCAGTTGTTTCTTTTATTATTATTTTTTGAAAAATTTTAATTTTCACAAAAAAAATTTTTTTTGAAAAGAATATTTTATTCTTAGAATAAGATAAATAACCGTATTTTAATTCGAAGAAGAGCTGAAGATATTTCGCTTTAAATAGTCCAATATCAAAGGTTTGAATAAAGAGTAAATTTTAATATTGTAAAACTTTCTTTTTAATTTATTAATTTTCTTATTATTTTTGTTATTTTTTGATAAATTTGAATTTGAATTAAAAAAATTATTTTTTCAAACATTTATTTTATTTTGAAAAACTCCATACGAAAATAGTGGCCATCTGCTTGGCGGCCTTCTACGCTTTTTATTACCCATAATAAGAGAGTTGAGGGTCTCTTTCATAATTCCGCTGTCATCCATCCCGAGAACGTGCTCAAACCATCTCAGCCGCTGAGCTTTAGCGAAAAGAAGAATGTTTTGACCTGATAGCAGCTGTTCGATCTCATCATTCTAACTGATTCATCAGCTTCCCTTATTGGTCCTAATATCCTTTTGAGGAGTTAATTTTCAAAGCGGAGAAGGTACTTTTTTATCTGAGATGTGAGTACCCATGCCGCGCAGCCACAGGCCATTAAATGTGTCGAATTACCTGCGAGTTGTATGGCATTTTAAGTCTATTTATTTTGTAACGTTTATTTTTTCTTCCCTTAGACGTACACTTCTCCCGCGTAATCGGCGCCGCTATTTGCTGATTCTTCTCCTCACTTTTCGCAATTACAACTTGAGTTTGACTCAACTTCGTCCCTTGTAAGTTTCTCATTAAAGTAAAAAAAATGCAATTTTACCCACAATCTTCTGAAGTCTTTATTGAACTGGTCGTCTTTAGTGGGTTTTCCACTATTCCCCACTTTTGATTTTGCAATTTCTATTCGCATCGCGGCGTACTTTTCAACGACATATAACTTTTCGAAAACTTACTGCTAGTGGCATGGAAACTTTATGCGACTGCTGCTCATGCGATAATTCTTCCTTTTCCGCTCTTTCGCTTGTTTCTGATTCAACATTACGCCATTCCGCTAACTTTAATATCTTGTTGGATTTACCAACGCTTCTAGAGATAATTATGACTTTGCGTGTTTTTGTTGTTGTTGACTGTTGGCAGTAGCTGCTGTTCTTTTGGCATATTTTCGTTAGTCGGCGGTTGGTTCATGCAGCGCATCATTGCAAAGTTGCGCTTAATAGCATCAGTTCAGCTTTCAGCCTCTCTTACTTTACTTTGCTTCCTTCCTCTCTTTCGTTTGTTGTACGCCTCACTGCCATTGACAGCTTCATTGACTACATTAAATTTTCTTATGTTGTTCTTGGAGCCTTGTGGTCATTATTCCTTTTCTACGCTACAGCAGCCACTGCTCAAATTCAGTCGCTAAACTCCATCGATGGTCAAACTTTGCTAATGATGTTTTTCACAAAATTCTTTGTGCTTATTTTTGTTTGCATAACTTTTGCTCTTGTTGCTGTTGCTTTGGCCGTTTACGATTTTAATGTCTCTTTTGAAGCAGGCATGACTAGGCTCACTTACTAAGTCGTAGCAACAATTTTGTAATGAAGTGAAATTAAAGGCAGTCAGCACTGCTCAATGGTTTGATAGGGCGAAGGCGATGGGGGAGGGAGGTATCAAATGCGTTGAAGCAGAAGTATTGAAAGCCAAGCACGGAATAGGAAGTATAATTAATTACATTGTAAGTGATGCCATTAATTCCTTGGCAAAGTAGATTTTCCAGTAACTTCTGTTCGAATATCATAAAATAAAAGCATTTCGCCATAGATTAATAGCAACTGGATCATAGGACTTTGTTTTGCTGCTGAGAGTATTGTCGCCACTTTCGATTTGTATGCAAATCCTTCAATGACGCAACCCGAGTGGTTACCAAATACTGGAAATAGCGCTACCTACAGCTTAGGAGTAGGTGTAAAACTGTACTTTATCAACGAGTTCACAGGATTTCTGTATTCGAACTGGATGTCTGCAAGGAAAATCTACATCTACAATGTATGAACTGACTGCACTATGCTCATATGCAAGCGCAACTGCAGACTTTATATATCGATGCCTCATACTCATACTCAATTTTGACTTGAATTAAATTTTTTAGCGGATTTTACGGTCTGAGTCACTTTCCTCAAAAGTAGCATGAGTTGGTGCCCAATGCCTTATCTGCGGAGGACTGCAGGTCCGATGAGCTAGCGAGACTTGGCACCAAGTTGACTGATAAGTATACGAGCTATGAGAGACTACCGGCATACTTTTGCAGACTTGTAAGCTACTTTCTTAAAAAAAAAATGTAAGAACAGCGAATGAAATGAACCCACCTGGCAAAACCGCTACTCATTGCTGGTTGGTTGTTTGGTAAAAGTGGTGATTCATCCAGAATCTAACTAGCGCTTTCGCACCAATTTGTTGACACATTTTTGCTACCAAATTGTTTAACGGTTATTTGCACCCACTCACTATTAAGCGCACATAATCTCTGTCAAGCCGAAATAAAAAATCTCAGCTTTGTGGGTCTTCCCAAGTTTCTAACTGTTCTCATTAGATTTAAGGGACACTCCCACGCGGAATTATAATGGGCTAAACTCCGGAGTGTGTCCCATTGCTGATAACCGCTATAACTCAACCTAGCCTTTGCAAGGACGATTATTTGATTACACCACTAGTCGCCAGTTTGTACGCTGGTTATCTATTTGCCGAGGCCAGCACTATCTAGCAACTTTTGAAAACCATATTCGGCTATGAACTCAGCTTTGAGCAAAAAATTGGGTCAATTGTGCTGTGATTGCAAACTTTCGCAACTCGGTATAAGACGATAGTGCATTGCGGCTATTCTGAATACTATAACACCCCGAATTATGCGGTTGAGTAGGTGGAACACACAGTTTTTCTAGTGGAAACTACGCGCTCGATCTGCGGTAGTGAGAGATGGCTGGTTGCTGCAATCACCGAGTAGAGAATATAATTCTTCTGCTGAGTAATACAGAAAGACAACTCGCATTGACAATTTACGACAGCCGGGTGAAAGAAAACTATTCTTCAAACAGAGTTGCTACAGGTTCCTTACAATCACAAGCTCCTTACCATTGAAAGAAGAGCTCTTGGCAGCAAAGTTTTTTCGAAATTATTTTTTTTAATATTCGTCTTTTCATTCTGCGGCCTTTATGTGTGAAAACAAATATTCGTTAAAAGCCCAGCACGACTCCACGGGCAGCACAGGTTGCGCATATTAACACTTCCACAACATTTGGGCATAGCTCGGATTATCGGATATCATTTATGACGAGTACGATTTCATTCTTCAGCTTTGGAATCCTTTCGTACTTATTGGACTGAACCACACTTCTCACGCATCCCCAGAGAATAAAGCCAATTGCTTTCAAATTGTAAGACTTCGGAGTCCATTTGATCTCGCTGTTTCGTGGGATAAAGCGTACTGGAAACTTGTTTCGCAATAGGGCGCTGTGTGTTCTTCTTTATTTTACACCATAAGAAGTTTGTTGTCATACTACGGTAAGGTTCACCATTCACCATAATAGCGTAATCAACACCATTTTCAAAGAAGTACAATCCGATGATTCTGCTAACCCAAAAAGCAAACCAGACAGAGATTTGTTGTTGAATCTCATGAGGAGTTTCAGTACTCCAAGCGCGGCAGTATTGTTCCTTTGCGTGCCCGTTTTTATCTCTTCCGCCTTTTGCTTTTGTCCGAAGCTGCAGTGAGAGGCCAATACTTGGATAGAAAGCGGATATTTCTTACGTGTGAGCACATCAGACAACTGAAGTTGGCACAATTAAGATGTTTAATATAAAATGTTTGGCAAAAGAGATTCTACGTTGGTTTTCAAGGCTGACATTGTTATCGGTGTTAATGCCGTTTCCTAAATAAACGATGTCTTTACAACCTCGAAATCATGACTGTCAGCAGAGATATGGGTGCCGAGTGCGCTGATTGTTTGTTTGATGACAGGAGGTACTTCGTTTTGTCCTCGTTCACCAGCAGACCCATTCGCTTTACCGCTTTATCCAGTTGGAAAAGGCAGAACTAACAGTTCGGTTGCCAACAAAAAATTGTACCTGAGCGATTAAGTTCTGTGGCTCGTACGATCCTCTTCAACATCAGGTTAAAGAAGTCACAAGTCAGCGAGTCACACTGTCTGAAACCTCGTTTGGCATCAAACGGCTCGGAGAGGTCCTTCCCAATTCTGACGGCGCTGCTGGTGATGAGTAACGTCATCTTGCATAGCCGTATTAGTTTTGCGGGGATACTAAATCCAGACATTGCGGCAAATAGGTAACTCCTTTTCATACTGTCGAATGCAGCTTTGAAGTCGACGGAAAGATGGTGTGTGTCGACTCTACTTTCATGGGTCTCTTCCAAGACTTGGCGGATTGTGAATATCTGCCCTTGATAATACCTAACATAAAATTCATGTTTGAGTTCTGGTTGAGCTATGAATTTTTGTTATACCTCGTTGGCAATCACCTGACGAGACCTCTTGTGAAAGAGAATAAACCGCAGGGTATGATCATCATCATCACATTGGCATTAGAGTCGCGGGTGGACCATTGCCCCCTTTACAATATGCCTCATGTATCTGTTGTGAGATTCTCATCTTTCGTATGCCTTCTTCTACACCTCGTTACCATCTTCGCCGCGGTTGACCTCTCTTTCTCGCCCCTTCTGCTTACGCTTCAAAAACTTCGTTGGACGTTCACTCACTGCTCATGCTTCTGAGGTGTTCATAACAACGTATTCTTTGCGACTTTTCAAACGCGTTACGTTTCGCTTCAAGTGCTCGTGAACCGCTTCTTGAGACGCATTCTACATATCTGGTGGTCAGACAACTAGATATCTATCACCAAATTGCATCGACGATGCCATCAATTGGATATGGCTTGGTCATACCCTACGGAAAGGTGGCTCTTGGCGCCGTGGCATGGAAGGGGAATACAAAGCCGTGGACGAAACAATGACCTGGAGCAAGTGAAAAATATATCCAGGAATCGCACAAAATGGAAAAATTTTACTTTGGCCCGCAACGAAGACGAAGGAATAATGATGATGATGACATTTCGTTCCGCCATTAAAACACTGAGCTCGTGGGTGTATCATATACGGTATGTACCGTCTTCTAATCGAATAGGGGCGAATATTTTCCTCAGAATTTCTCTTCCAAATGGCATCAATTATTAGCTTTAACGATGTATGTTTCACTATAGGTTAGAAATGGTCTGATGATAGTTTTGTACAACTGCAGTTTATTTCTTTTGATATAAAGGACGATTTCATAAGTTTTTATTTTATTTTTTTGTGATGTCTCCAAGTGTTTTTTGGACGACCGCGCCCTCTGTTCCCTTGCGGGTTCCAGTCCAGTACCATTCTCGTGATGCTACCTGATGGTTTTATAAATATGTAACCTATCCATCACCACTTTCTGCATTTGATTTGCCTAAGGATGGGTTCCTCATTTGTTAATCTCCACAGTGCGTCGTTTCTGATGGTGTTTGACCATAATATTTTGCAGATGGTGCGGAGGCATTTGTTGATGAAGGATTGTAGCCCCTGTGTGATGGTGTTAGAGACCAGCCATATTTCGCTTCCGTACAACAATACGGATTTCACGCATGAGCCGAATATTCGTAGTTTAGTGCGCCTGGAGATTTGTAAACTCCTCCATACTGTATGCATTCGCCCGTACGTCGCCCTTGCTTTGTATGATCTGCAGTTGACATCTTTATCTCCTCTACCACCTGCCGTGATGGTGCAGCCGAGGTAGCAGAGGCTTTTGACTAGTTCCACCAAGCATCCGTCAACCAATATCTGCCTTGCGTTATTGTGGTTAACTCTCATGGCCTTGGTCTTGGCGATGTTGACCTCCAGTCCGACAGTGCGTGCCAGCGCGACTAGTTTGTCCGCCTTCGCTTGTATGTCAGAGAGTTTGTGAGAGAGGAGGTAGATGTCATCAGCAAAGTCCAGGTCCTCAAGATGTCTGGCGTTTTTTTGTGCAGGGTCAGTTGGCTCATGACGTCATCAAGCCCGATGGTGGAGAGAAGGGGCGACAGGGGACAACCTTGCCTTACGCCTGTGTTGGCAGTGAATGGATCGCAGATTTTGCCTTTGTGAAGCACTGCCAGCTCGGAGTTCTCGCAGATGGCTTTGATGGGTGGATTATCTTGGTGGGAACTTCCTTTCGACTCAGTGCCAGCCAGATTGCGTCACGTTTGATAGTGTCGAACGCCGTCTTAGTCTACCAACAGCATGTAAAGCGAGGAGCGCCACTCAACTGATTGTTCTACTATTTCATAAGTTGTATATGCTAAAATAGGTTGCTTCCGGAATGCGATCTTATATTAATAAGGACGCATTTTTTTTTATGTGAGTACTGATTGTTAGTATCTGATCGTTGTTGCAACACTGTATACGAGGAAAGAAGGTCGCTTCAAAATTGCTTCAGCAAAATAGTAATTCTCAGAATTATCTCTATTCCCCTTTTTCTTTTTCGACTACACTAATTGAAAATAAGATTAATTATAAGCAAGTAATAAACCCGAAATCTATAACTCAACTTGTTGTAATACATTTTTATTCTTGTACTCATTACTTACCAGTTTCACCAAACTTTTTCTGGTCCATCTTTTCATTAAACTCGATTTAAGCATTTTAGTATTTTTTCGTATTGTTTTTCTGTTGTAATTTTCTTTTTGCTATGCAAAATTTGCTCCGGCAGACATCTTTTGAATTCAAAATAAATGATGCGTTGCCACCACATTTCGACGTTGATAGTTTTGACCATTAAATGATTCTACTCTTTCATTTTATGAGCGCAAATGGCATGAGATGCTAAGGAATGAGAAGAGGGGCAGAAGGAAATCAAATGCAAACTCGTTATGCTAACAGGAAATAACGGAAATGAGCAAATTCTTATTCTGCTCTCGATGTATGTTCAAGGAAGTCGGAAGATTTATTGAAGAAGATGAGAAGTTTCGCAAGTTTTAGATGTGGCGTTGAGATACCTACATACATAAATATATGGAAATGACATGGAAAGCATTCGATTGGACATTCATTATTAATATATTTTTTTCGATTCTTTATTGCGATGGCTGTTTGTTTTGCTAGAATTTGTGAGCGGGAAGCAGCAAGTAATATAAATTGAGATGAGGAGGAGGTTAAAAATGCTTTGAAAAAAGTTATGGGCAATATTTTCTTATTTCAATAAGTTAAACGAGGAGCGTTTAAAAACATCGTCGCAAGTAGTCAAACTGGCAAACAAAAAGAAAATTACGTCTACTTGCATTCATTTTGAAAGAAGAGGAGAAGCCAGTAAATTACATCGACCTCGGTTTTGGGTAAGTTGCTATGAAGAGTGCGGGAAGGTAATGTGGGTCTCGGGCAGCACTTGTTTGCTTCTTTTTATTCATTTATAACACAATAACTCTGAGCACGAATTTTCTTAACCTTGGCGGTTCGTATATGTAGAGGAGATGCGTGGGAGGATTCAGAAAATAATATAATAAGTAAATATTTGTTAACAAAAAGGTAAAAAGTAAGTTTAGGTTAATGTAAACAAGGAAGGCTACATAAACATAATACAAAGAAACGAGTGGTTTCTGAACAATAATTTTTTCAGGAAAAATCTATAATTACGTCTGCCTAATACAGTGGGGCCTCACTAGATTGGTTGACAAGCTGCAGTGTCATCAACTACATAATTGTGCAGCCTTAATAATGATAATGCCTTTTATTTACAATAAATCCAGAAACTAAAAAAAAATTGAGTTTTGTAATTATCGTTCCATTTTTCGAAAAGGAAACTTGCGCTTGACGCTCGCTGTATATGCATTTTTTTCCACTCACATTCAATTGTTACACTGTTTATGCTACATGAATAAGATTATAAATCCCTTAACCATAAAAATAAAACAATTTGCTACTAATTAAACCTCGTCACCCTCAATAATAAAGCATTTTTTCTCCATATTTTACACGTAATCTTCCTAAGTATTACATTAAAGATTTATTATAAAATTGTGAAGCAAAATACATTTAAAAAAAACACGAAAAGTAGCTTTTCCACATTCATATAAACTTTCAAGGTCAAGTTCACTCAAGCAATGCATAATCAAGTTTATTTGTGTGCGGTTGTGGTGTGAGGAAAAGTGGGACGCTTGCGATGTGGAAGTATAGAAAGACGAGGCGATAAGTACAAAGTGATTGAACCGGTGTAACGAAGATGAGTTGTGCATTTAAATTTAGTTTCAAGAATAATAAATTAAATATAGCAACGCAAATCATTACATACATATACTTGCATGTATGCATAAACATTTATTAATATGAATTTTAAATTAATTTAATTAACCAATTAAGTCGCCTGAAACATAGCGAACCGCCAATAGCCACTAAATGGCAACCTTTGGCTGCGATATAAATATTTGCTCGTTGGCCTCGAAAGAGAGAAACTATCCGATTCCAATGTTGAGCACTTTGGCTAGAGTTCATTAAATTTTCCAGCAGCTACTAAAAAAATAGTTAATTACCAGCATTTACTATGCACGTTAATTGGTAAAGGCCGTGTGTGAATGGTGTAAAATCAGTTGTCGGCGAGTGTAAGGTGAGATCAGAGTTTGGTTTGTTTACGCAGCTATTTAGCTTTTCAGCTCTATGTATTTTATGTGATTTTTCAAACCAGTTTTAATAACGTAATAGTGCTTAACGTGCGCCAGCTGTGAGACAAATCATGTGAATGATATAGAAACGATAAGAAGGAAAAGCGGGTGATATAAAAAAATAATAAAAAAAAATAAAATTTAAATAAAGTAGCGTAGAGAAGAGCAGAAAGAAAAGGGAGTGGTATAGTCGTATGAAAAAAAAATTTTAAGCTAAAAAAATTTTTAATTTAAAATATGAAAAAATTAAAGCCTTAATTAAAGAAAAGAAGCAAAATATAGAGATGAAAATATTTGAAAATTGAGAAATTTTATAAAATTAAAAAAAAAAAATAGTTAGTGAAAATTAATTAAAAATGCAGTAGCATAAAATCGTAGCTGAAAAAGCGGATAATATTCAACGGAAATGTGTTAAAAATGTTAATAATTAAAAATTCAAAATCGGGGCCGTAGAAACGAAAAGAAGCAAGAGCGAGTGATAAGAAAAAACAAATTTAAATTAAAAAAAAAAATTATATTAAGAAATATTAACATAAATTTAAACTAAAAATTTTGAATTACAAGTAAAAAATATTAATTAACAAAGAGAAGAAAAGCAAGCAATAAAAAAAATATTTTAAAAACGTTGAAAATCTAAAAATTTAAAATGGAGCCATAGAAACTTAAAAAGAATTTTAAATTAAGGGGCATAGAAAGAAGTAGAAAGAAAAGTAAACAAAAATGTTAAGTAAAAAAGAAAAGAATTTGGTAAAAAAATTTTAGGTAAAAAAAATTTTAAGTAAAAAAAAAGAATTTGGTAAAAAAATTTTAGGTAAAAAAAATTTTAAGTAAAAAAAATTTAATTACAAAATATTTAAGTAAAAAAATTTAAACGCAAGGGCCTAATAAGGAAAATAGGGAAAAGAGAGTGACAAAAAATTTGAAAATTAAAAGGATTTACAGAATTAAAAAATATGAATTAATTAGATTAAGTAAAATCAAGAGCATAGAAACGAAGGTAAAAAAAGTAATATAAAAAAATGTTAAAAACGTTGAAAATTTAAAAATAAAAAATAGAGACATAGAAAGAAAAAAAGGAAAGGCGATTGACACAAAAAAATAAAAAGTATTTTATAGTAAGAGGCATTTAAAAGAGTAGAAAGAAAAGTAAAAAAAGTTTTAACACAAAAAAAATTTAAGTAAACAAAATTGAAGTCAATTGGAGTCAAAAAAAAATATTTAAAAAACCATTTAAACCCAAGGCCCTAGAAAGGAAAATGAGGAAAATAAAGGGAAATAAATATGAAAATTAAGAAATTTTATAAAAATAAAATTTATATTTATTTTAGAAAAGAAAGAGAAATAAAATCAACTGAAATAAAAATAATTTTATATTAATGGGCATAGAAAACGGTAGAAAAAGAAGTAAAAAAAAATTAAATAAACAAATATTTTTAATTAAAAAAAATTAAAACCCAGAAAAGAATTTATAAAATTAAAAAAATAAAAACTTCTTGGCATAACAGCGAAGAAAAGAAGATCTGAGTAATATAAAAAAAAAAATTTATTAAAAATGTTAAAAGTTTAAAAATTAAAGACTTAGGCCATAGAAATAAAAAGAGGAAAAAGCGAGTGAAAGAACAAAGTTTTAGAATTAAAAAAAGTTAAAATAATTCATAAAAATTTAAGTTTAAAAAATTAAGTGGCATAAAAACCAAGAGGAGGGAACAAGGGTATTATAAAATAAAAATTATTTAAAAAATATAAAATTTAAATGCTAAAACTATTGAAAAATTAAGCTATTCAAACGAATAGAAGAAAAGCGAGTGGTAAAAAAACTAACAGTTGAAAAATTAAATAAAAAAATTTACAATTTCAAAACTTTTAGTGGCATAAAGGTGAAAAGAAGGAAAACAAGCAAAATAAAAAAAATATTGCTAAACAAATTTTTAATTTTAAAACGAAAGCCTGAGGAAAAGAAAATTTTAAACTATAAAAAAAAAAATTAAATTACAGTAAAACGAAGGGAAGAAAAAGCGAGTAATATAAAAAAATTAAAAGTTGTGAAAATTTAAAAAATTAAATAAAAAAATTTAGAATTTCGAAATTTTGTAACTAATTGCCATAAAGATGAAAAGAAGAAAAGACGAAAAGCAAATAAAAAAAAAGATTCAATTAAAATAATTTAAAATGTAAAAACGAAAGCCTGAGCGAAAATAAAAATTTAAAATTATGGAAATTTTAAATTTAAAAGTTAAAAAAAAATTTAGAATTTCGAAAATTTCAAATTAAGTGGCATAATCAAGTGGCAATTATATACATATATATGATTGGCGCGTACACCCTTTTTAGGAGTTTGGCCGAGCTCCTCCTCCTATTTGTGGTGTGCGTCTTGATGATTTTCCACAAATTGAGGGACCTATAGTTTCAAGCCGACTCCGAATGGCAGATATTTTTATGAGGAGCTTTTTCATGGCAGAAATACACTCGGAGGTTTACCATTGCCTGCCGAGGGGCGGCCGAGAAATGTTTTTCTTAATTTTGGTTTTTTCACCGAGACTCGAACCGACGTTCTCTCTGTGAATTGCGAATGGTAGTCGCGCACCAACCCATTCGGCTACGGCGGTCGATGTGGCAATTAATTAAAATTAATTTAAAAAATTAATTTAAAAAATTTTAAATTTAAAAATGAAAACCTGAGGTAAAAGCAAAAAAAATTCAAAATTATAAAATACATAAATTAAGAGGTCCCCGTGGTCTGGAGCTCGAAAATTTAGGGTATCTTTAGAATTTTTTTTACAAAAAAAAATATGAAAAACGATATTTAAATTTTTTAGGCTTTAACTTCTTTTACATACAAAAATGAAAAAAAAATTTTTTAATTTTAATAATTTAAAAAACGGCGCTGAAGTTGACCCTCCAAAAAAATTTGATCTGAACGGTGTTGTCCATTTTGGCTCTTCTATTTCTCTGAAACACAAAAACCAAAAAAATTATTAACCAGTATGACTGCAGCGATGCTTCGAACTAGAATAAAAAAAAAATTGAAAAATGGCGCGATTTTGAATTTCACACTCTAAAAGTGGATGTTTTTTCAGTTTTTTATTCAAAAATATACGAAACAATTGAAATAATAATATAATTCTAGCACGTGCGATAGCCATTGATGTTGTGAGCAACATATTTCAGACAATTCGGTTGAATAGCTGGTTTTTTTTGACACCAGGCCGAAAAAAGTCGTTTCGAGATAAATGAGTTTAAAGTTTGAGGTACACGAGCGCGCAGATCTCTACCTAGTTAATGCGCTGTAGAGCTTCTTTAAGAATTTCCGCAAGAAAATTTCACAGAATGTTCTTAAGATTTGATTTCGATTTCGAAATATCGGGAAAACTAAAAATCGATTTTTTGAAATTTCTAGACCAACTGGTCCCTTTAAATGACATTTAAATGAAAGGAAGAAAGAGCAATAATATATAAAAAAAACTAAAATTATGAAAGTTTAAAATTTAAAAAGCTTATAAACAAAGTGAGATGAAGATAAGAAAAAACTAGTAATATAAAAAAATTTATATTATGCAAATTTAAAACTTAAAACTAAAAAGAAAAGTTATAAATTAAGTGGCGTAAAAACGAAGATAAGGGCAAACTGGTAATATAAAAAAAGTTTAGTTTAAAAAATAAAAACTAGGACGGTAGAATCGAAAAAATGAAAAAGTGAATAAAAAAAAATATTTTAAATAAACAAATTGCAAAACAAAAAAAAAAATGAAATTTCAAAAGTTACATTGCATAAAACTGTGTAAAAAAGTTAATTTAAAAATTATCTCAAAGTAAACTTAAATAAAATGATAATTTTCACCACAGCTTCACATTATCTCGTATTTCAAATAACACCGGTCAGCATTTAATGATTCGAAATTGAGGTCTGATCTGGTAGAGCAGTCGATGTCGCTACAGTCATAGAAATCGGCGACTCGGATCGATATGACCAGTTACTGAAGATTAGTAAGAAAACTATTTGGCAGTATTTGGATGAGGCTGATTTCAAGCAGAGATATGTCACATTAAACATATCTGAAAACCTTTACTTCATCTCATGCGTAGATTTTTCACGGTGTTGGAACCAAGCAAATTGTGATCCATTGGAGCTGTGAGATTGAGAATAAATTAGAATGTGGAGATGAGAATCTCTATTATAAATCAGAATCATTAGAAATAGTGAATGCTCCATGCTTCGAAAAATGCGCTTCCGGTATCTGCGAAACCTCTTCCTCGAAAGCCTACATAGTTTAAGGAAAATCTCATTAAATAGGCCAGATTAGATCCTCCCAAACCTCGGATTTGTGCAAAAGACATGATGGAAAAGAAGTGAAGCAATATAGCTGACGTCTGGGCCTCTAAGGTCCATGAATGACGTTTTTTTAAGGAGTCTGTTTAACTCAGCTTTGCTCGAAAGTTTCTTTCAAATCTTCGCAAGGGGACTCCATAAATTTTGTTTTTAATTCAATTTCACAATACCATTCATAACAAATGCACACTCCCGTAGAAGCCACAAAACGTTAAGCTACATAAATATTAAAACCAATAAACAAGCAACAAAATTTAACCACATTAATCAATCGATCTAAAGCACCAAAAAATATCCACTAACCATAGAAATTTGATGTGGGCCCACGCGTGTTTTAAAATGGTTCGAATGGTGTAGAATACTAAACGAAAATGACTGACTATAAAAAAGGCAAGCAATAACAACAATAACTGCCAAAACAACAATAATACAAAGACTAAGAAAAAAGTACCAGCTAGAATGGCAAACAAACAGCGAGGAGAAGTTAAGCCAGCAGCAGTAAAGCCAAAATATTGAGTAAAACGAACGCCAAAGCGTCAAAGTGATGGTTAAAAGAAAAAAAAGAACACAAAAAAAATAGGTGAGCAATCAACTTCTCTACTGCGTCAGCTGCTGGTCTGGTGAGTATATTGCTTTGTAGCAAAAAAGTAAACAAGAAACAGCTGAGAAGCAGAAAAGCAATGAAAAACAGCGTGTAAATAGCGGTTGGAAAGGACAAGAGATGGAGGGTGGGAGGAAGCCTCTGAATAAAGTTGTTAGGAAGGTCAGCTAGAATCATTTGCTGTTAACGCTTTGCTGTTGTATATTGTTTCAATTTTTTTTTGTTTTTATCCTTTTTTTTTAATTTTGGTGTTCACTTGTTGTTTGGGTTGCTGTTTTTCACTGAGTTAGTTTTCGCTTATAGTCGCTGCTTCTGATGCTAGGGTTTTGTTTTTAGCAGTTGCTCCTGTTGCTTTTGCGTGCCTGCCGTTCGTAGTCTAAATAATACCAACAAAAAGGTGACGAAAAGGGCGACGAAAAGGACGACGAAAGGGGCTTTGAAAATAAAAAAGAAAACAAAAAATTTTAAAATGAAGGCAAGCAAAAGTTCAAAGGGCGGCTCAAAGGCGCAAGGCTAGCAAAGCCAGAGAGTTTTATTGCCTTTGCTTTGAAATGCCGTGGAGGATAGCACAAAAAAATTGCAAATGCTGAGTGTGCATTGATCCTGAACGTGTCTAACGTAAATCCTAAACTTAAACTATTTGATATTTGTAACAATATTGAACTCGTTTACTGCTGTGAGAGTGAAAAAGTGGTCTATTCTCTGGAATATTCATTTTTAATTTCTTTTTAATAAACATTTTTTTTTCTGATTTTTTTTAAAAACAACTGTTTTTTGTTAATGTTTGTTTTAAAAGCTATTTTTTTAATTTTGTTTTTAATTTAAAATTATTTTACTTTTTACTTTTACTTTTTTTAATTAAAAAATTTTGTTTTAATTTTTTTTAAATTAAACAATTTTTTTTTTATACATATATATATCCAAAAAAGTTTGGTTTTTTAAGGTAGAGTAAGCCCTTCAAATGATTTCTAATTATTTTGTGCCATTGAGTTATCATTTAAATAAAAAAAAAATTGTTTTTCTGGTTTAACACATTGACTGCAGCGTCGGCCATATATGTGTGACACTGTACTATGCGGTTTACACCACGTCGGAAACATATGTATGTCCGACACGACTATTATTCTCTCTCGCCATGTCAGACAGCAACGAGTGACGATAAATATGATTTTATTGCAATAATAAAATATATGGCTTCCCATGAAATTTCTGTTATAGTGGCTTCGGCGCAGCTCAAAAAACAATTGGAAATAATTGGTTGTGAAAAAAAAATTAAATTCATTTTATTGCAGTAACAAAAAATTTTTTACATATTATTTTTACAAAGTTCTCTAAACCATCGTATTTGTGCATTATTTTTTTTCGTAACGTTACGCATAACGTAAGTCAACGGATTCAAACATAACGGATTCGTCATATAACGTTGTTTGGTGTTTGTTTGCAAAAACCACATACTCCCAATTGTTTTGTTTTTGCAAAACGAAGTAGAGCTTGTATGACGACGATGTATTTTGATATTTAGCCAACGTTTTTGTCGTGCATATATTTCCGCCATGGCCCTGAGTTAAAAAAAGTCGGTAGGCGCCACGTCGAACATATGTGTGTGACATACTAATTAGTTAAAAACTGCCTGTTTCTAAGCAGAAAATATTACCAGCAATACCCTAAATTCCAATTTTGACGGCTCTGATGAGATTTAAAAAAAAAAATGCTGTGGCCCCAGAGCATCTTCTTTGCTGAAAGTTAAATTTTTTTTAATTAAAAAAACTTTTCTTTTAATTTTAAAGTAAACAACATTTTTGTTTTTTTTATATTTCCAAAAAAGTTTTGTTCTTTTAAGGACGTTTAAGCACTACAAATATTTTCAAATTTTTTTTGTGCCATCGAATTTAAATTAAAAAAAAAAGTTTTTTTGTTTAATTTTTTTTAATTAAAAAAAATTGTTTGGTCTATTTCTTTTAATTTTTTTTTTAGTTAAAAAAATTTCCAAAAGAGTTTTGCTTTTTTAATATTTTCTAAATTTTTTTTTTGCCATCGAATTATCATAGAGAGCACTTATACGTTGAGCGTTTAGATGGTGTGAGGTACATTTTATGTCACTTACCTTGAAAGAATTTAATATCTTCTTCTTCTCTAGAATATTTGATACTCATTCGATGCTATAATATTCAACAGTTACCCATTTTTTTTGACATATTCATTGCGCTGTACTTTAAGTTAAAGCTAAATCTCTTATTAATTCTTTTGTGAAAAGAGCCAGTGGGACTTTGGCATTTATGAAATGAAGAAGTACTAAAAAGTTTATCTGCCCAATCGTTTCCTCTTTAGTTAGAAAAATTTTCGAATGCATATCATTTCTAAAGAGCTCATGTCAGAAAACTTTTTATGATAGACTGGCATTAGAGCGTAAAAATTGACTGTTATTTACGTTAAGAAATTTAACATACAATAGCCGCTTGAATCTTAACAATTTCGTAAGCATCCTAGACGCAGAGAGAAGATCGCCGTTTGCTTCATAATGAAGCTCCTAAATAAGGTGAGCGAAAACGGATTGATTTTTGACTTATCGCTTCAAATTTTTCATAATTTGAGTATCGCTTTGAAACCTATAAAATATCACTTGATTATGAAATTCATCACTTATGCCAGAACCGTATTATAAAATTTTACACCGTCAGGGGAGATAAATTTTTTTGTTCACCGATTGGAAAATGAATATATTTAGCGCAATAGAGCTCACTTGTAGTATATAAATGTGCATTTCTAGTGTATCACCAGCTTGTCTAGGGCATATTGAAAATCCTTCAAAGGTGCACTCAAGTTCCAGGAACCATAAAAAAATGGTAAAAGTATTTGACATGGACTTATGGTTGTGGATGGGCGCAGTGAATTCAATAAAGCCAAAGATATTGATGCCTTTTGAAAATTGTATGCCACAATATTCTTCAAAATTTTTATAAAATCATAAAAATAACATAAAATACGTTAAAAATCGCAAATTCATGATTTTGTTTTCATGTGTATATACTCGTATAAGTACATACATTCTTGCATGGGTGTTGGGAAAGGCGCTGCAGGCCCATCTATGAGGTGTATGCTATTGGTAGGTATAATCATTTATTACTTTGAACCGAAAAGCAGTAAGGTAGTTTGAACCACTAAAAAGCTATGACATTAAGGCCATAATCGAATTAAGTTATAGGTGGTACGAAGTTCGTCGGGTATTGATAGTTCATGCATGACTTTGATACTCCATCTAATTCCTATGAATCTTACCAACCTTATTTTTAACTTCATAAATGCATGGGTCAGAGAAAAGTTGACTTCAAATATCAGAATAATGACGCCTTTAACAATATAATGATTAAAAATAATATAATTGGCGACTACACTTCTGTTAGGTGCCCTCCTATTTATGGTGTGCAGCTTGATGTTGTTCCACAAATGGAGGGACCTACAGTTCTAATACAACTTCGAACGGCAGATGGTTTTTATGAAGAGCTTCTTCATGGCAGACTACACTAAGAGATATGTCATTGACTGCCGAGGGGCGATCGCTCTTAGAAACAACTTTTTTTTATTATTTGAAGCTCATCAACTCGCGTTGTTGGTAGTCACGCACCAATTATTCGGCTACGGCGGCCGAACCATTGTTTAATCTTCGAAGAAATTCCATTCATACCAAAGTTGAGTTCATTCCCATTAAATTCTGTATGTTGGGACTGTATACGTGATGGACGTTTTTTAGTGGTTGACGCTCTTAGTGACTTTTGTTCCGAAAAGTGAAACTAAACTTGATTACACAGAGAGAGATTTTTCAAAAGTGATGGATAGCTACATCTCCTTCAAAATTGGTAAAAGATTCAATACTGCAGTTTTACCCGAAAAGGTAAATTTTATAAATATTTATATGCATTAGTATATTTAATATTTGAATTAATAACCGATGCTTCAAATAACTCTTATGCAGGCTTGGAATCTGATTATTAGCGATGCCAATTAATATTATATAAGATATTGGTGTGAATTCTGGATTTCGGGACCACTTGATTCATGCCGAAATGTGATTTGCTTGCATTCTAAATAATTATATAACACTATAACAGATCAGACATTTAGGACATTGCATTTTTCGGGATTTCGGTAAATTTATCGAACTATATATGCGCAGGAGGATGGTTCCATGTGTAGAAGTCTACGCAAGTGGGGAAAGTTACTGATCGCCATTCACTTGGGAATGGCCAGGACGATTCTTCTGCATATGGTTCAAGCAGCTCACAACGGCCGGGATTAGCCCACGTATCCTCTGGGTAGCTTCCGAACACCCGTTCGGGAGTGAGCTAACGTGAGAAGGCGAAACATTCCAGGATAGCTGGTTGTGCGTTGGGTTTGGGACCCACCACTTAAAAATCCCCCCCCAATGAAAAGTTTGAAAAAGCCTCGGATGAGACCTCCCTATACTGATGACGACCCCTGCAAACGAAATAAGGAATATGATTTGAGGGCATGCACCTGGAATGTCCGGTCCCATAATGGGGAAGGTGCCTCTGCCCGGCTGGTTGATGTCCTCGTGAAAGTAAAGGCTGACATCACTGCTATCCAAGAGATGCGATGGACGGGGCAAGGTAAGAAAACCATAGGACCTTGCGACGTCTACTACAGCTGCCATGTAAAGGAGCGCAAATTCGGTGTCGGATTTTTTGTGGGAGAGAGACTTCGTCGCCAAGTACTGTCGTTCACTCCGGTGGACGAGCGTCTCGCAATAATCCGCATCAAAGCCCGTTTTTTTAACATATCGCTAATTTGCGCCCACGCCCCGACGGAAGAGAAGGACGATGCTACCAAAGATTCTTTCTATGAGCGCCTGGAACGCTCCTATGAGCGCTGCCCCCGCCACGACATAAAAATCGTGCTTGGCGACTTCAACGCCAGGGTGGGCAAGGAGGGAATTTTTGGTCCCACAGTCGGAAAATTCAGCCTGCACAACGAAACATCCGGTAACGGACAGAGGCTGATCGACTTCGCCGGGGCCCGAAACATGGTAGTCTGCAGCACCAGATTCCAGCATAAGAAGATTCACCAAGCCACCTGGCTGTCTCCTGATCGAAAAACGCGAAACCAGATCGATCATGTTGTGATAGATGGAAGACACGCTTCTAGTGTATTAGATGTACGTACGATCCGAGGACCCAACATCGACTCGGATCACTACCTTGTTGCAGCCAAACTGCGCACACGCCTCTGTGCAGCAAAAAACGTGCATCTACCTACGCAAAGAATGTTCGACATCGAAAAGCTGCAATCACAACAGACAACCAGAAGATTCGCCACTCGACTCTCACTCCTGCTCTCAGAGAGTACTGCCCAACAAACCGGCATCCACGAACAATGGAGCAACATTTCTCGTTCTCTACGTACCGCCGCCGAAGAAGAAATCGGATTCCGGCGAGCCCGAAAAAACAATTGGTACGACGAGGAATGTCATGCTGCCGCAGAAAGAAAGGATGCCGCCTATAGAGCCACGCTGCGATCGGGCGCAACGCGAGCCATGTGGGATCGCTACAGAGAGCTGAAAAAGGAAGAGAGACGTATTATCCGAAAGAAGAAACGAGAGGCCGAAATACGTGAGTGCGAAGAGATTGAGATGCTGACCAACAGGAACAACGCCTGAAAATTCTACCAGAAAGTTCGGCGGCTTACAGAAGGTTTTAAGACCGGGGCGTTTTCCTGTAAGAACAAAGACGGCGAACTGGTGACTGACGTACAGAGCAATCTGAAATTATGGAGGGAACTCTTCTCGAACTTATTAAACAGTGACAGCTGCGCATGTCACCGAGAAAGTGAAGATCCCGATACCCCAATCGTTGACGACGGAATTGTCGTTCCGCTGCCCGATCATGACGAGGTGAGAATAGCGATAACGCGGCTAAAGAACAACAAAGCCGCGGGCGCCGACGGACTGCCGGGTGAGCTATTCAAACATGGCGGCGAGGAGCTGGTAAGGTGCATGCATCAGCTTCTATGCAAAATATGGTCGGATGAAAGCATGCCTGCCGATTGGAATTTAAGTGTGCTCTGCCCAATCCATAAGAAGGGCGATCCTGCAATTTGTGCCAATTACCGCGGGATTAGTCTTCTAAATATCGCCTATAAGGTTCTAGCGAGCGTATTGTGTGAAAGGCTGAAGCCCACCGTCAACCAACTGATTGGGCCTTATCAGTGTGGCTTCAGACCTGGAAGGTCTACCATCGACCAAATATTCTCAATACGCCAAATCTTGGAAAAGACCCATGAAAGGAGAATCGACACACACCATCTTTTCGTCGACTTCAAAGCTGCATTCGACAGTACGGAAAGGAGTTACCTGTATGCCGCGATGTCTGAATTTGGTATCCCCGCAAAACTAATACGGCTATGTAAGATGACGTTGCTCAACACCAGCAGCGCCATCAGAATTGGGAAGGACCTCTCCGAGCCGTTTGATACCAAACGAGGTTTCAGACAGGGTGACTCGCTGTCGTGTGACTTCTTTAACCTGATGTTGGAGAGCATCGTACGAGCCGCAGAACTTAATCGCTCAGGCACAATTTTTTATAAGAGCGTACAATTGTTGGCGTATGCCGATGATATTGACATCATCGGCCTTAACAGCCGCGCTGTTAGTTCTGCCTTCTCCAAACTGGACAAAGAGGCAAAGCGAATGGGTTTGGTGGTGAACGAGGACAAAACGAAGTACCTCCTGTCTTCAAACAAACAGTCGTGGCACTCGCGTATCGGCACCCACGTCACTGTAGACAGTTATAATTTCGAGGTTGTAAAAGACTTCGTCTATTTAGGAACCAGCATTAACACCAATAACAATGTCAGCCTTGAAATCCAACGTAGAATCTCTCTTGCCAACAAGTGCTACTTTGGACTAAGTAGGCAACTGAGCAGTAAAGTCCTCTCTCGACGAACAAAACTACCACTCTACAAGACTCTCATCATGCCCGTCCTAACGTATGGCGCAGAAGCGTGGACGATGACAACATCCGATGAAGCGACGCTTGGAGTGTTCGAGAGAAAGATTCTGCGTAAGATTTTTGGACCTTTGCACGTTGGCAATGGCGAATATCGCAGACTATGGAACGATGAGCTGTATGAGCTTTACGACGACATAGACATAGCGCTGCGAATAAAGATCCAACGGCTACGTTGGCTGGGTCATGTCGTCCGAATGGATACAAACGCTCCGGCTTTGAAAGTATTCGATGCGGTACCAGCTGGTGGTAGCAGAGGAAGGGGGCGGCCTCCTCTGCGTTGGAAAGATCAGGTGGAGAAGGACTTGGCTTCACTTGGTGTGTCCAACTGGCGCCGGTTAGCACGAGAAAGAAACGACTGGTGCGCTTTGCTAAACTCGGCCAAAATCGCATAAGCGGTTATAGCGCCAATTAAGAAGAAGATATATGCGCATGAGAAACGAACGTACTTTTTCGAAATTCGGGATTCGCAGTACTAGCATAAATTACTTAATATTAAATACAAGGTGAAGTCCAAAATAAACAAGACTGGGCTAAAATTTAAACGGCATGAGCTATGATCTGATAACTTCGAGTTTATTTATTCAAAATAGTCCCCTCTGGTCTCGAACACTATTTTGCGTGATCTAAAAGCTTTCCGAAAGGGTGTTTCAGGTCATTAACCTAAATGTCCTTCGAGATGTCGGTGCAAGCCTTTTGGATGGCTTCTGCACACGTAAAACGTTTTCCTTACATGACCAAATGCAATTTTTCGAATAGTTAGAAGTCACAGGGAGCCATATCAGGTGAATATTGTGAATAACCGATTTCTAGTCAAAAAATCAGTCACAAGAGTGGATCGATGAGGTGATTCATTATCGTGCAATAAGCGCCAGCTTCCTCACTTTTCGGTATTCAGGGGGAATTCGATGAAAGCGATGCAACAAACGCTTGAAAAACGACAAGATAGAAAATTGCATTGAAGGTTTGGCCCATTGGCATGATCTCCTTGTGGACAATTCCCTTGGAATCGTAAAAACAAATGAGCATCGACTTGATTTTTAGCTTCTCCGAACGGGATTTTTTGTGTGGTGGCTGTCTGGGCCTTCCATTCGACACTGTGGCGCTTCGTTTCAGGTTCATGTTGGAAACACCACTTATAATGTTGTAAAGGAAGTTCTCGTCTTTTCTCGCCTTTTTAATGAGGTCTTTCGAATGTTGAATTCTGAGCAATTTTTGGTCCTCAGTTAACTTGTGCGGAATGGTAAGTACAAAGCCCAAATGATCAGTTAAAATGCGAAAAATCGATGTTTTGGAGATATCCAACTCCGATTTCGGTTCATTTTTGATAAATTTACTAATAATTTCGATGGAGTTTTCGGTGATTACTGACTTTGGACGGCCCTTATGTTCATTGTCAGTTATGTCCTCACAACTATCTGTGAAACGTGTAAACCATTCACGAACTCTGGCACGAGATAGACAATCATCGCCATAAACTTATTTCATCAATTCAAATGCTTCGGTAAACGTTTTACTGATTTTAGAAATAAATTTGTTATTAGCTCTTCGTTCGAAACTCATTTTTGTACCGATGGCACAAACATACTGACACTTTCGAGGCAATAACTTCTCTTCCATTGAACCGAATATCACCAAGCATTCATTGGAAGTCAGCAAGGGATGTAACTTCCAACGCACTATTATTATTAAAAAGATGGCGCCATGAAAAACGTTTTTAAAACGCCAGTCTTGTTTATTTTGGAGTTCACCCTGTAATAGATAAAAGCCGTTAACCATAAATTTTTACCAGCCGTTTTAAGCACGTGTTTTTGCATTTTTTGCTGTGAAAACTTTTTTCTAGCACATAACTGCGCTATCATAGCTTTGGGTCGAAAATTTGTGGAGTAAAACCTCTTGGGTTTGCCGTCGAATTTGTTTGCAATTTGTTGATTTCCTTTTTTTTAATGCTGATGTTGAACAAAGTTTGCAGCAAAGCATTTTCCTTGGGGTTTGTTGCGTTTAAGCAAAGATGGGTCTTGTTTTATGCATTTGAAGCAATAATTTCAATATGCGAGTATCAGATGATAAAGTAAAAAAAAATATTTAAATAATACCAGAACGTAAAAATTTGTATGTAAATTGTGCTTTAGAATACGGAATGTATAACTATTCTATATCTGTGTGCCTATTTAAGTATGTATTTCGTATATATATGTATTTTGTCGCCCTTCCAGATTCTCATTTCAGTGGTGGAATTCATAAATTGGAATCTCGTTGGAACAAGTGTATTGATGCCAGAGAGACTTTATTGAATAATAAAGTGTATTTCAGGCAATAAAATTGTGTTTTTTTTTATCGAATCGCAAAACTTATGGAACAACCTAGTATTTTAAAATTATTTTATATACGCAAAAACACTCAATAAAACCATAAAATCTACAAATAGTTACTCAGTTTGCTAACTGGTTATTCTTTTTCTTTACAGACATCACACAAAACTGTACGAAAGGTGAGTTCTTCAACTATTTTATATAAAATTTTATATAAAATAAGACTCAAGCGTACTGAAAGTAAAAACAAAACTGAGTTGTTATCTATTACTAATTCGAAATTACAGCTGTCATACACGAACTTTCAATTTAAGGTTTTAATTTAGTAAAAAATTTCAATTCTTATCAGATGCAAAGGAAATTTATTATAAATTTATATAATTTAATATTTTTGGAGAAAACCAATTTCGGTTTAGTTTAATTATCTCCAAAATGGCTCACTTTTTCATCGCTATCCTCAGTAGTCATAAACCGTATCACTGGTATTTTAATACGACCACATTCGGTGTGATGGTGTTTAGAGACCCTAAAAGCCTCTGAACTTAAAATTGTATGATGCTACTCAAAACCGTCTGTGGCGTCATGAAACGAGTGAAAATTTAACTATTCGATGTATCAGTACGCATCTTAACTCTATTTCACATACGAGTCTGTAAGAACTGTGGAGTAGACACAAGGATCAACTGGGCAGATTCACACATAGCGTGGTTCGAGCCCCACCGAACTCAGCTAGTGTTTTTCTGTGGACAGTTTTGGCCCCTGACAGTTTTTTAGCTTCGATGCAGCAGGCAACTACAGTGAGAGGTTATTCGATATTTGACTCTCAGTGAATTTCAAGTAACTTCGTTTCAAAACTCAGTTTCAAGTTTTTTACTTGAAATCCCATTTTTCTTTCTAAACCAAACGAAGGATGCATATTCAAGCTTGGAACGCACAAGCGCCGTATACAAAAAGTATGTGGTATCTGGGCACAGAAAGTAAGCCTGCAGTCAAGTTGAATACTTTGGTATTTCACTACTTTTTCAGCCACTAAGGAGATGTCGCCTATTTGCATGCTGACCTCAAGTGGCATGTGACCTCATGTCATAAGTATGATTTCGGTTTTATGTTTGGCGAGTTCCAGGCTGTGGTCCTCAAGTCATATTTTCGTCCTTATCATGACTTGGTTCAGCTTCCTTCTAGCGCCCTCAGTGTCCCGAGCTGGTATTAACGCCGCTATATCGTCCGCTTATCCCACCAAATAGATATGTATCTGGCAGTTCTATGCTCAATATCTCGTCGTAGATTCCTCAGACTCCCGAGATCGGGGCCGAGAGTAGATCCTTGAGCGACGCCAGACAATGTCGCTTTTGTTTTCTGGCCATCTGGTGTGTCGTACAGCAGTTTACGCTCACTCAGGTAGCTCTGGAAAATCCTTAGCAGGTATCAGGCGGCTTATTTAAATTTTTGATTATTTATTGTAAATAATTTAATTGCACTTCCTTTTTTAATAAATATTAACCTTAAAAAATTTCTACTTAGCCTATAAGAATCTATTATATTCATTGGCTTAACAAATAAATAAATTAATAAAATACTATTTGAATTTGGTGTTGCCACATCGTTATTACTGCAAAAATAGCAACTTATAACACATTTCACTTGAATAATAAAGTATTGATAGCAGATGAAAAGTGTTTAAAAAATGTTAAATAAGAAATATTTCTATCTGATGTTGCCACCTATTTTCTTTGGAAATTAAGAAATCGATTACAAAAATATATTAGTTTAAAAATATGTATTAACATATATCAGTGTATAGGTAAATATACTTTTAATCCAATAATCATTTTAATTGGCGTTGCCATCTGATCATAAAGAATAATTGTAAATTTATAAAAAAAATTAATTAGGAGCTAAGATATGGATCAGATAAGATAAAATGTGTTAAAAGAATTGAATTAAAGCTTTAATTTAAATTATTTGTTTGTGGCGTTGCCACTTAACTCGTGAGGTAAAATGGGAAATTCATTAATAATTAAAATATGTGATACCCACAAATAATGGCTTAGAACATTTTAATTAAAAAGTAGTTTTTGAATGGCGTCGCAGATGAAAAGTGTTTAAACATTTTTTAATAAGAAATATTTCTATTTGATGTTGCCACCTATTTTCTTTGGAAGCTAAGAAAAATATATTAATTGTAAACAAATTTATAAACATATATTAGTGTTAAGGTAAATATGCTTTTAATCTAATGCAATTTTTAAATAGCGTTGCCATCTGATCTTAAAAAGAAATTTAAATCAATAAAAAAATTTAATTAGAAGTTAAGGAGTGCACATCAAGCAAAATATATTCAAAAAATTAAAAAAAAATTTAATATAAGTTATTTGTGTATGATGCTGCCACTTAATTCGTAATTCGAAAATTCAAATTTAATTGTTATAATAACTAAAAATACTGTTCACAGCTTAGAACATTTTAATTGCAGAGTAATATTTGAATGGCTTTGACACTTATTTTTTATTCAGCCACCTATTTTCTCTAGAAGCTAAGAAATCGATTACAAAAATGTATTAATTGCAAACAAACGTATAAACATACGAGTATATTAGTGTTAAGCTAAACAAACTTTTGATTCAATAATATTTTTAAATAGCGTTGCCATTTAATTAAAAAAAAATTGAGTTAATAAAAAAAATTTAATTAAAGGTTAAGGTATGAATATCAAGCAAAATGTATTCAACAAGTGAAAAAGGTTTTAATTTAAATTATTTGTGTGTGGTGTTGCCACTTAATTCGTATTTCGAAAACTCGAATTTGATAAGTAATTAAAATGTGAGTATCACGCAAGTTATGATTAAGAACGTTTTAACGAAAAAGTAGTTTTTGAATGGCGTTACCACTTATTTTTTATTGAGAAAGTACTGGATTAGGAGAAAATTTTTAAAGTGAAAACAGAAGTTGTGCCGTTCCGTTGCAGCCATTTAATGTTGGTAACTATTTTATTTGATGCATCTCATTTTATATGCAAGCGAAGCCACAGGCGCCAGCTAGTGACTATGAAAGCTAATATAGTAAAAGCTTTTATTACATCAACACATACATATGTAGCTGCTCTTAAATTTTACTTATGTAGCAGTTCTGAAAAATTTTACATTAAATAATTTCATCCAAACATTTATTGCTGCGAGATTTATGTTAAAACATTAAAATCATTCTCATACCAGGCGATTATGTTTGTGGGTGTGTGAGTGTAAAAGCTTTGCTGAGCTCAACGTAAAAGCAGATATTAGAGTAATGAAGCAGAAAATAGTTAAATTTTATGGGAACATTTTGTTAGCGGTCGCAAACGCAGGAACAGACGGCTGGGTGAGGGGTGAATTAGGGAAGTGAGAAAGCGAATTACTAGTATGAAAAGTAGGGAGAAGTGTGGTGTAGAAGGTGAAACAAAATTATATAAACAGAAATTAAAAAATGAAAGCAGAAGGACGATACGTATGTGTGTGTATGTATGTGGTATATAAAATGGCTGAAGGTATTAAAAAATTTTGGTGAAGGAAAAGTTTGGGAAGTGAGTGCTACGCGAATTGTGCAATACTAAGTTGTATACATTTAATGCAAAAATTGGGGTTGGGTACCAAATGATTTTGGTTCAAAATTCTGTATTTAAAATTTTGTATTCAATATTCTGTATTCAAAAATCTGTAATGCAAAATTCTGTAATGTTAAAATTCTGTATTGAGGAACACTGTAATTTTAAATTTTGTAAATCAAAATTATGTATTGTCAAAATTCTGCATTGCAAAATTCTGTATTGAAAAATCGGAAGAGCATATGGATAAATAAAAAAAGTGCGCACTTTTTTATTTTTCCACATGCTCTTCCGATTTTTCAATATAGAGTTTTGCAAAACAAAATACTGCCAATACAAGACTTGTCTTGACCCATATGGTTTCCTATATTATCAAAACAGATTTACATAAAGCAAATATACATATGTTTGTATGTATTTATAGCTTCAGACAAAATATATTGTAGAATAATTGCAATATTTTCTGTATACTTCGTTCAAATACCTAACTGTTTTAATCAATTCCCATTCTTTCATTGTATACCAAAATACCCACCAAAATTTTGGTCAGTGCACGATGAGTCCAATATCGCTTTCCCCAGAACGCAAAACAGTATTGAGGCTTGGCATCGACGGCTAAAAGTTATTGTTCGGAAATGAAACTCAGGGTTGTACAAACTAATTAATGATCTAAAAGGCGAGCTGGTTTGTGCGAAAGCACAACTAGCTAAAATTCAAAATGGTCACAAAATTAGTCAAACGAAGAAGGCTGTAAAAGCAAACAACAGAATTAAAAGAATAACAAAAAAGGCTTATATTAAGGCATGTTTCTTTTATAAAGCGAATTGCTAAAAATTTAATAATATAATAATTGTTTCGCCATTATAATGCAATAACTTTTGTTTTGAATGAATTTTTGAATTTTTGTTTCTATAAAATCAGAATTCCATTATTCATAAAATAAATGTGCTATTCAGGTAAGCGTGCTTATTAGGTTATCTGCTTATTTGGTTATATTGTTACAGCATTTTGATCGAAAATAATTTTGATTCCAGAATTTTAATATACAGAATTTCAGTTCTTCATCATTTTGATCATACAGAATTTTAAATACAGAATATTGAACCAAAAGAATTTAGGCTGGACAGAATTTTTTTTTTGATTTTTACAGAATTTTCATGCAAAAGAATTTTGAAAAGCAGAATTTAGTACCTCTCCCCAAAAATTGCTATAAAAAACCAATTAGCTGAAGAAGCGAAACAATTTATGGAGTGTTAAAATTTAATGTGCAAAAAAATTATGAAAAATATTCTAATTAAAAAATTAATAGTAATATTAGTATCTTTTGTGTTTATTGAAAGAGCAATTAAATTATAATGATAGAAAAAACCATTATCTATCATAAATATTTTCCTTCTAATGACCGTACAAATTTATTTCAATCTGTTTCGTCATGAAAATTTAATTATCATAATCAAAATCATAGTCTACGCTCGCTTACTCGCTACACAAACAGTAGTCGCAATTACGGAGATGATATTCAATAAAATAAATACCTACACATATACACGTATTTATACATATCTCACTTTTGTACACACACACACACGCACATGCATAAGTGTATGTATAATGATATAGTACAATACCTTGTTGTCACAATTTCCGTGTGTGTGTGTGTGTGAGTGCAACCAAGAGCCATTAGCCTCTCCTGAAAAACTGCATTTGCTGCCAGACTACTTTTGTTGTTGCTATGGATTTTTCTTGTTTATATATTTGCAGTTGATTACGCTTAATTAAAGGGCAGAAGAGCGCAAATATGCATATCTCTTTTCCTAGAAATCATCAGCGTGATATCGAATTCCATTTGCGTACTTAAATACATATAAGTGGCTAAAGTGCAACAAATATTTTAACGAAAATTGCTGAAATAAGCAGTTTATATAATAAAATAAAACAAAATATATTCAAGTATGGAAATTGGTCAAATTGTGTTCGTTTAGCGACAGCTGACAGTGGTAGAATTTTGTTGGAGGGCCAAGCCATATGAGCCCAATGTGAAAAAAGCTTTGTAATGGGTTTGGAAAATATTGGGTTGGGGTATAAGTTTATAGCGTTTTTACTGAAGATTTTTAATTAAACAAAAAGCAATAATTATATCAATATATAAGGTAATCAATTATATATTCGCCATTGCTGTTTACAACCACTTCCCATCTCTCGACCTGATCGCCCGATCTGGTGTCAAAAGAGTTTTTGAACCACTATTTAAGGATCTCTTTATTATCGAAGGTAACGAACGCCCTTTATATGGTTTAACAGGGAGCGTTAAAGATGGTAATCAGTCAGAGCAAGGTCCGGAGAATACGGATGGCGGTGCAGAAGGAATTCCCATTCCAGATCTTGGAGTGCGGCTTTAACGACTTGTCCAGCATGGGGCCTAGCATAGTATTGCAGGAGTATGGTTTGACCAAGTCGATCGGGTATTTTCAGTCGAATAGTCTTATTCACGCGGTGTAGCTGAACATTGTAGAGCTCCTTTGTTGATCGTGGCAAGGTCCTACATTTTTCTTGCCTTGCCCCGTCCATCGCATCTCTTGAATGGCAGTGATGACAGCCTTTGCAGACGCAAGGACATCAACCAGCCTGGCAGAAGCACCTTCCCAATTAAGTGATCGGACATTCCAGGTGATTATGTTCACAAATCATAGTCCTTAGTTCATTTGCAAAGGTCGTCAAAGTATAGGAAGTTCTCATCCGAGGCTGTGTTTTCGTTTCCATTGGGGGCAGGATTTTTACGTAACGGGTCCAAAACCCAGCGCAAAACCAGCTATCGTGGGATGATTCGCCTTTTCATGTGGGCTCACTCTTGAACGAGTGTTCGAAAGTTACCCAGAGGATACTTGGACTAATCCCTGAAGTTGTGAGCTGCTTGAACCGCATATAGAAGATCCGTCCTGGCCACTCCCAAGTGAATGGCGATCAGTAACTTTCCCCACTTGCGCGGATTTCTACATATGGAACCACCCTCCTGTGTATAAGAGTAAGCAGTATTTTGATTGAAGTATTGGGTTTCAGAAAGCTATGTGCCGTATGAATGGGTGCCGCATTCTCTAACAATGGAACAAAAACACATTCGAATGCGACTTTCTCAGTGAACATTTAGAGCGGTTTCGGAAGCATAAAGTGGATTTTGTGCGTCGAGTTATCACTATGAATGATACTTGGGTTTATCATCATGGTGCTAAATAAAAGTAATAGGCTAAAGAGTGGTGTGAACCTGGTTCTTCGGCTCCCCAGAAACCGGCCAGAAATCCAAGTGTTAACATCAGTTTTTTGGGATGCGAAACAAATTTTATTTATGGATTATTTGTAAACTGGTATAACAATAAATTCCGAGTATTATTGTAACCTTTAGAAGGAAAGAAAACAAGTCGTGAAAAAGACCCAGTTTGCTAATAAAAAAAATGCATTTCGTTGTTTCATTTTCCCCGTGACACAAGAGCATAAATCCACGAATTAAAGTTCGAATTGTTGGAACCTCTACCGTATTTAACAGATTTGGCGGCTTCCATCTCTTTCCAGGCCTAAGAAAATTCATACGTGGAAAGCGTTTTTTTTATTAAATTCTTTGGGAAAAGTGTATTGGGGTTCAGAGAGACTTTACTGAATAATAAAGTATATTTCACACCATAGAATTGTGTTTTTCTCATTGAACGGCAAAACTTATTGCACAACATGGGCTTTGATAAATAAAAACTCTCTTTCATGCAGAATCATCGTATTAGGTGGCTTATAGCTTGGAGGTAATGAGAGTGTGAGGATGGAGAGAGTTAGAGAGGGGAAATGGACAGGAAAGCGAGAAAAATAGGCAGAGCGAGTAGAGAAAAGTCAAAAGTACGAAGGAGAATGAGAAAGGTATATAGAGTTAGAGGTTAGGTGTCTCTGTCAGTCTTGCTCTAACGTGGGAACAGCATAAAGTAGTGAGATTTCATGTAAAAATATGTATAAAATATTGTATGTTATGGTCTCACCCGACCAATACCAGATCGTTAACCGGCTCTCAGCGAATTTGGCAGCATGAGCTGATGGGCTGAGGAAAGAGTGAATCATTCATTTGGTCGGGTGAGACCATAACATACAATATTTTATACATTCTACAAAACACCTGTGATTGTTTGGTGTTATACGCAAAATATCAATACAACCGTTGCCGTCTGAATAACGACTGATTGGATACACACTCGTCCAATCAGTCGTTGTTCAGACGGCAACGGTTGTATTGATATTTCGCGTATAACACCAATACAATCTCTGCGTGTGAAACGATCAGGCTGATATCAGCTGCTGAAGTTGCTAGCACAGTTTTGCTTTTCACCATAGCTAATGGCCAAACCTGGTAGATCTATCATTCTTGGTGAGATTTCGCCACCAAAACACAAGCTAATATTATTAGAATTGTACACCCAAAGGGGAGAAAAATTATACGCACAACTCACTTAAACAACTTGGACGCGCTTAGGCAGCTATTAATAATAATAATAACAACCTGCACCCATTGAGGGGTGTTTGGCCGAGCTCCTCCTCCTATTTGGGGACCGCGAATTGATATTTCGGAGGCTTGGCATTGCCTGCCGAGGAGTGATCGCTATTAGTAGACGCATAAAGTCCGCAATAGGGGCAATTGAAGCTGTCGTAAACAGCGTCGAAGTAGCGCAAAAGACCAGTATTCACTACTTCGATGTACGGAATGTTTTCAACAGTGTAAGTTAGGCGGACATATTAGCTGGTTTAGACCGACAAACCTCCAGCCCATCATAGCGCATAGTGAGGAATTATTTGCGAGACTGAAAACACGTCTATCACACCACTGAAGGTTCTCGCTGTTTAGGCGTCACATCCGGAGCGGCGCAAGAATCAATTCTTGGTCCCGACTTGGGGAACATCAGCTACGACTGGAGGTTTGCTATAGAAATGCCAATAGTGTCTTTCGGATAAGCAGTCATCAGAGCAGGAAACTTTGAAGAAGCTCGTAGAAAACTTAACCAAGTCAAAAGTGGCTAGATTCACGTGACCTCAAATAAGCCACAGAGAAAACGGAGCTAATACTTCTAACACACCCCGCTACATAGATGTTAGCATGCAAACTTGCTCAAATACGCTAACCACCAAAAAGGTGATGAATTACCTAGGCATAAGACTGGGCCCATGACTTTTTGGGCACAAATAAAACACGCAGCAGAGAAAGCCGCCAATATGGCATCCCCACTCTGTACACTGATGGGATCAACCTAAAGCAAGCCCTAAATAATGCTGACTACCACGCTCACTGTTCTCTTATAGGGAGCTGAACTGTGGGCAAATGTGATAAAGGTAAATCACCGCTGTAAGCTCCTAGCATCGGTGCAACGAACGGCAGCTCTGAGAGTTACTCGTATGCCCACCTACGACTCCGATAAATAGGAGAGGCAATCCGACTTAGGAAGTCTATTAGTGACCAACGCAAATATTGAATGGGCTATCAACACTTTTGGTCCTTATAAATCACCTGGACTAGACGTTTATTAAAATTATCATTAGAAGTTTTCTAAACATGGGCCACATTCCGCTAGGCTGGAGAGAGACAAAAGTCTCATTCATACCCAAGGCAGGCAGGTCCTCACACACTAACCCCAAAGACTTCAAGTCGTACGTCTTTTTTCCTCCAGATTCTAGAGAGAATAGTAGACGAGTATATACGGGACGTTATACCAATAAATAAGTTCTCCTCGGCGCAACATGCCTATACTAAAGGGAAGTCTACAGAAACTCGGTTATCGGGTTGGTGAAAAAATCTTTATCAGATAAAGAGTTTGCCTTGGTTGTTTTCGTAGATATAGAAGGCGCTTTCAACAACATTAAGGGGAGCGCTATAGTAGATGCTTTAGAAGACTTTGCAGTTGCCCTGATAGAAGCAATACTCGTCAGAAGAGAGGCAACGGCTAATTTAGGCAGCACTACTCTAAGCAGGCAGGTCTGCAGAAGCACACCTCAAGGTGGTGTCCTCTCCCCTCTCCTCTGGATTTTGGCGGCATTGGCTCTATACTTCGGTAGTTAGGCCAATCTTAATATACTTTTATGGTGGCCATCTGATCAAAAAGCGAGTTACGTTAAATCATAAGTAAGGTGCAAGGAGTAGCTTCTTTATGCATCTCTGATGCATTAAGGACTATCCCAGCGCTGAAAGTGCTAATCAATTTG
This sequence comes from Anastrepha ludens, assembly GCF_028408465.1. Classification (NCBI taxonomy): domain Eukaryota; kingdom Metazoa; phylum Arthropoda; class Insecta; order Diptera; family Tephritidae; genus Anastrepha; species Anastrepha ludens. The sequence continues at coordinate 94,267,109 of NC_071500.1, forward strand.
CCTGCACTAAATCTCGTAGGGACATACGTGGCCGCCGCCTCGGCGCTTAGACTCAAAAGTATGGCGCTATGGAAAGAACGGCCACGCCTGCATTTTGCACCTTCTGGACAGTCACAAACCAGAAATATACTATTCTAATCCTAGACTCACCTTCGACAAGCTCTTCAAGGAAAGTATACCGTCAAGAGGGGAATGGCAGACACCAAGACCATGGATTAATTTTTTATACAGATGATTCCAAGCTAGACGTTAAGGTTGGCTATGGAGTATTTTCGAAGGAATTAGGACTGGAACTATCCGTTCGACTACCGGACTACTGCAGCGTCTATTAGGTAGGGGTTGTAGCTATAGAAGAAGTGGCTACATATCTAAATACGCATGTCGCAACAAAAACGACTATAAATATATTCTCATTGGCTATTTGGCAGGCATTCCTCGAGACTAGGAGTTTTCTCCCATGAATCTTGTAGAGAAGTTGTAGGGATGAGGAAGAGGACAGTGGTATCTCAATGGACCTGTAAGGTCTAAGTGAATTGGTCATATGGAACTACTACCACCTTAACCTAATCTAACCTGCTTAACGCACAGTATCAGGGCCAGCTGTTGAAATGATAAGCGGCTCAATACCGATAGATCGTTTTAGCCTTTGAGAGCCAGTCATTAGCAGCAGCAACAGTTTTCAGTAATAAAATTTGCTACATAGTACAATAATAAAATACCCTGTAAAGTACATAAAGCAGCTTTTCGAAGAACAAAAAACAGCTATTGTGATGAGGGAGGCCCTTTTTGTTTAGTTTATTTCAGAATTTAAATTTATTCTTATTTATTCTTATTTGCTTATATTATTTGTTTTTTTTATTTCGCTCATTTAAACTCATTTGCACACCAAAAATTTGCATGCTGTGCTATAAAAATTTTACTGTCAAAAAATGCTGAGCTGAAATAAAAATTGTCTGCTCACCTCTGCTGTTAATTAAGTAAATTGGAATCACTGCTGGAGTATGCAAAGTTTCGAACTTAAAATATTTATGAGTCATTAGTGAATATTTTTAAATAATTTCAAATAATAATTTTGCCAGTGATTTGTTTGATATTTCGCCTTTTTTGTGTGTACGCACTTCATTTGTTGACAATAAAAGCCACAAAAAATGGCAGTAAGCTCACATTCAGCTGACTGCTGTCAAATTAAGGCAAATAGCGAAAATATGTAGTTTAATTGAAAAGCGCTGAATATGCCTGAGCTATACATACAAATAAAACAAAAAAATAAAAAATAAAAAAAAATTGGCAAAAAATATTTATCTGCGCGAATATAAAATTGGCTGAGGGCAAAAATTTATGATAGCAAACACTGCAATTACCACACTTTCAGGTGTGCATGAAAATTAACTAACAAAAAACTTAACCATAAAAACAGCCATGCAAACATAGATGGCAAAAAATCGGTATAGTTTGGCAGAAAAAAAAAATTTAATAATAATCAAATGGTAGCCAACATTTTAACCGACTATTAGCATCGAGTGCGGCAGTGACATTAAGTGCTAAATTTGACAAAGAATTGTGTATAAACAAACAGCAATTACGTTTAAAGAGTTGTGACTGAATGTGAGGTTTCTAAAAAACGTTAATCAGAAAGTGCAGATAAAAAAACATGTAAAAAATGGGTATTAATTATTAACAGCAGCAATTAAATTTTATGCATAAAAACCACTTGGCATAAGTGCTGCTGAGACGAACAAAAAAAAAAAGAAAAAAAAAATATTAAAATAAAATTAATATTTTAAGTAAATTACAAATTTTGCAATATAAATAAAGAAAAATTATATTTTAAAGCCAAATGTGATGAAATGATTGAAATATATTGCAAATTGTCTGAAACTGCATAGATTTAACGTAATTTTTTAATTTTGCAATTCATCAATCAATTCTATAGACTTTTGTTTAGGGGTTATTAAGAATTACGAGTATTAAGGGGACAGATTTTCATTAAAACTATTTAAAATGAAGAAGTTAACATATTTTTTTCAAAATTGGCATACAGTTTTTTTTTTGTTTTTTTTTTTTTTTGTCGGGACAACTAGCAAGTGCATCACTCATACATTAATTAAATCCATTGTACTACACTTGGATTCCCTTTTAATTTTCTTTCTGAGTAGATCTTGTGGTGCCAAGGAGCCAAGGTGGTCGCTTCTTAACAGATCAGTGCCAAAGACCTCAAACCTGATTCGAGCAAAGCCGGGGCAGACGCACAAGAAGTGGTCCGCCGTCTCATCCTCCTCTTCACAAGCTGGACAGAGTACACTGTCTTAGTTGCCCACCCTTTCCATGTGCTTCGCCCACAGAAAATGGCCCGTCATCAGTCCAACCAGCTGTCTGCACTCCCTTCTGCTTAATGACAGAATGGTTTGCGACAGTCGATCGGACATGATAGGTAACATCAGTTTCGTCCATCTGCAACCTCTCTCAGCCTACCAAGCTCGCTTGTGGGTTGTAGTAACCCATTTGCTAACCGTGGGCCAAAGAAGTTGGCCTCAGAGTCCATCTTAGCTAAGAAGTGAGAGGTCTCGTATCCCACGATACCCACGTGTCCCGAGACCCATGTTAGCATCAAGCTATTATGTCTACCGACATAATTCTGCTTAGATTTACAGGACTCGACTACCCCTGATGTGGTTGGGGTGCTGTCTAAGGCCATGAGCGCAGCTTGGCTGTCGCTGCAGACACATATAGATCTGCCTCTCCATCGATTTTCCACAACAACGTTCATCGCTTCTTGAACCGCACACACCTCCGCCTGAAACACAGATGCAAGCATTCCAAAAACAAAGTGTAGCTTTGTCGCGCTGGATTCAACGTAGACCCCAAAGCCGGAGCCAAGCTCGGTCCTGGAGCCATCTATGAAAATGCGAAATCAGTGTTTTCCGGGCTCATTTTCAGAGTTTGACCACGACTGAGCCTCTGGCAACACTACACTGTATCTCTTTTCAAGTACGACTCTTGATGGCTTGGAGTCAAGGAGCATGGAGAGAATCGTAGGATCGAAGCCCATGCCTTCTCTGTTTTCTAATGCAAGACAGGGGCCGTGCCAGTTCCCATTGTGTTTCAGCTTGCAGATGGCCTTCAAGGCCTCTTCTTGGCTTTCATCCATCAAGTGGTGGCAAACCAATCAGAGCATCTAGTGCCGGGCGTGAAGTTGTCGGAAAATCTCCGGTGCAACAGATGGCCACAGTGCGTTGCAGTCTCGATAAGGTCCTCCTGACTCCCACGAGAGAGAGAGTCTACTCAGGCAGAGCACGGATGCATAGGTGATAATAGGTCTTATCATAGCCGTATTGATCCAGAGGACCTTGCTAGGAGAAATACCCCACGTTTTCCCAAAGACACCTTTGCACTACCAGAAAGCTGCCAGTGCTTTGGATGTCTTTGTTTCAATGTGTGACTTCCAAAGAAGTTTACTATCGAGGATTAGTCCAAGATATTTGATTTCTTCGGATTTCTGGATTGTGACTCCTTTTAGCTTAGGCAGCACGAGTCCATCAAGTTTCCTCTTTCTGGTTAAGAGGACAATACCAGCTTTGGTGGGGTTTGCCGATAGCCCATTCGCACAGTACCAAGTGCCATCATATCCAGAGTTTTCTGTACTTTTCTACAGATGTTCATAAGCGAAGGGCCCGTTATCAAACGGGCAACGTCGTCCGCATATGCTTGTGTGTTGACTCCAGAGAATTTAAGGTGGGGAGTACAGGATCGATCACTGGAGCAATGGAGACAGCACACCACCCTGGGAGCAGTCTCTATTAACCCCGGACGACACCAGCAGATCCTCCTCCGCCCGCACCGTGACTATTCTTTGGGCTAGCATTGAACGAATCCAATTTACCAGCACCCGGTCGATACCATGTATGCTGGCAGAGCACAATTATACAATACAATAATACACAATTTTTTTTTTATTTTAATCATTTAAGTGTGAATACAACGTAACTATACCTCTCTCTCCCAGCGCTCGAACACAAAGAATAGAGTCATCACGGTTGACGATCTATAATATAAGAAATACTTAAATTTACGTTCTAAAATTTTTTTGACATATTCTTAAAGGATTATATTAACATTTTATGGAAACATTTTTTTTTTTCGAAACTTTACAGGTATCTGTCCTCTTAATTAGATATGATTTTTTTATTTTCTTTCATTTAATTTTTGTTTGTTTTATTTCGTTTTTTATTGTTTTTCAATACACTTTATTGTATTTAAATGCTTATTTTTTAATATATTTCTTGGGTTAAATTGAGTTTAGCCCTATATAATTAAATAAAATTAGTATGTTTTATCACACTATTCATACATTTATTTTATATATATACATAATTTTGATTTATAATTCGATGTAGCCGGCTGCACGCAACAAAAAATGCGGCGTGACATTGCTCATGCGGCGTTATGATGCTTGAACTGCAAGCGAGAGCGCAGAACGAACGACAAAGAGGCACAATCGGCCCCCGCGTTCGGCAACGTTCGACATCTGGCTCTGTCCTACTTGAGTGAGCATATATATGTATGTCTATGCGCATTTGTATATAAATTCACATACTTGTATTTGCATATGCCTTCTTCCTGTGTGCATGGTAATAAACCATTTCTCTGTTGAGAATAGGAGATGATAGGAAAGGTGGGAAATGAAAGGGAGTGTTTCGAGTGTAATGTGTCTTGAAAAAGTCAAATAGATGATGTTCCCTCTTAGTGTTGTTGACTTATTAACGTCTGATGCACAATTGAAATTGAAAATATCTTTCATGAATTTGATAAATGTTTCATAATTTTTCAGGTTTGTGTAAATGTAATATAACTTGACCTATTCCATTGCGATTACATTTACCTTCTTCTCTATATCCATACAAAATATCTATCAAACAAATAAAATTAAAATTTTCTTTTGAAAAATGCAACCATTCCATCAGTATTTTCTTGTGACGTTGTCACGTTAAACTATCGTCAGTAAACTGACTTTACAGACAACCTCTTTTTTTTAATAAACGTTTTAACACCCCAAAACTCCCCATATTAGTCACACCTGCAATGCCTCTAAACGCCATAAAACTAAGTATATTCATACGCGTACACATTCCCATGTAGGTATGTACTATTTATATAACTTGCAATGTATGTACCTGTAAGCGCATAGCGACAAGTAGCTAAATTTGTGTGAATGAATTTGTTCGTACTCGTTTGCCATTGAAGCGTTTGGAATAACTTAAATGGTCGTTCCATTGGTTACACTCAATTCTTTTTATGTATTTTTTAGTCAAACGTACTTGTGCCTTGCTTTTATGGCCAGAAGATCGATTAAAAAAGAAATCAAGAAGAAGAAAAAAAAACACGTACCGACATCTGCATGCATAGGCGTGAATTTTAAACGTCCACTCGAGCCAGTTCATTTCAATTCATTACAGCCGTATTGCATTACAGCTTCTACTCAAATCCAGTTTCTGCTCCGAATCTCGCCACTGAGTGGTTGTTTGTTCATATCAACTGTCGCTCACATTTACATACTTGTTTCACCTAACTACGGACAAGTATTAGATAATTATGTGCCATCATTAAATATCTATTAATCAGATTTAGTTATAAATAACTTTGCACTTGAAAACTGGTATCGAAAATTATGAACAAGTACGCACTTCAGGTAGAATTTATGAATTATGTTATGTTTATTAATTTTTGCTTACGGGCTCTTATGAAATTACTAATTGCTTGTATGTTTTCGATGTGTAATCACTCATTGTTGACTTCCTAGTGCAAATGAAGTATGAACCTATATTTTGGATAATTATATGTATGTTCCACTGTATGTACAGTACTTGCACGGTTACTAGCACCGAAAAATTGGGTCTCTTTCCGTTTATGGCACTGAAATCTGATTTTTGACTTATACCTATAAATAATTTTCTGCTTGAGATGGATATATAAAACAGTACTATTTCGACTTCTTTGAAAATATTAACCAACGATTTTTTCATATTTAGTATAGAACTCACTGAATGGACCAAAATTCAATACAACTGTTTATTGATCGCTGACTTGAAATTTGTTATTTTAAATGAAGGGAATCTCAATTTGGGCTTGGTTTCCATTTATTTTACTTTATTGAAGTAGTAGTTCGTTTCGTTCAATTAGATGTACCGTTAATGCTCAAAACCGATGATTTAAATATGTGCGAAGTGCGCGCTAATAAGAGGTATTTGCATTTAAGCTCGTCCGGCTTATACAAGGTGGCGCAAAATTAGTCACCCTATTAGAACATTTAAAATGTTTGACAGTTTTTGCAGTAGAAATTGTTTTTATTTTTATTTTTTTTTGATTTATTATTATTATTATTATGTTATTCGAAAACTAAGTTGGATGTTTAATTTTGCGCCACTTTGTAAGTACCGCATCTCGAGCATTTTAACCGGTGCTCATATCTGGGAAATACTGTATATGTATGGACACTTCTTCACCGCAGCTGATGGATTTTTGATTCATTTCACTAGTTTGTGGCTATTCTATTCGTATGCTTTCTTTTCATTTGATACCTTAGCGATCAGCTGATTTACGCACGACAAATAGTTAGATAAATGCATAGAGAAATTAAATAGTATAACCACCAAAGCAATTTGAAACAGTCTTGAATCATTCTAAATACCGCAACTCAACGACGAAAAGTGTGCCCTTGTATTTGTTTGTCGAAAATACTGATTTTGAATCCATTAACAGGCTACTCAAAAGGTTTATCGTTTGAAAGTTTGTTTAAAAATCTATTTACTCAAATTTTTAAATACAGGCTTCAAATTTAAATTCTGGCTTTTTTGGCTTTTCAAAATATGCACAATCTGCCTCTCCTACAATGGCATATCCTCACTGCCATTATAATTTAGTAGTACTCCATAGTAGAGAATTTCTTTCACATTGAAGTAAACATTAACACCGATAAAAATGCCTGTTTTGAAATCCAATCGAAAATCTCTCTTGCAATACCACTGCGTAGCAACAGTTGAACAGAGAAAGCAATTGATTAGTGAAGTTATCTCTCTCTATGAGCGAAAAGCAAACTTTTTAAGTCTCTCAACATGCGTGCGCTCAAGTATGCCGTAGAAGAATGCAAATCAAGTTTTTGTCGATTTTAGAATAAATAAATAAAGAAAGAAATTCAAATGAAACATTTTATCAATTTGAACAGTCACGGAATATTTGAAGGACTGTTTGGAAAATATCGGACATTTCATTTTACTTTACTTCGTTAATGAATAATTGCTTTTTTCGCGTTAGCTCTGACGCATACGACACTACTTCACGCATCATTTTTGGCAGGCTCTCATGCACAATAATTGAACCCTATCACGGCAACCCAACATCAGAGAGCGCAAGCGATCTCTTTTTGGATTTCCGGAATGCAGAAATAGAATTTAAGAGCTGATTGGGATCATGTGCAGAGAAAAGCTAACAACTATAGCGCAGTTGTTGTAGCTTTTTCTCCCATTCCTTTTTGCACTACGCAGCCGAATAGCATCACGCAAAGGCGGAGTTTGTGCTGAGTTGCAATGCAATTTTTAACGAATAGTTCTGGCAAACACTCGTCAGCAGCTAGAGGTATTCTGTTAATAATAATATCTGTTGAAACTGCGCTGCTTTCAAGAGCTGCATTGACTTGAGCCTGAGCAGAGGCTAGTTCACTCTGCCGTCAGAATGTCCGTTATCGTGAGCTTTAAATTTGCCGTTTCATCACCCAGCTCGCCAATCTGTTGTATTACCCTCTATTCTGAAGTGACCATTCCTGCAGTCAATTGTTGGATGATTGAGCCTCTCAGCTCTTCCATTTTTGTTTCCATTCTCTCTAACATAGTTGATGCATGTGTGAGATGAGTGTTCAGAGGGGATGAATGTTTTCTCACATATGTATGCACCTTTTAATTAGTGAAATTCGTTTTTTAAGTGAAATACTTTTTTTAAATTTTTTTTTAATTTTTACTTTCATTTAGTGAACAAAAACCTTTTATTAACTGAAATTCTTCTATTAAATTGTTTTTTGTTTTTTTCTTTTTTTACTCTCATTAAGCCAATAAAAAGTGGTCAAAGATTAACTAATGCATTTCCATTCCTTCAGTAGAGTTCTACCAGGTTCTCAAGTTTTGGTGCTGTTGGTTCAAGTCGAGCCCTCTCTACTCGTCTCGTAATTTCAAAGCAGTATTTTATTTTGTTTTGGTTTTAATTTTTTTAAGCATAATTAATTAAATTTATGTCATCACTCTTCGAACTTGTCTAAGTTCCGGCATTCCGTTTTGTTTCTCACTTTCAATTTAAATAATTTATATTTCATCTCACTAGAATGGTAAATGACTAATAATTTTATATTTATGTACCGATTGCTTATTATGATGGATATGGCTTAAAGGCAATCATATGTTAACAGCTCTGATCACATTAATAAGCCATCAATGCAATTAAAATTATTTCACTTGTGCGGCCATAAAAGCTGATTTAGTTGAACTTAAACTAGAAAATTTAGTGTTAAAAGCCAATACTGGCATATTTGTATTTACATATACGCATGCATACGAACATGTGATGCATGTGTGTGCGATTGTGCATTGCTCATTTGTAAAGATTCTGCTTTGCTGATAGATTTGGTAGACACGAATTGTTTATTTGGTTTTAATTAATTTATTGTGAATATTTTTTCTTTTACCTATGTTACGTAAGTAACATTTTAAAGTAAATTTTAAAATTTTTTTAACCATTTTTTTTTACAGGGATGTCTGTCGCATTGCGAGTACAGATTCAGTAACAGCATTAGAAATAGAAGTCGCGGCGACTTGAGATGAAGCAGCAATAGAAGCGAGGGTTACTTTTGCAGGTGCAGTTGTAATAGCAGCGGCTGACTTAGATGTAGGCTCAGCTTTCTTTTCTTTAGCGACGGCAGAACCGTGCATAGCAAATGTTTGCGACGCAGGCTTAGATGCAGCAGCAGCAGAGTTTACCACAGTGTTGTCATAGTCAACAGGCGGACAACGAGCGAGAAGAGGAGAGTGCGAAGTGCTCGTATGATTTGAATTTGCACTACCGCGAATATTAGCAGAGGTAGCAACAATGCTTTTGAGATTTTTTACCTCAGTAGTTAGCGTAGGGAGAGAGAGCGTCATGCAAAGCTTGCAAAGAGCGTGCAAAGAGCGAATTTCTGCAAGAAGATCATCTGATTTTCGTGTGATTTGTTTTTTTTCTTCGTGCAGAGCATTTAGCGCAGATAGTATGCGACTATTTTCCGTTCCAAGCGCAGCTAATTCTTTGACAACAGCACCCCATGTAATTTGTTGCTTATTATTGTGCACATTTGTACCTATGATATTCCTTATTTTCTATTTCGGACGGAGGAACTGATAAAGTTTGATACCCAATAGAAGAGTGTCTATCGGCAGAGCAAGTCTTGCTAAGATGCGGTTTATCAGATGAGAGCAAGAAATATACATCTGCCTGAAGTACAAGGATGATAGATACCAGGTTTACTCGTTAGGTATGGTGAAAAAAAATTCTTTTGAGGGGAACTTTGGATTCTACGTCTTTCGTTTTGTGGTTTTTTTTTCAAAATTTTGCTTTAGCCTAGTGAAACACAACGTCACTCGTTTTATGAAATTTTCTCTACAGTATTTCCTTGAAGGAATATTTATTTATTTATCAATTAGTCCATGAAAACATAATTTCTTTGGTCTAAAAAAATGTCTTAATCTTAATATAATTTAAGATTTTGATGCCAAAATAAAGAATATTTGGTAGATTAAAAAAAAATTTAAGTGTGGGACTATGAATTTGTTATACAAAAATAGTCTACTCGTAGTGTTCTTTCAGTATTATATAATTAATATGATCGCTTTTCAGTTCCAATAAAAAAAAAATACTTTGTGTCATTTATTCGCCGCATATGATACGTGTATATCGATCACAGCACTTGATAGTGGGTCAATATTTTTCATGCAGCCACATAACATGAATTCCAAATTCCACCACAATTTTCGATACGTGTTTAAAAATCGTATAGTAATACTGACGCAGGGCTACATATTGAGCTATAGCAACCTCCATTTCCCCCACCAATACATGCGTACACTTAATGAATGCAGTCACGTAAACTCTTCACTACTCGTTCTCAAACGTGGAACGCTGAGAAACCATTAAAATGCACTTAAGCGTCTCATTGCGCTCCGGGGAATTTACGCTTCAGCTTACAAGATTACAAGAGCTGCAAGCAGAGATCAACCAATGGCATTACAACGAATGCGGTGATGGTAGTCAACTGAATGAAAATCCTACCAAAGATATAGATGAGAAAAGGAAGAAGAAGACAAATAAGTGAGCTATAGGAACGACAAAGGGTTATAAGTATTTTGAGATTGATGAGCGTAAAAATATTAAGGATAAGTGCGACGTAAGAGTGATTGAATGAGACGAGTGAGCCATGTTGGCTTTCTCAGCGCGTATAAGCTGATGTGCTGCACTTGCTGTTGATTGTTTCTTACTTTTGTTGGTGTTGTTCATTTTTACTCATATTTTGTATTACTGAATATTTCTGCATTGCATGTCCTTGGCTCTGCATTTCGCATTTGGATCTGCAGTCAATCAAGTCAAGTGGCGGCAATTTGTAATAATATTTCACATTGAGAAGTGTGAACGGAGGGAAAGTGAGGGAATAGAGGAAGAAGGTATGTGGCGCGCAGAGTGTGAAATGCGTGAATATAAAATATTTATAAGCGTAAATATGAAATAAATAAATATGAGTGAGAAATGGTTGACATGACAAATGCCTTGGAAAATGTCGCCTAGATGAGACTAAGAAGCTGAGTCAGCGGTGCAGTGTGAAAGTGATTGCGACTGAATATCAGACTGAACAAAAAATATGAAAACTGGGTGGCAAAGCAGAGTGTAAAGTGTGAAAAATAACTATTATTATTATATAGAGGAAAGACTGAGTGATAAATGGATGCTCCCCCTAAAGTATGTGATTTTCCATTTCAGTGCTTCGCACGCTGTTAACTATTTAACTAGAGGGCAAAATTGAAGCGAGTAAACATTTTTTCTGAATTTCTGTTAAGCCTGAATTAACAGCAAAAATCTCAAGCTGTATGGGGTTTTATTGTGCAGACTGTTCAAGTTTATCGGCATCAGCATTTGGTTCTGAAAAAAAGCGCTCTTTTGTATTTGAGCCTTATCCGGATGAGAAATAATTTCTCTACGTGTCTTGATTTTCGCTTCAATCCAGCGTTAGGTGTGTCCTACCAAAATTTTTTGGACTGATTTTGGCCACTCCAAGTTTTTCTTCTTAAATGAATAGTTGCCATTTGTCATTGTTGAATGATAAACCGACCTCGACCTTCTTCGTTCAATATTCTTTATTTGGAAATTACCGCTTCTGGTACCATTTATTCCCTAAAGCGCTTCTTTCATTGTTGTTGTTGCCACCAGTTGGTCGGACATGACAGGCAACAACAGTATTGACCATCTGCAGCCGCTTCCATCTCGCTTGTGGGATCAAATAAGTTGCCCTCATAGCGCATCCTACCTAAAGAGTCAGAGATCTCGTTACTCGCGATACCCACGAGTCCCGGGACGCATGATAGCTTCAGGATATTATGTCTACCGACATAGTTCAGTCTGAACTTACAGGACCCAACTACCTTAAAGTGGTTGGAGAGCTGTCTATGGCCATAAGCGTAACTTTTCTGTCACTGCAGGCACATGCAGATTTATCTTTCCATCTGTTTTGCACAACAAAGTTGAACTCTTCTTGAATAGTATGCACCTCCGCTTGGAACACAGGTGCGTGCATTCCAAAGTGTTTGTTTTGTCCCACTGAATTCCACGTAAACACCAGAGCCGGAACCGTGCTCGGTCCTGGAGCCTTCCGGGAAAATGTCCTCCTCTCCCACGAGAGAGAGAGAGTCTACTCATCCAGACTATTGATGCATAGGTGATAATAGGTCTTATCCTAGCCGTGTAGATTTATAGGACCTTGCTAGGAGAAAGACCCCACGCTTTTCCAAAGACACCTTTGCACTGCCAGGACGCTTTCAGTGCTTTGGGTGTCTTTGTTTCAACGTGTGACTTTCAAAGGAGCTTACTATCTAGGATTACTCCAAGATATTTGATTTCGTTCGATAGCTGGATTATGACCCTTTTTAGCTCAGGCAGGATAAGTCCATCATGCTTCCTTCTTCTGGTAAAGAAGACAATACAAGTTTTGGTGGGGTTTGCCGATAGCACATTCGCACAGCACCAAATGTCAATCATATCCAGAGTTTTCTGCCCTTTTCTACAGATGTTCATAAGTGAAAGGCCTGTTACTAAACGGGCAATGTCGCCCGCATTCATGCTTGTGCGTAGATTCCCGAGTCGTTAAGATGGTAAGCAGAGGATCGATCACCACGCACCCGAGCATTGAAGACAGCACACCACTTTGGGGACAATATCGATTAACCCCGCGTGACACCAGCAGATATCTCCTCTGCTAGCACCGTGGCGGTTCTTTGGGCCAGCATCAAAGGAATCCAATTCACTAGCACCCGGTCTAGGCCATGGCTACTAGCAGAGCTGCACATACTATCAAAAGCGGCATTATCAAACGCCCCCTCTATATCTAAAAACATGTCCATAGCATAGACCCTCCTGTCGATGGCCAGCTCTACCCAAGCAACAAGGTTTTGCAGTGCCGACGCGCAGGATTTTCCGCTTTGATAGGCATGCTGAAATGGAGAAAGACGGTGAAGCTTCAACTACTTCTAACGTATGAGCAATTCCACTAGTCGCTTGAGACTTTTCAGCATGAAAGAAGTCATACTGATGGATCTAAAGCTGTTGACGCTGGTGTTGTCATCTCTTCCAACCTTAGGAATCAAGGCGACCCTCACCATCCTCCAAGAACGTGGTATATAGGACATTAGTCATACGTGATGTGTCAAGAAAACCCTATTAGAAAAAGTACCTCCAATATAATCACCCTTTACTTCTCTCTCACTCGCAGTTCTACTATTAATCCTATTCTTGCATGTTCTCTTCATTTGTCTGCCTATTTTTATATTCATCTTTAAGTTTAAATAAATAAAATATGGTATTTAACTATAATTTTTGCAAATGGCGTAGCACGTCAATCATATTTGACACTTCTGAACTAGAGAGCTGCAGTATTTAGTAAACAAGTGAGATAAAAGCAAATGATTAATTTTGCGCGAGTATGTACTTATATGTTTACCTACATCCAATAGCCACCTACTCATCTGCTAAATACTTTCAAATACACTCCATCCAGAGAGAGACTAACCGACTGCAGTGATGACAGTCCAACAGCAGCAAATGATTGTCGCATTGGATGTTGGATATATGTATGTATGTGGGTGTGCTGCTGCTGTTGTTCCCTTTTGCTGTTCTGCATACTAATAAGCAACTGGTTCGAGGGTAACTGGATGTGCGTGTGTGTGTACGTATTATAGCAGATGCAGAGCCTTGCGGATTGATGGGAAACTGAATTGAAAATCACATTAACATATTCCATGTAGTCAAGATGACACAACAGTAGAAACAACAACAACAACATTAGCAACAATAACTTTCTTAGCTTACGACAACAAAATGCATTGTGACGACCGACAATGGTTAGAGGTGATTGTAAACTATTTAATACCATTAAAGAAGAAATTTAAATAATTCCCTTATAAATTAAAATGTTTAAGACGTAGAGGTAGATGTAGAGAAGGAAATGAATAGAAGGCGCTGAAGTGAAGAAAACTATTGGAGAGGAATAAAATATAAAATAACAAATATTGTGATATTTATGAAGAGGTTTAGAGGATTGAGAAGAGTTGATTTGGGGTGAATTGAGTTTACATGAGTTAAATTGTGCTGAGTTGCGGTGAGGTAAGTTGACTACGTATCAGTTTTGTTGAGTTGAGTTCGGTTGATTTCGGTTGGGATGGGTTGAGTTGGGTAGGGTTGGGTTGTGTTGCGTTGGGTCGATTTGGGTTGGGTTGGGTTGGGTTGGGTTGGGTTATGTTGGGTTGAATAGCACACATTTTTGATTGACTTGAGTTGAATTGAGAGTAGGTTCCTGAAGGAGAACGAGCTCTAAACAACGTAAATATAACGAAAAATACGCACGAACGTCCCATTGGTAAAGTGCGTAGCTGGCATTTTTACTATAAATGAAGAGCCAGTTTTGGTCTAGAAGATATTAAGAATTATACATTTTAAGGCGAGGACCTCATTTTAAGGCAAGTACCTTCTCTAAAAGCATGTAAAACGAAAACGGAAAAAACATTTTTTGTTTTTGTTTTCAGTATTTCATTTTTTGATCCATTTTCTTTTTTCAAATTAGGCGAGCGCCTTACAAAAAATGTGTTTTCAAAATACTAGGCAGCTTATATATGATTTGCATGATTTGATTTATATTTAAGATTTTTATTTATTTTTTGACCAATGCTTCTAAGCTTTATGAAATGGTTTGGTGTGCTTTATAATATTTTATAAACGAAAAAAAAAACAGATCTGGAATTGGCTAGCTTTGTATGTTTACTATTCTCAAAACTGAAAATACCCCTAAAAGAAGGTAGATTTACTACAATTGAGGTGGTATTGTATCGCTGTATGAGGTCAGAATCATACCATAAAGTTCACATAGGAAAAGTAGAAAGAAGAGTAGAAATAAAGCTTTGTGTATTGAAAACATCACAGAGGGTGGAAAAGTTTATTTTATCGGAAGATGGTTACTTTAAAAGGGGCTAAAGGCAGTTGCCTTTCTGCCTTCTCCAAACTGGATAAAGAGGCAAAGCGAATGCGTCTAGTGGTGAACGAGGACAAAACGAAGTACCTCCTGTCTTCAAACAAACAGTCGGCGCACTCGCGTATCGGCACCCACGTCACTGTTGACAGTTACAATTTCGAAGTTGTAAAAGACTTCGTGTATTTGGGAACCAGCATTAACACCGATAACAATGTCAGCCTTGAAATCCAACGTAGAATCTCTCTTGCCAACAAGTGCTACTTTGGACTAAGTAGGCAACTGAGCAGTAAAGTCCTCTCTCGACGAACAAAACTAACACTCTACAAGACTCTCATCATGCCCGTCCTAACGTATGGCGCAGAAGCTTGGACGATGACAACATCCGATGAAGCGACGCTTGGAGTGTTTGAGAGAAAGATTCTGCGTAAGATTTTTGGACCTTTGCACGTTGGCAACGGCGAATATCGCAGGCGATGGAACGATGAGCTGTATGAGCTTTACGACGACATAGACATAGCGCAGCGAATAAAGATCCAGCGGCTACGTTGGCTGGGTCATGTCTTCCGAATGGATACAAACGCTCCGGCTTTGAAAGTATTCGATGCGGTACCAGCTGCTGGTAGCAGAGGAAGAGGGCGGCCTCCTCTGCGTTGGAAAGATCAGGTGGAGAAGGACTTGGCTTCACTTGGTGTGTCCAACTGGCGCCGGTTAGCACGAGAAAGAAACGACTGGTGCGCTTTGTTAGACTCGGCTAAAATCGCGTTATCGGTTATAGCGCCAATTAAGAAGAAGAAAGGCAGTTGGCAAAAAAAAAAACCAATGCGGGATCTAAACATTTTGACAAGTTTGGAAAGCAAGGTATTAACTCTCCTAATTCTCAAACAAATTTTTTTCTGAAACAAGTGTCCTATTCTCGTAAATCAATGTTTTATGTGCAAAATTTATAAAATAATCAGAATTAAAAAGTTGCCCCTTTTTTAAATATAAAAAAATTCTGGTATTCCTTATATGAAAACGAACTTTATAATTTTTCTTCTAAAATAGCCGCATAATATTTTCTTGCGTTGGCTTGCAATGCATTTAAATGGTTTTTATGCGGGGAGAATAACTTTTTAGGACACTACGCGAAGAGCAACGCAGCTATTTAACGAGGAGCGCGCTAGCATTCCATATATGATAGTGAATTGGGAGTCTCAGTTCACTAAATAGTGCTAAAAGTAATCGAAATAAAAATATCATTCACAACTTTTTGAAAAATCCTGATGGATATGGCAAAAACTAAAAGAACTGGCCCAAAGCCTAAGATTGATGACAGGTGTAAGAGAGAGAGAGATAAGACAGTTGGCTGTCAATGAAAATATCTGCCCTAAACAAATTAGATGTGAACTTTCTTGCAATATTACGAATACACTTCTCTACAGCAAATTTTGAGTGAAGATTTTAATTAAAAATATCAAAATAAACTGGCTAAACCGAATCCAACACCACGCCACAAAGCAGCTTCACGCGACTTCGCCGATAATCATAAATTCTGGCATGATATATGGCAGTCCATAAATTTTTGTGATAAAAAAATGTAATCTCAATGGGCCTGATGTTTGTCAGAAGTATTGGAGCGATATGCGCGAGTCACGGTAAGCTTCCATGGTGGCTCTCTTATGACATGAGGTGCTTTTAGCTATCGTGGTAAGACTCCAATTTATTTTATTTCGCATGAGATGAATGCAGAAAATTACGTAGAGATCTTGGATCATATTTTCACAGAGTTTCGTTGAGGAATTTCACTGTGCGTCTTGGACGTATCAACAGAAAAATCCTCCAACCCACAGCGCTAAGCGTAGAAAGAAGTTTTTCGCGTCGAAAAATATTTCTGTGCTGAAGTGGCCCGCAATTAAGCTATCATTCTTAGCAAGCAAGTTTAGGAAGTGGGACGCCAGTTTAATAGCCCATTGCATCTTAAAATGAACTTATATTACGTAAATTTATTCAAGAGTAATGGGCCAAAATCGACCTGGAGTACCTCATTGTCGCATGCCAACTTGAGGTATGCACATTTGTTTCTTTACTTACATTTTCCAAAATGTTTTATGAAAAATGGGGCAGAATCAAGGCAAGATGAAAAAAATAGTGTTTACTTGCCGAGTTTGCAATGAATGCCATTGCTACCTGGCAGACTTTGCATCATTGCACTGTGGTTATATGGAGAAAAATGTTTTTTTTATATGATTTTCGGTGAAAATGTTTCAAATTCTTCTTGTTTTGGCTTAAAGTTAAAAAATGGTCTAAACTGTTAGAAGTGTTGTGGTCCTATAGTATTTTCGCAGGCTGTGGATGATAAGCTTAGCCGTTTCACTTATGAGTCAGTGGTCACAGTTAAAAAAATACACCACAAACAAAATTCTATAAGCACCTTTGTTGACATAAAAACAAACAAAAACAGTCGACTTGAATCGCAAGCAATACGAAAGCGACGGCTTTTCTACCAAGCGATAAAAAATAGGGCAGCAGAGGGGTCTACTCTTCAGCAGGCGTGCCTTAGTATGTAAAATATAGCCCAAGGAGTGTAGAGCAACACACAGCAATACCTACGTAGCAGTGCATGCAGCTGGAAGGCAACATTCGGTCAAATTATACTCTATCCGCAGGACAGCAACAAATCAACGCCAACCAGCAGGAATCAGCGACGGCAACGGATAACATGTAGCCAACAACCACAAGCGCAAAGCTATGAGTTAATGTGTGACAACGGCTAGCAGCAGTTTGACATAAAAGCGTGGCAGATGTGTGCAAACTACATGCATACATACATACATACATACATATTTACTACTACTCCATCAAATCTCAATGCCTTTGTGCTTTCTGCCTGCGACAGAGTAAAGTTGAAGTTGATGTTGCGTCAGTCAGTCAACGCCAGCGTTGGCCTTCGGGATAAACAACAGCGAGCAGGCAGCAGAGAGTCAGTGAGTGTGATAGTTGCCCCTCTTGGCATCGCAATCGCAGTTCACAGCTTACATTGAGTAGCTGCCAACAACAACTACTGTTTATCTGTTTCTCTCGCCGACTGAGCACTGACTGCGTTCAAAATGAATGCCTGACTATTTGGTTATTTGCATGTCGTTCGTTGTGATAAATGAAATGGAATGACAACTAACATGTCGTTTTACATATGAATAATGTGTTGGGATGGCATACATTAACATAAGTAGGATATATTTGCGTAGTTATGCACCTAAAATAGCACACATATTCTTGCAAACTTATGCATTGTTTATGGGGGCGATTCCGAGCGGCTGCATGTGGCGCCGAGCACATGGAACCAATCCGTTTGTCAGCCAGCCCATGAATCAGCCAGTCAGCCCGCTTGTGAGCCCATTTCCCCTTTCAGTCATTCCATTTGTTACTGTTCACTTCTGCTGCTGTTGGTACGTTAGGGGCAGCTGCCATTTTGCTTGGCAGCAACATGCAGCCTCATTATCTGCATGCAAATGTATATATCGGTTGCTTGCCTGCAATTATTGCTCCCGGGCATCTTGGTTTAAAAATCGTATTGTATAAACGGTGACAATAGTGCGTGGAAAATACTCAATATTTTCTTTTACATTTGTAGTTGAGATGAGAGTGTATATATAAATGTTTTGTGTTTATTTTTGGTGGGTGAGGTAGGGTTAAAAATGCCTTCGCACTTACAGCGACCGTCGTCTATTGCGTCGAGTGGTGTGGCCACTAAAATAATCCCTCCTCTCTTTCTCGTGGGGAGACAATCTTCCCGGAATTACTTTCTGTAGTATGATACTTCGGGAGAGCCCAGAACGCCGTTCTTAAAGGTCCAATTCTATTCACCCACGTCTGGGTTCACCATATTTGTATGAAGCTTCATGCTATAGGCTCGTCTCTATCTGTGCGGCTTCACTTTGTTGCACTGTGTCGAGATCTATTTTTTTTTTGCAATACCTTGTTCGTTGATCAGTGCGATGTTGCTAATCTCCTACCTCAGAGCACCTCTTTCCGCGTGCCATCTGTCACAATTACAAAGCATGTGCTCAGCGTCATCGCTCGGCGCTTCGCAGTTTTTCAGTGGAATCGCTTGCCCATGCGGTAAAGGCATCTCCGGAAGTATTCGTGGCCCGAGAGGAACTGAGTTACGGAGTAGTTGCCGAAACTCCTTTGGACCCATAAACTACAGAGGCCTTTGTCACTAGAATATTTGCTGAAAAGTACCTTAGGAGAAATGAAAGCCAGAAACTTTCTTTGTTTTTTTTTTTTAAATAGAATAACCTTAATCTCATTTTGTAAAACAAATTTTGTTGGCAGTCCAAAACATCCATTCGAAAGCTCTTTATGGGGTAACACCACAGTACACGCGTAAAATAAACACGATTTTTAAAGAATTTTTTTGTATAGAAGGAAAGGGAAAACAATCACTCTGATTTGGGAAGTTATTACTTATATACTAAAATACAAAACTACAAAGTTTGATCGAAAAATTTTACAAAATGGCGGCATTGGACACATTTTTGTAATGTGGTTTCTCTTGAAGGAGCTCCGCTGTGCGCAGCACAGAGGGTGCAAATTTTAATCTGGAACAAAGAAACATTTTTTTTCTTAATCTAAATAACAATAGCTAGAGAAACTCGTAGGGGATTTAAAAAATATTTATTTTTGTGGAATAAGCAAGCATTTGAAGAAAAACACTCTATTTTGGACTAAAAAAACGGCACTTAAATAATTATAACAATCGTTTAAATGAATCTATCGAAAATCCCCTACGCTCTTCTCTTAAGAAGGTTATTCTACAGACTTGGTGAAAAACCTGATTAAAAATATTTAAAATTGTTTGAGTTATGCTGCGTGCCAATTTCAGAAAACGTGTTTTGAGAAAATCGCGTTTAAAGTTTGGAAATTTGGAGAAGTCGTTAGGTAGCAGTCACTAACACTTGGTTAAAAGCTTAAAATATTTATGAAATAAACTTCGGTAACGTAAAAAACTTTTTGTTCTGTATTTTAAAAGGTTCAAAGAATCTTTTAAGCTTATAAAAAAAAATTAATTTTTTGAAATTTCTACAGTGGTGTTACCCCTTAAACCACTTTGCTGCGTTTATTCTGAAACACTGAAAACACAGCTCATAGTTGCTCTAATTATGGCTTTTTGAAGAGTAAATAAGGAAAATTCCCATTATTTACATTACTGAGATTAATTTCCACTCAAAAAATTCTTTATAATAAAAATAAAAATAATTATATTGCAACAAAAATTATTTAAAAAACAACAAAAATAATTTATAATAAGAATTTATATTCAAAGAAATTCTTTAGGCCCTCGCCTCATATGAAATGGTGTTTCTTGAGTGTTTCTTTAAAAGAGTATAAAACGGAAACGAAAATAGGCTTTAATTCTTGCTTTGAATATTTTATTTCTTGATCTATTGCCAAAAAATAGAAATTTTGTTTTCGGCCATACGAGGTTTGCTCAAAAAGATGTTAGCCTTCAAAAAATGGTCTTCCACGAAAATGTATATCGCTTGCGGCACGGATACGAGACTCATAGGTGACTGAATTAAAAAAGATAAAAAGGTTTTTCTTCAGTATAAACTTCATTTATTTATCATCGCTGTAGTTTGCGGATCATATCAAATTATAAATCAAGTAAATATAATGAATTCATATCTAAATAAATCAGTTAAAATGTTTAGTTTAAGTTTTCATCCTTATAAACATTTCCAAATTTCACTTAACTCTCCGTCGACTTATGGGCGAGTATTACAAAAAAAGCTCTCGGCCGTTAAGGGTTAAATTTTATTTCATCAGAATTGGTTCAGTATAACTGGCAATATCTGTGTCCATTGCCCATGTGAAGACCATTTTTTGAAGGCTGATAGATAACTTTTTCAACGAGCCTTGAAAATCAAAATTTTTGTTTTTTAACAATAGATCAAGAAATAAAATATTCAAAGCAAAACTAAAAAATCGTTTTTCCTATCCGTTTCACACGCTTTGAAATAATAATAATAATACTGAAAATAGTATAAAACCACAATCCAGATTTATCGTCTGTTAAAACAGTTGTTGCCAATTAATAAATCTGTTTGTAAAAAGTTAGAGTTTATTAACAAAGATTTTCACTTTATAACAACTTTTAAAAATACTATATCTCACAATTTTTTGTCAATAAAACAAGTTGTCTACTCTTCCCAAAATTAAATCATTATTTTAAATTTGAGTTTCAAATAAATACTTAACTGTAATAAATATAGAATTTTGAATAGTTTATAAAAAGTAAGCTTGATTAATTGATTGTCCTTCCAGGGCTGCCATTTTTCCTTCTAACTTCCTTGTTTCAGATTATTTTAATACTAATATACTGTGTCAGAAGAAGGACTGGTTTTTTTTTCTTGTAACTTCAAGGTATATTTCGTTCTGTTTTTTGCTGCGTAATAGTCCCACTCAAGGGCTAGGACGCCAGTGCTGACTCAGGTTAGTGTCGTTCGAAAATTTCCCGTAAACGCAACCAAACAAAAATGAGTGAGAAGTACGCGAAGCGTTTTGAGGCAGTACTTTTATGCACGCATTCGAAAGAGCCGAAATTATTTTACGTCACGGCTGAAAAAGTAATTAGAAATCAAAAAAGTTTGTTGTGATGTGGAATTAGCGGCATAAAGTATACAAAAATGTTGATGATTTTTTCCGAGCGCGGCTTGTAGCGAGTGACGACAAAAAAGCAGGATTAAGTGATCGTCCAATTTTTTAAGCGGGACTCTTCTTTGCGACTACGCCAAGCACGTACAATTCTTGCTAAAATGGGAATAGATGTGAGTATCAACACCATCGAATGCCGACTAAAGGAGGCGAACATATACTACCGTCCCACATCTTCAAAATTCAGAAAAACACATTGAGAAACAACAAAACAAGAAAATGGCGTCACAGTATTGGACCCAGTCCCCAGACGTCAACCCCATTGAAAATGTGTGGACAACTATGAAAACGTATCTTGCCTTAAGTTCACTAAATTTAGTCGTGTTTGTTGACGAGCTACGCAGAAAAGCTGGTTCAAAGCATGAAGAAGATGCCAGGCTATACTCGACAACGATGAAGACTACACGGCTTTTTAATTAATTGCGACTCGTAGTTTTGTGCATACTTTCATGTAAAAAAAAATTTTATATATATCTTTTATACTTCATGAATAATCGCGGTTCCTTTTTTCTGACACAGACTGTAATATTTGAGGTTTGTCCTCTAGAATTTGATTTTTACCATTTTTTTTAACAATAAATATATCTTGAATCTATTAACGGTTAACACTTCATTAAAAAAAAAATAAATAAATAATTGGCGCGTACACTTCTGTTAGGTGCTTGACCGAGCTCCTCCTCCTATATGTGGTGTGCGTGTTGATGTTGTTCCACAAATGGAGGGACCTACAGTTTCAAGCCGACTCCGAACGGCAGATATTTTTTATGAGGAGATTTTTCATGGCAGAAATACACTCGGAGGTTTGCCATTGCCTGCCGAGGGGCGACCGCTATTAGAAAAATGTTTTTATTAATTTTGCTTTCACCGAGATTCGAACCGACGTCTCTCTGTGAATTCCGAATGGTAATCACGCACCAACCCATTCGGCTACGGCGGCCGCCACTTCATTAAGTATTTTTTAATTGATGCCATTATTAGTAAATATTTATTGTTGAATTGGAATACTTTTAATACATTAAAAATTAAAAAAAGGAAAACAATATTTTATAACTAAATTAAAACTATGGACAGCTTGAGCACATGCCTTCGATTTTTGGAATTTTTGTAATAGTAAATATAAGCTCTGATATACCAAATGCTGCCGTTTCATAATTTTTATTTTTTCTTTAGTTTATAGTTTTTGATTATTTACTTGCAAATTTATTTTGACTTATCTGCATGAGCTAGTTTTTTTGCGTTTTTTATTTTGGGTTTTAAGCGCATTAACTGTTGCCAGTTTGCTTAGTATTTTTTGAAATTGAGACAATTGAATCAGTTTATATGCACGACTTTTCTTCTAGCATTCGATTTTTGCAACTTTTTTAAGAATGAGGGAATAAGGGTTGCCATGTTGCATTTTTGCTTTTTTTTCTAAGACTGTTTACTTGTGAATATTTTATATATAAACTTGTGTTCTTCGATTTTTGATGTTTTTTATAATAATAAATATAGTTTTGAGTGGCAAGTAAGGGTTGATTTTTTGATTAAAGCTATTTCAACACATAGTATTTGAGACTTGTCCACTAGAATTTGATTTTTGAAATTTTGTGATAATAAATTTATTTATGAATGAATTAAGGGCTACCATTTTTCATCAGTATTTACGTAATTGAGACAGTTTGAATATATTCAAACATTGGCTTCTAGAATTCGATTTGTGCATTTTTGTTAACAATAAGTGAGATAAAATATAATTTTTAATATATATTAATAAGTGTGACCATGTAAGGGCTTTCATTATTATTTAAAAAATTATAATAACAAATATTAAATATTTATATGTTGGTATCTGGGGTCAGGATTTTTTTAATCAAATAATAAAAATAGTGAATGCTACCATTCTTTACCCAAAAGTAAAAAAAATGAAATTATGTGGCAACACTGTTAAAAATTGTTAGTAGTAGTATGTTTGAACTTTTTTGTAATAGAAGAGAAAAATAATAAATGCATGGTGGGCTTGATAGTTCTTATTGAATCTTTTGAAGAAAAAAATTATGTGGCAACGCTGTTAACATTTTTTGATTAAAATTCCCAAAATTTTTATTTTCGAATACAGGCGTGCATGCATTTAATACAAAACCAATCATTCGACACCCACATTGTCGTAGCTTATAACCAAATGACATGGCAACACTGTTAAGAATAAATTCACTCCTCGTTAAATAAAAAAATGTATGAAAGAAATATAAAAAAATAATATATAAAAAAATATAAATTTAAAGGGAAGTTAATTATAATTATAATAAACTTATTTTTCGAATAAATCAATGCACTAGTTTACAATGATTTTGCCCCATAGCACTTTACTCTCATTTCTTATATAAAAGTTGCTCCTGAGTCGGAATATGAAGTCATATCCAGCAAAATTTGAGCTAAAAAGGTGTTAAGTGCAAGTAAAATACAAAAATTTCTTGCAGTACATTTAAGCCTTTTTAAAAAAACAACATCGTTTTTACTTCTAAACTTCAGTCTTGATTAAAAAATTAAATTTTTTAGGTCACTCCGTATCTGATCACCCTGTGTGAAGACCTGTTGTGTCGTTCTGTACTCATAGTTTTGTGTAAATTCTACGGCATGCAACAACTTGCTTGTGAAACTTATATTAAAAAAATATGTTATGACATTCGCTATTGTCGGTATTAAGCTGACGTTTAAAATTTTTAGCATCGTTCTTTATATGGCAGACCATTTGGCAACTCCGCTATTTTTCTAAAAACGTGTATATAAATATTATACTAAAATCAGTTTTTATGAGTTCAGAGGAAAAGTTTATTCCATGCAAATGCTTCTGGCTGCTGCCAGCGATATTTCAAATCTAATAATATCGAGTGAAGTAATGGCAACAAAAAAATATGCAAATTTTTGTACCATTTTTAAAACTATTCGAGGAGTTGAAAAATAGTTTCATTCATAAATAAAATTCTTGCCATTAAATCACCAGCTCATTGAATTATATTTGATTTACATACATAGCGTCGGCTGGTTGCAATTGCTTTGATGTAAGGTACTCTTCAAAGAGCTGTGCTGCGGCTGCTGAGCGAATGTTACGTATACGGCATGTGGTACGAGTGCATGGCATACACATATGAATATATGTACGTACGTCTTTGGGTAGAGATGAGTAAAAGGGCTGCTAAAATAATGAAACACATAGCAACAACAGACGTTTTACTGGATGTGAACGCGTAAAATGAAATAAACCAAATGGAATGAGTATAAAGGAGTTCATGCAAGAAGATATGGGTAGTGAAAATTCCTATAAAGAGTGAAGTGGTATACAGTTATGGAAAACAATGCATACAAAATGTGAAACCATATATATGATAAATAAATGTAAAGAATGTCTGTATGTAAGAAAGAATGTGAATGTGTAAGACAAAATAAATCTAACTACGTAGAATATATTTAAAAAACTTTAAGGCAATGAGAAGATGAGACATTAAGAGTAATCGAAAAATTTATATACAATATAAAAAATAGGGCGCGATTTAATTGAAGGAGAACTTTTACGTTTAAAACGAATTCATTTTTATTTGTCCTTTAAATTAGGCGACATGCAAAACGGGCCAAACATGGTAGCGCTAAGTTGGTCTTTCATAAATTGTTTTTTACCTTAGAGTCCTGCAGATAAACTTCTTTCTCAAAAGCGTTACGTGATAAAAGGTACTACTTAAAATAACTTAAGTATTCTGAGGTACTATTCGACTTAGGAACCACGGGAAAATATATGTATACTCGTTAGGGCGGGTCGATTGAAAAATCGCTCATTGCTCTGTGAAAATCGTATTCTAGGGATCAAAATAAGAAACTTTGCCGAAGGAACCATACCTCTAAAATGAATTATGATGTCCCCCAATTTGGGTCGAACGAAAAATCCCACTTTGACCCATTTAGAGTGCTCCAATCGAGTCCAAATGTATGACCGACCCCCACTAATTTTGGACGGCCGATCCACCCATCCCAGTGGCACACCCCCTGGAACTCCCCTGGGGTGTTCCCCATACAATCATTTCAAAATATCATCATTTTTGGCCTTTACATGAGAAAAGAAACTAAAAAGTTCGACCCAAATTGAGGGACATCAGAATTCGTTTTAGAGGTATGGTTCCTTCGGCAAAGTTTCTTATTTTGATCCCTAGAATATGATTTTCACAGAGCAGTGGGCATCGAAAAAATATTCACATTTTGAATGCTGGTTTGAGGCGGAATTATTTACACCACATTTTTTAATAGAATTGCCACCCATCTAAAAATTAAAATGCTTGAAATTTGCTAGTTAACTGAAATACTATATTTTCTTTGTCAAAGTAGAGATATTTCAAATCCTTTTTAGATAGAGTTGCCAGCCTTAAGAAAATGTGTAGCTAATTAAAATATTACAATACAGGTGTCAAATGAAAGATATTTAAGAACATTCAAATCTAAAAATATTTTTAATTAGGGTTGCCACCTAACATATCTTTTTATTTAATTAAATGCAAAAGTTAACTAAAAGAGAATAATATTGATACCAAATAAAAGGTATTTAGAACACTTAAATCTAAAACTATTTTTAAGTAGGGTTGCCATCTACTATACATACCTTTTTATTTAATTTATTGTAAAAGTTAACTAAAATAATAGAATATGGACGCCAAATAATAGGTATTTAGAACACTTAAATCTAAAATTATTTTGAAATAAGGCTGCCACCTAAACTGTTTTTTATTTTATTAGATGTGAAAGTTAACTAAAATAGTATAACATCGTTTTCAAATAAAAGGTATTTACAACACTTAAATCTAAAAACATTTTTAAATAAGGTTGCCAGCTAACATACCTTTGATTTAATTAATTGTAAAAGTTAACTAAAATATTAGAATATGGACGCCAAATAAATGGTATTTACAATACTTAAATAAAAAGAATATTCTTAAATGGTGTATTTAGAACACTTAAGTTTAAAAATATTTTTAAGTAGGGTTGCCACCAAAAATATTTTTTAATTATTTAAATATGAGAATTAACTAAAATAGTATAATGTCCATTCCGAATAAGGGGTACTTAAACACCTAAAACTAAACATCTTTTTAAAAAGGGCTGCCACCTAACATATAATTTTGTGAAATGAACATTAACTCAAACAGTATAACATCGATTCGAATTAAAACAAAATCTACAAATATTTTTTAACAGGGTTGCCTCCCAAAAAATATTTTACTACTTAAATATAGTAAATAAATAATGATTTAGACGAAAGCTGCTTAGAAAATTTTAATCTGACAAAATTTTTGGTTAGGACTGCCACCCAACTAAAACAAAATTTTTATAAATAAGTAATTAATTACGTAAGTGTGTGAGTATTAAATTTTTAGGCATAATTCGATGCAGTGGGGTTGCCATTTTTGTAATAAAGCTGTGCATTTTTTGTTTGTGTTTTCAATCGTCAAAACTCGTTTTAAATGAAAAATATTAAAAAAAGTTTTAATCGCAGCGCATGCACTCCCATCGTTTGGCAATAAAAGCACGCAAGAGCAGTGGGGACGAAACCCTGCTTACTCTTTGCGTGTTCTGATTCAATGACTTGGGCAGCCTTTTGTGCATTACTTGTGCTATTACTTTGTGCACCGTGCTTAGCAACGTGATTATTCGCCAATTTTAGCACTCAGATAGGTTACCGTTTTTCGGGAAAAGGGTGATAGCCCCCTCTTTCAACTCAGATGGTATTCCTTCGGAGTTCCAGATGTTTTTGAATAAGGGCAGTAGTATCTTTCAGTAGTTCCGGGTTGATGTTAACGGACCCGGAAGCTTTGCAATAGTGTAGAGACTTTACCGCATTTATTATCTCGCTCTCATCCGGACATATCATGCGGATGTCACGACTTGAAATGTGACGTTGGCAGCTACACGACAGAATAGGCTGACAGTAGCTTCTTATAATAGCGCTCTCAGATGTTGACTTGTTTGTTCTTAGATATTGTTGGCTCGCCGTCCTCGTCGTTGAGCGGCTTGGTCGTTTTAAAATTATTGTTTGTTAATTGATATATCGTGCGATAAAGGTCTCGGGCACGGTTCGTTTCCGCAGCAGCCTGCGCTGTAGTGGCTAGGTTGTTGCTTCACAGCCTTTTATAAGATCTGGCACTTTTCCTTACTCGTCTGTCAATAATGTTGTATCGTTGCTGCAGCTCTGCCTTACATGATCTGGTTTTCGCGCAATTTAGCTGTTTTTTTATTATTCTGCGGTCGTTTATTAGATCCCATGTTCGATCAGAGATCTAGCACTTCCGCTTATGCGCCTTCCTCTTATGCTCTGGAATTTTGTTTGTTAAATGGCTTGATCCCGTCGGAGGACGTTCAAAACCTAAGTGCCCTGATCTTCATCAGATGTTGCTCAAATTATTACACGAGTGTAAAAGTAATTCCATTGCTTTTCAAAGCATCCTACATAAAGTATTGCTTTTCAAAGCATTCTACATACGAAATCCAATGAAAAAAATGATCCGTGTTTGTACTTGAAAGCACTGGCCTAAGTTAAGCGCTTGTGAGCTAAGCGGCTAAAAACAAATTCGCTTGATCGTCATTACATTGCTATTGTCTTCTCATACAAATTTAAAGCCTGGCGTGCTGCGGAGTTCTCTAGCGAGCAGAGATGTGGTGAATAAAAAGCGGCAAATATTAGAATTAAAAAAAAAAATCATAAAGGCAGCGGATTTTACTGGTAAAGGAGTTGATTGTTTCAAGCAAAAGGAATGGAACATACAAGAGAGTAGTACATCCATATATACAGGGTCCGTCACTCGAAGTGTAACCAAATAAAAGGGCCATACATTTATATTGGAGAATTACTTTTATTCAATTCAAAATAAAAAAGTGTAAAAATAATACAAAATTAAGAATCAATTTACTTTTGCTCAATATGATAGCCTTTTGCCTTGCAAATGGCTTTGAGACTGTCCAGAAACGAATCGTAAGCTGCCCGAATGTGCCTTGCAGGTATTTTGGTCCGCTCGCACACAATGGCTTTTTCAGCGCCTCGAGGCTGGTGAATCGTTTAGTTATGAAGTTCGGAACGTTGATTTTTTAGCCATTCTTGGTTCACTTGAGCTTTGTGAGACGGTGCCGAGTCCTGTTGAAACGTCCATGGTCTGCCATCAAAATGTTTGTCTGCGCACGGCTTCAAAGCTGATTAATATCAAACATTTCGAGAAAGCAAGGCATTCAGTGCCTTACAGAAAAAAAGGTGCTAAGTCGTCTTAAGTTGTTCTATCGCAAGCACACAGTTTTGGCTTAGAAAGTCAGTGCTCACTCCATTAATATGAAAAATGTTAAAAATGCTGCTTTGGATGGCTCCTAGGGGGGCAAACACTTTTTTTTATTGTTGTACTTATACAACTCATTTTTAGTTCTACCACAACAGTTCGGTGTTTGCCTTGTATTTTTTTTTTCTGTTAGGGACACGCTTTGCTTGTCCGCCATCAAAGAACAACACAACTGAGTAAAACAGAAAACCACAAACAAAAAACCAGAACAACAACCCCCGCACAACAAATTCAACGCCAAAGCCAATGACAGTTGTCAGCGCTGTGCAGTGAAGCGCGAGTGAGCCAGCATCCACAATCATACGCTCATATGCACGCAACCACACACACACACACACACATGCAAACTACTGCTTTGGTACTCGCACTAACTCACATGGGAAATACGAAAATAATTAAATTTCCCAATTATAAGCATACAAGTGAAATTATTATTGTTTTTGTGGTATTTTCGAATGTTTTGCTGGTCGTTCATTTGTGGCTGCCAACACTGCTGCGTACCGACTACGGTTGCTCTGGGAAACGATATTATTATGTGCGCATGTACGACGTGCTTTACATTTCCCACAAGCCTAACGTTTACTGAAATGTTTCTGTAAATGTACGTAATTGGTGGTTGGCGGCAAACAGCGAGCGAGAATTATTTATGCAGTAGGGTGGTAATATTTATATTGATATTTTACTTCTAGTTTAGTTTTTAATTGCCGCGTGTTAGGCATCTCCATCATATTGAGTGTCAAGTGGATTTGAGGAAATTTTTCTCTTGAATCAAAGCTGATTTTTTATTGTTGTAGTAGTATGGCTATGGATCGAGATGTTGGGAAAAGAATTGTGGAGGAAGCTGAGGTCAACAACGAGCTGTAGCTCCAGTTAGCAAAGCTATTAAAATCTCCTTGCAAAGACAAATATCTGGCATGAAGGCTGATCAGCTTGAAGGTACTCTTTCGAATGGGGTTTTTTTGACCGATTACGCGTGACTACTGTCAAATTAAAAACATAGTTTTTTTCAGTATTCATAGACATGTCATCATGGAGAGGTTTACGTCTCAACAACTCTTACAAATCGTAAAAATTGAATTACGAAAATCGACGTTCTGTGAAAAATGTTACGGGACGAAATTTCGTTCAGAGATGAGGCCCATTTTTGACTTAATGGCTACGTCAATAAGCAAAATACCCGTTTTTGCGCTGAAAAGCAACCTGAAGTCATTCAAGAGTGAGATATTAAGTTTCGTGAGACCTATGGGCTGGAGGAATCAGCGGCCCACATTTCTTCAAGGAAGAGGCTTACGATAATATAAGAGTGAATGGCGACGCTTTCGCACCATGATAAACGACTTTTTGCTACCTGGAATTGAAGCCCGCAATCTCCACAACATTTGGTTCTTGGTGCAACACAACGGCGCTACTTGCCATGCAGTTCGTGAAACAATAGATTTACTGCGTTGTCGTTTCGTTGAGGAATTCATCTCTCGTCTCGCAGCAATGGATACGCTATCAAGATCGTGTGATATCACACTTTTGCACCTTTATTTTTGGGGCATATAAAGTCTAAATGCTTTGTGCACAAAAAAGCTTCGATAGAGGAATTGAAAGCCCAAACTACTAAAGTTATTCACGAGATTCCGACCAAAGTCCTCCAGCAAGTCCTTCAAAATTCGTGTTTACGGTTGGCCGATGTACGACGCAGTTGCGGCCAACATTTGAAAGTGGTTATCTTTAAGAAATAAAGGCCATGAATGGTTCTACACGAAACTTATAAAGATTTCCCAATCAATGTGAATTTTCGTTGCTTTATTTCAATTTAAACTCGGATGCCTTTACAAGCAATTTTCAGGTCGTTCGCATTGAGCAAAGGGAAAAGCAGTAAAAGAATTGGACTAAGAGTACTACACTGGGGTACCCCAGGTCTCCTATGGGTGGTGTTTGACTTAATATTTTCAATATGAACTTAGGAAACTCTGTAGGCAAAATACAAGCTAATCCAGCATAAGAATTTATTTATTTACTTTTTTTTGTAGTTTTAAAAGCTTAAATGATAATAAAATTATTAGTAAACTCAAGCAAACGCAGCGCTAGCAGCAAATCAAACACGACGGAGTAGGTCGGTGTCCTTTAGAAATGTGTTAATTTTTCTTATGCTATCTTCAGTGGCATCTTTTAAAAGTTGTAGAGGATCTGTGTTGCTTAAGTGGTGAAGCCTTTGAGAAGCAAATTCTGGGCAGGACACCAGTAGGTGATGCTCATTGACTGCGGCTTGGCAGAAGAGGCCGATGTTGGATATAATGCCCTGTAATAGGTAGGTAGGCGATAGTTATTATGGTGTGCCCAATACGGAGCCGTGTGTGTGGGGTAATGTGGTTAGTGGGTACCGATGATGCATAGGTAGGTTTTGTATATTTGATGTTTTGGGGTTAATGCTCGAATAATGGTGTTTATAATACGACCATTCACGAAGTAACTTTATTTGCCTCTCTTCATGAATAAGTCGATATATGTCGCTGGGTAGGATGACTTCGGATGGCTTCGGATGTCCCCGTTGGTGTAGCGGAAATATCCTTGGCAATTGTATCTGCCAGTGTGTTACCCTGTATGCAGGAGCATGCCCAGCTATCCACATAATTTTGATGCTGCTCCAATGGGAAATGAGTATGTTTTTAATACAGTCAATGATTTTGCGTGACTTGTTGTGGTTTTGGATCGCTTGGAAGCTGGACAAACTGTCGGAGCAAATTATGTGTTTACCCATGCTTTTCGCGCAGTATTGAACGGCTTGTAATATAGCTGTTGCTTAAGCGGTGAAAATCGAGCAGCAGCATAAGAATATTGAGAGAAATTCTGGTATAAATAATTTTATCGAAGGAAGAAGAAATCCATTTTCGAGCGATGAAAAACGAAAACGGAAAGAATTTGGCTGTATTGACGAAATTGTGCCTATCAGCCTATGTTGTTGAATTATAAGGTAAAAAATTGATGAAATGTGCAACAACGAGTATCAACGCTTTTCCGTCGTTACCACGACAGTCGGTTCTACGTAACCGGAACGACATGGATTTATATCCGGCCAAGGACTGTGACTTCAGCAGCATTCCCCGTATATGTATGGGGTATTTTTATGTCACAACAACAATAACAAAAACAACAAGAACAACGTCAAAAACAACAACAACAACAACACCAATAACAACAAAAACAAAAAACAACAACCACAACAACAAAAACAAGAACACCAATAAAAACAACGTCAATATTCACAACATCAAAACAAAAACAACAAGAACAACATCATCGTTATCATCGACCACAACAACAACAAACACAACAACAACACCGCTTTACAGTACAAATATTTTCGCATTTAATAAATGTTGCCTAAAAGCCATAAAATTGCGAAACAACCCTAATTTCCCCTACACACACACGCGCACATGAAACCATACAAATATTCGATTTTCCTAGCAATGCAGTTGAAATAAACAAAACATTTTTGTTGTCTTGTTGCATATAAGCTCGTATGTATGTATGTTTTTGTTGCTTATGTAAGCTGCCAACTGGTATCTGTGGTAGTCAGTTTGGGGTTTGTTGCTATTTTTCTATTACCATTGTTGTTGTTGCACTTGCTAACATTATTCTTCGTTTAGCTGCATAAACAAATTCTCATTTGCACCGCAATTCATTAACTCGTACCGCTGCAACGTGCCCCACCAACTTGAATGACTCGCCCGAGAGCGCACGAAATTTCCTCAAACTTGCCACACAAAACCGCGCTTGCTTGCTCGCTTGCTTGTTGCACAGTTGTGAGCTGTGGGTGGAGGACTTCCTGTCAAAACAAGGAGCGCCGTATTGATATAAATATAATTGTATTTAAGGAGTTTGTTTGCATTTCGTTTGAGTGTTTTGCTGGTGTTGCCAGCTTTTTGTACTTACCACAGTTTATTTTATTTTTTCAAGTGTTTCACAGGGTTTTTGTTATTGCTTGTTGTTTGTTGCGTTTTGTCGTCATTAGTTATTTACACATATAAATGCTGGTATAGTATTTGCTTTCGCAGTTGTTGCGCTGCTATTTATGTGTATGTGTGTATGCATGTATGTGTCGCTTTTCGCTTATCTACA
Source organism: Anastrepha ludens (assembly GCF_028408465.1). Lineage (NCBI taxonomy): Eukaryota > Metazoa > Arthropoda > Insecta > Diptera > Tephritidae > Anastrepha > Anastrepha ludens. Next base: position 94,300,052 of record NC_071500.1, read on the forward strand.
CATTTCAGTTTGTTTGCCGAAATTCGTTGAAATGCTGGAAGCTGCCATGCAATTTGCACATCGAAATTTATTTATTTTGAGTAGCAAATAAATACCTGCAAATGCATACTCGTATGTGTGTGTGTGTGCTAAAGTGTGTGTTTCTGTACAAAAAAAAACAAGAAAAAAAAAATAGTTGTCGAAATTTTAGTTCCATGTTTTTTGTTCATGCAGTTGTGGTAAACTGCGGTTATTTTTACATGTGGGTATTTCCACCACCAGGTGCACCGCAGACAAAATATTAAAAGTTAATAAAATTAGCTTGTTTTCGCATATTTTCCGTTGATTGTTTCAAATTTAGTGCAAATAAATTTAATGTATGCTTTCATTCACTTATTTATTTGTATTATTTCATGTATTCATTTATTGCTTTGTTACTGTGGGGGCGCAAAACTGTGAACCGTGAATCTCCCGATTGCGTAAAGGCCAGTTAGCAGCCTTCCCATGGCACTTCCGCTCTGCATGTGAGATATCTATGACCGACTCATATTCTATTTTTGTCGTTGCCGTTTGACTGCATTTGGGTTTCATTGTGAGTACTGAAGTTTTTTCACCTAACCCTAATTCCTTCAAAAAAAAAAAAAGTTTTTTCTAAATAAAAAAAAAATTAAAAAAACCCCCTTCGTAATGAGTTGGCAGTTGGTGACTGGTGTGCTTAAGAAGGGGCACTTATCAGTAGCTTCCAAAAAAGGTGTTTTTTCTCAATTTTTTTCGAGGCGAAAAAAGCGAGACACAGGAATAATCTTTTGCATTTATTTGAACGCATGATTTAAGAGGAATAAACAATTTTTTAACATAAATAAAAAAACAAAATGGCGGACATATGAGGGATCTCCCACAGCCTCTCTCTTTCGCCTGAAACACAAAAGAAAAATATGGTCTTATTTAGAAGACTTTTCCGCATATAATACAGGGTTTGATTGAAAAGTAATGAGCCTTATTTTTTAAGCAGTTTTATTAAACCTTTTGGCTTATACAACTAATATTCTTCAATAGGACCCTTGAGCGTCATTACACCGCTGGTAGCGGTCCTTCCACTGCAGGAAACATTTTTTAAACTCATCCGCCGGAATCGCGTTCAATTCGGCTGTCACAGTTTTTTGGATCGCCTCGATGGAGTCGAAACGCCTTCCCTTCAGCGCGGGAACAAGAAGAAGTCCGGAGGGGACAGGTCTGGACTGTAAGAGAGGTTGGGAAGCACCGGGACCCCCATCTTGGCCAATGTAGAGGTGCAGAGGAAGGCGGTGTGCGCCGGCGCATTGTCGTGATAAAGGGTCCAATTGTTAACGAGGTCGGGCCGAACCCGGGCGACGCGGTTTTTCAGCCGAAGGAGCACTTATTTGTAAAATGCCGCGTTTACAGTGCTTCCTGGAGGTACAAACTCCTTGTGGACGATGCCTCGAGAGTCGAAAAAGATGATCAGCATGGTTTTGACCTTGGATTTCGACATGCGCTGTTCGTCTTCGACGTCTTCCCGGCCTTCCTTGAACGACTTGTGCCACCGTTTACCCGGGTACTGGGCAGAGATTGGTCCCCGTAAGCCTCCTTGAGTAGATCAATGGTTTCGGTACTCATTTTGTTTAGCTTCCGATAGCTAAATAGTTTCTTAATTTTTATTTTACATAGGTATATGCGTATGAATATTTTTTTTTAATTTTTTTTATTGTGAGATTAGTAAAAAAGTTACGCAATTGGCTGAGCAGATGTGCTTATAATAAGCAACGGTTCTCTCTCTCAGCAATAACACTTTCCACCATTTACTTAATATTTTTTTAATTTTTTTGTTTTTTCACTTTTTTAGAGTTTGACAAAAAATGGCTGTATTTACCCTTAGTAGTCAGAAGCAATCACTGGTTATTGCTTTAACTCCTGGAAGCACACTTGCACACTTTTTGTCACTACCGTCGAGCTTTTTCCCCAAACTTATCGTCACTTCCGAAGGAGCACTTGTAGAACACGTCTTGCCCAAATAGTAGGAAGGTTAATTTGTGTGACACCCAAACATCGAGCTTATTTTTGAATCCAGATTTGCGTAAATGAATTAAAACTGTTTTAAGGTCGGCTCCTGGGTTATGCCACGACTACTAACATGCCAGTCAACTTCGATTATTTCTGTGATTTTATAAACATATTTGACATTATATATTTTGACTTCCATTGTTAACACCCGGTAACCCACAACTGAATGGAACAAATAAGAAACAGCAAAGTAATTTTAATAGTGTGAAAGGTCACCTTGACAACGAGAAAATGTTTGATGGATACTTCACGAGATATCGATCACTACACCTATCGACAAATTAATAATTAATGGATTTCTTTTCCCCAAACTAGTATTAGGCAAAAAATGAAAAAAATCTAGCAAAGGCAACTTCAGCCTACATTCCCACGACAGCCGGTTCTACGTAATCGGAACGACCCGGATTTATATTCTACGAAGAACTGTCACCTCAGCAGCATTCTCCGTATATGTATGGGGAATGTTTATGCTGCTACAATAACAATAACAACATCTTCAGCCTCCTAATTGACGGCTAAGAGGGAAAGGCATCTTCAGTCTCCTAATTGCAAGCTAAGAGGTCCCTGGTTGCCGCTTTATTAACCGTAATCGGATCCTTGACGTTTACTGAAATGTTACCTTCCTAAGGGGATGTCCTCTTTTGCCACTGGAAAAACACCTTTGGAGTCAATCGGCTATTTGAGAGAAATTATGTAATGTTTGGATGCAGCAGGCATATGGTGCGTAAGTCGAGCCATCTGAGCCATTTTAAAGACACGCCAAGGCAACTGAAAGTATTTTCAATGGGTTTACTAATGAGACAGAAACTTTTCGGGAGTAGCGTAATTCACTTTGTTTACGAAACTTGATAACTTCTGCTCAATTATGTTAACACAACCATACAAAACTAAAATCGGAAAAAAAATTATAATGATTTTTTAACAAAACCAATAAATAGATATGTAAAAATAAAATTGCCAGTTAAAGACAGCAGCAGTATTACTAAACTTACGAAAGCACGAAGTTTACGTGATTAATTACTTGCGCTTGTATTTCTGCCTTAAGGCAAGTGAACGTATTTTGGCATAATTTAATGTTTACGAACTGTTGTGACTTAACAGCTCTTCACTGCCATTCACTCTACAAGAATAGTGTATTGAACGAGCTAAATATAAAGGTATAAACCGACACCGTCATAGTTTTTGCAAGCGAGCAGGTTTTATTTCCGCTCAAAATCCAAAAACAAAGCAGAAGCTCAGAGAAGTTGAACTAAAGCAGAGCCAAGTTGTTTTGGCCGTAACAAAAATAATTATTAAATATATAAATACACAGTTTTATCTGATAGCTGATATTTCCATGTTTTTTCTATTAAGACTTGATTAATTTATTTTATTCACCATTTAAATACTTGCCATTCTTCATTGTGTGACGTATACACTGCGTATACGTAACCTGCTTTTATCTGCTAATGGGAGGGAATATGAGGAGCCATTTAGAAAATCTGATACAAATGTAAACTGATACAGTACATACATGCGGATAAAATGAATAATTTAAATTAATACATAACAAGCTGCATAAGAAAAAAATTGTAATTTTATTCATTGCATTAGTGGGATATTGATTGCTTATTGCTGAAATTCGTTGCCTATCTACGATAGGCTGTAATTGTATATGGGAAAACAGGTCAATGCTCAGTTGGGATACAGACGATAGTCTTCATGATGTACTGAGTATTTTTGTTTTGTTTTGAAACTGGCTCAAGAAAGGCGTGATTGTTAAACGTCGAGATCTAAAATTATTCAAATTCAGAAAAAAATGCATCAATAAGAAAAATACAATTATGCAAACAATATAAATTTATATAATGTTAGATAAGATTTAGAATATACGTATGGTGAAAAATTTTCGAAAAACAAAAATTTAGGTAATAATTCGTAATCGTAATTTAAATTTTGGCAATCGGTTGCACTTGAAGAAATGCTGCTGGGACTCTATAATGAAGTTTTTCTCATTTTTCATTTTTTATTTTGTTTTCATATAGTTTTCATATAGATTTCATATAGTTTTTGTATTTAAAAAAATTTTTTTTTCTTTTTTCAAAATTACTTGACAAAATGGCTAAATATTTCTCTAATGAACCGGTAATAATAATAATAAATCGATAAAAATTATTTTATGTAATAAATTTATTATAAATAAAAAAAAAATCGTTCTTATGGCAAGTTTTAGTACATTTTGAATACATTTGATCTAAAATTTTAAAGAAATCGATAATAAAAAAGAATCAAAAAAATTGCTATTGCTAGAAATAATTTCCATGACAAGTTTTTATATATTTCGATTGCGTTTTTTTAATTAGTGAAGTTACTTTGAAAGTAAAATACTTCCCTAATAAATAATAGGTCTATTTATAAGTTCGTGCGGTTTTACAACAGATGGCGTAACTTGATTATTATTCCATCGATCCACATTTCCAAACATTCATTGGAGAGCTACTGTCGTAAGGCACAAACGTCAGTATAAGTTTTTTATTTGAAGCGTAAACAACAATATTTTTACCACACTTGAAAATGTCGAATTTCGTGCCAAATAATGTGTTTTTGCGGGGAATTCTTCTTCATTATTTTAATATGAAGAAAAAAGCAGCCGAAAGTCATCGTATCTTGGTGGAAGTTTATGGTGAGCATGCTCTATCTGAGCGAACGTGCCAGAAGTGGTTTGCACGCTTTAAAAGTGGTGATTTTGGCTTGGAAGACGAAGAACGCGAGGGTGCGCCGCCAAAGTTCATGGATACCGAATTGGAGGAATTGCTCGATCAAGATCCGGCTCAAACGCAAGAAGAGGTTGCAAAAACTTTGGGAGTTGATCAATCAACCATTTCCAAACGTTTAAAAGCCATGGGAATGATCCGAAAGGTAGGCCATTGGGTGCCGTATGAATTGAAGCCAAGAGACGTTGAACGCCGTTTTATGGCATGCGAACAACTGCTTCAACGGCACAAAAGAAAGGGTTTTTTGCATCGAATTGTGACTGGCGATGAAAAGTGGGTCCATTACGACAATCCAAAACGTCGGGCAACGTATGGATACCCTGGCCATGCTTCAACATCGACGTCGGCGCAGAATATTCATGGCCTGAAGGTTATGCTGTGTATCTGGTGGGACCAGCTGGGTGTTGTGTATTATGAGCTACTGAAACCGAATGAAACGATTACGGGGGATGTCTACCGACGACAATTGATGCGTTTGAGCCGAGCACTGCGAGAAAAACGGCCGCAATACGCCGATAGACACGACAAAGTTATTTTGCAACATGACAATGCTCGGCCACATGTTGCACAAGTGGTCAAAACATACTTAGAAACGCTCAAATGGGATGTCCTACCCCACCCGCCGTATAGTCCAGACCTTGCGCCATCCGATTACTATCTCTTCCGATCGATGCAACATGGCCTGGCTGACCAGCACTTCCGTAATTACGATGAAGTCAAAAAATGGATCGATTCGTGGATTGCGGCAAAACCGACCGAATTTTTCACAAAGGGAATCCGTGAATTGCCAGAAAGATGGGAAAAAGTAGTAGTAAGCGATGGACAATATTTTGAATATTAAATTTGTAACCATTTTACGTCAATAAAGTTTCAAATTTCGAAAAAAAACCGCACGAACTTATTCATAGTCCTATAGATAATAATAAAAATAAACCGATAGCTTTTCTTTATAGATAAGAATCGTAAGTTTTATTTAAAATATTGACGAAACCACTTTGAAAGAAAAAACATTTCGATAATAAAGTAATAAAAATCGATAACATTTTTATCGATAAACATCGTTTTTATGACAAAATTCAACATATTTGGAATGCGTTTCCTTGGAAAAGTTGATGAAATTACTTCAGAGAAAAAATATTTTGCTAATAAATCGATAATAATAATAATAAATCGATAAAAATTAATTTATCTAATAAATTTATTGTAAATTAAAAAAGAAACAATAAATTTTTATTTTTTTCCCCTTTTAGTAATTTTTTGTTTTTTATTTATTCTTTTTTTCGTATTTTTAATTTTTTTTTTTAATTTTTTCACTTTTAGTATAATTTTCTTTACAGATGTTTTTTCTTAAAAATTTGTATTTTTTTTATACTTTTTTGCATTTTATTATTTATTAGTTTTTTTTGTATTTCTGTATTTTTTTCACTTTAAGTAATTTAATTATAAATTTATAAAAATCGTTTTTTATTTATTCTTTTTTCCGTATTTCTTTATTGTTTTTTTAATTTTTTCAGTTTTAGTAAAATTTTTTTTATTGACGTTTTTTAATTTTGTATTTTTTTCATACGTTTTTGTATTTTATTACTTTTTATTTATTTTTTTGTATTTCTTTATTTACTTTTTTATTACTATTAATTTTTTTCTTTTGAATTTTTTCAGTTTTACTTTAATTCTTTTCACATATTTGCTTAAAAGAGTAGTAATTATAATAGCGTCACTCATTTATTTAAAATTGATAGCAACTCTGTTTAGCGGTAAAAGGCGAGTCCGATATAAAAAGCGCTAGAATGAAGGTACAAATTTTGGCAAAATTATTGTAAAGATTCATTAAGTTCGTAATTTGTTTTACCTTGTGATTATCATCTTTTCCGTGGACTTCAATCCCATATGAGGGTTCTTGTTACTCCTCAAAAGAAGCAATAAAAAGGGATATCGAAGCGTATTTTGGCTCCAAGGCCAAACAAATTTTTAGAGCAGGGAATTAAAAATTTACCTAAACGTTGGGAGATCTTTTTTATTAATTTTAAAACCACCTTTAAAAAACGCACGAACTTATGAACTGACCTGATATTAAGGTTAATTTTCGGCACGAGCTAAGGGCTAGATGTTTGTGAATAATTCAATTATTGTTTTCTACGGCATAACAGCATTGTACCTCCCCCAAACAGGGGTATGGACTTTCCGAGTCTTATTGACAATTTATTAAAGTTACAAAATAAAAACTGGTTTTGAATGAATTCTAGTCTATCTTTGTGCATTTAGTAATGCGGGATACCGAAATAGGCTATCGAATCTTATTTATAATTTAAAAAAAAAATTAATAAATAAAAAAAAAAATAGTTTCCCTGCATCCTCCGGAATTTATCTGTATAATCCATTTTTTACTTTTGTTTTTTTTTCATAAAACTCTTTGTTGACAGCAAACTAATAGCAGTTAATCGAACTACTTAGCAGAATAGCTCCCAACATCCGCAATACCATTTATCTCCGCTTAGGATTGTTGCCCATTTTTCCACCTCCTATTTTGTTAGTTTTACTCATTTTTCATTTACTGCCGTTGGCCTAGTTGATTTATAGTTGTCGCCTTGTCGTGTTTGTGTGTCGCAGTGTTGGCCGGAGCTGTTGATAAAAGTGTTGCTATCTCAAACTAAAAAAAAATTAAAAGGTCCTTTTACAATGAAAATACATCCTCTCGATTGTACACAAACACATTCGTTCTTTCTTATGATAAATGATGATAAAAGGAGCATCTGGAATGCTTGGGCGGTCGTGTTTATGGCGGTTAAGGTTGACAGATAAAAATAGCTCACTTATGTGAAATTATGTTAACCTAATGATTCGAGGGCAAATTATATTAGAAATTATTATTCGAGTAAAACTATATTAGAAGTTACAAGGCGAATAACACTAAAAGTTTACATGTTGATTTAAAAACTCACGAAAAAAATTATTAATAATTATAAAGGGTCTAGCACATTCAAGTTATGTAATAATATATTAAAAGGACTCTATTGGTGAACTTTAAATTGTACATTTGTGAGAAGTATTATCCTTATATACTCGTATGCACAAATAAATCCATCCACATTCTGGAAAACTGGTCTAAACATTTACTTATATGATAAAAAATAGGAATTAATTGATAATGACTTATAGTAGTAATGAAAATAATAAGTCGATTATAATAATTATAGAAAGTATTATCGATAAAATTCGTTTTTATGGCAAATTTTAAATATTTAAGCTAAAATATTAAGTTAACAAATTTTATTTGCAGCAAAAAATTGTTCACTAATAAATCGAAAAATTTGTTATGGACGGAAATAATTTTTATAGCAAACTTCAACATATTTAGAATGCATTTTCCCTAAAAATTTATGAAATTTCTTTGAAAGAAAAAGTATTTCTCCAAAAAATCGATAAAAAGAAAAATGCATCATACATTTTTTATCGATAAAAATGGTTCTTGTGGCAACTTTCAACGTATTTAAAATACGTTTATCAAGAAAATTAACGAAATTACTTTGATAGAAAAAATATTTGAATATTAAAGTGATAATGATAATACTAACTCGATAAAATTGTTATCGATGATGAATTAATTAATTAAAGTACTTTAAAAGAAAAAATGCTTTCCTAATCAATCGATAATTCAACATTAAAAATCGTGTAATGGCAAGTTTCAGCATATTTGAAATACGTTTTATCTAAAATATTGACGAAATTACCTTGAAAGAAAAAATATTTTGATAACAAAGTAATAGTAATAAAGTAGAATGGGGTAAGATAGGTATGGGGGCACAATAGGTAGGTGGGGTTTTCGTCGCACTGTTTTTGCAGAGGTCCCTCGTCTTATGTGAATTGAATACGTGGTGGGAAACAACGTTCGCGACTGTCATTTCGGCCGTCACCATTGATTAGTTATCCTAGTTCTGGCGTCGTTTAGTTTTTTGTGAGCTTTTCTCCGACATAGCATTTTTTTTATTCTACGGTGCAGTGCATTTAATGTATGTAAATATAATATTTGTCAGGTGAGTTTTATTTTACGTAGAAAATAATGCTGAACACGAATAATGTGTTAGTTTTTTGATATTTTTGTTTTTAAAAAAAATATCGACACTAACATAAAACATGTGCTTGGGGGCACTATAGGTCACTACTTTTAATTGAATAAAATAAAATTTAATTGTTTTTGCTGCAAAATGGTGCGTAATTATGTGCGAAAAACGCCGAAACGAAGTGGAGAGGACGTAAAAAACGCAATCGCGGCAGTCCGAGATGGCGCTAGTGTTCGATCAGCCTCTAAACAATTTAAAATTCCGTTCGAAACATTACGTGCTCGCGTGATGAATTAAAGAAAAATTTCTAACTTTTATGACATGTGCAGTGTTTATACTCTATAAATAAAAGTTAAAACGTTAATTTCCAATCCATGTACATTATTCTTTTCCCCTCACATATAGTGACCTATCGTGCCCCCCGATTTTGAAAATATCGAAAAAAAGTACCTTTGTCTTATTGAATGCAGCTTCCAAAATATTTAGCCAAACATAAGTCAGTATAACCAAAATATTAGCAGATAAATAACCTTTCAAAATCTTTTAATTAATGAAGTTATTTTGAAAAAAAAAAATACTTCCCTAATAAATAGATAATAATAATAATAAAAGCCGATACGTTTTTTATCGATAAAAATCGTTTTTATGGCAATATGTTTTACCTCAAATATTAACGAAATTACGAAATTACTAAGAGAAAAAATAGTTTGTTAATAAATCGATAAAAAATTACTTGACATATTAAATTTATTATAAATAAAAAAATTCGTTCTTATGGCAAGTGTTAGTACATTTCGCATGCGTTTTATCTAAGATTTTGAAGAAATTTGAAAGAAAAAACATTTCGATAACAAATCGATAATATCTATAAATCGATAAAACATTAATCGATGAAAATAGTTTTCATGACATATTTAGAATGCGTTTCCGCTAACAAGTTAGTGAAATTACATAAGAGAAAAAATATTTTGCTAATAAATCGATACTTTCGTTATCGATAAAAATCGTCTTATGCCAATGCGCTTAATATAAAATATTAACGAAATTGCTTTGATAGAAAAAACATTTCGATAATAAAGTGATAAGAGTAATAAAAATCGATAACATTTTTATCGATAAAACCCGTTTTTATGACAAACTTCGATATATCTAGAATGTGTTGTTTTTTTTTTTTGAAAAAGTTAGTGAAATTAGTTGCATATTTCAATATATTTAGAATACGAAATTATTTTAAAAGTAAAAATATTTCCTTAATAAAATGACAATAATAATAATATAAAATCACGGCTTATGGCGAAATTCAATGGATTTAGAATATGTTTTATCTAAAATATTAACATTATTTCACAAGAATTATCAAATCGATAACAATAATACATCGGTAAAAATATTATCGACAAAAATCAGTTGTATGGAAAATTTCAGCGCCTTTGTAATACTAAAATATTAACAAAACGACTTTTGAAGAAAAGTATTTCGCTAATGAATCGATAATTTTATAATTTTTTTTGTTTTTCCCGGGGGGAGGGGGTTTAAAATGTCTAATGCGGCCGTCGCCGCAATGATTGACAAAATTATAAACAATAGAAAACGGTTCTTATGACAAATTTGGATATATTTGGTACATCTAAAAAAATTTATGAAATTACTTTGTTCGCTAATAAATCTATAATGTAATAAAAGTAATGAATCCTATAATAAAAATAAAATAAATAATAAAATCATAGTAAAAATAATCAGTCGATAATAATAACAGTAAATCGACAGAAAATGGTTAACGGATTACCAATTATTTTTTTGTTGAAATTCAAAATATTTCGAATGCGTTTAAGTCAAAAATAAATTCCCTAAAAACATTTAAAAATAATTAATCGCTCATGACCGCAATATGTCAAAGAAATAAAAGTAATGTACGTCCTAAAACTCTTAATTGCCAAAAAAAGTTTATTTCCGGTAACGCTTATTATATTTACGTTTAAATCATCGCAAATGTAATAAAAATAAAAATTACAAGAAAACTTTACCCCCATTCCATTTGGTGATATGTCAATGTAAGTTCACAATGGTGGAGTAATCACTCCATCATGAAATGCGGCCCTGGTTAACAGATTTGTTGTCTCAGCTCTCCAAATGTCGCTTTACTATTATACAGGGTGGCGCACGAATCGTGCTACAAAAACAAAACGTAATAACTTTTTTTCTGTGTGAGTAATCGGTTTTTTTTTTTTATTTTGCAGATTAGTATTGAGATTTACAAAAAATGGAGGCTTGGGATACCGAAAAGAGGATTTGGATAGTGCAGCGGTACCATGCTTTGCAGTCCATCATTTCCGTCCAAAGGGAATTTAGGCGGGAGTTTGGCGGCACCCCCGAGCAGATGGACCATTATGAGGCTGGTGAACATGTTTGCTGAATTTGGAAGCATCGCACGCAGACCGTACCATCGAGATCCCCATGTTCGGGTCGAAGCCACAATCGCGGCTGTAGCATCGTCAATTCAGGCAAATCCAAGAGTTTCGACTCGTAACTTGTCGGCGCAAATTGGAGTTAGCAGACGGTCATTGCAGCGGATAGTTCATGATGACTTAAACTTGTTTCCGTACAAAGTTCAAATCACAAGCAAATTAAACCCTCTGGATTTGCCTATTCGCCTGGAATTTTGCCAAAAAATTATTGAAATGGCCGAAGAAGACAACAACTTCATAAATTGCTTGTTTATGTCTGATGAGGCCCATTTTGATCTAAACGGCAATGTAAACAAGCAAAATTGCCGTATATGGAGTCAATCAAATCCGCAAATACTCCATGAGATGGAACTGCACCCGGAACGAGTCACAGTGTGGTGCGCAGTTTCATCAAGGTGCATTGTCGGGCCATACTTCTTCGAAGAAAACGGTGTAACAGCGACTGTAAATGGGGACCGTTATTTAAACATGTTGAAGGAGTTTTTTTATCCAGAACTGCGGCGAAGACGTATCCCTTTTAACAGCATTTGGTTCCAGCAAGATGGAGCAACTGCACATATAGCCAGACCGGTTATGGAGGAGCTCCAACGAAAATTTAGAAATAAATTGATATCCAGAAATTCCACTTTCCGCTGGCCCCCAAGGTCACCTGACCTCACTGCACCAGATTTTTTTTTATGGGGTTATCTCAAACAAGAGGTGTGTAAAACAAAACCAAGTAATTTGACTGAATTGAAGCAGTCCATCACAACAATAATTGAGGCGATCCCGACTTCAACCCTTCAGTGCGCAATGAACAATTTTCTCATCAGGTGTCGCATATGCGTGCATGAGCATGGAGGTCATTTACGTTCTATTATTTTCAAAACTAATTAGTTACATAAAATAAAATTGAATTATCTATACAATAAAAAAACAAAAAGTTAAATACATTGATTAGAAAAAAAGTTATTACGTTTTGTTTTTGTAGCACGATTCGTGCGCCACCCTGTATAATTTAAAATATAATAAACAAACTTCAGCTGGGCATCGCCCGCTTCAAACGGTGGCAGTGCATTTGGGACATTCTCCAGCGTAATGTCGTTGATAAAACCTTCAATATACAGCAAGTAGTTATTTTTGTGAAGCAAAAAAAAAAACAACATGTTGAGCAACATTTACTTGTTCTGTTAAGGCAAATTAACAAAGCAAAATTTAAATCAAAGTGCTTAGTATTAGGATAATCGGTAAAACTTGTATTGAATATAAATTGGCCAATAACCTGTTGGCCCAATTGCATTTGCGCATTAACACCATTTTCAATTTGGCAAATATGTTTTTGAAAACTCAACCCAAATGTAATTTGAACTGATTTCGGCCTTGTTTAATAGCTTTGGGCAATAAAACGATAAATACATGTATTAAAGGGCAGAAATTTACGGCTTGTTGCATTATTACTCATACACAAGCAGATCAGATATTTGTGTGTGTGCAGCTTTACTTGTATTAAAATATTACAAAATTACAATAATGGCAAAAATCACATTTGATTATTATTTCTAATACAAATTAACAACAATGTAAATTAATCCAACAACTTTAGCTAAATAAGGCAACTGCTCGAGCAACACTAAAATGTATGCTACGAAATTTGCGCACAACCGCACAAGAACAAAAATCAAATACAATTCATTGAAATGTTGTTCCTTTAACACACTGGCGAACACATGCATACGACTCAATTTTATTTATGGTGTGATTCTCGTGGATATAAAGTTTCTTTGCGTTAATGCAAGCATTTAATTGATTGTGATTTAAAGGAAATATTTTTATTAATATATAATATTTTATTTATAATTGAAAAGTAAGTAAATCAGGAATGGTAAGTGTATATAAATATCGATTGTATTCTGGTGGTCGAACTGTTGACATAAATTGAATGCTTTCGGCTTGCCGGTGCGTTTATTTATGTGTGAACACCAAAGCAGCAGTTCTGCATGCCAGCAAGGAATTAACTGCTACAGCTTAAAAGATGCAATAAATAAATCCAAATCCAACTCAAAAATCAATAGGAATACAAATAGAATTTGTCATATACTCGTATGTATGTATGTATGTATCTACATTATATATATATGTCACACTACGATGGCCCTTAGAAATGTCTACTTATTCTACCTCTAATATTGTTCTTTGGGCAAGAAAATTAGATATTTTTTCTATTTTTTATTCATTTAGTGTTTCCAAAAAAATTAGACAATTTTTTATTCATTTAGTGCTGACAATGCTTCGAGAATTGCCATGAAAAAAATTAACTTTTCCGCAAATTTGCTATAAAATAAATTTACAGATCGTTTTTTTTTTATCTTCTCTTTCTTTCTTCGCTAAAGTCCAAAAAATTATACCCTATGCTTTATTTAAAAAAAAAGTAAACTTATTTTCATAGAGACCTCTGACACGTGCAAAATTAAAAAAACAATTTTTTAATAATTATCGTAAGCCTAACTTTTCAGATAACCCCACAAAAAGAAGTCCGGGGGGTTAAGTCAGATGATCGGGGGGACCAGTCGATGTCGCCTCTTTTGGACACTAGACGTCCCGGGAATTTTCGTTGCACAAATGCAATTGTGGCATTCACAGTGTGGCAGGCGCACCGCCTTGTTGAAACCAGTAATCGTCCAAACCTTTTTCACGCATTTGCGGGCAGACATAATGAGCCAACATCCATCGATAACGGTTTCCATCGACCGTTTCGTTTTTTCGGTAAAAATGTGGCCCAATGATGTTTTTGGCGCAAATTCCGGCCCAAACAGTTACTTTCCGGTCATGCAATGGTGTTTCATGGATCTCGTGTGGATTCTCAGTTCCCTAAATGCGGCAATTTTGTTTATTCACGCTGCCAGAGGGGTTAAAATATGCCTCGTCAGTCATTAAAATTTGCTTCAAAAAATTGGGTTCAGTGTCAACCATTCGAGCGACTGTTTGGCCGTATTCCAAGCGACGTGAATGGTCTGTCGACAATATTCTTTGTGTCAATTGCACTCTAGATGGAAACAAATTCAAATCATCCTTTAAAATGCGCCGCATTGTGGTTTCACTGATGGTAAAATGCTGAGCGTGACGACGATACGGCACTTTTGGATCCTGGGCAACGCTCTTCCTCACTGCTTCAACAGGTTCATTGGATCGTCTTGGTCGTTGATGAACGGCATGTTGACGATCTCTTACTGTCCCGTACTCAAAACAATTCGACACCAAATGACGAGTAGTATTGTTAGACGGTGCCTGTTTTCCGCGATAATTTTTGCGATATGCGCGTTGAGTTAGGACGATAGAACGACTATTTTCGATCCATGGTTGAAATTGTACTGAGTTGACGTATCGAAAACATGTACATATGTTGAAATCGATCGGTTGGTAAATGACAAAGTTATTCAGCGTTTGCATAACGGCATAAAAGATGGCGCACCCTGTAGTATCATAGCTTAAGTAATAAGATGATGAAAAAAACAAAATTTAAGGCAGCTACAAGACAGCTAGCGTCACTTCCAGAAAAACTGAACTCTGCACTTTTTTGACACTTAATAACAAGACAATTTGCTAGACTCTAGTTAATTTCTTATACTATAATTTCGTAGATTCTACTCATACACACACAGCGTTCTCATTAACATGCCAGCTGTGTAGGCCGAGCTGAAGCTACGAATAGGCACTGTTGCCCACAAATTTCGGCTGTGAGTGCTAAGATATTTTAACTACTCAACATAGCTTACTTAGGGAAATCTATAGAAACAGTACTTAACTAACTTCTTACAGAAATCGAGAAGTCAATTTACAATAAGGAATAGAGACTGGTAGCTTTCCTTGATATCGAGATCAGAAAAATAGTCAGTAGAGGAACACCTTAAGGCGGAATGGAGAGGGGAATCCTTTGAGTGCTGGCAATAAACTTCTTGCTAAAGAGCCTAGAGGAGAGGGGACAACACGTCGTAGCATATGCGGATGATGTTGCAATGGTAGTAAGAGGGAAATTTCCCAATACACTTAGAGAAGTCGTGCAAGATTTACTAAACATGGTTGAAAACTGGTCAAAAGCAAATGGGCTAAGCGTCAACCCCAATAAAACTGAACTCATCCTATTTACCAGGAAACACAAAATTCCAAATATAACTCCTCCGACTCTAGATGGAACGGCACTGTCATTTAGTGATGAGGCCCGCTACTTAGACCGAAAGCTAACATGGAAGGCAAATGTCGAAGATAGAGTAAAAAGGGCGACAATAGCACTATACTCTTGTAAACAGCTAATAGGACTAAGTTGGGGTCTCTCCCCATCTATCGTATACTGGCTTTACACGGTAATTGTCAGACCAATCCTAACATACGGCATATTAGTATGGTGACCAGCTTTAGATAAATTGTACATCAAAAGAACCATGGCACACGTACAAAGAATGGCCAGTCTTTGCATCTGCGGGGCCCTCAGAACCACACCCACAGATGCACTAAATATTATGCTTAACATTTTACCAATAGAGCAGTACGGTAAGCAAACAGCTGCCAAAGCAACTCTCAGACTAAGAGAAATCGGCCTACTCAGAACGTGCCAAAGAGGGCACTTCTCAATTTTAGAACAATTCCCCTGCATTCCCAGCACAAGGGATTTCTGTAGGATCAAGGACATCAATTTCGATAAATCCTTTGTCACAGTATTTCCTTCCAAAGAGGAATGGGATAACGGGCTCATTGTCAAGATAAATGACTTAAACATCTACACAGATGGCTCAAAACTGGACAACCAAGTAGGTGGAGGGGTCTACTCCGACAAACTCGGAGTATGCCAATCATTTCGCCTGCCTGATCATTGCAGTGTATTTCAGGCGGAAGTCACTGCCTTAAAAGAGGGACTTAAAGAAATAAAAACGAGAGTATTATCCTCAAATGAAGTCTTCATTTACTCGGACAGTCAAGCAGCAGAAAAAGCGCTTGAATCAAAAACGCACTCGTCAAAAACAGTTCTAGCATGTTTTAAACTACTAAATGACGTATCTAAGTGCTACAAGGTGCACCTTATCTGGGTGCCAGGCCACAGGAATATTGCAGGAAACTGCAAGGCGGATAAACTTGCACGAACCGGTACAACGCTCGATCTCGAACCGGATAAGGCGCTGATACCCATGCCCATAGCCACTTGTAAATTACTTATGGACAGGGAAACCATCAAAAAGGTAAATACAAGCAGGCAAGACCTCACAACATGCGAACTAAGCAGACAGACATGGCCGAACTGGAACAGAGGTCGATCGAAGATCTTGCTAAAATTTAACAGAGAAGCTATAAGAAAAATGAAAGACGTATTAACTGGTCCTTGTTTAATAGGCAGCTACGCTAGAAGGTTAGGACTCCCGTACTTCGATTTCTGTAGAAGCTGTCTTAATACAGAGGAAGAGGAAACAGTCAGACACCTTCTATGTGAGTGTGAAAGCTTAACTATGAGGAGGCTCCGCACACTTGAACGGCATCTTTAAATGGTGTAGCGGACACAGCGCATCTAAAACTAACGAAGCTTTGCTCGTTTATTAAAGCTACCCGATGGTTTGAAAAGGAACCCTATCCTTACCCTATGGATAAGTTGCAGTGGTATCACGTTGTACCTACGAAAGGTCTAAGTGTGTCATTGCGACAGCCACCCTACCTACCTACCTAGCTTACTTCACCGAAGCATTTGCTTAGTATTTGTTACAACTCGAATATGAATTTCATAAATTTTTATTTATTAATTAATCAGAATTGATTATAATTTAGCTTCGGTTGAATATCAATATAATTTATGTGGTGGCTTGGCTAATCAAGTGAATGCGGTCAAAATTTAATATTAAGAAAATACAAATGAAGATTCGTAAACACAAGCAAGCAAGACGGAAAACATGTGAACATAAATATTTGAATGTACAAACAATATATTGAAATTGCAATTAGAGCAGCACTTTTCTTAGTGAAATGCCAAGTGCCTGTTATTTATTTAATCTTTGTTGAAGGCACTTTCAATATCAACATTCAAATAGCTGCAGCACCAAAGTAAATCTTACATAATTATTCATATTCGGCCATGTAAATATAATTGCAAATATTGTGCCTGTACCAACAATAAAGTAGTACTTCCAATCATAGCTTGCAACTCGTTTGTGTGTATGATTATTTGTGCGGCAGTTTGCTTGCTTGTTTTCTGAATACGAGCAAAATTTACAATGCTTCAAATCACCTCCTCTGCCTACATTTCGATATATTTTGTTAATGCATTGCTCTCGCATTTGCGCCATATGACTGCTGTGTTCATAGTTCAATGGCTATTTGCCACAATTATCAAACTGTGACTTCGACTTGCCTTCAATTTACTGCTTTCCAAAGATTTGTTGACGCACAAATTGCTCAGGTGTTGTCTGGCTTTAGGCACTTCAACAGATCTAATAAAAACTTAAGCGTCACACAAACACACCGCACACACCTAGAAGAAAGTTAAATATGGAGAAGCAACTGAATTGTAGCTGCCAATCCTACTGGTCAATTATTAGTTTAGGTAGATTTGTGTGGAATAGATATCGGTTGAAAATTAAGAGAAAATGTGAATCTTAGTAATCGGAGTTGAGTTATGTTAGAACCATTGTACAGATCCATAAGTAAATGGTTGTCAAAAAAATGCCCATAGCTGAGATCACCTGATTCAGAAATTTTCTTTTATGTAACATAAAATAAAAAACATACCATAAAAAATGATTAAATTTCATAGGCGTAAAAATTCACATATTTTACGTGTGGGGTTAGTGATGCGGATTATGAACGAAGACTGTGCTGCGGATCCGTTAACCGCTCTATGCTGCTAATGAAGCTCAACAGATTCTCAATATCAAGTTTATGCTGCTAATGAAGTTCATCAGATTCTCAATATCAAGGCCAGATATATCAACAGTAGTAGCAAAGAAGTAAGAGCCAAGATGCCTAAATCTTAGACGCGTGAGAGCAGGGCAGCTAAGGAGAAAAAACTGAGATGAATCCACCCCATCCCCCATACACCCGGCACAAAAAGATTCAAGTCTTACAGCGTGCACACCTCGCACATAGTCTCGTGTGAGAAAACCCACGAAGTTCGAGAGCTGAGATTTGATGACAAACTCAGAAATTCGCTCGAGCGCCCCCGATTCACACATGGCCGGATTTTGCGACTTTACAAGTTTGTGTACTTGCCCAGAGCTCGCTGAGTTAGCGCGAAACCTATCTTTTCAGAGACCGCAGCGGACCGCAGGTAGTCAAGGGGTTCGCAATTCTCTCTCTTCGCATGGAAATCACCTCACATATCCCTTGCCTGGCCTGCTCATTCGCCTCACAGTTTCCGCAATGTCGCTGTGACCAGGAACCCATATGAGGCTTATGTCAAAGAATTCGGATACAATCGAAGGTGGGGTCAGACATTCTCTGACCAGTTTCGAGGGCCCTAATTGCTGCTTGGCTGTCGGAGTAAATGTTTACTTTCTTGACTGTTAGTACGCATGTGAGGAGCCAATCAGCTGCTTCTTTGGTTGTGGCTACCTCTGCCTGGAACACACTGCAGTGGTCCGGTAACCTGAATTTGAGTCTGATGCGCAGCTCCTCGCAAAATACACCCCACCAACCTTTCCTTCCAACTTCAATCCAAGTTCACCAGGCCCTGCCTCCACGTATTGTTTTGAAGTGAGCCACCCAAAAGTTTTTGTTGCAGATTTGCTATTTCGGTTCTTTTTCTATTTCTACATTCATATCTCTAAAGTTAATAATTAAAGTTTTTTGTCATCTTTTTTTCAAAACCCCTTAACTTTCGCTGGAGTTTATCAATTTGGAAAATTCAACTGGTTATCGGTTTGAAATTGAGTAATGCTGAAATCAGTGCTCTGCCTTGCCGAACACTCCTACTCACCTGCTCCTGGAAAAATACGTTTCGTCTGTCACTCTGTCGTTAAGTATTTTGTAGCCCGAGATTTTGTGATTACTGCCGCGAGAATATTAAGACTAAATCGAGGTGGGTTCCCATTGCAAACTCGACAAATGCGCGCGAGGAATTTCACAACGAATATGGAAGTCAATCAGCCTTTCGAGGATCTTCAGCAAGAAGGTATGAAATTGACTCTCACAACTCTCCACAACCTGGATATATAGTATACCCCTGGGTATATAACTCTCTTAAATAGGAGCAAGCCAACGGCAAAATACCTCTGCAGATGTCTGCAACTGAGGGGTTTGAAGAGACCAGGTGGCGTGAAGGCCTTTAAAGAGTCAAATTCTCAAGCTAGGCTTCGCTTATTTAGCAAGCACACCTGATGTTGCTCGAATCTGAATTCATCGGAAAATGAGCGTGGAGAAGTAAATCTAGTGACTTTTCTCGATTCGACCCTCATCGATTGTTCTAGAGAAAAAGTCTGAGCCTCGCGAACTTATGGCGACCTTCCATGTTTGCGCATAATTTTCATCATAAGCCCCCGTTTAGGCTTTTCTTTTTAAGAAGCGGTCATGGTGGACAAGAGCTCTCAAAAGCACTTTTGCAAGCTCAGGCGAATACCTCCCCTGTCTCATCGACCAATCACTCTGAGAGATCTTATGTATTCCATGGTGCTTCCAGGAAGAAATCCTGCAGACTTCTGTAGTATAAATCCTAGTCTGCGCTGACCAGGTTTCTATACGAGGTTATTTGAAGCTGGGTTTTCATTGAGAAAGAATTGCATATACCTAAAATGAACAAAAAGAAAGTGGGGTCCTAACCTCTGTTGCAGATAATTACATCTTCGTTAAGATTAAAAAAAAGTGGCTGACTTTCATCTTGATTGGTCCGATAACCACTTAAGCGATTTTGGCCGAGTTTATCAAAGTGCTCCAAAGTCGTTTCTTTCGCGTGCTAACCGGCGCCTGTTGGACACACCAAGTGAAGTCCTTCTCTATCACATCTTTTCAACGCAGAGGATGCCTTCCTCTTTCTCTGCTACCATCAACTGGTACCGCATCGAATACTTTCAGAGTCGGAGTATTTGTATACCTTCGAACGATATGATCCAGTCAATGAAGCCGCTAGTTTTCAGCTCTTACACTAATATCCTAACTTCAGTAATAGGTCGGGTGG
Source organism: Anastrepha ludens (assembly GCF_028408465.1). Taxonomy (NCBI): domain Eukaryota; kingdom Metazoa; phylum Arthropoda; class Insecta; order Diptera; family Tephritidae; genus Anastrepha; species Anastrepha ludens. The sequence goes on from NC_071500.1 coordinate 94,320,507, forward strand.
GAATTGGCGTCGGTGTCTTGGTGTGCCACTTAGGCCGACATCGGTCATGAATTTACGGCAGTGCTTTTCGAGCTCGCAGTCACAATGTCTTCATTGCTGAAATTAGGCACTCTTTGTTTTTCCGAATAAAGGGTGTTTTTTTAGAGGTTAGGTTTTCAAGTTGGCACTACTTTTTTCGTAGATGGTCTTTTTGACAGCTGTCACTTGATTTATGCTCAGTTTGGTTTGCCATTTCATAATGAATAGACTTACACCTGAACAACGTTTGCAAATCGTGCAAATTTGGGCCCAAAACGAGATGGCCACCGATCCCGATTTTCACAAGAAAATTTTGTTCAGCGATGAAGCTCACTTTTGGTTGAATGGGTATGTCAATAAGCAAAATTGTCGCATTTGGAGTGAACATAATCCACAAGCCATTGCTGAGACGCCGTTACATCCTCAAAAAGTCACTGTTTGGTGTGCTCTATGGGCAGAGGGAATCATTGGTCCATATTTCTTTAAAAATGAAGCTGGCCATAATGTTACAGTCAATGGAGAGCGCTATAGAGCCATGATTAATGACTTTTTCGTGCCTGAATTGGACGATGTTGATGTGGACGACCTTTGGTTCCAACAAGACGGCGCTACATGCCATACAGCCAACGCAACAATCGATTTATTGAAGGAAACTTTTGGTGAGCGCATTATCTCGCGCCGTGGACCTGTGGCGTGGCCTCCAAGATCGTGCGATATAACACCGCTGGACTATTTCTTGTGGGGCTATGTGAAGTCGCTTGTCTACGCAGATAAGCCCGAGACGATTGACGTCTTGGAAGAGAATATTCGGCGCGTTATTGCTGACATACAGCCCCAACTGCTGCAAAAAGTGGTCGAAAATTGGGCCTCTCGGCTGGAATTTATTCGAGCCAGCCGCGGCGGCCACTTGCCCGAAATCATTTTTAAAATATAATGGCAAACCCTTATCTTTATAATAAAGCTAAATTCTTGGCCATAACATTAAATGATATACGTTTTATTTCATCTTGAAACCCTAACCTCTAAGAAAAACACCCTTTACTTATTTTTATAGAAAAAATTATTTAAAAAGTAAAATGGTTACAAATTTAATATTCAAAATATTGTCCATCGCTTACTACTACTTTTTCCCATCTTTCTGGCAATTCACGGATTCCCTTTGTGAAAAATTCGGTCGGTTTTGCCGCAATCCACGAATCGATCCATTTTTTGACTTCATCGTAATTACGGAAGTGCTGGTCAGCCAGGCCATGTTGCATCGATCGGAAGAGATAGTAATCGGATGGCGCAAGGTCTGGACTATACGGCGGGTGGGGTAGGACATCCCATTTGAGCGTTTCTAAGTATGTTTTGACCACTTGTGCAACATGTGGCCGAACATTGTCATGTTGCAAAATAACTTTGTCGTGTCTATCGGCGTATTGCGGCCGTTTTTCTCGCAGTGCTCGGCTCAAACGCATCAATTGTCGTCGGTAGACATCCCCCGTAATCGTTTCATTCGGTTTCAGTAGCTCATAATACACAACACCCAGCTGGTCCCACCAGATACACAGCATAACCTTCAGGCCATGAATATTCTGCGCCGACGTCGATGTTGAAGCATGGCCAGGGTATCCATACGTTGCCCGACGTTTTGGATTGTCGTAATGGACCCACTTTTCATCGCCAGTCACAATTCGATGCAAAAAACCCTTTCTTTTGTGCCGTTGAAGCAGTTGTTCGCATGCCATAAAACGGCGTTCAACGTCTCTTGGCTTCAATTCATACGGCACCCAATGGCCTACCTTTCGGATCATTCCCATGGCTTTTAAACGTTTGGAAATGGTTGATTGATCAACTCCCAAAGTTTTTGCAACCTCTTCTTGCGCTTGAGCCGGATCTTGATCGAGCAATTCCTCCAATTCGGTATCCATGAACTTTGGCGGCGCACCCTCGCGTTCTTCGTCTTCCAAGCCAAAATCACCACTTTTAAAGCGTGCAAACCACTTCTGGCACGTTCGCTCAGATAGAGCATGCTCACCATAAACTTCCACCAAGATACGATGACTTTCGGCTGCTTTTTTCTTCATATTAAAATAATGAAGAAGAATTCCCCGCAAAAACACATTATTTGGCACGAAATTCGACATTTTCAAGTGTGGTAAAAATATTGTTGTTTACGCTTCAAATAAAAAACTTATACTGACGTTTGTGCCTTACGACAGTAGCTCTCCAATGAATGTTTGGAAATGTGGATCGATGGAATAATAATCAAGTTACGCCATCTGTTGTAAAACCGCACGAACTTATAAATAGACCTATTATGATATGCCTTGGGGATTTTGGTTAAAACAAATTCCATATAAGTTCATAAAAATTCATTATGGAGCTTTAAAACTCCTTTAAGGTCTATGTGACAGCGGAACTTTTTGTTTGACCAGCGATCCCATAACTTCGACGACGCGGTATCGGTTGCCCTAACGCACCGTCCTAAGTTAGGTTCATTAGATTCATAATAATAATAATTATTACTAGGACAAAAATGGCGGTGGATTTTGGAAACATAAGTGCTTAATGAATGTAGTATTGGAGGGAGAAAATTATAGCTAAAAACCGTAGCATAAATAGTAGCAGAAAATACCAATAAAAGTAGTGGCAAAAAGTGTTGCATGGAAGTGCTTCAGATTTTATATCTCTAACTCTTTCAATGCAGTTTAAACTACATAATTTCAATACTCGTGCTTCCTCTCTTTTCTTCGATTACGAGGGGCGTTGTTTGGAAACTTCATGACCTCTTCGATAGCTTCTCAGCAGCAGTAACTCGAGCTGCTATTGCGCGCCTTAACTTTTTTATTGAAAAATTAGCCACTCAAGCGAACTTTCTTATTTCCACAACTTTTTCTTGCTACTTAAATTGAGTTCTCTGCTCCTACAACGCAATATGCCTTCACTTTGCAAGGGTGAAGTAGTCATCAATATCAGTTTTTTCATCTGCTTTTTTGTTTTTTAACCACAGTTAATTAAGTTCAGCTGCTGACAAGTTAGTAGTTGTACACGTACAATTTTATTTCTATTTATTTGTTTGTATGTATGTACATATATTTACACTAGTTTGGCTGATTTATAAGCAAAAAAATTAAGAAGCAAACTTTTCCAAACTACTGTATTTTTTTCGTTTTTGCTGGAACCAACAATGGCGTGGGTGCGCGCGTATACACTCAAAGTGTCGGCAACTAATCATGTTGTTGTTATAGTTTTGGTGGTATATAGTGAAGCTTGCAGACTGCAAATTGTTGTTGTTTTTGCTGTGTTGAAGTGAGTTGTTCCCTTCATTGTTGTGTGTGTTTTTTTTGTATTGTCAGACTTGTTATTGCTCACTTTCGTTACTTACAAAATTTTCATCTTGTTGATTTTGTTGTTTCTGTTACTTCTATTGATATTCCTGTTGTTGTATATATTCCCAAACAAAAGCCAAGTCATTGGCTAAGTTGTCTAAAGAAAAAAAGCAAACGGAAAAAATAAGCAAAGCACAACTCTCAACTACAAAGACATAATGAAGGCGAAAACCGACGAAGTACACAAAGCAGGCAGCGCAAGAAGATGATGAAGCAGCTTATCAGTTGGCGCTGAAGTATAAAAGGAATGTAAAAAATAAATAAAGAAAAAACTTTGACTCAAATCGGAAAGTTTTGAATTTTTGAAATCTTCGAAAAATAATGTAAACGGAAAGTCAAAAACAGCAGAGCTGCAGAAAAATAAAATAAAACAATGTAGAAAAAAAAAAGAAAAAAAAAAAATTAGTGACTTCGAAAAGTAATAAAAATTTCTAGATTACAACAACGCTTTTTTTGTCCAACAATTTCGCGCATCCAAACTCAAAGCTTGTTGTGTCTTTGCTTTGTTGAGTTTTCATTTATATTTTTATAAAATCTTTGCGTTTGGTCTGCCTCACACTGCTAAACCCTTTTGTTTTTTAGTAAAATTTCGTCTCACGCGCACACCAACATTGGACAGCTTCGCTGACTTCACTGGCTTTGCTGATTTGCTTGGTTGTTTGTGCAATACATTTTTTTGTTTTTTGCTTTTTATGTATTATTTTGTTATTTCTGGCTACTTTTCCTATTCTCTTTCATGCTTGGCTTTCTAGACTATCATTGCCACCGCCACTGGCATTTGCTTGTTGTCTGATTTTATTTTTATTCTTGTGCTGTTTTTGTAGTTGCGGTGTTTTTTTTACTAATATTGACTCAAAAGTGCCTGTAGGCACGTGCCAAAAGCTATCAGCCAAGCGCAACAGATCGATTGAGTAGCGTAGCCAAGACACTTTTGGGTTAGAATTGATCCAAGGTACAGTGTATTGCTTTTCTAGGATGGGTAGGTAAAAAGAAAAGTTAGGATGAGGGTTGTGGGTTAACGAAAAAACAAAAATGACAAAATGTGTTAAAAAACGAATATAGCAACAGTTATAAAATAGTAGTAGTAAAGATGTATAAGTCTGGGAACCCTATTAAGAAATATTTAAGTACAAAAGTATTTTTTAATATATTTCCTTTGAAATCGATATTGTAACTCAACTTACATATTTAATACAATTTAATTTCCATACAGCTGGCAACCCTATTAAGAAATATTTCAGTGCAAAAGTATTTTTTAATATATGTATTTCCGTTGGCATTCATATTGTATTGTAACTCAATTTACATACATAATACAAATTAGTTATCATATAGCTGGCAACCCTATTATAAAATATTTTGGTACAAAAGTATTTTTTTATATATCTTCAAATTTCTCCCTTTGCCATTCACATTGTAACTCAACTTTCATACTTGATTCAATTTAATTTCCATACAGCTGGCAACCCTATTAAGAAATATTTCAGTGCAAAAGTATTTTTTAATATATGTATTTCCGTTGGCATTCATATTGTATTGTAACTCAATTTACATACATAATACAAATTAGTTATCATATAGCTGGCAACCCTATTATAAAATATTTTGGTACAAAAGTATTTTTTTATATATCTTCAATTTTCTCCCTTTGCCATTCACATTGTAACTTAACTTACATATTTGATTCAATTTAATTTCCATACAGATGGCAACCCTATTAAGAAATATTTCAGTGCAAAAGTATTTTTTAATATATGTATTTCCGTTGGCATTCATATTGTATTGTAACTCAATTTACATACATAATACAATTTAGTTTTCATATAGCTGGCAACACTATTATGAAATATTTTAGTAATATACATGAAATACTTTTTAATATATTTCTTTTTTTCCCTTGGCATTCATATTGTAGCTCAACACATATATTATTTGACACAATTTAGTTTCCATCTATATGGCAACCCTTGCATTTTTAGTCCAAACTTTACAAGCACACTCCCCACACTATGCTAGAGTATAAATTACTTCGCTATGCTAGAATTCGACATCCCGTTTTGGTTGCAGTACAGAAGAAGAGTTCATATACCCGCAACTACCAGTACCTACAGTTGAATATTTTTTTATATAAATCCTTATAAAAATGAACAAAATTTTAAAAGGCTGTGTCTGCAAGCCAAACAAAATTATTGAGTCCTCTTCCTTCACCGTCTTTTTCGGAAAACTTGCCCTGTCTTGCCGCAGCCTAATCATATCTGAAAATGCAGCACTGGTTTGCTTAGCGCTAAATTTACCTTGACCACCTTCGACCGCCGTAGCCGAATGGGTTTGTGCGTGACTACCATTCGGAATTCACAGAGAGAACATAGGTTCGAGTCTCGGTGAAACACCAAAATTAAGAAAAAGTTTTTCTAAGAGTGTCGCCCCTCGGCAGGTAATGGCAAACCTCCAAATACATTTCTGCCATGGAAAAGCTCCTCCTCCTCACCCAAAAAGGGTGTACGCACCTATATATGTAGCTATATATATATATATATAGCTATAAGATTTATATATGATAAACATTGGCCTTCTCTCTATTTGTTATCTGTTTGAGACCTACACACTGCTCACAAATCGATAGTACCTATCTCAATATTTTTCTGGTCAATGAACAGTCTGGTATTCTCCACAACAACATATTCCTTGTAGCTAGTTTTCCAAATATGACTTAATTTTTCTTATAGACTTGGTAAAAAAAGTATAGCTTGTAGCTAGTTTTCCAAATATGACTTAATTTTTCTTATAGACTTGGTAAAAAAAAGTATAGCTCAGGGACTTATTGACAAGTGCTGATAATTTTTTCTTTACCGTTTAATTTTGAAAATTTTAGTTTTTATGAAAACATAGTTTATTTTCCTATAAAATCCATCCTAATTGAAGATTCAAATCAAATGTTCAATAAAAGCTAACATGTTTTCATCAGAGTCACAACTGTATCATCATAAAATTAGAATTTTTTATCGATTAATTTTCATAATTTTTTCGCGAGATTAAAGTTCATTTTCTTATTAAAAACTGTATAAAACCTTGAGCAAATTTCAAGAAATTCATGAAATTCAGAAAAAATTCTACAAATTTTTAATAAAATTTAACATTTTTTAATCAGAATTTTTTATCGTGCGAATAAGGTAATTTTCTCATAAGAACTAAAATTTTTTTTTATGAATTTACCAGAATTTTACGAGAAACTGCGGACTTGCAATTTTATAGTCCATTCAATTCTAATGCAACAAAATGTAAGTTTAAAACAGCTCAAAATTCTCATTGACTTTTGAGAACTTTTTTTCTGAAGGGTCTTGGGGGTTTTCTTTCATATAAAAACAAAATTTCGATCATTCGTTATATGGAGCAAATACACAAGGCCGCCAGAAAAAAATTTCATAAATCTATGCGATTTTTGAGCCATTTCAAACTTGCACTTTATTATATCAAAATTTAATAAACGACGTACCTGACATTTTTCTAAAAATTCTGGTTAAAAAGTTTGAAATTTTAATGAAAATTTGTAGACTTTTGTTTTGAATGTTCACAAAGTCGGCAGCTTGGTTTTATATGGCTTTTGTAGAAGAAGGAAGTATATTCTTTATAGCAAGCTTGAGAGGGTTATTGATACTATTAACTGGGATGAAGTATGGGGCACGACATATACACCTTTTATTGGGTATTTGGTCGATCTTCTCTTTTTGTTTGTGGTGCACATCTTAATATTTTCTCATAAATGGAGGCACCTACCGTTTCAAGCCGACTCCGAACGGCGAATGGGTTTTTTATGAGGAGCTCTTTCGTGGCAGCAATACACTCGGAGGTTTACTAGTGCGCGCCAAGTAGCGATCGCTTTTAGAAAAACTCTTTTTTCATTTGGTACTGCATGCACGGAAATTCGTACCTGTGCACTTCCGAATGGTTGAAGTCACCAAATGAACTTCATTTATTATCTCTCTTACATGAAATTGAATTTACCATTATTTGAAAGTGAACTTCATTTTTTACTGTACATCTTTGAAATAACCTGCCATGTAAATTGAGATTTCCCAAATGGACCCATCACTTAAAAATGAACTAAATTAAATGTATGCCTTCCCTCGTCTTTCTTATGTCATAATTAAGTTGTAGTGCATTTTCTTAAGTTGGAAGTAAATTAAAGTATTATTATTATTAAGAGAGGATTTAGTACTGCCAACTGAAAAATCTACTGTGCCACTTTCATGGATTCAAAGCCCAACATTTTGAAATAAATTTTAATATTTCATTCATATTTTTATATTTATTCGTAAAGTTTTATTTCCTACTCTGAAAAGATATGCTTACCCAGGTGTTCGTGTCGCGAATGCATCATCCCTAGTATAAGTTTTATCTTTCTCAGAACCTGAAAATTCCATTGACGTATATTCCCAGGTTAATAGAATGACTACTCAATCCACAATACCCGGTTGGAATTTCTGTAATGATTCTAAAATTATTCTTATTTAATTCCTGAATAAGAGAACGGCAGTTACCCTTTCCTAGGCCAAGAACTGGCTCTGGGTCTATAAATGTGGAGGTCACCCCTTTTCTGGCTTAAATTAACCTCTCATCACCTCTTATGACCTATGCAATGCCGATGTAGTCCTAGACTTAGGATGAAAATCAAATATTAGTTTGCAGAAAAAGAAATCCATTATTTTCTCGATGGCTGCAGTGATCGATATCTCGTAAAGTATCGATCGAAAACTTAAAGTTTGTGCTCGCTGTCAAGGCAACATTTCACAGTAAAATAATTTTTTTTGCTATTTTTTGAGTATTTCATTCAAATGTGAGTTCCAGGGTGTTAACAATGGAAGTCATCAATGATAAGTTTCTGTACATTTTACAGTTTTTCCTTTGATATAGGCGAAAATGCAAGTCACGCCGCTGAAATTGTGAATGGTGGTTTGGGTGTTTATGGTGCCGATACTACAATAACTAATTACGCGTAATATTGACTTCGTTGATTCCGTTCAGGCAAGGAAGAATAAAGAAAATGTCGATAAAATCACAGAATAGAAGTTGACCGGCTGTTGGTAGCATCGGCTGAGTGGTAGCATCGCCGAGGAGCTAAATATCGACCAGTTTTTTAAACCATTTGCACAAAATGTTGTTTTTTAGTTACTGTCAGCCTGCATGTATTTAAGGACTGACGAAAGATGAACGAAATGTAATGCAAAGGTAGCGATTGCCGCCCTTCTAGTGTTACTTCGGTGGGGATGGCCTACTGTCTGGGTCACTAAAATATTGAATACGTATTTCGAAAGCACTCCGAGTAGATTGAGCTGAGAGTGCTGATGTAGACCAAGTGGTTGACGATTCGTCAGTCTGGGTGTGGTCCCTAGTATTTCTTAGTAATTATCTTTATACTTTTTTTATTTTTCTCTACATTCTCATAAAAGTAATTTTCTTCTGCCTAACTGTTAGTCAGCTCTAGTTTCTGTTTATTTTTATTTATTTAGAACTGGCGCGTACACCCTTTTTGGGTATTTGGTCGAGCTCCTCGTCCTATTTGTGGTGTGCGTTTTGATGTTGTTCCACAAATGGAGGGACCTACAGTTTCAAGCCGACTCCGAACGGCAAACATTTTTATGAGGAGCTTTTTCATGGTAGAAATGCACTCGGAGGTTTGCCATTGCCTGCCGAGGGGCGACCGCTATTAGAAAAATGTTTTTATTAATTTTGTTTTCACCGAGATTCGAAGCAACGACCTCTCTGTGAATTCCGAATGGTAATCACGCACCAACCCATTCAGCTACGGCGGCCGCCCGTCCGGTTTATTTATTTTAAGAAAATTTCAGCACTCGTTCACTCACCCACTTTTACGCTCGTCTCCCGCGTGCTTCCTCGTACTTTCTTTTTGCTCCACTCATTCAATTCCATTGTCACAGTTACAGTTAGTCAACTCCTTTCCAGTACCATCATTTTTGGTTTCATCTTTTCACCATTATTCGCTTTATTATTATTATGATCTTGCCTTCTTTGTCAGTAGTAGTAGCCTCTTGTTCCATTTGTGCCTTTTGTCAAGCGACTTACAACTTTGTGACGTTTATTGTTGACTTGGTTTTAGTTTTCGTTGACTTGAGTTTTATTTATCCTTTTTTAATAAACAAAAAATTGGCTTTGTTCTTGACTAAGAACTCATGCAGTTGGTGGCCGCGTTTCTTTTTTTATTGTTCAATTGTTTGTTTGACTATGGTACTTTTTTGTGGCGTCTCCATTGCAGTACAAATAATGCTAATAGAATAGCAGCAAAAGTTGAAGTATTTTTTGAGAACAAAAGTTTTCAGTGTAGAGAAGAAGAAGATATTTAAGAGGAAACCTCACCATTATACATATGCACTATACTTGCTTGGCCTCGATATGAAGTGGCTTGCGCAACACTCATTCGACTGCCATGGTGGGGTTCATAAATGTCATCACTTAAAAGCGACTGCCCAACAGGGTCAACTAAAAGCCAAATTGTTTGCTTAACCATTTCAAAATTTTATTATTGGTAAGTATTTTGCATTGATTATTCCAATCTTTAATCTATTCTATTATCATTCCTTTTTGTAAGCAAGCAAAGCCGCGTGCACTTGCTTGTTTTAATATATTTTATAGCTATTATCGGTAGTATTACCACGGGCCGTTTTTTTGCTTTCCCGTTTGCTCACTTCAAGCAAGCAGGCCTCAAGTAAACACACATTTCAAACGCTTCCGCGTTCTCCTCGCCCAGTTCGACTTACAAGCTTGGCTTGAATTTTTTCTCCTCAGCGACAAAAACTGCAATGACTTGCAACCGCTTGACAACACGCAAAATTTCCGCAATTTTTCGAGAAAAAAACACCGCAGTTGAACAGCCAAGCGCAGACGAAAAGAAGAAAGCTGGGATGCTCACTCAACTGACTCAGTAAACAGCTAGCAACGAACAAAGCAGCAGCCTTCAAATGCAGATACCACCGAGTTAGCTGCTGTGTAGTAGAATCAGGCACACACACGCCATACTGTTGCAAGTGGTATTTAGTAGGCCAAAAGCAAATAAAGTTATCTAGTGTGGGTGTGCAAGTCTCAAGCACTTAGCTGCAGTGTTACATTACATCACTTGCAAGTATGTGCTGCCTATCTATCGCAGTAAGTTTGTGCAACCTTTTTTCTACTGCAACTACTTTACACCCAACATGCCCCCCCCTACTATCCCTCCTCGCTTTCGCCGTCTGCTAAGTCTTTTGTTCGTTACTGTGCTTTTGTGGTGCTGATATTCATCGGCAGTTAAGTTGCTACTAAGTTTTTGGTGCGCATTCACCAAGCTTATGCTATGCTAGGTGGGCGTATGCGCAAATTCAATGTTTGTCTGGACTAAAAAGCAACAAAAAAACAGGCAAGTGGAAATGGAATTTGCATTTGCAACACATGAACACATGCAAACAACAATAATAACAGTGCAGGAGCAGGCATACAATTGAGTGAGCAGCAAGCAATTCAAATTGAGCAGAAACCAAGAAGGAAACAGATTAGAGTGGCAACAATAGCAAACACAGCCAACAACAAGGCGCACAAAAATGATAACAAAACATTGAGTGCGACATAGAGTAACATTTGCCATAGGGGCGAGAGACAAGCAGAGTTGTTGAGCAACTTTGGACAGTGTGTATGTAGGATTATGCAGATTATGCGAAGAAAAAAGTGGTGAAAAGATATTACCGAAAAGGGGTTTATGAGCGAGCGCAGCGAGCAAAATATGTCTAGGAAATGCAAGGAAATACAGTCGCAAAGTTGCATTTTGAGAGATACTGCTGAAGCGGAAGTGCCAGAAGTTGGTCGAGTGGCGAGTGGTGGATGAAGAAATCGACATTCTTAAGCATGCAAATCCGGCAGGAAGTCGGCAAAGTGTGGCTTTGAAAGGCGTTGTTCATTATTCCTGCCAAAGATTTTAATCGCAAGCGAAGTGTTGCGGCGCCAATAAAGAGGAAGAACTGAAGAGGACGAAAGAAGCAAATGAGGAGGAGGGGGAAGAACAAAGGAGTGGAACTGGTAGCAGAAGCTGAAGAGGAGAAGGGGGGGGGGAAGAAGAAAGTAGTAGAAATGGTAGCAGAAGCTGAAGACGAGGAAAAAGCGTTGCTGCGCATATTTCTACCCTCTCCTTGTATCACAACCATCGCGCTGCTTTGCTTATTATCAGATTTAGAAGTGTTTTCTCTTGACTTTTCTTACTGAAATCGTATGCCAGATGTTTTGTTGAGTTCGTGGGCTTATTGTGGCTTTCTGGCGGTACACAAATAAACAAATACACCGTAAAATGAAAAACACGCTTGCTTTTACACATAGATAGCCTTTATATTTGGTTAGTAAATTCTGATCTTATGATCTTATATACGGCTGCTGGAATATGCAATATACAATATAAAATACTTGTTTGCGTAAATTAGGACTCGCAATACGGCCGTCATAGCTGAGTGGGTTGGTGCGTGACCAACATTCGGAATTCGGAGAGATCTTAGGTTAGAATCTCCGTGAAACTCCAACGAATGAAGAAAACGTTTTTTCTAATAGCGGCCACCCTTCGGCAGGCAATGGCAAAACTTCGAGTGTATTTCTGCCATTGAATAGTTCCTCATAAAAACCATTTGCCATTCGGAGTCGACGTAAGACTGTAGGCCACTTCATTTGTGGAACAACACCAAGACGCACGCCACAAATAGGAGGAGGAGCTCGGCCGAATACCCAAAAAGTGACTACTGTCAAACAAAATTATCAGTATTCATTGAATTTTCATCACGTAAAGACTTACTCCTCAACAACGTTTACAAATCGTACAATTCTATTACGAAAATCGAAACTCTGTGAAAAGTGTTTTGGGACCCAAATTTTGTTCAGCGATGAGGCGCATTTTCGACTTGAAGGCGTCAATAAGCAAAATTGCCATATTTGGGCTGAAGGGCACCTCGAAGTCATTCAAGAACAGCCATTACATCTATTTAATACAACCGTTTGGTGTGGCCTACGGGCTGCAGGAGTCATCGAGCCATATTCCTTCAAAGACGGGACTGGCACCAATGCCACATTGAGTGGCGAACGCTATTGCGCCATGACTTTTTGATGCCGGAGATTGAATCTCTTGATTTCTACAAAATTTGGTTCACGGCGCAACAAGACGGCGCTACTTGTCATGCAGTTCATGAAACAATGGATTTATTGGGTCGTGGTTTCGGTGAGCAATTTATCCCTTGCCTCGGACCACCGATCGTGGATTGATCCCCAAGCTCGTGCAATGTCACTCATTTGGACTTTTATTTGTGTGGGGATATGTAAATTCTAAATGCTTTGTTGATCAAACAGCTTCGATTGAGGCATTGCAAGCCAACATTACTAAAGTTATTCACGAGATACCGACCGAAGTCCTCCAGTGAGATTTCAAAAATTGGTGTTTACTGATGGCTGCATTACGACGCAGTTGTGGCCAACATTTGAAAGGGTTTGTCTTTAAGAAATAAATGCATTGAATGGTTCTATGCAAAAATAATAAAAATTGTGCAATAAATTTGAATTTTCGTTGTTTTATTTTCATTTCAAATCCGATACCTTTTAATTGATCACCCTTTATGGTATATATAATTGGCGCTTACGCTTAATTAGGAGTTGGGCCGAGCTCCTCTTCTTATTTGACGTTGTTAAACAAACAACGGTTTTTAGCCGACTCTAAAAAATAAAAATCCTCAACATATTTCACTTAATTTTAGGATATAAGTTACATCTTAATATAAAATATGACAATTTTTAATAAAAATATTGTATATTAATAAAAATCTTATTAATTTTTTGTGTTTTTTCATTACAGGTAAGCGCAACAATTTAATATTCGGCAGCAAATGTTTGACAATCTTTAAACGTTCGTGTAAGTATGGGAGTTTTTTTTATTTCCTTTTTTCCGATAAAGTATTTAGTAGAATAATAATCAGAAAATTAGTGTATATTTCAAATTCATGTCTTTGGGGCTCTTGTTTGTCCTGAGAAATTAAAGTTTGATTCATTTATTTAATGAAAAAAATGTAGTTGAAACTAAAATTTTAAGAAACTTTCTCCCGAACTGAGCTAAATAAAGTTCTAAAAGCAGTTCGCTCCTCTGTGAAGCTCACGTGATTGTGGTAAAGAACTTTTTCGTTTGAAATTTTTAAGCAGCGACTTGAGTGATGCCGCCATGGCCGAATTTGTCGGTGTGTGACTACCATTCGGAAGTACGTAGGTTCAAGTCGCCGGACAAGAAGCATCAAATAACATAAAAAGTGTTTTCTAATAGCCCTTCGTTAGACGGTGGTAAGCCTTCGAGTGCATTTCTGCCATGAAAAAGCTCCTCATAAAAAATATCTGCTGTTCGGAGTCGGCATAAGACTGTCCCCCCATTTGTGGAACAACAACAAGACGCACACCACAAATAGGAGGAGGCGGAGCTTGGCGTTGTCGTCAAGTTGTCTGAGAATAGACTGTTTTTTTGTAGGCTTGAGAAAAATTATAAGTAAACTGCAAAAATTTGGAAAAAAATTTATAATTTTGAAATTTATGCAAAGTTGATATTTTTGGTATTCTTTTTAACATTTTCAGATAAAAAAGATTTACGAAAAAACGTCCCCAAAAAACATAAAATTTTTTTTGTTAAGGCCCTCGCCTCATTTGAGATGGTGTTTTCTGGGTGTTTCCTTAAAAGCGTGTAAAAGGGAAAGAAAAACAAATTTTTTATTTTCGTGTTGAGTATTTTATTTTTTGTTCCATTGTTAAAAAATTTAAATAATAATAACTTTCTTTTGGTTATACGAGGTTCGTTCAGAAAGTTGTCAGCCTCCAAAAAATGGCCTTCACATGGACAATGGTCACAGATACAGGCGGTGCTACAATAAATAAAATTTAAATGACGGAAAATTAATGTCATTATTGTGTGAACTATAATAATTTGGGGGGAAAATTGTACTATTTTTTTCGAATCTTTAAGGTAAAAAAATGTGGTCAAAAAACAGTCTTAAACATTTTTGAGGAATTCGTGTTTCTTTGGTAAATCGTGAAAAACATCCCCCGGAGAATTTTTTCTTGTTTTTGTTATTAAGCCTGGGGCACTGCTCCAACCTAAATTCCATCAATGTTCTCCGTCACATCAACAGCTCTGGCTGGCTGTAGACATCTGCCCGTTGGAGGTCTTATAATGGCAGCAAAACGGCGATTTAGGGCTACTAGGATTTAGTCCTCAATAGTAGCTGCGACTTAGCTCATAATATTTAGGATTACATCAAATTGGTTCTTGTTTTTCCTTATTCACTCCTCTCGGCAGCATAGGGCCTCGACAAGACTCAGCCTTGCGTTGGTTTCGTTAATCTGTTTTGATTTCTGTGAGGGTAGGTGATTAGCCTACCGCTACAGATTACATCAAATTACTTATACGAAAACTTCATCTCTGAAATAAGAGAACACCTAAAGCGTCTATTCCACCTTAATGTGCCTTGACACGAATGTGACCAATTTCAAAACTCAGTGGGCATACCCTAACTGCACGCGCGCTGGGTATAATTGTCTGGGTATTAGGCGCTTGCTAAGTCTAAAGGAAATCAGTTTTACTTCTATCAAGATATCTAAAAATCTACCCGTCATAGTTTACATTTTCTTCATTTCCATTTCGTTTAACTGCTTTTGCTGTTCGGCACTCCTCCCCCATCACCTTTCAAATGCCTGCAAATACCCTAGTTGCCCTTTTTCCTTTGCCAAGCATTTATTTCTTACCTCGTTTCGAACTTGCTAGAAGATTTAAATTTTTAATGAAATCCCTTTTGTGTTGTATGGCTAAATCAAAATGCAATAATGAAATATTTGGTAGCACTAAAAACACAAAGCGGCAACAGGGAAACTAGCAAACGAGCAGAAATTCATGCAAGCATGTACATACATATGTATGTATGTGTATGTGCTTGTATGCGCTCGTGTGTGCTTGTATGTATATACTTGTACTTCATTTCACTACCTACACTTTTGTCGCTTTGTTTGGCTTTTTACCTCTCGTGCATTTTCTGTAATGCTTTAGCTTGCTTGCCTACTCGGCTGCCTGCCTGCTATAAATCTTTTATTTTGTGAGAATTACTTTCAAATTTTTGGTGCAGATAAGATATTTCGTTACGTTGCATTGTTGATTGCCTGCTTTTGGGCGCCAACACACACTTACTTACTTAGGTGTTGTGCACGTCAATCAGTTTTACGTATTTTTTTATAAACAATTGCATGCCATTGCGCAGTGATTTATGGAGCAAATACTGTTAAAATTTATTTTGTTGTAGATAATTAATTACTGTAAAGATTGTAAGAAATTCGTTTGCGTAATCTGTTCAAGGAAATGTAATAGTTAAAAGCTAATTGGAAAATAATCTGATTATATGAATTTATGAGAATTTGTGAGAATTAGTAAAGGTCTGTAATAGTAACTTAGAATTTGTGAAAATAATTAATGATGAGAGGAGGGTTTTATATTTGGAATAAGGAATTTTTCTATAAAAAACTGTGAGCTCCTCACAAGCAATGGGCAAGCAAAAGTAGCTTTTAGAAAACAAAGAGAAAAGTAAAATTGCAAAGGGTAAGTTTTCATTCGATAGAACTCTTTCTGCTGTATAAAACTATGCTAATTTTATTTTTGAGTTATTTAATTTTTTGTTAGTTTTTAGGCTTAGAAATGGAATAGCCAGAAGGCAAAAATCAATATTTTGCTTTTTGTGCCGAATCGCCACAGGAGATGAGAAGTGGTGCCTATACATCAAATTGAAGATAGGAGGTACGAAAAAGCCGAGAGTCAAGCCGGATCTTCATCGAAAAAAGATGATGATATGTGTTTGGTGGGCGTCTGAGGGCATGGTGCACTGGGAAATGCTCGAAAAGAATTCCACAGTCAACAAGGGGCTCTTTATTGCCCAGATACATTGCGTGAATGAGGCTATTCGACTGAAAAGACCTGATCGACCTTACTCCTTCTCTATTTCTTATACTAGGGGTGCCTTTTATATTTCGGGATTTGGCAACCCTGATGTTGCAATCTGGCAACTGACAGCTGTATCGCAAAGTTTGACATTTTTTGGCTTTTGCGAACTCAGAACGTTTTGAAATACCAGCGCTATTTGTGTTGTTTACAGTAACTTAAAAGACTCATCTCGGTCCAAAAATGGAATTAAATCGTAAACATTTTCATGCGATTATTTTTTACAACTTTCGACGTGGATTATCTCAGCAACATTGCATGGATGAACTTAATTCATATTTTGGCGATGAAGCTCCATCAAGGACCAGCGTTTATCGATGGTATGGTGAATTCAATCGTGGTCGTAGTTCACTCCAAGACGAATTTCGTGAAGGTCGTCCAAAATCAGTTGTTGTTCCGAAAACCATTGATGCTGTGCGCGAACTGATATTGCAAGATTGTCATATGACCTATCGTGAGATTGAGACAATCTTAGGCATTACTGGGACCAGCATACATTCAATATTGCATAAACATTTGACTGTCAAAAAAATTTGTTCGCGTTGGATCCCACACAATTTGTCAATCGCTCAAAAAAAGGCTCGTGTCGATTGGTAGAAGCAAATGCTCAAAAAATACAATCGCGGGGCTTCGAAACACGTCTATGACATCGTGACAGGTGATGAATCATGGATTTACGCGTATGAGCCCGAAAGTAAACAGCAGTCGACTGTATGGGTTTTTCAAGATGAGCCAAATCCAACAAAAGTTGTTCGCGCACGAAGCACTTTCAAGCAAATGGTCGCCTGTTTTTGCGGAAAAACTGGACATGTCGCAACCGTACCACTAGAACAACGCAGAACAGTAAATTCTGAGTGGTACACAACCATTTGTTTGCCAGTTGTCTTCCAAGAAATTAGAAAAACCAATCGCCAAAGACGGATCACTCTTCACCAGGACAATGCGAGCTCTCACACATCGGCTCAAACAACTGCATTTTTGAGCACCCAAAACATCAAATTAATGGGTCATCCGCCATGTAGTCCTGACTTGGCACCGAATGACTTCTTTTTATTCCCGTACGTAAAAAACAAACTGAGAGGTCAACGTTTTTCGACACCTGAAGAAGCGGTTGCGGCATTCAGAATGCATGTTTTGGAGGTACCTCATTCAGAGTGGCAAAAGTGCTTCGACAATTGGTTCAAATGCATGCAAAAGTGTATAGATCTTCATGGAGAATATTTTGATAAACAACAACGTGATTTTCGATGATTAAAATTTGTTTTTGTTCTATACTCCCGAAATATAAAAGGCATCCCTCGTACAGTAGTGGATATTTGTATTTTTGTATTTGCGAGTTTGTAATATAGTAGGAGGAGTTGGTGATCTTTGTCAATGTTTTTGACTGAAATCGTTGTAAAATTTCGATATTGGAGTTTGCTGCAGTGCCCCAAAGTTGAATTCATATGTCCACACGGGTTTTAGAACTGCTGAGGATAAAAGCAATTTGATTTCGACAAGAACTTGGGAATGACGATTTAAAATCCAGTGAAGAAGGTCTCTCATTTCGATACCAAGTGCGTTTCTTTTTGAGAATATATGTGCTTTCCACGTTAATTTTCTGTATAGATGCATTTCTAGATATTTGGTTTCATTGCTTTGTGATATTTTCATATCGTTGAGTTTGACAGGTGGGCAAGTGTCTCGATTAAGAGTGAATGATACTTGTACTGATATAGTTTCATTGGACTTTACTCTCCATTTTTGAGGCATAGGTTAATTTTGACGAGTCTTTTTTTGAAGTTTAGAAGAAGCTGCTTGCGGCAAAGTGTCACTTGCTGGTAAAGCTGTATTATCTGCAAATGTGCTTGGAGTAACTTCCTTGAGTTTCGGGTAAGTCATATGTGTTGAGTAGGCATAATATTGGCCCCAGGACCATTTTAATTTGAGGCACTTTCCGTTGAGCAAGAAAATATCCAGTTACTATAATGTTCAGATTTTTCGAGACAGATTTGACTTCAAATTTTGAGAAGTTACATGTGGGTGGGTTCATTTGATAGGTTTGTGTTAGTAGAGAATTTACGTCTTCCAGGGTACCGGGTGAAGTGGCTATTGAGTGTGGGGTAAATACTCTTTTTAAGTGCCGGGCAAATGTCGCTGCTCTTTCGAAGTCGCTTTTAGCCCATTCATTATTTTCCATTCTAAGGGCAGGTATCTTGTTGTAAGCAGCATTTTAAATGTTCAACAGCTTCAGCAATATCAAATATTTAATATAAATAAACAATTTTCTTTATCGATAATCTCTAAAAATATTAATTGCCGTCTAGGCATCTAGAATTTTGAAAAAAAAAATCTACCTCGAACATAAAAATCACCCTGGCTTCGCATCAACTATTTAAGAAAACAATTTTGAAGTACTCCATTTACTGAAAAACAAAAACAAAAAAAAAGTCACTTGGGGATGCTAAGTTAATGATGTGTTTCTTTTTAATTGTACCACAAAGTTGGTTAAATTGTGTTGAAGTAGCTTCAAGTAGGGCAACTAAGTACTCCACACGAGCTATGCAAGTATGTGCGTGTATATGTGTGTCTCCGTATGTACCTGTGAAATATTTAGCAAGCAAACATTTGTGCTTAACAACAAAGCTGTCTGTATATGTATTGTGCTTAGAGCCAACCACATACACACACACACACACACACACACTCGCAAACTAGAAACTCAATACTTACACGAAGGTAAATTGTAAAGAAACAAATGAAATAAAAATAAAGACAGAAGTAGTAGTAAATGAATAGCAAATAGAAATATGGCAATGGACCGACGTGGACGGGGCCTAGAGAAATGGCCTAGAACTAAGTGCACTCTCTTTATAAATATATACAGGGTGAGTAGGAATTAAAGCAAAAAAGATCGTGTCCATCAGGGGCAGAGAGGATTTTTGAAGTAATTTTTGTGTGTCTTCATACTGGTGCAGTTGCGTGGGAGAAATGTGAAAATACGAATAGGAACTCAGGAAGAAGGAGAAAGTATACAAATAACAAGTGACGTTCCACAAACCGATTTTGTCCAAAATCACGGAGAGTGAATTACCGGTACGAAATGGGCGCAATTTTTATATTCTCTCAACATGTGGGCATCCCATGATCCTCAAGTAAGCTTTGAATGTAGTCGGTCTATAACGTGCAGGCCAAGTGTGAGCACAAAACTAGGTCCCTCATCAATCTAGACAGCTCTTTCAAACTCAATTTTCCTGTACTGCAGCGAAGTACTGGAGGCTGTGCAACGAACAGCGGCGCTCAGAGTTGCCTCAGCTTAGCGCACTGTCTCTGGCGCTGCAAACTCTGTGATCAGTGGGGAGATACCCGTCGACTTCATGGTCCGGGAACGAACGGATGCGTGTGACTTCAAGAAGAAACATGTCATCACTAGCGTCGCGGAACGGAGATGCCAAACCATGCTGCGGTGGCAAATCTGATGGGATACTGAATCGAGTGGCAGATGGACGGCGAGATGTATTCCATAAATTCATAAATGGGTTCAAACGAACTATGGGGAATTGAACTACTTCTTAACTCAGTTCCTCTCGGGACACGGATACTTCCGGAGATACCTATACCGCGTGGGCAAGGTAAGCGATCCCAAGTGCATACACTGTGGAGCGCCGAGCGATGACGCTGAAGACACGTTTTTTAGTTAGTCTAGGTGGCTCGCGGACAGAGATGCTCTGAAGAAACAGATTGGCGACATTGCGGCGAGCAAAATAATCAGCAAAATGCTTGACGGGAGGACAGTTGGAAGGCAATAAACAAATACATCGAGAACGTTTTACATGAAAAAATAGATAGATCTCGACACTGTGCCACAAAGCGAAGCCTCACAGATAGGGAAATAAGAAGACGAGCCTGTAGCACGTAGAGTGGCTGAATAGAATTGGTTCTTTGAGGTTCCCGTCTTCGCTCTCCCAGAAAGTACTCCCGGCAAGAGTGTCTCCCCAGAAGGAGAGGAGGGATTATTTTGGTGATCACACCACTCGATGTAGTAGGTGACGGTGTAAGTAGGTAGGCACTTCACCCACCAAAAAAAACAAAAAAAAAAAAAGTGGTTGGCGGTTTCACTGGGCGCTGTCGTACGGAAATACTACGGAAATGTATGTGGTTCCCTTTTAATGACTACCACAGTAGCTGCACGGTAGCTCTGGCCGGAAAGCGACATCGCTGTGTAATTCCTTACTTATTTTTATGTCTGGCTGAGTGGATCTTTCTATATTCTAATGGCGAGTGGCAACCACCGCAACCTAACCTAACCTCAATAGTGCAGGGTATATAATGCAGTCCTAACATTCAATATTAAAATTTTCAATGTGGAGAGCTGCACGAAGGCGCATTATTAGGTCTCATTGAATCAGTTTCTGCAGTGAAACAAGGTTTCGTTCTGTCGCCGCTTTTGTTCCTGATCGTAATTGACCCTTGGAACCTTGGACCCTCAACCTCATCCTTGACTCTCAACCTAGCAGAGGCACTATCTGGAAGCCAATCAGCATAGATCATCTAGATGGACTCGATTATGCTGGTGACATTGCTTTGATATCGCAACAAAGGTGGCATACGCATCGCAAGCTCAACGATGTAGCTACGCCTGCAGAATGGTTTGGGTTACGTATAAATGTGAGAAAGGCAAAGTCAATGGCCATTAATGATTTTAGACCTGGTAAATTCACGTTGTACGATCGACCCACTGAAAATATCAACAAATTTACCTCTATTAGGTAGCCAAATAACTTCAGACGGTGCCACGCTAGCTGACACTGAATGCAAAATAATCAAAGCTATAGCATCCTTTGCCTCACTCAAAGGTATTTGGTATGCCAAACAGCTAACTCCGGAAACAAAGCTAAGGATTTTCAACGCCAACGTAAAATCGACAATATAAAAACACTTAGTATGTGACCGATGCAACAACAAAAAAGCTTCGAAACTTCATAGATCGCCACCTTAGAATCATCCTGCGCTTATGGTGGCCTGATAATTGGATGCCACATGATGAGCTACTCATCCGAGGTGAGCTAAAGTCAGTTAAAATTGAGATTCGCGAACGTAAATGAAGATGATGAAATGAATTGGTCACACTTTGCGAAAATTTGCGTCTGAGATCAGCAGAAGGTCATTAGACTGGAATTAAACAAGACTCACGTCGTCGAGGTCGACCCAAAGAATCTTGGACACGAAGCCTGCGCGATTGATTCACGGCAGTTGACGACTCGCTGAGTTGACCGCAAATAAAGCTAAAAGTCAGGAATCCACCACAATGTAATCTGGCGCCCGGATGGTACTCTAGCAAATGATATTAGTGCAGGATACGTCATATTAGTCACGCCTGTGGGAGAAAGAAGAAAAAAAGAACTGCGATAAAATAAAATTTTAAGCTGCTAAAGCGAAATCATTTAAGTTCAATTTACATTTTATGAGACAGGGGGGCAGACTGAATTTATGTATATTAATTAGAAATAAAAATAAATAAAATAAAAACAAATAAAATTGGAAATAAAGAAAATAAAAATAAGTAAAATGTAAATAAATAGAATAAAAATAAATAAATTACGCAAACGATTCACCGCAAATGCTCGTATGGTTCACCCTGTGCTCAAGTAGTTATCATGCCATTCACATTTCTGTTCACCGTTGCTTTCGAAGTAAACGTTTTACGAATGCAGCAGGGCCCTTGCGAATTACTTAGGAAATACGCTTAGAAAGAGAACAGAGCAAATGCATTTATAAATGCTAGGAAATAAATTAAAAAAACAGTAGAAAATACCTTAGAGTGGGCTAGAAAGTTGCGAACAGCGCACATAAAGGGTACAGTAGAGGTTGTGCCAATGAAATACTGATTCAGTTCGTCTAGTTTGCATAGGTGGACGCAGAAAGTTGAAGGATGTTGGCGTATATTCAGCCACGCAGGTTCGCATTTCAGTCGCATATGCACACACGCACATATCTGTATACTAGAGATGCCAATATTAGCGGGAAGTGTTGATCCCGGAATTTCAGAATATTTCGAAGGTAGTCCCGATATCAACTTGGGAGGTAATTTTCTTAAGATAAATCAAAATTCAATAACTGAAGCCATTTAAACATACAATAAAAAAAAAATAAAATAAAATTTTAAGATAAGTGGAGTGATTTGTATGATAAATAAATAAAGTCTACTGAGTTCGTCTGAATAAGTTGACTATTTTTTAAATCCCACACCGTGCTACAAAAATCAACTTTTTTTGTTATCCAGGAAAAATGTCACATCTAAGCGGAACCATAAAGTTTTTGTAGTGATACTGTTGATCAGAAATTTTATTTTTCAGAGATCTTTAAAGTTTCAAAGGACTTAATTTTCATTTTAAATATCCGGTTGGGGAATAAGTTCGTAGCGTTTTTACCGACTACTTTTATTTAAATAAAAAACCAGGTGTTAATCATTTATATAATCGCCATAGCTGTTGACAACCTCTTCCCACGTCTCGACCAATTTGTTGATATCGTTCCGCCAAAAATCGTCTGTTCTGGTGTCGAAGAAGTTGTCGAGCCAGTTTTTGAGGACCTCTTTGTTATCGTAAGGGAGCAGAAAAGATCGTAAACGGTCGGTGCAAGGTCCGGAGAATACGGCGAATGCTCAAGGGCCTCCCATTCGAACTCTTGGAGTGCAGCTTTGACGACTTGTGTAACATGAGGCCTGGCGTTGTCGTGAAGTAGTAGGGTTTCACCAAGTCGATGAGCTCTTATCAGTCGAAGAGTCTCATTCACGCCGATAAAGCAGAGTTCCTTGTCGACCGTGTCATTCTTTTCGAGCATTTCCCAGTGCACCATGCCCTCCCTGTCCCACCAAATACATATCATGATCTTCTTTGGATGAAGATCCGGCATGATTCTTGACTTTGGCGTACCTCCTGGAGCCGCCCACTCCTTTCTTTGCCTCATATTGATGTATACGCCCCACTACTCATATCCCGTGATCATTCGGTATAACAAGCGCTGTTTATGACCCCGTCTTGCCCGATGGCGGGCGAGGTATTGAAGAGCAGTTTGAAGGCGACTTTCTTTGTTTTTTTCATTGAGCTCATGCGGCATCCAGGCTCCCAATTTTTCTGTAAATCCAATTAAATGAAGGCGATTGGGAATCGGTTTATGATCGCGGCTAATTTTTTCCGTTAATTCTCGACTGGTTTGGCGATTTGAGACGTTCTTGAGCGCATTCAGAAGCCCTTCCGCTGTGGAGCGTGTCATCGACGTCAAAGTCGCCATTTTTGAACTTTGCAAACCATTTCCGGGCCGACTCGCCTATGACAACTTTTCCAAACACGCCGCAGTGTCTTAGACTGCTTCGGCAGCTTATTAACCTCGATGAAAAGCAAAGAAGAGCAGAAGTCGAAAATGTTGATTTTTGCCTTCTGAGTATTCCATTTCTAAGCCTCAAAACTATATTAATAAAAAATTAAATAACGGAAAAATACAATCAACATAGTTTTGTACAGCACATAGAGTTCTATTGAATGAAATCTTTCATATCAAACAAAAGACGAAATATCCTTCAATTAAAAAACATTTTTTTTTGCGTATGAGGGAAGTGCTTTGAGGGAAGTTCAACTAATTTTTTATAAGAAGTTCAGTTATTTTTTTCGCAAGGAGAATGAACTCGAATAGAATTTCTTTAATAGCTAGATATATTTTCTTTCCATTGCTATTCATTTTAATATCATAAAAGGTTTATGGGCATTTTCTGAAAATTTAATCCAATTTGTAGAAGTAAATTAAAACAAGTTTGCGTGCAAATTAAAAGCTTTTATGCTAATAAAAATTTACAATAAATAAGTTGTGATTTCTTTCGGTTTTCTATTTAAACATTTTCGGGATCCCGAAATTAATGGAAGTTAATCCCGGTTTTTCCGGAACTTCAAAAATACCAGGATCCCAAAACTTGCGTCGCTACTGTACATCTTTGTATGCGACTAAGGCAGTTATGGCTGAGTAAGTTCTAATAGGCAGCTAATGGACAGTAACGTCGCATGAGAAGGTCGCGGGAGAAGTTAATGAAGTTTTGAGCAGTGAAGCGCGCATTCGTTGTGAACAGTTACAGATGCAGCTAAAACTAGTATTATTTGTTGTTGTAATGGACGGTATAAATTTTGTCTTTATAGCCGGTTTTCCCCATTACTTAGTACCAATACTAATGCAATGCAATACAATGATTTACATGACTGCCTATCTAACGGCTAGCAGCTTGGCCACAGTTGGTGTCTTTGCTTTTTTTTTGCCCTAACAGCGTTAGTTCATTGCAATTTCCAATTTATCCCATTTTTTCACCCTGAGGCTCTATGCATATATCATTCGGCTATGGAGCGAAAGGTAAGAAAACGAATCTGGTAATAAAAGGAGGAGATAGGAAAAATCCGCTTTACTTCCTGCCTTTAATTTCAATACAAAACCACCTGACGAACAAACCGCTATTCAATCACTGTTTTGTTAAAACCTGGCTGGGAAAAATTCGAGTAAGGCGATGCATCATTGGAATAACCCTTAAATGTGCTGCTAAGTGAGTTGATATGAATGCTGCACTAAAAGGCTGCGCATACGCCCTGTACATTCCTTGCTTTGCTTAGACACTTCTTCTGATTTATTGAGTTGCATTTGTAAAACAGCAGACGCCTTCGTAACAAAGTAAAAAAGAGAATTAGAGAAAAAGAAAGGGAGCGAGAAGTCTTCACAACCTCGTATGCTATTATTCAATCGCTTGGTAGTGATTAGAAGTGCAGTGATTTTTTATTGATAAACTCGGGGTGGTTAAGTTAGCGTTACATTGGATGCTTTTCCACGACTCATTTGCTCACCTGGATAAGTGGATAGGTATCTGTGCTTTGTGATATCACAAAACTAAAAACGGGAGACCGAAATGTTATCGATTCAGCTTCGGAGGTCTCCTATTTATAAAGTGAAACTAATGTAGCTTAATTTAATCTTCGATAAGGTAAGACAGCTAAGGAGTCGACCTCCTTCCCTGGCAGTAGCCTCTATGTTACCGCAACGATCCGGATTTAAATCCGGCCATGACCTGACGCCGCAGCAGCATTCCCAAAAGCTATATAGATATTATTTCATGTTGTTACAACAACAACGAAGACTTTACACTGAGATAATTGCACCTCTTAGTCTTCCAATAAACTCCCGTGGAAAACTTGTCCCGAGTTTCATCGCACAAATTCTTGTTCTGCTGTTTCCGAGCAGAAGTGCCACTAAAATTATTTCTCGAGCTCTTCCTTATCAAAAGGAACTCTCCACCTTGCGTGCCGGTGTTTTCGCTTAGCACTGACTGATTAGCTGATTTGACTCGAGACCCACTTATCTAAGGACTGACCAAAGGTATGTAAAGGAATGCCTATCTTCCCTTTTAAAAGCGAAACCAGGCATAGAGTGTCCTGCCTAGCCAGCTCGTCACCCATACAATTTTCTGATAACAGATCTTTGTGATTACCAGATGGTATCCAGCTCGCAAGATCGTAAGCGTCATAGCGAAGTAAGAGGATGACATTGAAAGAGAAGACAGGTATTATCGATACAAATGCTGCTCATCTGATGGTCGGTATTTGAGGGTCGTTTGAAAAGTCTATGCAAAGTCGGAGAGATGGTACTACTGGTGCATATCGCGGTTATGTTTAGCATCTCTTCGGTCTATACCAAATCGGTATATTTCTTTGTGTTTGGCATTCGCTTGAGTTCAGGAAGCCGAGTGATTTTCTTTTCTATCACGACAACGCCTCACGCATCAGCAGTTGTGGTTGCAAAATTAATGCAAATGGAGTTCCAGCTTGTGTTACCTCCTCTTGGCTCCCTTGAAGTACTATTTGACCCCAATTTGAAGAAATGGCTTGCGAAAAGAATACTTTATTCAAACGAGCAGGTGAATGTACATAGAAACGAATGGCTTTTTTTAGAGTTGAACAAATTCTTTTATTGAGAAATGGATCAACAAGCTAGAACGGCATTGGACGAAGTGTATAAGCATATAAGGAGACTATGTCGAAAAATAAAAATGCTTACCACAAACAATGAAGTAATTTTTGCACGGACTTTTCAAACGACCCTCGTATATAATATACATATATGTGTACCTTGGCATATCCTTAAAATGATGGATAGAACCAAGTTTCTATTCTCCCACTTGCTTTTAAATTCAA
Organism: Anastrepha ludens; assembly: GCF_028408465.1. Lineage (NCBI taxonomy): Eukaryota > Metazoa > Arthropoda > Insecta > Diptera > Tephritidae > Anastrepha > Anastrepha ludens. The sequence goes on from NC_071500.1 coordinate 94,347,122, forward strand.
GTAACTGGTTATAGAAGCAGAAGAAAAGGGAGTTCTCGCCGCAGTCTGTTTAAGACGATATATGAGGTGTGTTCAAAAAGTATCGCGATTTTGTGTTTTTTAAAAAAATATTTATTTATTCATTAATATCTATTTTGTCGCCTTACCAGTAATCCCCATGAGATATTATACACTTGTGCCAACGTTTTTGGCAGTTTTGGTACGAATTTTGCGGCAACCCGTCTCATGCCCAAATCATTGAAGAAAATCGAATCCCTTCACCAATTTTTTCGTCTGTTGTTGAAGTGTTCGTGCGTCCGGCACGCTTTTCGTCGTTCAAATCTTCTCGGCCTTCTGAGAACATTTTGTACCACCGATAAACGTTGCTTTGGTCCAAAGTAGATTCTCCGTATGACACAGTCAACCTTTGGAATGCATCCGCGTTTCGTTAATTTTGTTTTTCCCGCAAAATTTGATACAGGTTCTTTGATCCATGTACAAGCAAAGCAGCTGTCAACAATTAACTGAACATTCAAAATGGCCGAACTCGTCAGCATGAGTGAAAGACATGAGTACCAACACATCGCCACAAAAAAATCGAAATTCGAATGAACGTAACCTGCAAAAATTTAAAATTCGCGATACTTATTGAACACACCTCGTATCACAAGCGGTACGATATTGGAATAAAGCCTGGAGGAAACTTCCGCTCTCTTTAACACTGAAAGATTTTCCGGACAGAGCTGAAGTTGATTACAGAAGTTTCACTAATTGGCTTCTGGACCAGCTGTATAGGTAAATTACAGACATAATCCATTAAACGCTTCGTGCGTGAAAGTCCAGCTAGGTTAGGCTAGTAGAAATGGCTGCCCACGTGAAGGGCACACTTCGATAAATAATCAAAATTCGGGATACCATATACCAAACAGAGGAAAGAGAACCAAACAGGTGGAAGAAGAAAAAAGAAGAAAGGTCTTACGATTGAAGGAGGTGACCACTTACAGGACGACCAGTGGCTGGATACATTTTTATTAACCGCCTTAAGCCACCGATGCAATTCGCCTGTTGTTCGGTAACTAAATCTGCTATATCCGCAGGTGTAGCAAAAAGTGAGATGTCTGAATCTTAGCCTAAGCTGATTACAATTCATGCTCCACTCACCTTCTGCAAAAAGGCCTTGAAGCAATCCCAATCTCACCGTGTAGATACCAAACGGACAATGCCCGTTAAGGATACCCATCTATGAAAAATGCAAATAAATTTCGGGAGAACCACCTTTTCTAGCACTTTCAAGATTTATCTTGCCGTCCAGGATGACTGGGTAAGAAGAGTACGACGGCTAAAATGAGGTTGGGGTGACAAAGTCGAGTTGTGTGGGCTACTTTTGACGAGCTGAAGGAAAGACTGCAAACATTTATTTTGACAATAATCGTATTCATTTTGCATAGCCAGGAAGAAGGAACATACGCAGTTGTTGCAGGAGGCTGCTAAAAATTTCAAATTTATTTTCCAGGAGCTCACCGGTTAAAAATAATCTGGGTACCATTCTGTGCTCCGCATGCCTGTAAAATTATAAATTATCTCCTAACTCTCTTGTAGGTAGTGGGTCGTATAAGTCGTAGGGACTCACATGTTACTGGTTGCGAATTGCAAGTTAAATTCCATAGCAGTATGATGCAGATTCTATAGAAAGAAGATGCCTTTAAAAGATTTATGAGCTAAAAGCAGAATTCAGGTATGAAAAACTGTAACTCTTTCAAGTGCAAACTCTAGTAGTTGGTAGATTTCAGTGGTAACTTGTTCAGATAGCTTATGGGTTCACTGAATTCACATCTGGGACTGACATTTTATTTAAATATAACAAATATTGGCAACTGAAAACAAGTTTCGGCAAAGAGTTAATATTACAAAGAATCTTCTTTTGAAATCTGCTTTTGATTTTGGTATTTTGAATTAGCTCAGAAAGCAAGTCGGCTCTAGTGAACAACAGATACTAAAATTCTTCACTGTTGCTCCTCCTTAGGAGTAACTCTCTGCTCTGCTTCCCACAGAAGTGTTAAAACTTCGCTCCCCTATGCTGTTTTGTTTAGCTGCAATTTATTAGCAAATTCCATACTTCTCTTCTCCCTCAGTTTTTTCCTCTCCCTCAGTTCACTCAGGGGGAACCCTCGCTTTATATTTCTCCCTCAGCCCTCTCTCCTCTTCAGCCATTTACATATCATCCCATCGCCGTTATACGTTGCTTCATTTCCGTCTTGCTTCTGTTTTATGCCTTTCACTAGTCGCATTTCCTCGTTTTATTTTTATCTATGCATTTGCTTGGAAATCAAATTTGTTGCCACTTTGATGCCATTAGTGACACCATTGCGAGCGCTTTTAGTGGCAATTGGCAAGTGCCTCATAAGACGAGTGCCTCTTTAGGGACTTCTCAACACGTTTTGCTACTGTTGTTCTTTGATGTCTGCGAAACTTTTTTTTTTTTGTTTTCGAATCCGACCTTCCTTTGGTTCTCTGGTTCATCTCGCCTTTGTTGCAAGTTTACTCAGCCTCCCTCCTTACATACTCGCCTTCCTTTGCCGACTCTTTGTTAACTCTGATTCACTTTTGGTCGTGGCAATGCTGTCGCTCTGCGTATTCGCATTGGAACTTTTGTTGTTACTTTGAATTGTTGACGGAACAAGTGTATTCGCGTGTGTTAGCTTTTGTATTTTTTCCTTTATTCTGACTTTATTAATATATTATTTCTTCACTTTAATTTCCGCATCTTTCATTGCCCCCACTATTTATTATTTTATTGTATTTGTTGCATTGACAATTGGTTCCACTGCGTTGCACTTCTTACAATTTCACTGTTGCAAGTGCATTGGCAAGTCGCGCAATTGTTTTTTATTTCGCTTTTTATGGCATTTTTATTGTTATTATTACGACTCTCCGCAGCTATTGTTACCGTTATTTACCTTCCAACACTTTTGCGCTCACAGCTATTAGATTGGCTTGGCTTTTAGAAACTTCTTTCGTAATTCAGTTAGTGCTGCTATTCCACTGTGTGTGGCAAGGTCGCCTTTCAAGCTTTTATTTGTTCATATTTACCGTTTTGGATTTAAACTACAAACACCTAACTGAATGTAAACGCAGCTCAGAGGCTCTAGGGTATAATAACTTAATACACTTAATCGTTTTTTCTTTGTAATATTTGAATGGTATTGAGATAGAAGTATACATTTCTAGTTAGCAAATATCCGGTATAGTTACAAAAAATAAAATACAAAAAAGCCATTATTTTAACTGTACGATTTATATTACATCCCTCAAAGACCGCAGTGCTTCTTCTCAATCTGAGAAGGAAATCTAATAACTTCAACCAACCTCTTATTCTCTAAGTTTCAATATCTTTCACTCTACTCGTGTGCTAAATACTTGGAAGTCATGCTGATACCTAAACTAAACTGTAGGTGGATTATGCCATGTAAAATGAGCCTTAGGGTTGCACATTTCATCGGACTTATCCCATCTCACTCTTTTCGCATATGAAACATATCACCACGACAAGTGAGCACCTAATTTTTAATTCTTGTGACAAAATTCTCGGGAAAAATGGGCGGTTTCATCTCTTGTCCTTAATATACTAGCTGGTACTGCCAACTTTGAGGGAAAGCCGTTGAGACGAACTATGCATATAAAAATAAAAAATAAATAACACAACAAAAAAAAAAAAAAAAATCTGCGGCAATAATTTTGTTAATGGTTTTCATTAGCACTTGTATTATATATATTGAGTATGAAATTACATTTTTTGAATTGACTCTGGTTCTTGAGATAAACGCAAAATTAAAAATTACTAAAAAAATTTAAAGTGCCCTCCTACAGTTGCACTAATTTGATTAAACCTAACTACGGTTTCGTTATCTGTTTGCATATTTAGGTATTTAGGTGTTTGGCCGAGCTCCTCCTCCTATAGGTGTGCGTCTTGATGTTGTTCCACAAATGGAGGGACCTACAGTTTCAAGCCGACTCCGAACGGCAAATATTTTTATGAGGAGCTTTTTCATGGCAGAACTATGCATATATCTGTAATAATAAGCAGATTGTAATAGCGCGCCGGCATTCCATTCACTAGGATGATCAGATCATATCCTACAAAGAGCTGGAACGTGATCGGTCCCAAGGTGCAAATAAAATAAATAAATGGCGCGTACCCTTCTGTTCTCCTTATTTGTGCGTCTTGATGTTGTTCCATAAATGGGGATAGGTATACTTTCAAGCCGACTTCGAACGGCAAATGATGTTCTGTCATGCAGGGAGATTCGAACCTGTCACAAGTATACTCTTTTTCCTACTATATATATGTATATGAATTTTCCTGTGATTTCTTGGTGGAATATGGAGCCTCTCGCTTTCAGTAATTCACAAGTTTGAGATGAGTAGATGATTAGCCTTCTGCATCCAAGTAGTGCTGCCAGCTTTGCCGCCGTAAGAACTTCTTTCTCGCTAATGAAAAGGTTATACCGTCTTGACTCGGACAACAGAGACCAGGTTAGCACAAACTGGAGGTACCAGGTGCGGGATAGGAAGTCTAAGACAATCTCAGACTGAATCTAGTTTCTTCAAATGATAACGAATGCTGCAATGTCCCACAAAATATCCAGTGAGAGTTCATATGTTGTCTTTATCTAGGTTCTGAAACTCTTATGGAAGAATGGATAAACTATTTGGCCTGCCTCTGTCCTGGATGCTCCGTCGAATATTTTACGACTTCGCTGTTTTTCGAGTCTATCTTTGCGGAGAAGTAGATAGAAATAAGAGTTTCAAATTTGGTGAATCAGTGTAAGGAATATCTTTTGCATAAATAGTTCGTCGCCACAGAATTACCAAGATTTGAGTGGGAAGTTGTTCTGGGAAGAAGTTGCTTTTAGCCGTCTTTATTTCATCAAAAATCAAATTACAGGTGGAATGATCCATAACAAGAGCAAACAGAACCTTGTTGCAATCGCACCGCGCCAAGCACTCTTCAAACCTTCAATTACTTAGATCGATGGAAAGGAAACATATTTCATGGGGCCAAGAAGCACATGAGCTGCCGTAGTGATTTATAATACATAAAAGTCTATGGTACATATCAACACCCTTACGAGTTATACCTTTATGGGTTATTTTACAACATCAAGAAGAAAAATAAATCTTAATATGATACCTGTATGACAGAAAAAGAAAGCTCGAGTTTAGCCTACTTCTAAAATATTTTACTTATATTTATCATAGATTACATCATAACAGCGCTTATGTTTCTATCGAAGGCCCTTAGCCGAGGTTTCAGAAGTAGAACTTTTATTAGTGGAGCTTCCATTAGCGGAGTCTCCATTAGTAGAGCTTTCCTCAGTAGAGCGTTTATAAGTAGATCTTTCATTAGTAGAGTTTTTGTTAGTTAAATTTTTATTAGTGGAGCTTCCAATAACAGAGTTTTCATCAATGGGACTTTTATTAGTGGAGCTTCCATTAGTACCGCTTTCCTTAGGAGAATTCTTATACGTAGATCTTTCATTAGTAGAGCTTTTGTTAGTTAAGCTTTTCTTCAAATAATAGAGCCCCCATTAGGAGAATTTTCTTCAATGGAACTTTTATTACTGGAGGTTTCATTAAAGAGCATTCATTAGCAAAGCTTCTTTCAATGAAGCTTTCATCGGTGAAGCTTTCAACGATGGAGCTTTAATTAGTTGAACTTTCATTAGTAGAGCTTTCATTGGTTGAACTTTCGTTAATGGAACATCCATTATTGGAGCTTTCATTAGCAGAGTTTCTACCACTGAAGCTTTCATCGGTAAAACTTTCATCGGCGTAGCTTTAAGTAGTTGAACTTTCAAGAGCTTTCATTGGTTGAACTTTCATTAGAGGAGCATGCATTAGTGGAGCCTCCATTAGGAGGGTTTTCTTCCATAGAAGTTTTATTAGTGGAGGTTTCATTAAAGAGCTTTCACTAGCAGAGTTTCTATCAGTGCAACTTTCATCGGTGAAGCTTTCATGAGCGAAGCTATAGTTAGTTGAACTTTCATTAGTAGAACTTTCATGGGTTGAGCTTTCATTAGTGGAGCATCCATTAGTGGCGCCTTCATTAGCAGAGTTTTCATCAGGGGAGATTTCATTAGTGCAGGTTTTATCCAAGCACAATACCAAAGGAATTTTCCATACACATTTTAATATCATAATAACCTTTTTTAAGTTCTAAATTTAAATTTATTTAATTCCTTTTCGGTTTTATGGCTCAAAACAATGAAAATTTAATATTACACGCTTTCACGCATTGGTTTTGGGCGAAATTTTGTGTGCCTTGAGGCCTCATGTCCCCTCACTCACAATATTTTTTTTGTGTCACGAAGCCAACAACTTAAGAATACAACAACTGAAAACTATATTCTCTACCTTCACAGAACCTTACCAAGCCTTACCTTTACGTATTCGATGCCTACATACCCGAACCGTTCGTTTACTTCGCTTTGTCCTTTGATGGCCTGTAGATGTAATACGATTTCAGTATTACTGCCGCTTGTTTGAGGCCATTGTTGTTAGTATATGCATTCGTACTTTCCCCTCGTGTCTCCCCTGCTCCTTGTGGTGACTGCTTTTGCCATTTACTAACAGGTCACAAACACCCGTTGACGCCATGCAAGAGCTCGAGCTGTTCAAAAGCTTTAAAGCTCCGCTGACTGACTGCCACTGCCACTACAGAAGTGGTAGCTTGCCTGCACACACATACACATATGTACGTGCAACATAATGCACACACAGCACTAAAATACAAACGCGCGGAAATTCTTTAGCCCTTGCAGCATGCTACTTGCAACAGTCACGTTAGCAAGCATTGCCGCCACCATTGTCAAGTGTAAGCCACACGCAACCCGTGGCGGCTACTTACCTTCGGTAGCAGGCATGCACAAACACACACATACCATATACAGCTACCTACTTAGAGCCGCTACGTGACATTTAAGCTGTATTCTGTGCCTCGCACATTGCAACAGCAGATTGATTGTGTGGCAAGTTCAGTGCTGCAGCCAACGGCGCTTCTTTTGCTAAGCTGCTGCACTGCTGTTGCTGTCGTGCGTTGCATGACAAATTTTTGCGCGATATTATCATGTGCGTGTGTGTGTGTGTATGCAGCTGTATTGCAAGTAACTGGCATTTATTATTTGGTGTATTTTCATTGTTAATGTTTCCATTTTACCTTTCTCAGTGTTTCTGTTTATATCGTTGTTGCATGCATTGGCGTATCAAAAATATTTTTCTTTTGTGTCCTTCACCTTCTTTCTTCTCCGCTTAACGCTCACTTCCTGTTCAACTTTCCTGAATCCTGTGCTTGATTTAAGCAGGTTTTTTTTAAGACTCTGGCAACAATAGCGGACAAAACCAACAACAACATGCAACCAAACAGTGGGTGCCAAGAAGTCAAGAGTGCACTTGCAAAGCGTCACACAAACAGAGGCGTGGATGTGCCTGTAGACTTTATGTGACTGGGTGGCTCCCTCTGGGAAAGTCAGCGCACAAAGGGCAAAGAGAAATCCAAGTCAAACCCAAAAAAAATACAGTAAGGCTAGGCTACTTTAGAGAGGTTGAAAGGAGCTCACTCGATAGTCGCAGCGGGTCTTTGCGTGCACAGTAAATATGGCTATCACTACATCTTCGGCGAAAGTGTGTTAAATGGCTCTGAGTGGTTGAAGAAAAGATTCCAAAACGCATTCTCCAAAGTACGCGGCATTCACACGGGAAGTGAATGGATTCTGCCAAATTGAAAGTATTGCGCTAAGGCTAACTTCCTCAATAAATCTAACTGGTATAGCTGAGACAGAAACTAAGTGGCGAGGAAGAATACCCATTAGGCTAATCATATGAGCTCACTAAGCTCGTGATGCTTATCAGTTATATTGACATGTGTAATGCCTATACCTCAATTGAGTAGTGAAGTCCTCACTCGAAGAACAAAACTTACCCTTTATAAGGCTCTCATCATTCCCGTCCTATTGTATGGCGCAGAAGCGTGGTCGATGACAATGTCAGATAGGGCGTCCCTTGAAGTGTTTGAGAAAAAAATTCTGCGGCAGATTTTTGGAACTTAGCACGTTGGCAACGGAGAATATCGCACGCGATGGAATGATGAGTTTTATGAGCTTTACGTCTGCATAGACATAGTGCAACGAATAAAGATCCAACGGCTTCTTTGGCTGAGTCATTTCGCCCGAATGGATACAAACGCTTGGACTCTGAAAATATTCGATGCGGTGCCAGGTTGTGGGTGCGGAGGAATAGGTAGACCTCTTCTATGTTGGAAAGATCAGGAGGAGAAAGATTTGGCTTCACTTGGTGTGTCTTGCGGGTGTAAATGGCGTCGGTTAGCACGAGAAAGAAACGACTGTCGCGATTTGACCGAGTTTAACAAACCGGTTATTGCGTCAATCAAAATGAAGAAGAAGAATGCATATACCTAGAATAAACTGCCATTACGAAGGGTTCAGAGTACTTTGAAATACCGCCAGAATCAAAATAGTGGCTCTTAAAACTTTAGGGAAATCCACATATGGCAGAAAAAATTTCCTAAATGAGAAGGCTCTTTTTAAGTTGGTACTAAGCTTACACGTTCCGAAATTCTTGTTGGGTTCTTTGTTGTCACACTATCATCAAAGCCCTGCAACACAAGTTGATGCGACATGAAGCCAAGTAAAGTCAAGCCGTGCCAGGACTAGCTGCGATAGCACACGGCCACCTTATGGATGTTGGAAAGGATGGAATGCGGCACAACACTGAAGTTGGCTGTAGTTTTATGTGCCCAGCGCCTTTGTAAGTGTGTATGCCCTTGTATGTTTGTGTATGTACCAAAAATGTGCATGCCGCCAGGTAAGCGAAGCAGTGAAGCGCATTTCAACTGCTTACCTAAGCCTGTCAGCTCTACTCAGGCAAAAACAGGATGCGCATAAAAGCGCGACTGATGTCACAGAAATCGCGGGACATGTTGACGCTGATGTGCACGTCTGTCACGTCGCATAAGAAAGTGGCAAATCTGAACTCATACTACAATTGCTTTGGACTATCTGGCTTGGTGGTTAGTGCCAGCTGCTATTCAAATGCGCTGGCAAGCGACTGCGCTCTGTACTTCACTGTTGGTGGCTTCTAGCACAGCTTTTCGTAGCAGCTTAGTCAGCAAGCGGCCTCTGTCACATTGCTGGTGCTTAGCCGGGTTGACGCGTCTTGGCATTTTGTTTTTGTCGCTTTGCTTTTCTGCCTTCACACTCCACTACAACAATTTTCATCCTGTCGCTTATATCGTTGAGCGGATGCGTTAAGCTATTGTCACTTTGCGTTCACTTTTAGTTTGCTTGTCATACTCAAGCAATTTATGCGCTTCCTAATACGCGTTCTTCGCGTAGAGCCCCTCGCTTCACATACAGCTGTGGGCTTTGTTTATCCCACTCTCCTACATTGACAGCCAGAGCTCGCCATTGCGCCGTTGACATTTGCTATTTTTGGAAGCAGCGGGCATTCTGGTGTGCTGGGATGTTTGTGGTATGCAATCAAATTTCGCTGGTAGGTAAGTGTAATCAAGCGTAAGCAACCGTTTGAGTAGATTTGCGTGCGTGCGTGCGCAGCGCACTGTGGCTTAGCAACGCATTTGCTTTGATGAAAACTACAATGCCAAGTAACGCCGTTGCCAAGGTTGCCAAATTTAATTAGCAATTTACTAAATCACATGGCATATTCTATTAAGACGCGCGGAACGCTAAGGGGGGAAACTTGCACATTTCAGTAGTAATAAGCGCTTAAAGCTACCACCAACGAGTCCACTTTTCCTAGTTGGGCGGTGCATCGTACGAGCAAAATTCTATTTAGCAAACTCAATTCGCCAAGAGTTTTTACTTTAGCATTTACGTACTCGAATCTCTTCTACACCAAGAAAATGTCTCATACCCACCGCGTGATATGCCGAAATTGCCATATACAGCTAAGACTCGTTGAGTTCACCCCTTGAGCAGAAATAACTTGCAATTTAGAAACTTTCATTTAATTTTCCATTTCCTTAAAATGTAATTTCACTCAAGCACCGCGTTAATTAGATATTTAATTCAGTTATCAAAAGCGTTTCGCTAATTACTTGGAAAATTTTTCACCTTCAGTGAATTTGTAGAGATGTGCGAGAACTCTAGAAGGTTATCCAAATTGAGCAGGATTTCAACAAATGCCTTATTTGTTTTAATTCTTACTGGCTGTGAGATAAACATATTTACTTATTATCTAAAAATAATGATGAATAGGCTCCATGATAGTTACACAAAGTAGGGAAGAATCCAAATCAGAAACATCCTTTAGCTCAAATAGGACTTCAAGGGGCAAATAGGACTCATAAGAGCAAATTTTACATAATCGTACTAAGGAATTCCTATATATTGGTGCGCAACAAAGTTCTCGCAGTTTGTCAATAGATGCCGCCAGCAGTGTGTGCTAGTCGATTCTAACATAACCTAAACGTCATAAACCAAGCCTAGACATATGGTAAATAAACTGCTTCGACACATTAGTGATTTTGTTTTGGTTTCATATACTTTTGGTTTTGTGAAAACGTCTGTTTTTGTGCCGAATAATCGTCATTTACGGGAGGTGTTGATTTTCCTCTTTCATTCGAAAAAAACGGCGGCTGAAGTGCATCGAGAGCTACAAAAAGTTTAGGAGATACTACTTTAAGTGAAACAACGTGCCGAGATTGGTTCCATCGCTTCAAAGACGATGATTTTAATGTTGCCGGCCGTCCGCATGAAGGAAGGCCAAAAACCTTCGAAGGCGCTGAATTGGACGCATTGCTCAATGAGGATCTCTGTCAAACGCAAGAAGAGCTTACTTCAGTATTAGAAGTTACCCGCCAATCCATTTCCAACCGATTGCATGCTTTGGGAATGATTTAGAAACAGGGGACTTGGGTTCCTTATTAGTTAAAACCAAGGGTTGTTGAACGTCGTTTTTTCGCTTGTGAACAACTGCTCCAGTGGGAAAAAATGAAGGGTTTTCTTCACGGCATCATGACGGGTGATGAAAAATGGATTCATTACAGCAATCCAAAGAAAAGAAAGTCATGGGGACTGCCCGACCATGATTCTACGTCGTCGCCTCGGCCACACGCTGCGAACGCTATGCTATGTATTTGGTGGGACAAAGTTGGTGTTATTTATTATGAACTGTTAAAACCAAGCGAAATCATCACTGGGGATCAGTATCGACTTCAATTGATGGGATTAAGCCGAGCACTGCGCGAGAAGCGGCCGCAATACGTGGAGAGGCATGAACAAGTGATTCGACAGCATGACAACGCTCGGTCTCATGTTTCCAAACCTGTTAAAATCTACTTGGAAACACTGAAATGGGAAATCCTACCCCTCCCGCCATATTCTCCAGATATTGCGCCGTCAGATTATCACCTGTTCCGATCGATGGCACGAGGTCTAGCTGAACAGCAGTTCCATTCATATGAAGACATCACAAAATGGCATGATCCGTGGTTAGCCTCAAAAGATGAACAGTTTTACCGCAAACGGTATACGAGGTCTACCAGAAATATGGGAAAAAGTAGTAGCTAGCGATGGAAAATACTTTCAATGATTCACTTGTAACAATTTTTTCAGAATAAAGTTGCATTTTCATAAAAAAAAAACAACGAGAACTTATATGCGCACCTAATAAAAAATTGAAACCCGACACAGGTTGCGTATCGAAACATTGAAGGTTAATCGTCCGTTCTGTATACTTTTCCCACTATTGGGGTCGAGAAGAGGTCTTATCGAAACAGTCTTCTAAGTGAGCATTTAATTCATAAATTATCGGGTTCATTCAAATTTTTCGTTATTTATCGGGCCTCAACGCTCATAAAGTTTTGCCAAGTTCAAGAAAAATTCGGAATGGTCATTTGCTTAGCAGTTGCAGTAAACATCGGAAAATACTCAATATGAACGCCGGCGCGGTATAGGCTGCGCATTTCTACCAAAATAACTAACTAACTCCTTTGTTGATTTATAAATTAAAATTTTAGCAACAAAATTAGTTTTTGAAAGTTCAAGAAATAGTTTATACAAGGGTTTAAGAAAAGATGTTTAAAATTCTGTAGGTAGTGTCTAGTTATTACTTTATGATTTTGTTCACTCTAACATAAATTTTTAGCAGAGAACAATGATTGATGACCATACAAATCTTTCTGTATAGTTTTTTTTCTGAATCATTTTAATTCAAATTCGCGTCCCTCTGCTCGACTTCAGTTCGATTTAATATACTTTTATTTCATTTCACTTTGGCTTGGTTCGAAAATACGATGATTTTGTTTCATTTAATTGCAATGTTGGTCTCAATTTCAATTTCAACTTCAACTTCAATTTTAAGTTAATTTCATTTCATTTTGCTTCGTTAAATTTTATTTCATTTCCCTTAATTTAATTTCATTATCGTTAAGTTTCATTTAATTTATTATAAAGGGAGATTTTTTAAGAGCTATAGGAAAGTTTTTCAAAAAAAAAACACACGTAAAATGCAGAAAAATGCATGAAATTTTTATTTAAATCGATAGTACAGACCATATAAGTTAATGTTTTAAGCAGGCTTGTCTGAATAGACATGAGCTTTAACATAGGCCCACAAAAAATAATCTAAAGTCGTTATATCGCACGATCTGGGTGGCCAATTGACAGGTCCCGAACGTGAAATAAAATGTTCACCGAACTCGCCTCTCAACAAGTCCATTTTCCCGCGTGCTGTGTGGCATGTGGCACCGTCTTGCTGAAACCACATGTCATGCAAATCAAGCTCTTGCATTTTGGGCAAAAAAAAGTTGGATATCACGGTAGCCCTCACCATTCACAATTACGTTACGATTCGCAGCGTCTTTGAAGAAGTACGGTCCTTTGATAAGTCCAGCCCATAAACCGCACCAAACTGTGACCTTTTCTGGATACATTGGTAGCTCTTGCAATTCTGATCCAAAAATGAGCTCCGTCGCTGAACACAATTTTTCGATAAAGAAGTGGATCTTAAACTTTCTTAACAGAACATGCATTTTTATTATAAAATTCAATGATTTGCAAACGGTTCTCGTTTGTAAGACAATTCATGGTTAAATTATAGACCAAACTGAAGATGTTTGACAGTGAAACAAAACACGAAACGTGCGTTAGCTGTTTAAACCAACTCTTTAGAAAGATAAAAGATAAAACCTACCTCTTTATTTGAAAATAATTTTACTGCATTTAGTTTCATTTTATCAGTTATAAATAATTTCAATTCAATTTCTGTTATAAATTCGATTTCAATTTTAATTTCAGTTTAATTTTGATTTCAATTTGAGTTTCTATTTAAATTTAGTTATAAATTTAATTTGGGTTTGAAATTCAGTTTAGCATTTCAGTTTCAATTTCGGTGTCAATTTCAATTTTAATTTCAGTTTCATTTCAATTAAATTCAATTTGAACTTGAATATAACATAAATTATAGTTATAAATTAAATTTGAGTTCGTATTTCAATTATAAACTCAATTCTCAGTTTCAAATTATTTTAATTTTAATTTCAGTTTGCATTTCAATTTCAATTTCTGTAATAAATTGAATTTCAGTTTTAATTTCAACTTTAATTTGAATTTTAATTCTTGTTTCAGTTTCAATTTAAATTTATGGTCAAAATTCAATTTGAGTTTCAATTTCTGTTTCACTTAAATTTTAATTTCGATATCAATTTGCATTGAGTTTATAAGTTTTTGTTTCAATTTATTTTAATTTTAATTTTAAAAATAAATAAATAATTGGCGCGTACACTTCTGTTAGGTGTTTGGCCGAGCTCCTCCTCCTATTTGTGGTGTGCGTTTTGATGTTGTTCTACAAATGGAGGGACCTACAGTTTCAAGCCGACTCCGAACGGCAGATATTTTTATGAGGAGCTTTTTCATGGCAGGAATACACTCGGAGGTTTGCCATTGCCTGCCGAGGGGCGACCGCTATTAGAAAAATGTTTTTATAAATTTTGCTTTCACCGAGATTCGAACCAACGACCTCTCTGTGAATTCCGAATGGTAATCACGCGGCCGCCAATTTTAATTTTAGGTTCCATTCAATTTCCGTCTCAATTTCAATTTTATGTTTTGTTATTATTTCAATTTCAATTTGAATTTCAATTATAAATTAAGTTTCAACATCAGTAATGAATTCAATTCAATTTATTTTAATTTTAATATCGGATGGCATTTCATTTTCATTTCGATATCAATTTCGCTTCAATTCTAATTTCACTTATAAATGAAACTTTTATTTCAATTTAAGTTTCAATTTAATTTCGTTTTGTTTCATTTTTCATTTCCACCTAGACCGTTTTTTGTTTTTGTTTTACTCGTTTTCCATTTTATTTCGATCCAATTCCTTCAATTCAAGTTATTTCCATTAAATTTGACTTGATTTTCATTTTGCTTCCTTCCAGAATTTTTATTAAATTTCATTATCTTCCATTCCATTTCATTTAATTTCATTTCTACTCAATCCATTTAATGAAATTTTGGTCTATTTTATTTAGCTTTCTCGCACTTTATAAATCTATTCCGTTTCAGTTAAATCTGCGATAATTTTTATAGTATATGAGTTTTTATGCTAAAGTTTTGAAATCTACCAAACTTCTCGAAATCGTGTGCATTCATATAAGACATTGCGCTATGCAGCTAGAAAGTTTAACCGAGATGAAAAAAGGGGGTGGGCACTGCCATTGCAATGGACTGAGTACTGAACAACCATCTTAGGTAAATGCCAAGAAAAATTTGTGCAAAACTTTGATGCAAAACATTGCAGAAATTTCCAAATTCAGAACAACAAACCGGCATGCCACGGAGCTGTGGGGCATAACTTGCAAACTGTTTGTATGTGAAGTGCCGCTAGTTCAAGTGTTAGCTCGGCACTTAATTTTAAAATCATTACTAGTTAATAAATCTGTAAGTAAAAAAGGAAAGATGTAGTTGTGATAAAACGGAGTGAGAAGCGAGCTTATGAGCAGATAATAATGTTGGTAATTATGCAGCTAATTACTGTGGGAGAAGAAAGACTAATGACGGCAAAGGTGCGGTGCAGCCAAGTCAAAGTTTGCCATAGAAATTCGGAAATTATTTTGGTAACGCAACTATGTTTATGGCAGTGCACCTTAAACTAGGCTATGGTACTTGATCTGATTAGGAGTGCTCGTAGTACTGGAAGATATTATTTTCCATGTGATGATAGTTAGCAGTAACATGGTAATTAAAGCACCTTCTCCTTCAGCTGACGCTTTTGCGTATTACCACAAAAGTAGTTTCCAGGTTTGCCACACATATACATCCAAGTGAAGGCAAGTACTCGTACATCAATAAGCACAAAAAAGCTATTATCCCTTCTACATTTGCAGCATGCCACAAGCTTGCTTCCATTTTTGTTGTTCACTGTCAGCTTGACTTGTGCAATATGAATATGAATATTTCATTACCTTCTAGCTCTGAATGTGCGTGTGTTGTTGTTTGCCAATGTATGCGTATGTATGTGTTAGTACTTGCGCTGTCAGCAAAATTCCAAAATTTCTCATTGTCAGCAAACGTATGCCACACAATCTTTCATATTTGCACTTAACCGCCAGCGCCGTGTAAGCTCCGCTCATCCTTCTACGCCATACATGTGCCGCACACCACATGCCACATGCCACATATCACCGACCACATGTGGTGATTACATCTCACTCTGTACTTTGCGCGCATCCGCTTGGTTGTGTGTGTATGTGTGCGCGCTTCTAAGTTTGTTTGCGCGCGAAATAGTTCACATTACGGAATTTTAATTAATATAAAATGTGAAAGTTACTGTGTACGAGTAGCGATGCCAAAAGGCGTTGATATCAAACCGCAAATAAATAGAAAATATCCACACATACATAAACGCCTGTGAATGAGTCTAACTTTGGTTGTTTTCGTGTTCGCAAAACTCTGCTATTTCGGTGGCTGTTCTTGTGCAAAAACGTTATCAAACTTGTGTCTATAGCCAAGTACAAAAAAAAACTTGCGAAATTACTACTACAACAACAACGAAATATTGCTGTGATGTGGGAGTGTAAGCAGTGTTGCAAACAACGCTGATGAGATTGGTAATGCGAGTTAGTGCTGCGTGCAACTAATGTCAGCGTGCCATCAAATGAGGTTTGTTTTGCAATACAAGAGCAGGAAAAAATAAAAACAAATAAGTGCAATAATGGTTAGAAAAAGAAATCGACTTCAAAAGAGCTACTCATTTAACCATTAAGAAAATTTCAATCCAATTTAAATAGGTCAAAAACTATGGAATGAAAACCCACTTTAATCTTTATAAATCCTGAAAATCGTATCAAAGCTTTGATTGAAAAAGTGTTTAACGTCCGGTTGTTTTACTCACGATTCGATCTACCAATAGAGATAGTTAGACTGCGGGAAATGGCGGTAGCAGTAGCCGTATGGTTTAGTGCATAACTACCATTCAGGAGTGCGTAGGGTTTAATCTCCGAGCACGAAACAGCGAAAATGATAGAAACAGTTTTTTTTCTAATAGCGGTTGTCGCACGACAGGCAATGACAAACCTCCGAGTGTATTTCTGCCATGAAAAAGCTCCTCATAAAAATCTATTTGCCAATTGGAGTCGGCTTGAATTTCTGGGTCCCTCTATTTGTGAAAAAACACCAAGACGCGAACCACAAATCGCCCCCTTAGTATTAAAATAGCCTATAAATTTTTTGATGTTTTGAGAAAATGAATTTCAAACTTTTTGTCGAAAGTAGCTCTCACTCAAATCTCGTTATGTCTGTAAATATTTATTATTTTTTCACTGACGTTTTGACCCACTTTGTGGAACTAGAATTTGACAAAATTTTGACCACATATAAAATCGACGATGGAGAATCCAAAAATTCAATAAAAAAATAATAGCCTATGAGCACATAGGCTATTGTTATACTAAGGGGACGAAATAGGAGAAGAATCTTGTCCAAACCCCTAATAGAAGTGTTTGCGCCAATTATTTATTAATTTTTATTGTGCCAGCCTCCAGCAACGGCTGAGATCTATAGAGCTAAAATATTTCAATATTTCTCTTGCTTTCCAAATTCAGCACAATTATGGACTTTGTTTTAGTTGTGAGTTCGCCAGTTGCACAATTTTTTTATTTTGCGTCAGTAAAAATCCGATCGGGTGTTTCTTTTACATTAATTTTAATGTCCGAGTGATTCCATTCAGGTAATCCAAATATTTTGGACATGATCTTAAATTTTTCTGAAAACTGGTCTATTTTGAAAAAAATGCAATAACTTTGTAAATAAATTATTCAATATTGAAAATTGTGGTACGTACGGTTTTAAAAGGTTTTTTGGGTTTTTACATTTTAATAAATTTTTAGGGTAATATATAGTAAAAAAATAGTTTTGTGAGAAAAAAATTTTAAGGAAAAATTTTAAGTAAAAATTTTAAGAGAAATGTTTTTAAGAAAAAAAAAAGTTTTTTTTTGGTCGAAATATTTGAACCTTTTTTAAGAAAAATTTTAAATTTTTTAGAAATATTTTAATATTTAAGAAACATTTTAATAAATTTAAGTTTTCTTAAAAATTAAAAATGTTTCTGTTTCTTTCTCGTTCGTTCCCCTTTCCTTACTTTCTACTTTATTGGGAGCTCTCGTTACTCTACTTTGAGTGAGATCTTCCACTTTGGTGTAATTTTTGACACATAGTTTTTCTTCCTAAAAGAGAAGAAAAAATTTTAAGAAAAATATTTAAGAAAATTTCTTTTTAAGATAAAATGTTTTTTAAAAAATTTTAGAAAAAATACTTTTTTTTTTGGTCCAAATATTAAAAAAAAAAACATTTTGTAAGAAAAAAATTTCAGAAAAATCTTTAATTTACAAGAAAATTTTTTTTCAAGAGAAAGTTTCTTTAGAAAATTTTAGAAAAAACTTTTCTTTTTATTGTTTTTGTTCAAATATTTGAAAAACAAAAAGAAAAATTTTGTAAGAAACAATTTTGAGTAAAATTTTGAATTTTTAAGAATTTTTTTTTAGATAAAATATTTTTTAGAAAATTTTAGAAAAAAAATTTGTGTTTTTTTTTGGTCAAAATATTTGAAAAAGAAAAGGAAAAATTTTGTAAGAGAAAAATTTTCAATTTATAAGAGACATTTTTTTTTAGAAAATTTTAGAAGAAACATTTCGTTTTTGTTTTGGTCCAAAAAGAAAAAAAAAATTGTAAGAAAAAATTTTAAGAAAAGTTTTTAATTTTTAAGAAAATTTTTTTTTTAAATATAATTTTTTTTTACAGAATTTTGGAAAAAAAATTTCTTTTTCTTTTTGGTCCAAATATTTGAAAATGAAAAAGAAAAATTTTGTAAGAGAAAAATTTAAGAAAAATATTTAATTTATAAGACACGTTTTTTCAAGAGAAATTTGTTTTAGAAAATTCTTTTTTTTTTTTTTTTGTTCCAAATATTTGAAAAAGAAAAGGAAAAAATGTTTAATTCTTTTTTTCTTTGCTTTCATTTCTCCTAAATATTTGAAAAAAAAAGTATTTTATCATTTGAAATAAGCCGTCCCCTCAGAGAGGTGAGACTATGCTGAGTAATTACTGAAAATATAGTACCTAATGTGATTTTCATAACCGCATAACGCACAGCGAACTGGTGAAAAATTCTATGTATCGGCTAACTAATGTACCTATGAATGCCGCGATCGATTTCCAAACGGATTTAATATATGAGTACGTTTGCTAGCGCTTCGCGACAGCAATATCTTACCTCTTCTTGACTATAACTCAACAACTTAATGGAGTCCCACTATGAAATTTTCAACATGCTTCATGGCCTTTATGTGCGGTTTGAAGTGCTTGAAAAAGTAATCGAAAGTTGTGCTGCAGTCTGATATGTCTTCTACTCTACCATAGCAGCCACATATTTACAACTATTTGTGATCTTTAATGCTACGAAACTATCTGGCAATTAAAAGACGAAATCTCGTTTTCCCAACGCTTTTATTTTGATTTCATTCTCGAAACTAAAAACCACCTTACGACCGATTACACTGTGCTACAAAAAAAAAAAAACGAAATACACCTGATAAATTACACACTGTAGGTTGTTTATATGGTCGAATAATGCATACAAATATTTTTGTTATATTTTTTGTACCCTCCAATTTTTATTTATTTATAAAAAACCGTTTTTTCAGACTTTGCGCGGTAATCTACGGATATCTCAGTAATTTTTTCACCGACTTTCAATATTTTATATGTTTTGAAAATGATATTGTCAGACCTTTCAAATGATATACAACAAGAAATTATTCAAACTAGTTAGTTGTGATTTTTATTTGATTAAACCTGGAGAAAGTGCTTTTTTTTATCATTTTTTTAACTTTAACAATTTTTTATTGCATAATTTTACAACAAAATTAAAGATGTAGAAGCGAATGCTAGACGCTTGCATAAGAACGTAACAACATGCAATACAATGCAACTACAGTACGAACAGTAGACGTGCCGGTGCATATGGCTACATATGTTGCAATGCAACTTAAGCTGGCAGTTGGCAGCCAACAATCAGTTGCGGGCGTACTTTGCAAATTGGTGTTTGGCTACCAAAATTGGGCGTCTCGCTGAAATGGATGCTAACTGGCAGCATTCACTGACACAATGCGTTGCCGCAGTGGAGACTTTTGCGCTAGAGGCATTTTACATACACAACCACACGCACACTTACGCATAGATGTGCGCAGGGCAGTGGTATAGAATGTAACTCCAAGCAATTGCGTGGTGAAATGTTTGCCGTGCCACTGGGGGAAATTGTGGTAGTGATGGCGGACTTTACAAAGGATTTTCGAGGAAAGAGGATGAAAGGGTGGCGGCGGTAAAAGTTGACTGTTGCATGCTGACACTGCGTTGATTTGATTCTGGGGGCCAACTGTGGATTGCTTACGGCTTTTTACTAGACGAGCATTCTTATGATGTGTTGGTGGCTTTCGTTTTTTGTTAGCAAAAAATTTAGATGCATTTTCGCATGGTCAATTGAAATTGAAATTGAAACAAGAAAAAAAGTCAATGAAAATTTTTAACTTCTACTGGTTAAAATTAACACGCGATCAGATGAAGCCTCAAAATTAAGCGAGGATGATCTACGAGGACTACGAGGATGATCTAGAGGACGAAGTTAGAGAGCTAGCAAATACAATGCGCGATTAAGTGCTGCCAAAGTTTGTCTTATTGTTTAATACAATTTACGCAGCAAACCTCTTATTAGTTGCTAGCAGGTATGATTGTGATGGTACTGCAATCTACAAAACTTCGTGCCAGCTTGTAAAACTATCATAAGCCACTTACACGGGTTCCCAAAGTGATCAAGATAGGTCAGGTATGTAAGGTTAGGATAGGTTTAGGGTTTAGGTTGAAGGATAGATTAGGACATGCCAAGTAACGAGGACAATGAACAATTTCTTGAACGCCTACCACGTGAATGTCACTTGCGAATAGCGCCACTCTTACATACACAAACAACAACAAACAACTCGAGTTGATATCTGTGATATCACGCGAACTATAAAGCGTGCCATATATATAACTTCCTTTGACTTCATGCATTACAAACAGGCCATGAACGATTTCATTGAAAGCTCACCAATTTCTATTTAGACTTTTATTGGGGAAAAAATGCTTTTGTAGGACAACTGCTTCCAACAAAGACGAAACACTCTACGCGAGACTCATTTTTACGTTTCCGCAAGGACTCGGATTTTTATCCGGCCCATGACTAACACTTCAGCAGCATCCCCCAAAAATTTATGTTCACTCTTTATGCTGTTATAACAACAAAAAGCATATTCTGTACGAACGAAGGCTACATTTCGCTGAGGTGAGGAGGCTTTGTGCAAATTTGACCGAGCTTCGTTTTCAACCCTTTTGTTTACTTTTTTACATATGTATTTAAAAAGGCTGATGCTTCCATAGATTTGTGTAAAAATTTCAAGAAAATCAGACGAAAATTGAGGCAGTTGTACAAATTTGACTGAGAGTATTCAGACAGGGCAACTAGGTGCTAGGCAAGCTTTGGGCAAATTTGACCGATCCGAATTATTTTCCAATACAACAAGCTTCCAACAATGGGCTCTGAACCCTAGCTACGTGCTTCGCCAACCTGAAAGTTTCTGTCTCAATTTTATTTAGGGGAAGTAAAAGTTTCCAACCTCTGCTCATTGTTTTTCAATTTTTTGGTTCAGTGCAATGAAGCGGAATACCGAAACTACGCAGATTTTTGCAGTAAAGTCAGAACTGCACGCAGAGATAACTTCAGTTTAAAGCAATCGAGCGTAAAACTGCTCTAAATGAGCGGTGCACCATGAACGCTGTTTAAGTCCCTAGATGCACATACGTTCCCGGAAAGAGGATAATTGATCTAAAATCAGTTATTTATGCCCAATCTGTAGGTATCCTTTTATCCTAAAGCAAGCTCTGGATCTGATCGCGCTTTGGATTTGATCATTCTACAAAGCGCAAGGCAACATTGGATGGACTACGGAGCTCAGAACACAGGTCTGGCTCTGATAGAATGAGCATAGCTCTCTCATTTATCTAGATGGGCCTTCTGTTAGTGCAGCGATTGATATCATCAATGAGCACTGCATAATGGGAACGTATCTGGTTTCGCTCTAATGAGCACCTGTTGCAGCTGCAAGAACATGAAGCAGGTGGAGAGCGTTAAACATTTCCTCTGCTACTGTGCCGATCTCTTTTGTGCCACAATGCGACATCACTGTCTAGATTCTAACTTTTGTAGATGTGTGGCAGATTTAGCACCTGCAGCCATCCACAGCCATTCAAAGCAGTTCATCGTTTGCTAGAGAGACAAGTGGTTGCACCACATTGGGTATTAAAGCGGTAATTTGAGCTCAAACTAACGGTTCGCAATGAGCGTCCAGGCCTTCGTGTGCTCCTCTTCACTCTTATGGAGAGTGACAACCACGGCAACCTAAGTTAAGTTATGCTAAACTTAATCTCTATTTGAGAGAATAGTTGCATTCCAACGGTTCGATTTTTAAGTATTATACGTTTTTTCCCCCCGTTCACTCCTTTCGGGAGCATAGGGCCTAGACAATACTCAATCTTGCGTTGGTTTTGTTAATCTATTTTGATTTCTGACAGGGTAGGTGATTAGCCTGCCGCTCCATCCATTAAATTAGTTCCTAGAAATGATGAGTTTCACGTTATCTTGGTAGATGATATGAGATAGTTGTAGCCACCACCCAACTCACTTGTTGACGATGGCCTAGAGTGTATATGTGTGCATGTTGTTCACACAAATTAAAAGCTCTTACGCAATTTTTTTTGTATGTTTTCTATTTATTACATCAGATTGGGGTTTTCTTTTTCCACAAACTAATATATATGCTTTCTTTTATCTTTCAATTCACTTACCGCGTTTCTTCACCGCTTTTTAATTTACCATTTTTCCATACCTCTTTTTCAACACTTTTGCATTAATTCCTCCGCAAAAGTCCTCACCGTTTTGCCTTTCGCCTTTCACTATGCCAACATTCGTTATCTATCCAAAGCAGATTTTTCCATTATAAGAGTGGAATAATTTTTTTTTTCATTCTTTTACATTTTTCATCTTTTTTAAGTTTCTTCTCTCCCCTGCTGCATTGTGGCAATTTTCCTACTCATTAGGCTGCTTAAGGGATTAGTTGCTGGTACTGAGGTTAGTTGAGTTATAGCCACTCGTATTTGTGTATGTGGAGTGTAATGCTTTGAGGCTTGGGCAAAAAGTAAAAGGATTTTACAAGATAAATGCTTATATGTGTGTGTAATTGCTTATCCACTTACAGATTATAATATGTATGCATGGATGTAAGTATTGTATTTATGTAAGGTTGCGTGGCACGTGTCAAGTGCTCGGTTTTTTGTTCACTCCATTTTAACATCCCATTATTTTCACTTTTACTCCTTCCGCACTTGTTATGCTATTATATTTTTATGAGCTTGTTTATACTGTCACTATGGCCTGATGGTAGCCAGCTCATGAGTGTGTGAGTGGTCATAAAAAGTACTTCAAAAGTGTTTCGAAAATTATATAAGTGCGTGATTGCTTTTAGGATAACAAAGTTAGGGACTAGTGGGGGTTTTGGTCGAGTGGGGGCTTAGCCTAATTAAACTGGTGGAAGTAGCAAAAATAAGTTCTGGTATTAAAGAACCATCTGTGTACTAAATTAGTTTTGTTTCCCAAACCAAAAATTAACTGAAACTTTCCGGCAATCCTAATAAAACTAGCAATGCCGGCACTTGAGCCCAAGTTTTTCCCACAATTTATGGTGTTCACACCCCATTGATTTTTGTTGTCATAGATGTTAAGCGTGGCAGGAGCGGGATATTGAGATGATGTAAAATAGATCAAGTGGAACAGATAGCAGCACTTTGTAACGAATTAATTTTCAAACACAGTTGTATGAACTTTAGAGGAATTTTTATTTTGCAAACCGAACCATTTGCTGACCAAAAAGATTTTGATTTTACTGTCATTTTTGTACGAGCTCTGTATTGAAAAACGCAAGGCGCATTCATTAAAGGTGGGTGTCATTAGACCAACAACAATGTTCCGTACGTCTGACTGTCAAAGCAAAGTATTGCGAAACTAGCAAACAAATAATCAATTCGACTTGTGTCATTCTGAGCTGACAGCCACATGAACACAGCGAAAGAAAAAAAAATCAGCTGATTTACCAACCCCACCTTTAATAGATTCGCCTTGGAAAACCGAGACGTATTCGAATTTTTATTTTGCTTTGGAAATTGAGGGAATACAAGTTTTAAGAAATTCTGCATAAATAAGTTATTTAGATAGATTAGATATTAGATTCTTCATTAATTAACAATCCTTTTTTATAGAAAACTGGACGAGAGCTACCAGAGTTATACTAAAAACTCGCTATGAAGTAAGATCAGCTTTTTAGAAGTCGATTTAAGAAATTAATATGTATTAGGTACTCTTAACCAGGTTGTAGCAACGACCTTTTCGTGCTCTAATGGATTGTTTATTGAATCGATCGAGTTGATACCGGCTTATTCTCGTAAAGTTGTTTTTAGCGGTGTAACACTAAGAGTTTCTTATCCGAGGCATTGTTCGTGTTTTCATTGAGGGGGGAATTTTTACGTGCCGGGTTCCAAACCCAGCCCACAACCAGCTATCCTGGGATGCTTTGCCTTCTCACATTAGCTTGCTCTCGAATGGGTGTTCTAAAGTTGCCAAGAGGATACTTGGGCTAATCCCAGAAGTTGTGAGCTGCTTGAACCACATGCAGAATAATCATCGTCGAGTTAAATATAAAGTCGTTTCGAGATAAATGAGTTTAAAGTGTGAGGTTCAGGAGCGCGCGGACCACTCTCTACCTAGTTATTGGGCTATAGAAGCTAAAGGGGTTTCCAATAACAGGTGTTATTTTGAATAGCCTGAGATCATCGAGAGATGATTAATGATTTTCTATAACCGGAATTGGAGGTATTGATCTGGACAACGTTTATTTTCAACAAGATGGCGTTACGTGCCACACAAGCAACGAAACCATTGATCTTTTACGGGAAAAATTTCCGGACCGTGTTATCTCTCAAAGAGGTGATCACAATTGGCCGCCAAGATCTTGTGACTTAACACCTTGTGATTTTTTTCTTTGGGGTCACGTAAAAGAGAAGATCTGCGCCCACAGCCCAGGGCCGATTCAAGGCCTCAAAGGTGGAATTCGTGAGGCTATCGAGGATATAGGGCAGCCACTTTGCAATTCCGTTATGGAAAATTTCATCAAAAGATTATTGTCCTGTAAGCGTGGTCGTGGTGGTCATTTGCCTGATGTTATTTTCCACTATTAACGGCATACCTT
Source organism: Anastrepha ludens (assembly GCF_028408465.1). NCBI lineage: Eukaryota > Metazoa > Arthropoda > Insecta > Diptera > Tephritidae > Anastrepha > Anastrepha ludens. The sequence continues at coordinate 94,372,026 of NC_071500.1, forward strand.
CTTCTTTATAATGAAATAAACATCCGAACCCTTATATTAAAAAATAGCATTTTTCTTTGAATATCAAAATAACTCCATTATTGGAAAACCCTTTATAATATTAGGAATTTTCGCATGGAAATTTCACAATATATTCTTAAGATACCACACTTTCGAAATATTGAAAAAAGAAAATCGATATTTTGAAATTTCTAAACCACCAGGCCCCCTTAATACACTAGGCAGCAGGTATATACGTAACGAACTGTTTTTGGCTTGTTTTGGTTTTTTGATATTGCTGTTTAGTGTTAACAATCTAGCTCAAATAGAGCTCGTGACCTTTCAAAATAGACGGAAGAAAAGATTTCAAATTATTAGTTTTCCTGCCACATAATTTTTAGTAATATTAATTTTTCCGGTCTCCCATATCCCGTTTGCATGTAAAAATAGCCCTAAGTGTACAATATAAAATGCAAAGAAGCTCATTTTCTTTTTTGTTTTTGCAGGTGATCGTTATTAATGGAAATAATGTTTAGGCTGCTGGTGGTACTAACAACATCAACATGCTTTTTTTCAACTGTTAATTCCGGGGTACCAATTGGTGAGTAAACACATAAACTACGTAATACTTGAACACAGAAACTATTCCCGCATTTTTAAATTCTATATAAATTCTAATAAAATATTCTAAATAAAAAAATTCTAATAAAAAATTCTTGACATCCCCAGCAACTGGTGGACCATCACTGATCTACGAGGGCAAAGACGCCTTACTTACGTGTGTAGTGTCAGAGAATCGCGCCAATCACACTGTGATATGGAAGAAATCCGACGAAATACTCACAGCCGGTATGGTGAGAGTGACAAGCGACACACGCATTAGCGTGTTGCATGACGAGAGTGAGTGGAAAAGGGGTACATATTACAATGGCAACAAAATGATATTTATAATATTATGCATACATATTTTTTTGTACAGATCCCAAAGGACTCGAGTCCGGTGGTGAGGTGTGGGTGCTGCTTGTAAAGCGACTCACCACTGATGATTCAGGTAGTTATATATGTGAGCTGAATTCAGAGCCGGTGCTGCGTAGTATACACATCCTCACAGGTAAGTTTAATGAAGGCCACACAATAAACGTGGCACAGAATCTCTAGCCGAGTGCTTCATGCATTTTTAAACTACTTTCCAATTGTTACCTTCTCCTATTTTCCTACACACACAGTTAAACAGCTACCGTCGAACAATGGGAATATCACAACCACAACGGAATCAAGTGATGTGTATCTTGTGCCGCCACCACTCGATGCCACCGACAATCGCTCGTTTTGGCGCCCACCTACTGTCGCGCCGCAAATCACTCATGATTTCACCGAGTGTTGTGAGCGCGCCAATGTCAGTGCCGAATGCATGGGTTTTTGCAATGTGCACAATATTATTGACGGCACGACGGGTATCGAGCCGGAGGCCTGCGAGAAAAGCTTTCCCAACATTGTACGCTGCATGGCTGACGGTCGCAATCATGTGCCTTGTTGTGTTGAGAAACAAATACCCGATCTGTGTCAGGATATGTGCCGCGGTGAGTATACACCGTTCACGGATCTCTTGAAGACACGCGTCTCTTGCGTACACCACACCCTTAGTGGTCTACAATGCATACTGCAAGGTATACAAAATATACCCAGTACTCCGACGGGTGTGACCGTCGATCATGTCTCCGAGACGCGCGTCTCAGTGCATTGGTATGAACCAGAGAAGTTAGCACATAAGGTCACCTATTACAGCATCAATTTGACGGCTCTGCATAGCTTCGATGAGGATGAATTGTCCAATGCATTTGCGTGGAAAAAGCGTCCACTAGAGCAGACTATAATACGTACCGTGCCCGTTAACCAGACTACACTGACATTGCAGGATCTCACGCCACTCACAATGTACGCAATAGTGGTGACGGCGCATAATGATTACGGGTCGAGTTTACCGAGTGAACGGTTGCGTGTATTCACCCATACCAGTGAGGTCTTTGCCCCAACGGGAGATGGTGATGTCGAGACAGCTGCTTCGGTGGAAAGCAGCATGCCAGGGTTGCCCAATATACGCAGCTGTTGCGAGGCCAACGGCATGACACATCGCATGTGTCTCGATAAAATGTGCGATCCGCAAAAGACCGATCTCGCCACGCTACCCGATTTTATGGTATGTGCACCTTGGTCTAATATTACCTTCACTTGTTTGGCGAATAAGATGGATCATACGCCTTGCTGTCGAGCGCGTGGCATACCGGCTGTCTGCTTCCCATTGTGCTCGGGTCAGATCTCAACGTTGGACTTTAGTCTTTTCAAGTAAGTATGAGAGTGATGAGTTTTAAAAGATTTTTTCAAGCTCTACTTCTCCACAATTTTCTCTTTTTTCAGGTGCCTACGCTTTATGTCCGAGTACAGCAGTTGTCTGTTCCAAGGCTACGGTGTGCTGGCAGACCCGCCTTCGACGATACGTACGGTGGCTAAAGCGGATAGCTTTATTATTTTAGACTGGGATAAACCAAAGCGTTTGGCTGATACGATTAGCACCTATCATGTCAAGTTTAGGCGGCTCGGAGAGGGAGATGATTATCTAACGGTGGTAAAGGTAAGACTGATAGATATAATGACATACATTTTTTGCTTAGACTTTCTGGTCTTAAAGCAGAATGACTATATAAAGCAAATAAGGCTTTGGATGACGAGGAAGTTATAGAGATCAGGATGGTAGAAAAGTATTTGTAATGTTACTTGCTTTCATAACTAATTGAAAGAAGATATTTTGATGATGTCATGTAGCCCGCATTGACAATTTAAATGATTTTTGAGCGGCAAAAAAGCAATACTTTCAGTTAACTAGTTGAGACTCCACTACTTAAGCTGGTTGAAGCCTAGGAAAGCCTGGGAGTGAGTTCCTCCTACAGTTTTTGTTGCTCACTTTTTCTTTTGTCCTAAAATTATTTCTGAATCAACGG